>NC_133138.1:95763343-96371848 GCF_048418815.1 Hemitrygon akajei | reverse complement strand
GACTCTCTGTCTCACATTCTCCATAACTGGGGACTCTCTGCCTCACATTCTCCATAATTGGGGACTCTCTGTCTCACGTTCTCCATAACTGGGGACTCTCTGTCTCACATTCTCCATAACTGGGGACTCTCTGCCTCACATTCTCCGTAGCTGGGGACTCTCTGTCTCACATTCTCCATAACTGGTGACTCTCTGCCTCACATTCTCCATAACTGGGGACTCTCTGCCTCACATTCTCCATACCTGGGGACTCTCTGTCTCACATTCTCCATAGCTGGGGACTCTCTGTCTCACATTCTCGATAACTGCGGACTCTCTATTTCATGTTCTCGATAACTGGGGATTCTCTGTCTCACATTCTCCATAAATGGGGACCCTCTGCCTCACGTTCTCCATAACTGGGGACTCTCTGTCTCACATTCTCCATAACTGGGGACTCTCTGTCTCACGTTTTCCGTAACTGGGGACTCTCTGCCTCACGTTCTCCATAACTGGGGACCCTCTGCCTCACGTTTTCCGTAACTGGGGACCCTCTGCCTCAAGTTTTCCAGAACTGGGGACTCTCTTTCTCACATTCTCCATAATTGGGGACTCTCTGCCTCAGGTTTTCCAAAACTGGGAATTCTCTGTCTCACATTCTCTATAACTGGGGACCCTCTGCCTCACATTCCCCATAACTGGGGACTCTCTACCTCACATTCTCCATAACTGTGGACCCTCTGTCTCACATTCTCCATAACTGGGGACTCTCCGCCTCAGATTCTCGAAAACTGCGGACTCTCTGTCTCACAATCTCCATAACTGGGGACTCTGTGTCTCACATTCTCGTTAACTGGCGACTCTCTGTCTCACATTCTCCATAACTGGGACTCTCTGTCTCACATTCTCCATAACTGGGCACTCTCTGTCTCACATTCTCGATAACTGGAGATTCTCTGTCTCACATTCTCCATAACTGGAGTCTCTCCGCCTCACGTTCTCCATAAATGGGGATGCACTGCCTCACGTTCTCCATAACTGGCGACTCTCTGTCTCACATTCTCCATAACTGGGACTCTCTGTCTCACATTCTCCATAACTGGGCACTCTCTGTCTCACATTCTCGATAACTGGAGATTCTCTGTCTCACATTCTCCATAACTGGAGTCTCACCGCCTCACGTTCTCCATAACTGGGGTCTCTCTGCCTCACATTCTCCATAACTGGGGACTCTCTGCCTCACATTCTCCATAGCTGGGGACTCTCTGTCTCACATTCTCCATAACTGGGGACTCTCTGCCTCACATTCTCCATAATTGGGGACTCTCTGTCTCACGTTCTCCATAACTGGGGACTCTCTGTCTCACATTCTCCATAACTGGGGACTCTCTGCCTCACATTCTCCGTAGCTGGGGACTCTCTGTCTCACATTCTCCATAACTGGTGACTCTCTGCCTCACATTCTCCATAACTGGGGACTCTCTGCCTCACATTCTCCATAACTGGGACTCTCTGTCTCACATTCTCCATAACTGGGCACTCTCTGTCTCACATTCTCGATAACTGGAGATTCTCTGTCTCACATTCTCCATAACTGGAGTCTCACCGCCTCACGTTCTCCATAACTGGGGTCTCTCTGCCTCACATTCTCCATAACTGGGGACTCTCTGCCTCACATTCTCCATAGCTGGGGACTCTCTGTCTCACATTCTCCATAACTGGGGACTCTCTGCCTCACATTCTCCATAATTGGGGACTCTCTGTCTCACGTTCTCCATAACTGGGGACTCTCTGTCTCACATTCTCCATAACTGGGGACTCTCTGCCTCACATTCTCCGTAGCTGGGGACTCTCTGTCTCACATTCTCCATAACTGGTGACTCTCTGCCTCACATTCTCCATAACTGGGGACTCTCTGCCTCACATTCTCCATACCTGGGGACTCTCTGTCTCACATTCTCCATAGCTGGGGACTCTCTGTCTCACATTCTCGATAACTGCGGACTCTCTATCTCATGTTCTCGATAACTGGGGATTCTCTGTCTCACATTCTCCATAAATGGGGACCCTCTGCCTCACGTTCTCCATAACTGGGGACCCTCTGTCTCACATTCTCCATAACTGGGGACACTCTGTCTCACATTCTCCATAACTGGGGACTCTCTGCCTCACATTCTCCATAGCTGGGGACTCTCTGTCTCACGTTCTCCATAACTGGGGACTCTCTGCCTCACATTCTCCATATCTGGGGACCCTCTGCCTCACGTTCTCAATAACTGGGGACCCTCTGTCTCACATTCTCCATAACTGGGGACACTCTGTCTCACATTCTCGATAATTGGGGACTCTCTGTCTCACGTTCTCCATAACTGGGGACTCTCTGTCTCACATTCTCGATAACTGGGGACTCTCTGTCTCACATTCTCGATAACTGGCGACTCTCTGTCTCACATTCTTCATACCTGGGGACTCTCTGTCTCACATTCTCCATAACTGGGGACGCTCTGTCTCACATTCTCCATAACTGGGGACTCTCTGTCTCACATTCTCCATAACTGGGGACTCTCTGTCTCACATTCTCCATAACTGGGGTCTCTATGTCTCACATTCTCCATAATTTGGGATTCTCTGTCTCACATTCTCCATAACTGGGGACTCTCTGTCTCACATTCTCGAAAACTGCGGACTCTCTGTCTCACAATCTCCATAACTGGGGACTCTGTGTCTCACATTCTCGTTAACTGGCGACTCTCTGTCTCACATTCTCCATAACTGGGACTCTCTGTCTCACATTCTCCATAACTGGGCACTCTCTGTCTCACATTCTCGATAACTGGAGATTCTCTGTCTCACATTCTCCATAACTGGAGTCTCTCCGCCTCACGTTCTCCATAACTGGGGATGCACTGCCTCACGTTCTCCATAACTGGCGACTCTCTGTCTCACATTCTCCATAACTGGGACTCTCTGTCTCACATTCTCCATAACTGGGCACTCTCTGTCTCACATTCTCGATAACTGGAGATTCTCTGTCTCACATTCTCCATAACTGTAGTCTCTCCGCCTCACGTTCTCCATAACTGGGGTCTCTCTGCCTCACATTCTCCATAGCTGGGGACTCTCTGTCTCACATTCTCCATAACTGGGGACTCTCTGCCTCACATTCTCCATAATTGGGGACTCTCTGTCTCACGTTCTCCATAACTGGGGACTCTCTGTCTCACATTCTCCATAACTGGGGACTGTCTGCCTCACATTCTCCATAGCTGGGGACTCTCTGTCTCACATTCTCCATAACTGGTGACTGTCCGCCTCACATTCTCCATAACTGGGGACTCTCTGCCTCACATTCTCCATAACTGGGGACTCTCTGTCTCACATTCTCCATAGCTGGGTACTCTCTGTCTCACATTCTCGATAACTGCGGACTCTCTGTCTCATTTTCTCGATAACTGGGGACTCTCTGTCTCACATTCTCCATAATTGGGACTCTCTGTCTCACATTCTCCATAACTGGGCAGTCTCTGTCTCACATTCTCGATAACTGGAGATTCTCTGTCTCACATTCTCCATAACTGGAGTCTCTCCGCCTCACATTCTCGATAACTGCGGACTCTCTGTCTCATGTTCTCGATAACTGGGGACTCTCTGTCTCACATTCTCCATAACTGGGGACCCTCTGCCTCACGTTCTCCATAACTGGGGACCCTCTGTCTCACATTCTCCATAACTGGGGACACTCTGTCTCACATTCTCGATAATTGGGGACTCTCTGTCTCACGTTCTCCATAACTGTGGACTCTCTGCCTCACATTCTCCATAACTGGGGACCCTCTGCCTCACGTTCTCCATAACTGGGGACCCTCTGTCTCACATTCTCCATAATTGGGGACATTCTGTCTCACATTCTCGATAATTGGGGACTCTCTGTCTCACGTTCTCCATAACTGGGGACTCTCTGTCTCACATTCTCGATAACTGGGGACTCTCTGTCTCACATTCTCGATAACTGGCGACTCTCTGTCTCACATTCTTCATACCTGGGGACTCTCTGTCTCACATTCTCCATAACTGGGGACGCTCTGTCTCACATTCTCCATAACTGGGGAATCTCTGTCTCACATTCTCCATAACTGGGGACTCTCTGTCTCACATTCTCCATAACTGGGGACTCTCTCCCTCACATTCTCCATAACTGTGGACTCTCTGCCTCACATTCTCCATAACTGGGGACCCTCTGCCTCACGTTCTCCATAACTGGGGACCCTCTGTCTCACATTCTCCATAACTGGGGACTCTCTGCCTCACATTCTCCATAACTGGGGACTCTCTGTCTCACATTCTCCATAACTGGGGACTCTCTGTATCACATTCTCCACAACTGGGGTCTCTATGTCTCACATTCTCCATAATTTGGGATTCTCTGTCTCACATTCTCCATAACTGGGGACTCTCTGTCTCACATTCTCGATAACTGTGGATTCTCTGTCTCATATTCTCGATCACTGGGGACTCTCTGTCTCACATTCTCGATAACTGGGGATTCTCTGTCTCACATTCTCCATAACTGGGGATTCTCTGTCTCCCATTCTCTATAACTGGGGACTCTCTGTCTCACATTCTCGATAACTGGGTATTCTCTGTCTCAGATTCTCGATAACTGAGGCCTCTCTGTCTCACATTCTCCGTAACTGGGGACCCACTGCCTCACATTCTCCATAACTGCGGACCCTCTGCCTCATGTTCTCCTGAACTGGGGATTCTCTGTCTCACATTCTCCATAACTGGGGACTCTCTGTCTCTCATTCTCCATAACTGGGGACCCTCTGCCTCACGTTCTCCATAACTTAGGACTCTCTATCTCACATTCTCCTTAACTTGGGAACGCTCTGTCTCACATTCTCCATAGCTTGGGACTCTCTGCCTCACATTCTCCATAACTGGAGACCCTCTGCCTCACCTTCTCCATAACAGGGGACCCTCTGCCTCACGTTCTCCATAACTGGGGACACTCTGCAAACATTCTCCATAACTGGGGACCCTCTGCCAAACGTTTTCCATAACTGGGGACTCTCTGTCTCACATTCTCCATAACTGGGGACTCTCTGTCTCACATTCTCCATAACTGGGGACTCTCTGTCTCACGTTTTCCGTAACTGGGGACTCTCTGCCTCACGTTCTCCATAACTGGGGACCCTCTGCCTCACGTTTTCCGTAACTGGGGACCCTCTGCCTCAAGTTTTCCAGAACTGGGGACTCTCTGTCTCACATTCTCCATAATTGGGGACTCTCTGCCTCAGGTTTTCCATAACTGGGAATTCTCTGTCTCACATTCTCTATAACTGGGGACCCTCTGCCTCACATTCCCCATAACTGGGGACTCTCTACCTCACATTCTCCATAACTGTGGACCCTCTGTCTCACATTCTCCATAACTGGGGACTCTCCGCCTCACATTCTCGAAAACTGCGGACTCTCTGTCTCACAATCTCCATAACTGGGGACTCTGTGTCTCACATTCTCGTTAACTGGCGACTCTCTGTCTCACATTCTCCATAACTGGGACTCTCTGTCTCACATTCTCCATAACTGGGCACTCTCTGTCTCACATTCTCGATAACTGGAGATTCTCTGTCTCACATTCTCCATAACTGGAGTCTCTCCGCCTCACGTTCTCCATAAATGGGGATGCACTGCCTCACGTTCTCCATAACTGGCGACTCTCTGTCTCACATTCTCCATAACTGGGACTCTCTGTCTCACATTCTCCATAACTGGGCACTCTCTGTCTCACATTCTCGATAACTGGAGATTCTCTGTCTCACATTCTCCATAACTGGAGTCTCACCGCCTCACGTTCTCCATAACTGGGGTCTCTCTGCCTCACATTCTCCATAACTGGGGACTCTCTGCCTCACATTCTCCATAGCTGGGGACTCTCTGTCTCACATTCTCCATAACTGGGGACTCTCTGCCTCACATTCTCCATAATTGGGGACTCTCTGTCTCACGTTCTCCATAACTGGGGACTCTCTGTCTCACATTCTCCATAACTGGGGACTCTCTGCCTCACATTCTCCGTAGCTGGGGACTCTCTGTCTCACATTCTCCATAACTGGTGACTCTCTGCCTCACATTCTCCATAACTGGGGACTCTCTGCCTCACATTCTCCATACCTGGGGACTCTCTGTCTCACATTCTCCATAGCTGGGGACTCTCTGTCTCACATTCTCGATAACTGCGGACTCTCTATCTCACGTTCTCGATAACTGGGGATTCTCTGTCTCACATTCTCCATAAATGGGGACCCTCTGCCTCACGTTCTCCATAACTGGGGACCCTCTGTCTCACATTCTCCATAACTGGGGACACTCTGTCTCACATTCTCCATAACTGGGGACTCTCTGCCTCACATTCTCCATAGCTGGGGACTCTCTGTCTCACGTTCTCCATAACTGGGGACTCTCTGCCTCACATTCTCCATATCTGGGGACCCTCTGCCTCACGTTCTCAATAACTGGGGACCCTCTGTCTCACATTCTCCATAACTGGGGACACTCTGTCTCACATTCTCGATAATTGGGGACTCTCTGTCTCACGTTCTCCATAACTGGGGACTCTCTGTCTCACATTCTCGATAACTGGGGACTCTCTGTCTCACATTCTCGATAACTGGCGACTCTCTGTCTCACATTCTTCATACCTGGGGATTCTCTGTCTCACATTCTCCATAACTGGGGACGCTCTGTCTCACATTCTCCATAACTGGGGACTCTCTGTCTCACATTCTCCATAACTGGGGACTCTCTGTCTCACATTCTCCATAACTGGGGTCTCTATGTCTCACATTCTCCATAATTTGGGATTCTCTGTCTCACATTCTCCATAACTGGGGACTCTCTGTCTCACATTCTCGAAAACTGCGGACTCTCTGTCTCACAATCTCCATAACTGGGGACTCTGTGTCTCACATTCTCGTTAACTGGCGACTCTCTGTCTCACATTCTCCATAACTGGGACTCTCTGTCTCACATTCTCCATAACTGGGCACTCTCTGTCTCACATTCTCGATAACTGGAGATTCTCTGTCTCACATTCTCCATAACTGGAGTCTCTCCGCCTCACGTTCTCCATAACTGGGGATGCACTGCCTCACGTTCTCCATAACTGGCGACTCTCTGTCTCACATTCTCCATAACTGGGACTCTCTGTCTCACATTCTCCATAACTGGGGACTCTCTGTCTCACATTCTCCATAACTGGGGACTCTCTGCCTCACATTCTCCATAGCTGGGGACTCTCTGTCTCACATTCTCCATAACTGGTGACTCTCCGCCTCACATTCTCCATAACTGGGGACTCTCTGCCTCACATTCTCCATAACTGGGGACTCTCTGTCTCACATTCTCCATAGCTGGGGACTCTCTGTCTCACATTCTCGATAACTGCGGACTCTCTGTCTCATGTTCTCGATAACTGGGGACTCTCTGTCTCACATTCTCCATAACTGGGGACCCTCTGCCTCACGTTCTCCATAACTGGGGACCCTCTGTCTCACATTCTCCATAACTGGGGACACTCTGTCTCACATTCTCGATAATTGGGGACTCTCTGTCTCACGTTCTCCATAACTGTGGACTCTCTGCCTCACATTCTCCATAACTGGGGACCCTCTGCCTCACGTTCTCCATAACTGGGGACCCTCTGTCTCACATTCTCCATAACTGGGGACAGTCTGTCTCCAATTCTCGATAATTGGGGACTCTCTGTCTCACGTTCTCCATAACTGGGGACTCTCTGTCTCACATTCTCGATAACTGGGGACTCTCTGTCTCACATTCTCCATAACTGGGACTCTCTGTCTCACGTTCTCCATAACTGTGGACTCTCTGCCTCACATTCTCCATAACTGGGGACCCTCTGCCTCACGTTCTCCATAACTGGGGACCCTCTGTCTCACATTCTCCATAACTGGGGACATTCTGTCTCACATTCTCGATAATTGGGGACTCTCTGTCTCACGTTCTCCATAACTGGGGACTCTCTGTCTCACATTCTCGATAACTGGCGACTCTCTGTCTCACATTCTCGATAACTGGCGACTCTCTGTCTCACATTCTTCATACCTGGGGACTCTCTGTCTCACATTCTCCATAACTGGGGACGCTCTGTCTCACATTCTCCATAACTGGGGACTCTCTGTCTCACATTCTCCATAACTGGGGACTCTCTGTATCACATTCTCCACAACTGGGGTATCTATGTCTCACATTCTCCATAATTTGGGATTCTCTGTCTCACATTCTCCATAACTGGGGACTCTCTGTCTCACATTCTCGATAACTGTGGATTCTCTGTCTCATATTCTCGATCACTGGGGACTCTCTGTCTCACATTCTCGATAACTGGGGATTCTCTGTCTCACATTCTCCATAACTGGGGATTCTCTGTCTCACATTCTCTATAACTGGGGACTCTCTGTCTCACATTCTCGATAACTGGGTATTCTCTGTCTCAGATTCTCGATAACTGAGGCCTCTCTGTCTCACATTCTCCGTAACTGGGGACCCACTGCCTCACATTCTCCATAACTGCGGACCCTCTGCCTCATGTTCTCCTGAACTGGGGATTCTCTGTCTCACATTCTCCATAACTGGGGACTCTCTGTCTCTCATTCTCCATAACTGGGGACCCTCTGCCTCACGTTCTCCATAACTTAGGACTCTCTATCTCACATTCTCCTTAACTTGGGAACGCTCTGTCTCACATTCTCCATAGCTTGGGACTCTCTGCCTCACATTCTCCATAACTGGAGACCCTCTGCCTCACCTTCTCCATAACTGGGGACACTCTGCAAACATTCTCCATAACTGGGGACCCTCTGCCAAACGTTTTCCATAACTGGGGACTCTCTGTCTCACATTCTCCATAACTGGGGACTCTCTGTCTCACATTCTCCATAACTGGGGACTCTCTGTCTCACGTTTTCCGTAACTGGGGACTCTCTGCCTCACGTTCTCCATAACTGGGGACCCTCTGCCTCACGTTTTCCGTAACTGGGGACCCTCTGCCTCAAGTTTTCCAGAACTGGGGACCCTCTGTCTCACATTCTCCATAACTGGGGACACTCTGTCTCACATTCTCGATAATTGGGGACTCTCTGTCTCACGTTCTCCATAACTGTGGACTCTCTGCCTCACATTCTCCATAACTGGGGACCCTCTGCCTCACGTTCTCCATAACTGGGGACCCTCTGTCTCACATTCTCCATAACTGGGGACACTCTGTCTCACATTCTCGATAATTGGGGACTCTCTGTCTCACGTTCTCCATAACTGGGGACTCTCTGTCTCACATTCTCGATAACTGGGGACTCTCTGTCTCACATTCTCCATAACTGGGACTCTCTGTCTCACATTCTCCATAACTGGGCACTCTCTGTCTCACATTCTCGATAACTGGAGATTCTCTGTCTCACATTCTCCATAACTGGAGTCTCTCCGCCTCACGTTCTCCATAAATGGGGATGCACTGCCTCACGTTCTCCATAACTGGCGACTCTCTGTCTCACATTCTCCATAACTGGGACTCTCTGTCTCACATTCTCCATAACTGGGCACTCTCTGTCTCACATTCTCGATAACTGGAGATTCACTGTCTCACATTCTCCATAACTGGAGTCTCACCGCCTCACGTTCTCCATAACTGGGGTCTCTCTGCCTCACATTCTCCATAACTGGGGACTCTCTGCCTCACATTCTCCATAGCTGGGGACTCTCTGTCTCACATTCTCCATAACTGGGGACTCTCTGCCTCACATTCTCCATAATTGGGGACTCTCTGTCTCACGTTCTCCATAACTGGGGACTCTCTGTCTCACATTCTCCATAACTGGTGACTCTCTGCCTCACATTCTCCGTAGCTGGGGACTCTCTGTCTCACATTCTCCATAACTGGTGACTCTCTGCCTCACATTCTCCATAACTGGGGACTCTCTGCCTCACATTCTCCATAACTGGGGACTCTCTGCCTCACTTTCTCCATAGCTGGGGACTCTCTGTCTTACGTTCTCCATAACTGGGGACTCTCTGCCTCACATTCTCCATAACTGGGGACCCTCTGCCTCACGCTCTCCATAACTGGGGACCCTCTGTCTCAAATTCTCCATAACTGGGGACACTCTGTCTCACATTCTCGATAATTGGGGACTCTCTGTCTCACGTTCTCCATAACTGGGGTCTCTCTGGCTCACATTCTCGATAACTGGGGACTCTCTGTCTCACATTCTCGATAACTGGCGACTCTCTGTCTCACATTCTTCATACCTGGGGACTCTCTGTCTCACATTCTCCATAACTGGGGACGCTCTGTCTCACATTCTCCATAACTGGGGACTCTCTGTCTCACATTCTCCATAATTGGGGATTCTCTGTCTCACATTCTCCATAACTGGGGTCTCTATGTCTCACATTCTCCATAATTTGGGATTCTCTGTCTCACATTCTCGATAACTGTGGACTCACTGTCTCACATTCTCCATAACTGGGGACTCTCTGTCTCACATTGTCCATAACTGGGACTCTCTGTCTCACATTCTCCATAACTGGGCACTCTCTGTCTCACATTCTCGATAACTGGAGATTCTCTGTCTCACGTTCTCCATAACTGGGGACCCTCTGCCTCACGTTCTCCATAACTGGGAACTCTCAGCTTCACGTTCTCCATAACTGGGGACTCTCAGTCTCACGTTCTCCATAACTGGGGGCTCTCAGCCTCACATTCTCCATCACTGGGGAATCTCTGTCTCACGTTCTCCATAAATGGGGACACTCTGTCTCACGTTCTCCATAACTGTGGTCTCTCTGCCTCACTTTCTCCATAACTAGAGACTCTCTATCTCACATTCACCTTAACTTGGAACGCTCTGTCTCACATTCTCCATAGCTTGGGACTCTCTGCCTCACGTTCTCCATGACTGGGGACCCTCTGACTCACATTCTCCATAACTGTGGAATCTCTGTCTCACGTTCTCCATAACTGGGGACACTCTGCGTCACATTCTCCATAACTGGGGAATCTCTGTCTCACGTTCTCCATAACTTGGGTCTATCTGTCTCACGTTCTCCATAACTGGGAACTCTTAGCCTCACATTCTCCATAGCTGGGGACTCTCTGTCTCACATTCTCCATAACTGGGGACTCTCTGCCTCACATTCTCCATAATTGGGGACTCTCTGTCTCACGTTCTCCATAACTGGGGACTCTCTGTCTCACATTCTCCATAACTGGGGACTCTCTGCCTCACATTCTCCGTAGCTGGGGACTCTCTGTCTCACATTCTCCATAACTGGTGACTCTCTGCCTCACATTCTCCATAACTGGGGACTCTCTGCCTCACATTCTCCATACCTGGGGACTCTCTGTCTCACATTCTCCATAGCTGGGGACTCTCTGTCTCACATTCTCGATAACTGCGGACTCTCTATCTCATGTTCTCGATAACTGGGGATTCTCTGTCTCACATTCTCCATAAATGGGGACCCTCTGCCTCACGTTCTCCATAACTGGGGACCCTCTGTCTCACATTCTCCATAACTGGGGACACTCTGTCTCACATTCTCCATAACTGGGGACTCTCTGCCTCACATTCTCCATAGCTGGGGACTCTCTGTCTCACGTTCTCCATAACTGGGGACTCTCTGCCTCACATTCTCCATATCTGGGGACCCTCTGCCTCACGTTCTCAATAACTGGGGACCCTCTGTCTCACATTCTCCATAACTGGGGACACTCTGTCTCACATTCTCGATAATTGGGGACTCTCTGTCTCACGTTCTCCATAACTGGGGACTCTCTGTCTCACATTCTCGATAACTGGGGACTCTCTGTCTCACATTCTCGATAACTGGCGACTCTCTGTCTCACATTCTTCATACCTGGGGACTCTCTGTCTCACATTCTCCATAGCTGGGGACTCTCTGTCTTACGTTCTCCATAACTGGGGACTCTCTGCCTCACATTCTCCATAACTGGGGACCCTCTGCCTCACGCTCTCCATAACTGGGGACCCTCTGTCTCAAATTCTCCATAACTGGGGACACTCTGTCTCACATTCTCGATAATTGGGGACTCTCTGTCTCACGTTCTCCATAACTGGGGTCTCTCTGGCTCACATTCTCGATAACTGGGGACTCTCTGTCTCACATTCTCGATAACTGGCGACTCTCTGTCTCACATTCTTCATACCTGGGGACTCTCTGTCTCACATTCTCCATAACTGGGGACGCTCTGTCTCACATTCTCCATAACTGGGGACTCTCTGTCTCACATTCTCCATAATTGGGGACTCTCTGTCTCACATTCTCCATAACTGGGGTCTCTATGTCTCACATTCTCCATAATTTGGGATTCTCTGTCTCACATTCTCGATAACTGTGGACTCACTGTCTCACATTCTCCATAACTGGGGACTCTCTGTCTCACATTGTCCATAACTGGGACTCTCTGTCTCACATTCTCCATAACTGGGCACTCTCTGTCTCACATTCTCGATAACTGGAGATTCTCTGTCTCACGTTCTCCATAACTGGGGACCCTCTGCCTCACGTTCTCCATAACTGGGAACTCTCAGCTTCACGTTCTCCATAACTGGGGACTCTCAGTCTCACGTTCTCCATAACTGGGGGCTCTCAGCCTCACATTCTCCATCACTGGGGAATCTCTGTCTCACGTTCTCCATAAATGGGGACACTCTGTCTCACGTTCTCCATAACTGTGGTCTCTCTGCCTCACTTTCTCCATAACTAGAGACTCTCTATCTCACATTCACCTTAACTTGGAACGCTCTGTCTCACATTCTCCATAGCTTGGGACTCTCTGCCTCACGTTCTCCATGACTGGGGACCCTCTGACTCACATTCTCCATAACTGTGGAATCTCTGTCTCACGTTCTCCATAACTGGGGACACTCTGCGTCACATTCTCCATAACTGGGGAATCTCTGTCTCACGTTCTCCATAACTTGGGTCTATCTGTCTCACGTTCTCCATAACTGGGAACTCTTAGCCTCACATTCTCCACAGCTGGGGACTCTCTGTCTCACATTCTCCATAACTGGGGACTCTCTGCCTCACATTCTCCATAATTGGGGACTCTCTGTCTCACGTTCTCCATAACTGGGGACTCTCTGTCTCACATTCTCCATAACTGGGGACTCTCTGCCTCACATTCTCCGTAGCTGGGGACTCTCTGTCTCACATTCTCCATAACTGGTGACTCTCTGCCTCACATTCTCCATAACTGGGGACTCTCTGCCTCACATTCTCCATACCTGGGGACTCTCTGTCTCACATTCTCCATAGCTGGGGACTCTCTGTCTCACATTCTCGATAACTGCGGACTCTCTATCTCATGTTCTCGATAACTGGGGATTCTCTGTCTCACATTCTCCATAAATGGGGACCCTCTGCCTCACGTTCTCCATAACTGGGGACCCTCTGTCTCACATTCTCCATAACTGGGGACACTCTGTCTCACATTCTCCATAACTGGGGACTCTCTGCCTCACATTCTCCATAGCTGGGGACTCTCTGTCTCACGTTCTCCATAACTGGGGACTCTCTGCCTCACATTCTCCATATCTGGGGACCCTCTGCCTCACGTTCTCAATAACTGGGGACCCTCTGTCTCACATTCTCCATAACTGGGGACACTCTGTCTCACATTCTCGATAATTGGGGACTCTCTGTCTCACGTTCTCCATAACTGGGGACTCTCTGTCTCACATTCTCGATAACTGGGGACTCTCTGTCTCACATTCTCGATAACTGGCGACTCTCTGTCTCACATTCTTCATACCTGGGGACTCTCTGTCTCACATTCTCCATAACTGGGGACGCTCTGTCTCACATTCTCCATAACTGGGGACTCTCTGTCTCACATTCTCCATAACTGGGGACTCTCTGTCTCACATTCTCCATAACTGGGGTCTCTATGTCTCACATTCTCCATAATTTGGGATACTCTGTCTCACATTCTCCATAACTGGGGACTCTCTGTCTCACATTCTCGAAAACTGCGGACTCTCTGTCTCACAATCTCCATAACTGGGGACTCTGTGTCTCACATTCTCGTTAACTGGCGACTCTCTGTCTCACATTCTCCATAACTGGGACTCTCTGTCTCACATTCTCCATAACTGGGCACTCTCTGTCTCACAATCTCGATAACTGGAGATTCTCTGTCTCACATTCTCCATAACTGGAGTCTCTCCGCCTCACGTTCTCCATAACTGGGGATGCACTGCCTCACGTTCTCCATAACTGGCGACTCTCTGTCTCACATTCTCCATAACTGGGGACTCTCTGCCTCACATTCTACATAATTGGGGACTCTCTGTCTCACGTTCTCCATAACTGGGGACTCTCTGTCTCACATTCTCCATAACTGGGGACTCTCTGCCTCACATTCTCCATAGCTGGGGACTCTCTGTCTCACATTCTCCATAACTGGTGACTCTCCGCCTCACATTCTCCATAACTGGGGACTCTCTGCCTCACATTCTCCATAACTGGGGACTCTCTGTCTCACATTCTCCATAGCTGGGGACTCTCTGTCTCACATTCTCGATAACTGCGGACTCTCTGTCTCATGTTCTCGATAACTGGGGACTCTCTGTCTCACATTCTCCATAACTGGGGACCCTCTGCCTCACGTTCTCCATAACTGGGGACCCTCTGTCTCACATTCTCCATAACTGGGGACACTCTGTCTCACATTCTCGATAATTGGGGACTCTCTGTCTCACGTTCTCCATAACTGTGGACTCTCTGCCTCACATTCTCCATAACTGGGGACCCTCTGCCTCACCTTCTCCATAACTGGGGACCCTCTGTCTCACATTCTCCATAACTGGGGACACTCTGTCTCACATTCTCGATAATTGGGGACTCTCTGTCTCACGTTCTCCATAACTGGGGACTCTCTGTCTCACATTCTCGATAACTGGGGACTCTCTGTCTCACATTCTCCATAACTGGGACTCTCTGTCTCACATTCTCCATAACTGGGCACTCTCTGTCTCACATTCTCGATAACTGGAGATTCTCTGTCTCACATTCTCCATAACTGGAGTCTCTCCGCCTCACGTTCTCCATAAATGGGGATGCACTGCCTCACGTTCTCCATAACTGGCGACTCTCTGTCTCACATTCTCCATAACTGGGACTCTCTGTCTCACATTCTCCATAACTGGGCACTCTCTGTCTCACATTCTCGATAACTGGAGATTCACTGTCTCACATTCTCCATAACTGGAGTCTCACCGCCTCACGTTCTCCATAACTGGGGTCTCTCTGCCTCACATTCTCCATAACTGGGGACTCTCTGCCTCACATTCTCCATAGCTGGGGACTCTCTGTCTCACATTCTCCATAACTGGGGACTCTCTGCCTCACATTCTCCATAATTGGGGACTCTCTGTCTCACGTTCTCCATAACTGGGGACTCTCTGTCTCACATTCTCCATAACTGGTGACTCTCTGCCTCACATTCTCCGTAGCTGGGGACTCTCTGTCTCACATTCTCCATAACTGGTGACTCTCTGCCTCACATTCTCCATAACTGGGGACTCTCTGCCTCACATTCTCCATAACTGGGGACTCTCTGCCTCACTTTCTCCATAGCTGGGGACTCTCTGTCTTACGTTCTCCATAACTGGGGACTCTCTGCCTCACATTCTCCATAACTGGGGACCCTCTGCCTCACGCTCTCCATAACTGGGGAACCTCTGTCTCAAATTCTCCATAACTGGGGACACTCTGTCTCACATTCTCGATAATTGGGGACTCTCTGTCTCACGTTCTCCATAACTGGGGTCTCTCTGGCTCACATTCTCGATAACTGGGGACTCTCTGTCTCACATTCTCGATAACTGGCGACTCTCTGTCTCACATTCTTCATACCTGGGGACTCTCTGTCTCACATTCTCCATAACTGGGGACGCTCTGTCTCACATTCTCCATAACTGGGGACTCTCTGTCTCACATTCTCCATAACTGGGGTCTCTATGTCTCACATTCTCCATAATTTGGGATTCTCTGTCTCACATTCTCGATAACTGTGTACTCACTGTCTCACATTCTCCATAACTGGGGACTCTCTGTCTCACATTGTCCATAACTGGGACTCTCTGTCTCACATTCTCCATAACTGGGCACTCTCTGTCTCACATTCTCGATAACTGGAGATTCTCTGTCTCACGTTCTCCATAACTTGGGTCTATCTGTCTCACGTTCTCCATAACTGGGAACTCTTAGCCTCACATTCTCCATAGCTGGGGACTCTCTGTCTCACATTCTCCATAACTGGGGACTCTCTGCCTCACATTCTCCATAATTGGGACTCTCTGCCTCACGTTCTCCATGACTGGGGACCCTCTGACTCACATTCTCCATAACTGTGGAATCTCTGTCTCACGTTCTCCATAACTGGGGACACTCTGCGTCACATTCTCCATAACTGGCGACTCTCTGTCTCACATTCTTCATACCTGGGGACTCTCTGTCTCACATTCTCCATAACTGGGGACGCTCTGTCTCACATTCTCCATAACTGGGGACTCTCTGTCTCACATTCTCCATAATTGGGGACTCTCTGTCTCACATTCTCCATAACTGGGGTCTCTATGTCTCACATTCTCCATAATTTGGGATTCTCTGTCTCACATTCTCGATAACTGTGGACTCACTGTCTCACATTCTCCATAACTGGGGACTCTCTGTCTCACATTGTCCATAACTGGGACTCTCTGTCTCACATTCTCCATAACTGGGCACTCTCTGTCTCACATTCTCGATAACTGGAGATTCTCTGTCTCACGTTCTCCATAACTGGGGACCCTCTGCCTCACGTTCTCCATAACTGGGAACTCTCAGCTTCACGTTCTCCATAACTGGGGACTCTCAGTCTCACGTTCTCCATAACTGGGGGCTCTCAGCCTCACATTCTCCATCACTGGGGAATCTCTGTCTCACGTTCTCCATAAATGGGGACACTCTGTCTCACGTTCTCCATAACTGTGGTCTCTCTGCCTCACTTTCTCCATAACTAGAGACTCTCTATCTCACATTCACCTTAACTTGGAACGCTCTGTCTCACATTCTCCATAGCTTGGGACTCTCTGCCTCACGTTCTCCATGACTGGGGACCCTCTGACTCACATTCTCCATAACTGTGGAATCTCTGTCTCACGTTCTCCATAACTGGGGACACTCTGCGTCACATTCTCCATAACTGGGGAATCTCTGTCTCACGTTCTCCATAACTTGGGTCTATCTGTCTCACGTTCTCCATAACTGGGAACTCTTAGCCTCACATTCTCCATAGCTGGGGACTCTCTGTCTCACATTCTCCATAACTGGGGACTCTCTGCCTCACATTCTCCATAATTGGGGACTCTCTGTCTCACGTTCTCCATAACTGGGGACTCTCTGTCTCACATTCTCCATAACTGGGGACTCTCTGCCTCACATTCTCCGTAGCTGGGGACTCTCTGTCTCACATTCTCCATAACTGGTGACTCTCTGCCTCACATTCTCCATAACTGGGGACTCTCTGCCTCACATTCTCCATACCTGGGGACTCTCTGTCTCACATTCTCCATAGCTGGGGACTCTCTGTCTCACATTCTCGATAACTGCGGACTCTCTATCTCATGTTCTCGATAACTGGGGATTCTCTGTCTCACATTCTCCATAAATGGGGACCCTCTGCCTCACGTTCTCCATAACTGGGGACCCTCTGTCTCACATTCTCCATAACTGGGGACACTCTGTCTCACATTCTCCATAACTGGGGACTCTCTGCCTCACATTCTCCATAGCTGGGGACTCTCTGTCTCACGTTCTCCATAACTGGGGACTCTCTGCCTCACATTCTCCATATCTGGGGACCCTCTGCCTCACGTTCTCAATAACTGGGGACCCTCTGTCTCACATTCTCCATAACTGGGGACACTCTGTCTCACATTCTCGATTATTGGGGACTCTCTGTCTCACGTTCTCCATAACTGGGGACTCTCTGTCTCACATTCTCGATAACT
Organism: Hemitrygon akajei; assembly: GCF_048418815.1. Classification (NCBI taxonomy): domain Eukaryota; kingdom Metazoa; phylum Chordata; class Chondrichthyes; order Myliobatiformes; family Dasyatidae; genus Hemitrygon; species Hemitrygon akajei. Next base: position 96,353,768 of record NC_133138.1, on the reverse strand, counting down.
GGGGACTCTCTGTCTCACATTCTCGATAACTGGCGACTCTCTGTCTCACATTCTTCATACCTGGGGACTCTCTGTCTCACATTCTCCATAACTGGGGACGCTCTGTCTCACATTCTCCATAACTGGGGACTCTCTGTCTCACATTCTCCATAACTGGGGACTCTCTGTCTCACATTCTCCATAACTGGGGTCTCTATGTCTCACATTCTCCATAATTTGGGATACTCTGTCTCACATTCTCCATAACTGGGGACTCTCTGTCTCACATTCTCGAAAACTGCGGACTCTCTGTCTCACAATCTCCATAACTGGGGACTCTGTGTCTCACATTCTCGTTAACTGGCGACTCTCTGTCTCACATTCTCCATAACTGGGACTCTCTGTCTCACATTCTCCATAACTGGGCACTCTCTGTCTCACAATCTCGATAACTGGAGATTCTCTGTCTCACATTCTCCATAACTGGAGTCTCTCCGCCTCACGTTCTCCATAACTGGGGATGCACTGCCTCACGTTCTCCATAACTGGCGACTCTCTGTCTCACATTCTCCATAACTGGGGACTCTCTGCCTCACATTCTCCATAATTGGGGACTCTCTGTCTCACGTTCTCCATAACTGGGGACTCTCTGTCTCACATTCTCCATAACTGGGGACTCTCTGCCTCACATTCTCCATAGCTGGGGACTCTCTGTCTCACATTCTCCATAACTGGTGACTCTCCGCCTCACATTCTCCATAACTGGGGACTCTCTGCCTCACATTCTCCATAACTGGGGACTCTCTGTCTCACATTCTCCATAGCTGGGGACTCTCTGTCTCACATTCTCGATAACTGCGGACTCTCTGTCTCATGTTCTCGATAACTGGGGACTCTCTGTCTCACATTCTCCATAACTGGGGACCCTCTGCCTCACGTTCTCCATAACTGGGGACCCTCTGTCTCACATTCTCCATAACTGGGGACACTCTGTCTCACATTCTCGATAATTGGGGACTCTCTGTCTCACGTTCTCCATAACTGTGGACTCTCTGCCTCACATTCTCCATAACTGGGGACCCTCTGCCTCACCTTCTCCATAACTGGGGACCCTCTGTCTCACATTCTCCATAACTGGGGACACTCTGTCTCACATTCTCGATAATTGGGGACTCTCTGTCTCACGTTCTCCATAACTGGGGACTCTCTGTCTCACATTCTCGATAACTGGGGACTCTCTGTCTCACATTCTCCATAACTGGGACTCTCTGTCTCACATTCTCCATAACTGGGCACTCTCTGTCTCACATTCTCGATAACTGGAGATTCTCTGTCTCACATTCTCCATAACTGGAGTCTCTCCGCCTCACGTTCTCCATAAATGGGGATGCACTGCCTCACGTTCTCCATAACTGGCGACTCTCTGTCTCACATTCTCCATAACTGGGACTCTCTGTCTCACATTCTCCATAACTGGGCACTCTCTGTCTCACATTCTCGATAACTGGAGATTCACTGTCTCACATTCTCCATAACTGGAGTCTCACCGCCTCACGTTCTCCATAACTGGGGTCTCTCTGCCTCACATTCTCCATAACTGGGGACTCTCTGCCTCACATTCTCCATAGCTGGGGACTCTCTGTCTCACATTCTCCATAACTGGGGACTCTCTGCCTCACATTCTCCATAATTGGGGACTCTCTGTCTCACGTTCTCCATAACTGGGGACTCTCTGTCTCACATTCTCCATAACTGGTGACTCTCTGCCTCACATTCTCCGTAGCTGGGGACTCTCTGTCTCACATTCTCCATAACTGGTGACTCTCTGCCTCACATTCTCCATAACTGGGGACTCTCTGCCTCACATTCTCCATAACTGGGGACTCTCTGCCTCACTTTCTCCATAGCTGGGGACTCTCTGTCTTACGTTCTCCATAACTGGGGACTCTCTGCCTCACATTCTCCATAACTGGGGACCCTCTGCCTCACGCTCTCCATAACTGGGGAACCTCTGTCTCAAATTCTCCATAACTGGGGACACTCTGTCTCACATTCTCGATAATTGGGGACTCTCTGTCTCACGTTCTCCATAACTGGGGTCTCTCTGGCTCACATTCTCGATAACTGGGGACTCTCTGTCTCACATTCTCGATAACTGGCGACTCTCTGTCTCACATTCTTCATACCTGGGGACTCTCTGTCTCACATTCTCCATAACTGGGGACGCTCTGTCTCACATTCTCCATAACTGGGGACTCTCTGTCTCACATTCTCCATAACTGGGGTCTCTATGTCTCACATTCTCCATAATTTGGGATTCTCTGTCTCACATTCTCGATAACTGTGTACTCACTGTCTCACATTCTCCATAACTGGGGACTCTCTGTCTCACATTGTCCATAACTGGGACTCTCTGTCTCACATTCTCCATAACTGGGCACTCTCTGTCTCACATTCTCGATAACTGGAGATTCTCTGTCTCACGTTCTCCATAACTGGGGACCCTCTGCCTCACGTTCTCCATAACTGGGAACTCTCAGCTTCACGTTCTCCATAACTGGGGACTCTCAGTCTCACGTTCTCCATAACTGGGGGCTCTCAGCCTCACATTCTCCATCACTGGGGAATCTCTGTCTCACGTTCTCCATAAATGGGGACACTCTGTCTCACGTTCTCCATAACTGTGGTCTCTCTGCCTCACTTTCTCCATAACTAGAGACTCTCTATCTCACATTCACCTTAACTTGGAACGCTCTGTCTCACATTCTCCATAGCTTGGGACTCTCTGCCTCACGTTCTCCATGACTGGGGACCCTCTGACTCACATTCTCCATAACTGTGGAATCTCTGTCTCACGTTCTCCATAACTGGGGACACTCTGCGTCACATTCTCCATAACTGGGGAATCTCTGTCTCACGTTCTCCATAACTTGGGTCTATCTGTCTCACGTTCTCCATAACTGGGAACTCTTAGCCTCACATTCTCCATAACTGGGGTCTCTCTGGCTCACATTCTCCAGAACTGGGGACTCTCTGCCTCACATTCTCCATAACTGGGGACTCTCTGCGTCACGTTCTCCATAACTGGGGACTCTCTGTCTCACGTTCTCCATAACTGGGGACCCTCAGCCTCACATTCTCCATAACTGGGGACTCTCTGTCTCACATTCCCCATAACTGGGGACTCTCTCCCTCACATTCTCCATAACTGGGGTCTCTATGTCTCACATTCTCCATAATTTGGGATTCTCTGTCTCACATTCTCCATAACTGGGGACTCTCTGTCTCACATTCTCGAAAACTGCGGACTCTCTGTCTCACAATTCCCATAACTGGGGACTCTGTGTCTCACATTCTCGTTAACTGGCGACTCTCTGTCTCACATTCTCCATAATTGGGACTCTCTGTCTCACATTCTCCATAACTGGGCAGTCTCTGTCTCACATTCTCGATAACTGGAGATTCTCTGTCTCACATTCTCCATAACTGGAGTCTCTCCGCCTCACATTCTCGATAACTGCGGACTCTCTGTCTCATGTTCTCGATAACTGGGGACTCTCTGTCTCACATTCTCCATAACTGGGGACCCTCTGCCTCACGTTCTCCATAACTGGGGACCCTCTGTCTCACATTCTCCATAACTGGGGACACTCTGTCTCACATTCTCGATAATTGGGGACTCTCTGTCTCACGTTCTCCATAACTGTGGACTCTCTGCCTCACATTCTCCATAACTGGGGACCCTCTGCCTCACGTTCTCCATAACTGGGGACCCTCTGTCTCACATTCTCCATAACTGGGGACATTCTGTCTCACATTCTCGATAATTGGGGACTCTCTGTCTCACGTTCTCCATAACTGGGGACTCTCTGTCTCACATTCTCGATAACTGGGGACTCTCTGTCTCACATTCTCGATAACTGGCGACTCTCTGTCTCACATTCTTCATACCTGGGGACTCTCTGTCTCACATTCTCCATAACTGGGGACGCTCTGTCTCACATTCTCCATAACTGGGGACTCTCTGTCTCACATTCTCCATAACTGGGGACTCTCTGTATCACATTCTCCACAACTGGGGTCTCTATGTCTCACATTCTCCATAATTTGGGATTCTCTGTCTCACATTCTCCATAACTGGGGACTCTCTGTCTCACATTCTCGATAACTGTGGATTCTCTGTCTCATATTCTCGATCACTGGGGACTCTCTGTCTCACATTCTCGATAACTGGGGATTCTCTGTCTCACATTCTCCATAACTGGGGATTCTCTGTCTCACATTCTCTATAACTGGGGACTCTCTGTCTCACATTCTCGATAACTGGGTATTCTCTGTCTCAGATTCTCGATAACTGAGGCCTCTCTGTCTCACATTCTCCGTAACTGGGGACCCACTGCCTCACATTCTCCATAACTGCGGACCCTCTGCCTCATGTTCTCCTGAACTGGGGATTCTCTGTCTCACATTCTCCATAACTGGGGACTCTCTGTCTCTCATTCTCCATAACTGGGGACCCTCTGCCTCACGTTCTCCATAACTTAGGACTCTCTATCTCACATTCTCCTTAACTTGGGAACGCTCTGTCTCACATTCTCCATAGCTTGGGACTCTCTGCCTCACATTCTCCATAACTGGAGACCCTCTGCCTCACCTTCTCCATAACAGGGGACCCTCTGCCTCACGTTCTCCATAACTGGGGACACTCTGCAAACATTCTCCATAACTGGGGACCCTCTGCCAAACGTTTTCCATAACTGGGGACTCTCTGTCTCACATTCTCCATAACTGGGGACTCTCTGTCTCACATTTTCCATAACTGGGGACTCTCTGTCTCACGTTTTCCGTAACTGGGGACTCTCTGCCTCACGTTCTCCATAACTGGGGACCCTCTGCCTCACGTTTTCCGTAACTGGGGACCCTCTGCCTCAAGTTTTCCAGAACTGGGGACTCTCTGTCTCACATTCTCCATAATTGGGGACTCTCTGCCTCAGGTTTTCCATAACTGGGAATTCTCTGTCTCACATTCTCTATAACTGGGGACCCTCTGCCTCACATTCCCCATAACTGGGGACTCTCTACCTCACATTCTCCATAACTGTGGACCCTCTGTCTCACATTCTCCATAACTGGGGACTCTCCGCCTCACATTCTCGAAAACTGCGGACTCTCTGTCTCACAATCTCCATAACTGGGGACTCTGTGTCTCACATTCTCGTTAACTGGCGACTCTCTGTCTCACATTCTCCATAACTGGGACTCTCTGTCTCACATTCTCCATAACTGGGGACTCTCTGTCTCACATTCTCGATAACTGGGGACTCTCTGTCTCACATTCTCGATAACTGGCGACTCTCTGTCTCACATTCTTCATACCTGGGGACTCTCTGTCTCACATTCTCCATAACTGGGGACGCTCTGTCTCACATTCTCCATAACTGGGGACTCTCTGTCTCACATTCTCCATAACTGGGGACTCTCTGTATCACATTCTCCACAACTGGGGTCTCTATGTCTCACATTCTCCATAATTTGGGATTCTCTGTCTCACATTCTCCATAACTGGGGACTCTCTGTCTCACATTCTCGATAACTGTGGATTCTCTGTCTCATATTCTCGATCACTGGGGACTCTCTGTCTCACATTCTCGATAACTGGGGATTCTCTGTCTCACATTCTCCATAACTGGGGATTCTCTGTCTCACATTCTCTATAACTGGGGACTCTCTGTCTCACATTCTCGATAACTGGGTATTCTCTGTCTCAGATTCTCGATAACTGAGGCCTCTCTGTCTCACATTCTCCGTAACTGGGGACCCACTGCCTCACATTCTCCATAACTGCGGACCCTCTGCCTCATGTTCTCCTGAACTGGGGATTCTCTGTCTCACATTCTCCATAACTGGGGACTCTCTGTCTCTCATTCTCCATAACTGGGGACCCTCTGCCTCACGTTCTCCATAACTTAGGACTCTCTATCTCACATTCTCCTTAACTTGGGAACGCTCTGTCTCACATTCTCCATAGCTTGGGACTCTCTGCCTCACATTCTCCATAACTGGAGACCCTCTGCCTCACCTTCTCCATAACAGGGGACCCTCTGCCTCACGTTCTCCATAACTGGGGACACTCTGCAAACATTCTCCATAACTGGGGACCCTCTGCCAAACGTTTTCCATAACTGGGGACTCTCTGCCTCACGTTCTCCATAACTGGGGACCCTCTGTCTCACATTCTCCATAACTGGGGACACTCTGTCTCACATTCTCGATAATTGGGGACTCTCTGTCTCACGTTCTCCATAACTGGGGACTCTCTGTCTCACATTCTCGATAACTGGGGACTCTCTGTCTCACATTCTCGATAACTGGCGACTCTCTGTCTCACATTCTTCATACCTGGGGACTCTCTGTCTCACATTCTCCATAACTGGGGACGCTCTGTCTCACATTCTCCATAACTGGGGACTCTCTGTCTCACATTCTCCATAACTGGGGACTCTCTGTCTCACATTCTCCATAACTGGGGTCTCTATGTCTCACATTCTCCATAATTTGGGATTCTCTGTCTCACATTCTCCATAACTGGGGACTCTCTGTCTCACATTCTCGAAAACTGCGGACTCTCTGTCTCACAATCTCCATAACTGGGGACTCTGTGTCTCACATTCTCGTTAACTGGCGACTCTCTGTCTCACATTCTCCATAACTGGGACTCTCTGTCTCACATTCTCCATAACTGGGCACTCTCTGTCTCACATTCTCGATAACTGGAGATTCTCTGTCTCACATTCTCCATAACTGGAGTCTCTCCGCCTCACGTTCTCCATAACTGGGGATGCACTGCCTCACGTTCTCCATAACTGGCGACTCTCTGTCTCACATTCTCCATAACTGGGGACTCTCTGCCTCACATTCTCCATAATTGGGGACTCTCTGTCTCACGTTCTCCATAACTGGGGACTCTCTGTCTCACATTCTCCATAACTGGGGACTCTCTGCCTCACATTCTCCATAGCTGGGGACTCTCTGTCTCACATTCTCCATAACTGGTGACTCTCCGCCTCACATTCTCCATAACTGGGGACTCTCTGCCTCACATTCTCCATAACTGGGGACTCTCTGTCTCACATTCTCCATAGCTGGGGACTCTCTGTCTCACATTCTCGATAACTGCGGACTCTCTGTCTCATGTTCTCGATAACTGGGGACTCTCTGTCTCACATTCTCCATAACTGGGGACCCTCTGCCTCACGTTCTCCATAACTGGGAACCCTCTGTCTCACATTCTCCATAACTGGGGACACTCTGTCTCACATTCTCGATAATTGGGGACTCTCTGTCTCACGTTCTCCATAACTGTGGACTCTCTGCCTCACATTCTCCATAACTGGGGACCCTCTGCCTCACGTTCTCCATAACTGGGGACCCTCTGTCTCACATTCTCCATAACTGGGGACACTCTGTCTCACATTCTCGATAATTGGGGACTCTCTGTCTCACGTTCTCCATAACTGGGGACTCTCTGTCTCACATTCTCGATAACTGGGGACTCTCTGTCTCACATTCTCCATAACTGGGACTCTCTGTCTCACATTCTCCATAACTGGGCACTCTCTGTCTCACATTCTCGATAACTGGAGATTCTCTGTCTCACATTCTCCATAACTGGAGTCTCTCCGCCTCACGTTCTCCATAAATGGGGATGCACTGCCTCACGTTCTCCATAACTGGCGACTCTCTGTCTCACATTCTCCATAACTGGGACTCTCTGTCTCACATTCTCCATAACTGGGCACTCTCTGTCTCACATTCTCGATAACTGGAGATTCACTGTCTCACATTCTCCATAACTGGAGTCTCACCGCCTCACGTTCTCCATAACTGGGGTCTCTCTGCCTCACATTCTCCATAACTGGGGACTCTCTGCCTCACATTCTCCATAGCTGGGGACTCTCTGTCTCACATTCTCCATAACTGGGGACTCTCTGCCTCACATTCTCCATAATTGGGGACTCTCTGTCTCACGTTCTCCATAACTGGGGACTCTCTGTCTCACATTCTCCATAACTGGTGACTCTCTGCCTCACATTCTCCGTAGCTGGGGACTCTCTGTCTCACATTCTCCATAACTGGTGACTCTCTGCCTCACATTCTCCATAACTGGGGACTCTCTGCCTCACATTCTCCATAACTGGGGACTCTCTGCCTCACTTTCTCCATAGCTGGGGACTCTCTGTCTTACGTTCTCCATAACTGGGGACTCTCTGCCTCACATTCTCCATAACTGGGGACCCTCTGCCTCACGCTCTCCATAACTGGGGACCCTCTGTCTCAAATTCTCCATAACTGGGGACACTCTGTCTCACATTCTCGATAATTGGGGACTCTCTGTCTCACGTTCTCCATAACTGGGGTCTCTCTGGCTCACATTCTCGATAACTGGGGACTCTCTGTCTCACATTCTCGATAACTGGCGACTCTCTGTCTCACATTCTTCATACCTGGGGACTCTCTGTCTCACATTCTCCATAACTGGGGACGCTCTGTCTCACATTCTCCATAACTGGGGACTCTCTGTCTCACATTCTCCATAATTGGGGACTCTCTGTCTCACATTCTCCATAACTGGGGTCTCTATGTCTCACATTCTCCATAATTTGGGATTCTCTGTCTCACATTCTCGATAACTGTGGACTCACTGTCTCACATTCTCCATAACTGGGGACTCTCTGTCTCACATTGTCCATAACTGGGACTCTCTGTCTCACATTCTCCATAACTGGGCACTCTCTGTCTCACATTCTCGATAACTGGAGATTCTCTGTCTCACGTTCTCCATAACTGGGGACCCTCTGCCTCACGTTCTCCATAACTGGGAACTCTCAGCTTCACGTTCTCCATAACTGGGGACTCTCAGTCTCACGTTCTCCATAACTGGGGGCTCTCAGCCTCACATTCTCCATCACTGGGGAATCTCTGTCTCACGTTCTCCATAAATGGGGACACTCTGTCTCACGTTCTCCATAACTGTGGTCTCTCTGCCTCACTTTCTCCATAACTAGAGACTCTCTATCTCACATTCACCTTAACTTGGAACGCTCTGTCTCACATTCTCCATAGCTTGGGACTCTCTGCCTCACGTTCTCCATGACTGGGGACCCTCTGACTCACATTCTCCATAACTGTGGAATCTCTGTCTCACGTTCTCCATAACTGGGGACACTCTGCGTCACATTCTCCATAACTGGGGAATCTCTGTCTCACGTTCTCCATAACTTGGGTCTATCTGTCTCACGTTCTCCATAACTGGGAACTCTTAGCCTCACATTCTCCATAGCTGGGGACTCTCTGTCTCACATTCTCCATAACTGGGGACTCTCTGCCTCACATTCTCCATAATTGGGGACTCTCTGTCTCACGTTCTCCATAACTGGGGACTCTCTGTCTCACATTCTCCATAACTGGGGACTCTCTGCCTCACATTCTCCGTAGCTGGGGACTCTCTGTCTCACATTCTCCATAACTGGTGACTCTCTGCCTCACATTCTCCATAACTGGGGACTCTCTGCCTCACATTCTCCATACCTGGGGACTCTCTGTCTCACATTCTCCATAGCTGGGGACTCTCTGTCTCACATTCTCGATAACTGCGGACTCTCTATCTCATGTTCTCGATAACTGGGGATTCTCTGTCTCACATTCTCCATAAATGGGGACCCTCTGCCTCACGTTCTCCATAACTGGGGACCCTCTGTCTCACATTCTCCATAACTGGGGACACTCTGTCTCACATTCTCCATAACTGGGGACTCTCTGCCTCACATTCTCCATAGCTGGGGACTCTCTGTCTCACGTTCTCCATAACTGGGGACTCTCTGCCTCACATTCTCCATATCTGGGGACCCTCTGCCTCACGTTCTCAATAACTGGGGACCCTCTGTCTCACATTCTCCATAACTGGGGACACTCTGTCTCACATTCTCGATAATTGGGGACTCTCTGTCTCACGTTCTCCATAACTGGGGACTCTCTGTCTCACATTCTCGATAACTGGGGACTCTCTGTCTCACATTCTCGATAACTGGCGACTCTCTGTCTCACATTCTTCATACCTGGGGACTCTCTGTCTCACATTCTCCATAACTGGGGACGCTCTGTCTCACATTCTCCATAACTGGGGACTCTCTGTCTCACATTCTCCATAACTGGGGACTCTCTGTCTCACATTCTCCATAACTGGGGTCTCTATGTCTCACATTCTCCATAATTTGGGATTCTCTGTCTCACATTCTCCATAACTGGGGACTCTCTGTCTCACATTCTCGAAAACTGCGGACTCTTTGTCTCACAATCTCCATAACTGGGGACTCTGTGTCTCACATTCTCGTTAACTGGCGACTCTCTGTCTCACATTCTCCATAACTGGGACTCTCTGTCTCACATTCTCCATAACTGGGCACTCTCTGTCTCACATTCTCGATAACTGGAGATTCTCTGTCTCACATTCTCCATAACTGGAGTCTCTCCGCCTCACGTTCTCCATAACTGGGGATGCACTGCCTCACGTTCTCCATAACTGGCGACTCTCTGTCTCACATTCTCCATAACTGGGGACTCTCTGCCTCACATTCTCCATAATTGGGGACTCTCTGTCTCACGTTCTCCATAACTGGGGACTCTCTGTCTCACATTCTCCATAACTGGGGACTCTCTGCCTCACATTCTCCATAGCTGGGGACTCTCTGTCTCACATTCTCCATAACTGGTGACTCTCCGCCTCACATTCTCCATAACTGGGGACTCTCTGCCTCACATTCTCCATAACTGGGGACTCTCTGTCTCACATTCTCCATAGCTGGGGACTCTCTGTCTCACATTCTCGATAACTGCGGACTCTCTGTCTCATGTTCTCGATAACTGGGGACTCTCTGTCTCACATTCTCCATAACTGGGGACCCTCTGCCTCACGTTCTCCATAACTGGGGACCCTCTGTCTCACATTCTCCATAACTGGGGACACTCTGTCTCACATTCTCGATAATTGGGGACTCTCTGTCTCACGTTCTCCATAACTGTGGACTCTCTGCCTCACATTCTCCATAACTGGGGACCCTCTGCCTCACCTTCTCCATAACTGGGGACCCTCTGTCTCACATTCTCCATAACTGGGGACACTCTGTCTCACATTCTCGATAATTGGGGACTCTCTGTCTCACGTTCTCCATAACTGGGGACTCTCTGTCTCACATTCTCGATAACTGGGGACTCTCTGTCTCACATTCTCCATAACTGGGACTCTCTGTCTCACATTCTCCATAACTGGGCACTCTCTGTCTCACATTCTCGATAACTGGAGATTCTCTGTCTCACATTCTCCATAACTGGAGTCTCTCCGCCTCACGTTCTCCATAAATGGGGATGCACTGCCTCACGTTCTCCATAACTGGCGACTCTCTGTCTCACATTCTCCATAACTGGGACTCTCTGTCTCACATTCTCCATAACTGGGCACTCTCTGTCTCACATTCTCGATAACTGGAGATTCACTGTCTCACATTCTCCATAACTGGAGTCTCACCGCCTCACGTTCTCCATAACTGGGGTCTCTCTGCCTCACATTCTCCATAACTGGGGACTCTCTGCCTCACATTCTCCATAGCTGGGGACTCTCTGTCTCACATTCTCCATAACTGGGGACTCTCTGCCTCACATTCTCCATAATTGGGGACTCTCTGTCTCACGTTCTCCATAACTGGGGACTCTCTGTCTCACATTCTCCATAACTGGTGACTCTCTGCCTCACATTCTCCATAACTGGGGACTCTCTGCCTCACATTCTCCATAACTGGGGACTCTCTGCCTCACTTTCTCCATAGCTGGGGACTCTCTGTCTTACGTTCTCCATAACTGGGGACTCTCTGCCTCACATTCTCCATAACTGGGGACCCTCTGCCTCACGCTCTCCATAACTGGGGACCCTCTGTCTCAAATTCTCCATAACTGGGGACACTCTGTCTCACATTCTCGATAATTGGGGACTCTCTGTCTCACGTTCTCCATAACTGGGGTCTCTCTGGCTCACATTCTCGATAACTGGGGACTCTCTGTCTCACATTCTCGATAACTGGCGACTCTCTGTCTCACATTCTTCATACCTGGGGACTCTCTGTCTCACATTCTCCATAACTGGGGACGCTCTGTCTCACATTCTCCATAACTGGGGACTCTCTGTCTCACATTCTCCATAACTGGGGTCTCTATGTCTCACATTCTCCATAATTTGGGATTCTCTGTCTCACATTCTCGATAACTGTGGACTCACTGTCTCACATTCTCCATAACTGGGGACTCTCTGTCTCACATTGTCCATAACTGGGACTCTCTGTCTCACATTCTCCATAACTGGGCACTCTCTGTCTCACATTCTCGATAACTGGAGATTCTCTGTCTCACGTTCTCCATAACTGGGGACCCTCTGCCTCACGTTCTCCATAACTGGGAACTCTCAGCTTCACGTTCTCCATAACTGGGGACTCTCAGTCTCACGTTCTCCATAACTGGGGGCTCTCAGCCTCAAATTCTCCATCACTGGGGAATCTCTGTCTCACGTTCTCCATAAATGGGGACACTCTGTCTCACGTTCTCCATAACTGTGGTCTCTCTGCCTCACTTTCTCCATAACTAGAGACTCTCTATCTCACATTCACCTTAACTTGGAACGCTCTGTCTCACATTCTCCATAGCTTGGGACTCTCTGCCTCACGTTCTCCATGACTGGGGACCCTCTGACTCACATTCTCCATAACTGTGGAATCTCTGTCTCACGTTCTCCATAACTGGGGACACTCTGCGTCACATTCTCCATAACTGGGGAATCTCTGTCTCACGTTCTCCATAACTTGGGTCTATCTGTCTCACGTTCTCCATAACTGGGAACTCTTAGCCTCACATTCTCCATAACTGGGGTCTCTCTGGCTCACATTCTCCAGAACTGGGGACTCTCTGCCTCACATTCTCCATAACTGGGGACTCTCTGCGTCACGTTCTCCATAACTGGGGACTCTCTGTCTCACGTTCTCCATAACTGGGGACCCTCAGCCTCACATTCTCCATAACTGGGGACTCTCTGTCTCACATTCCCCATAACTGGGGACTCTCTCCCTCACATTCTCCATAACTGGGGTCTCTATGTCTCACATTCTCCATAATTTGGGATTCTCTGTCTCACATTCTCCATAACTGGGGACTCTCTGTCTCACATTCTCGAAAACTGCGGACTCTCTGTCTCACAATTCCCATAACTGGGGACTCTGTGTCTCACATTCTCGTTAACTGGCGACTCTCTGTCTCACATTCTCCATAATTGGGACTCTCTGTCTCACATTCTCCATAACTGGGCAGTCTCTGTCTCACATTCTCGATAACTGGAGATTCTCTGTCTCACATTCTCCATAACTGGAGTCTCTCCGCCTCACATTCTCGATAACTGCGGACTCTCTGTCTCATGTTCTCGATAACTGGGGACTCTCTGTCTCACATTCTCCATAACTGGGGACCCTCTGCCTCACGTTCTCCATAACTGGGGACCCTCTGTCTCACATTCTCCATAACTGGGGACACTCTGTCTCACATTCTCGATAATTGGGGACTCTCTGTCTCACGTTCTCCATAACTGTGGACTCTCTGCCTCACATTCTCCATAACTGGGGACCCTCTGCCTCACGTTCTCCATAACTGGGGACCCTCTGTCTCACATTCTCCATAACTGGGGACATTCTGTCTCACATTCTCGATAATTGGGGACTCTCTGTCTCACGTTCTCCATAACTGGGGACTCTCTGTCTCACATTCTCGATAACTGGGGACTCTCTGTCTCACATTCTCGATAACTGGCGACTCTCTGTCTCACATTCTTCATACCTGGGGACTCTCTGTCTCACATTCTCCATAACTGGGGACGCTCTGTCTCACATTCTCCATAACTGGGGACTCTCTGTCTCACATTCTCCATAACTGGGGACTCTCTGTATCACATTCTCCACAACTGGGGTCTCTATGTCTCACATTCTCCATAATTTGGGATTCTCTGTCTCACATTCTCCATAACTGGGGACTCTCTGTCACACATTCTCGATAACTGTGGATTCTCTGTCTCATATTCTCGATCACTGGGGACTCTCTGTCTCACATTCTCGATAACTGGGGATTCTCTGTCTCACATTCTCCATAACTGGGGATTCTCTGTCTCACATTCTCTATAACTGGGGACTCTCTGTCTCACATTCTCGATAACTGGGTATTCTCTGTCTCAGATTCTCGATAACTGAGGCCTCTCTGTCTCACATTCTCCGTAACTGGGGACCCACTGCCTCACATTCTCCATAACTGCGGACCCTCTGCCTCATGTTCTCCTGAACTGGGGATTCTCTGTCTCACATTCTCCATAACTGGGGACTCTCTGTCTCTCATTCTCCATAACTGGGGACCCTCTGCCTCACGTTCTCCATAACTTAGGACTCTCTATCTCACATTCTCCTTAACTTGGGAACGCTCTGTCTCACATTCTCCATAGCTTGGGACTCTCTGCCTCACATTCTCCATAACTGGAGACCCTCTGCCTCACCTTCTCCATAACAGGGGACCCTCTGCCTCACGTTCTCCATAACTGGGGACACTCTGCAAACATTCTCCATAACTGGGGACCCTCTGCCAAACGTTTTCCATAACTGGGGACTCTCTGTCTCACATTCTCCATAACTGGGGACTCTCTGTCTCACATTCTCCATAACTGGGGACTCTCTGTCTCACGTTTTCCGTAACTGGGGACTCTCTGCCTCACGTTCTCCATAACTGGGGACCCTCTGCCTCACGTTTTCCGTAACTGGGGACCCTCTGCCTCAAGTTTTCCAGAACTGGGGACTCTCTGTCTCACATTCTCCATAATTGGGGACTCTCTGCCTCAGGTTTTCCATAACTGGGAATTCTCTGTCTCACATTCTCTATAACTGGGGACCCTCTGCCTCACATTCCCCATAACTGGGGACTCTCTACCTCACATTCTCCATAACTGTGGACCCTCTGTCTCACATTCTCCATAACTGGGGACTCTCCGCCTCACATTCTCGAAAACTGCGGACTCTCTGTCTCACAATCTCCATAACTGGGGACTCTGTGTCTCACATTCTCGTTAACTGGCGACTCTCTGTCTCACATTCTCCATAACTGGGACTCTCTGTCTCACATTCTCCATAACTGGGGACTCTCTGTCTCACATTCTCGATAACTGGGGACTCTCTGTCTCACATTCTCGATAACTGGCGACTCTCTGTCTCACATTCTTCATACCTGGGGACTCTCTGTCTCACATTCTCCATAACTGGGGACGCTCTGTCTCACATTCTCCATAACTGGGGACTCTCTGTCTCACATTCTCCATAACTGGGGACTCTCTGTCTCACATTCTCCATAACTGGGACTCTCTGTCTCACATTCTCGATAACTGTGGATTCTCTGTCTCATATTCTCGATCACTGGGGACTCTCTGTCTCACATTCTCGATAACTGGGGATTCTCTGTCTCACATTCTCCATAACTGGGGATTCTCTGTCTCACATTCTCTATAACTGGGGACTCTCTGTCTCACATTCTCGATAACTGGGTATTCTCTGTCTCAGATTCTCGATAACTGAGGCCTCTCTGTCTCACATTCTCCGTAACTGGGGACCCACTGCCTCACATTCTCCATAACTGCGGACCCTCTGCCTCATGTTCTCCTGAACTGGGGATTCTCTGTCTCACATTCTCCATAACTGGGGACTCTCTGTCTCTCATTCTCCATAACTGGGGACCCTCTGCCTCACGTTCTCCATAACTTAGGACTCTCTATCTCACATTCTCCTTAACTTGGGAACGCTCTGTCTCACATTCTCCATAGCTTGGGACTCTCTGCCTCACATTCTCCATAACTGGAGACCCTCTGCCTCACCTTCTCCATAACAGGGGACCCTCTGCCTCACGTTCTCCATAACTGGGGACACTCTGCAAACATTCTCCATAACTGGGGACCCTCTGCCAAACGTTTTCCATAACTGGGGACTCTCTGTCTCACATTCTCCATAACTGGGGACTCTCTGTCTCACATTCTCCATAACTGGGGACTCTCTGTCTCACGTTTTCCGTAACTGGGGACTCTCTGCCTCACGTTCTCCATAACTGGGGACCCTCTGCCTCACGTTTTCCGTAACTGGGGACCCTCTGCCTCAAGTTTTCCAGAACTGGGGACTCTCTGTCTCACATTCTCCATAATTGGGGACTCTCTGCCTCAGGTTTTCCATAACTGGGAATTCTCTGTCTCACATTCTCTATAACTGGGGACCCTCTGCCTCACATTCCCCATAACTGGGGACTCTCTACCTCACATTCTCCATAACTGTGGACCCTCTGTCTCACATTCTCCATAACTGGGGACTCTCCGCCTCACATTCTCGAAAACTGCGGACTCTCTGTCTCACAATCTCCATAACTGGGGACTCTGTGTCTCACATTCTCGTTAACTGGCGACTCTCTGTCTCACATTCTCCATAACTGGGACTCTCTGTCTCACATTCTCCATAACTGGGCACTCTCTGTCTCACATTCTCGATAACTGGAGATTCTCTGTCTCACATTCTCCATAACTGGAGTCTCTCCGCCTCACGTTCTCCATAAATGGGGATGCACTGCCTCACGTTCTCCATAACTGGCGACTCTCTGTCTCACATTCTCCATAACTGGGACTCTCTGTCTCACATTCTCCATAACAGGGCACTCTCTGTCTCACATTCTCGATAACTGGAGATTCTCTGTCTCACATTCTCCATAACTGGAGTCTCACCGCCTCACGTTCTCCATAACTGGGGTCTCTCTGCCTCACATTCTCCATAACTGGGGACTCTCTGCCTCACATTCTCCATAGCTGGGGACTCTCTGTCTCACATTCTCCATAACTGGGGACTCTCTGCCTCACATTCTCCATAATTGGGGACTCTCTGTCTCACGTTCTCCATAACTGGGGACTCTCTGTCTCACATTCTCCATAACTGGGGACTCTCTGCCTCACATTCTCCGTAGCTGGGGACTCTCTGTCTCACATTCTCCATAACTGGTGACTCTCTGCCTCACATTCTCCATAACTGGGGACTCTCTGCCTCACATTCTCCATACCTGGGGACTCTCTGTCTCACATTCTCCATAGCTGGGGACTCTCTGTCTCACATTCTCGATAACTGCGGACTCTCTATCTCATGTTCTCGATAACTGAGGATTCTCTGTCTCACATTCTCCATAAATGGGGACCCTCTGCCTCACGTTCTCCAAAACTGGGGACCCTCTGACTCACATTCTCCATAACTGGGGACACTCTGTCTCACATTCTCCATAACTGGGGACTCTCTGCCTCACATTCTCCATAGCTGGGGACTCTCTGTCTCACGTTCTCCATAACTGAGGACTCTCTGCCTCACATTCTCCATATCTGGGGACCCTCTGCCTCACGTTCTCAATAACTGGGGACCCTCTGTCTCACATTCTCCATAACTGGGGACACTCTGTCTCACATTCTCGATAATTGGGGACTCTCTGTCTCACGTTCTCCATAACTGGGGACTCTCTGTCTCACATTCTCGATAACTGGGGCTCTCTGTCTCACATTCTCGATAACTGGCGACTCTCTGTCTCACATTCTTCATACCTGGGGACTCTCTGTCTCACATTCTCCATAACTGGGGACGCTCTGTCTCACATTCTCCATAACTGGGGACTCTCTGTCTCACATTCTCCATAACTGGGGACTCTCTGTCTCACATTCTCCATAACTGGGGTCTCTATGTCTCACATTCTCCATAATTTGGGATTCTCTGTCTCACATTCTCCATAACTGGGGACTCTCTGTCTCACATTCTCGAAAACTGCGGACTCTCTGTCTCACAATCTCCATAACTGGGGACTCTGTGTCTCACATTCTCGTTAACTGGCGACTCTCTGTCTCACATTCTCCATAACTGGGACTCTCTGTCTCACATTCTCCATAACTGGGCACTCTCTGTCTCACATTCTCGATTACTGGAGATTCTCTGTCTCACATTCTCCATAACTGGAGTCTCTCCGCCTCACGTTCTCCATAACTGGGGATGCACTGCCTCACGTTCTCCATAACTGGCGACTCTCTGTCTCACATTCTCCATAACTGGGACTCTCTGTCTCACATTCTCCATAACTGGGCACTCTCTGTCTCACATTCTCGATAACTGGAGATTCTCTGTCTCACATTCTCCATAACTGTAGTCTCTCCGCCTCACGTTCTCCATAACTGGGGTCTCTCTGCCTCACATTCTCCATAGCTGGGGACTCTCTGTCTCACATTCTCCATAACTGGGGACCCTCAGCCTCACATTCTCCATAACTGGGGACTCTCTGTCTCACATTCCCCATAACTGGGGACTCTCTCCCTCACATTCTCCATAACTGGGGTCTCTATGTCTCACATTCTCCATAATTTGGGATTCTCTGTCTCACATTCTCCATAACTGGGGACTCTCTGTCTCACATTCTCGAAAACTGCGGACTCTCTGTCTCACAATTCCCATAACTGGGGACTCTGTGTCTCACATTCTCGTTAACTGGCGACTCTCTGTCTCACATTCTCCATAATTGGGACTCTCTGTCTCACATTCTCCATAACTGGGCACTCTCTGTCTCACATTCTCGATAACTGGAGATTCTCTGTCTCATATTCTCCATAACTGAAGTCTCTCCGCCTCACATTCTCGATAACTGCGGACTCTCTGTCTCATGTTCTCGATAACTGGGGACTCTCTGTCTCACGTTCTCCATAACTGGGGACCCTCTGTCTCACATTCTCCATAACTGGGGACACTCTGTCTCACATTCTCGATAATTGGGGACTCTCTGTCTCACGTTCTCCATAACTGTGGACTCTCTGCCTCACATTCTCCATAACTGGGGACCCTCTGCCTCACGTTCTCCATAACTGGGGACCCTCTGTCTCACATTCTCCATAACTGGGGACATTCTGTCTCACATTCTCGATAATTGGGGACTCTCTGTCTCACGTTCTCCATAACTGGGGACTCTCTGTCTCACATTCTCGATAACTGGGGACTCTCTGTCTCACATTCTCGATAACTGGCGACTCTCTGTCTCACATTCTTCATACCTGGGGACTCTCTGTCTCACATTCTCCATAACTGGGGACGCTCTGTCTCACATTCTCCATAACTGGGGACTCTCTGTCTCACATTCTCCATAACTGGGGACTCTCTGTATCACATTCTCCATAACTGGGGTCTCTATGTCTCACATTCTCCATAATTTGGGATTCTCTGTCTCACATTCTCCATAACTGGGGACTCTCTGTCTCACATTCTCGATAACTGTGGATTCTCTGTCTCATATTCTCGATAACTGGGGACTCTCTGTCTCACATTCTCGATAACTGGGGATTCTCTGTCTCACATTCTCCATAACTGGGGATTCTCTGTCTCACATTCTCTATAACTGGGGACTCTCTGCCTCAAATTCTCGATAACTGGGTATTCTCTGTCTCAGATTCTCGATAACTGAGGCCTCTCTGTCTCACATTCTCCGTAACTGGGGACCCACTGCCTCACATTCTCCATAACTGCGGATCCTCTGCCTCATGTTCTCCTGAACTGGGGATTCTCTGTCTCACATTCTCCATAACTGGGGACTCTCTGTCTCTCATTCTCCATAACTGGGGACCCTCTGCCTCACATTCTCCATAACTGGGGACTCTCTCCCTCACATTCTCCATAACTGGGGTCTCTATGTCTCACATTCTCCATAATTTGGGATTCTCTGTCTCACATTCTCCATAACTGGGCACTCTCTGTCTCACATTCTCGATAACTGGAGATTCTCTGTCTCACATTCTCCATAACTGGGGACTCTCTCCCTCACATTCTCCATAACTGGGGACCCTCTGCCTCACGTTCTCCATAACTGGGGTCACTCTGTCTCACATTCTCCATAACTGGGGACTCTCTGCCTCACATTCTCCATAACTGGGGTCTCTATGTCTCACATTCTCCATAATTTGGGATTCTCTGTCTCACATTCTCGATAACTGTGGACTCTCTGTCTCACATTCTCCATAACAGGAGACTCTCTGTCTCACATTCTCCATAACTGGGGACACTCTGTCACACATTCTCCATAACTGGGGACTCTGCTGCTCACGTTCTCCGTGATTGGGGACTCCCCAGCTCACTATGACTATGGAATATTAGGCTCACCTTCTTTGGGAAAACTCAACCACATGGTCTCCGTGACAGGGGACTGTTCTCCTCACGTTCTCTCCACGTCACGTCATCTGTGAATATGGACTCTATTGCTCATGGTCTCTGTCACTAGGGACTCTCCGCCTCACGTTCTCCATAACTGGGGACTCTCTGCCTCACATTTTCCATAACTGGGGACTCTCTGTCTCACATTCTCCTTAGCTGTGGACTCTCTGTCTCAGGTTCTCCATAACTGGGGACCCTCTGTCTCATGTTCTCCATAACTGGGGAATCTCTGTCTCACATTCTCCATAACTGGGGACTCTCAGTCTCACATTTTCCATCACTGAGGAATCTCTGTCTTAAGTTCTCCATAACTGATGACACACTGTCTCACGTTCTCCATAACTGTGGACTCTCTGCCTCACATTCTCCATAATTGGGGACTCTCTGTCTCACGTTCTCCATAACTGGGGACTCTCTGTCTCACATTCTCCATAACTGGGGACTCTCTGCCTCACATTCTCCATAACTGGGGTCTCTATGTCTCACATTCTCCATAATTTGGGATTCTCTGTCTCACATTCTCGATAACTGTGGACTCACTGTCTCACATTCTCCATAACTGGGTACTCTCTGCCTCACATTCTCCATAGCTGGGGACTCTCTGTCTCACATTCTCCATAACTGGGGACTCTCTGCCTCACATTCTCCATAATTGGGGACTCTCTGTCTCACGTTCTCCATAACTGGGGTCCCTCTGTCTCACATTCTCCATAACTGGGGACTCTCTGCCTCACATTCTCCATAACTGGGGTCTCTATGTCTCACATTCTCCATAATTTGGGATTCTCTGTCTCACATTCTCGATAACTGTGGACTCACTGTCTCACATTCTCCATAACTGGGGACTCTCTGTCTCACATTCTCCATAACTGGGCACTCTCTGTCTCACATTCTCGATAACTGGAGATTCTCTGCCTCACGTTCTCCATAACTGGGAACTCTCAGCTTCACGTTCTCCATAACTGGGGACTCTCAGTCTCACGTTCTCCATAACTGGGGGCTCTCAGCCTCACATTCTCCATCACTGGGGAATCTCTGTCTCACGTTCTCCATAAATGGGGACACTCTGTCTCACGTTCTCCATAACTGTGGTCTCTCTGCCTCACTTTCTCCATAACTAGAGACTCTCTATCTCACATTCACCTTAACTTGGAACGCTCTGTCTCACATTCTCCATAGCTTGGGACTCTCTGCCTCACGTTCTCCATGACTGGGGACCCTCTGACTCACATTCTCCATAACTGTGGAATCTCTGTCTCACGTTCTCCATAACTGGGGACACTCTGCGTCACATTCTCCATAACTGGGGAATCTCTGTCTCACGTTCTCCATAACTTGGGTCTATCTGTCTCACGTTCTCCATAACTGGGAACTCTCAGCCTCACATTCTCCATAACTGGGGTCTCTCTGGCTCACATTCTCCAGAACTGGGGACTCTCTGCCTCACATTCTCCATAACTGGGGACTCTCTGCGTCACGTTCTCCATAACTGGGGACTCTCTGTCTCACGTTCTCCATAACTGGGGAATCTTTGTCTCACGTTCTCCATGACTGGGAACCCTCTGTCTCACATTCTCTATAACTGGGGACCCTCTACCTCACATTCTCCATAACTGGGGACCCTCTGTCTCACATTCTCCATAACTGGGGACCCTCAGCCTCACATTCTCCATAACTGGGGACTCTCTGTCTCACATTCCCCATAACTGGGGACTCTCTCCCTCACATTCTCCATAACTGGGGTCTCTATGTCTCACATTCTCCATAATTTGGGATTCTCTGTCTCACATTCTCCATAACTGGGGACTCTCTGTCTCACATTCTCGAAAACTGCGGACTCTCTGTCTCACAATTCCCATAACTGGGGACTCTGTGTCTCACATTCTCGTTAACTGGCGACTCTCTGTCTCACATTCTCCATAATTGGGACTCTCTGTCTCACATTCTCCATAACTGGGCACTCTCTGTCTCACATTCTCGATAACTGGAGATTCTCTGTCTCACATTCTCCATAACTGAAGTCTCTCCGCCTCACATTCTCGATAACTGCGGACTCTCTGTCTCATGTTCTCGATAACTGGGGACTCTCTGTCTCACGTTCTCCATAACTGGGGACCCTCTGTCTCACATTCTCCATAACTGGGGACACTCTGTCTCACATTCTCGATAATTGGGGACTCTCTGTCTCACGTTCTCCATAACTGTGGACTCTCTGCCTCACATTCTCCATAACTGGGGACCCTCTGCCTCACGTTCTCCATAACTGGGGACCCTCTGTCTCACATTCTCCATAACTGGGGACATTCTGTCTCACATTCTCGATAATTGGGGACTCTCTGTCTCACGTTCTCCATAACTGGGGACTCTCTGTCTCACATTCTCGATAACTGGGGACTCTCTGTCTCACATTCTCGATAACTGGCGACTCTCTGTCTCACATTCTTCATACCTGGGGACTCTCTGTCTCACATTCTCCATAACTGGGGACGCTCTGTCTCACATTCTCCATAACTGGGGACTCTCTGTCTCACATTCTCCATAACTGGGGACTCTCTGTATCACATTCTCCATAACTGGGGTCTCTATGTCTCACATTCTCCATAATTTGGGATTCTCTGTCTCACATTCTCCATAACTGGGGACTCTCTGTCTCACATTCTCGAAAACTGTGGATTCTCTGTCTCATATTCTCGATAACTGGGGACTCTCTGTCTCACATTCTCGATAACTGGGGATTCTCTGTCTCACATTCTCCATAACTGGGGATTCTCTGTCTCACATTCTCTATAACTGGGGACTCTCTGCCTCACATTCTCGATAACTGGGTATTCTCTGTCTCAGATTCTCGATAACTGAGGCCTCTCTGTCTCACATTCTCCGTAACTGGGGACCCACTGCCTCACATTCTCCATAACTGCGGATCCTCTGCCTCATGTTCTCCTGAACTGGGGATTCTCTGTCTCACATTCTCCATAACTGGGGACTCTCTGTCTCTCATTCTCCATAACTGGGGACCCTCTGCCTCACATTCTCCATAACTGGGGACTCTCTCCCTCACATTCTCCATAACTGGGGTCTCTATGTCTCACATTCTCCATAATTTGGGATTCTCTGTCTCACATTCTCCATAACTGGGCACTCTCTGTCTCACATTCTCGATAACTGGAGATTCTCTGTCTCACATTCTCCATAACTGAAGTCTCTCCGCCTCACATTCTCGATAACTGCGGACTCTCTGTATCATGTTCTCGATAACTGGGGACTCTCTGTCTCACGTTCTCCATAACTGGGGACCCTCTGTCTCACATTCTCCATAACTGGGGACGCTCTGTCTCACATTCTCCATAACTGGGGACTCTCTGTCTCACATTCTCCATAACTGGGGACTCTCTGTCTCACATTCTCCATAACTGGGGTCTCTATGTCTCACATTCTCCATAATTTGGGATTCTCTGTCTCACATTCTCCATAA
Source organism: Hemitrygon akajei (assembly GCF_048418815.1). Lineage (NCBI taxonomy): Eukaryota > Metazoa > Chordata > Chondrichthyes > Myliobatiformes > Dasyatidae > Hemitrygon > Hemitrygon akajei. The sequence goes on along the minus strand of NC_133138.1, from coordinate 96,329,951 downwards.
CTGGGGATTCTCTGTCTCACATTCTCGAAAACTGCGGACTCTCTGTCTCACAATCTCCATAACTGGGGACTCTGTGTCTCACATTCTCGTTAACTGGCGACTCTCTGTCTCACATTCTCCATAACTGGGACTCTCTGTCTCACATTCTCCATAACTGGGCACTCTCTGTCTCACATTCTCGATTACTGGAGATTCTCTGTCTCACATTCTCCATAACTGGAGTCTCTCCGCCTCACGTTCTCCATAACTGGGGATGCACTGCCTCACGTTCTCCATAACTGGCGACTCTCTGTCTCACATTCTCCATAACTGGGACTCTCTGTCTCACATTCTCCATAACTGGGCACTCTCTGTCTCACATTCTCGATAACTGGAGATTCTCTGTCTCACATTCTCCATAACTGTAGTCTCTCCGCCTCACGTTCTCCATAACTGGGGTCTCTCTGCCTCACATTCTCCATAGCTGGGGACTCTCTGTCTCACATTCTCCATAACTGGGGACTCTCTGCCTCACATTCTCCATAATTGGGGACTCTCTGTCTCACGTTCTCCATAACTGGGGACTCTCTGTCTCACATTCTCCATAACTGGGGACTCTCTGCCTCACATTCTCCATAGCTGGGGACTCTCTGTCTCACATTCTCCATAACTGGTGACTCTCCGCCTCACATTCTCCAAAACTGGGGACTCTCTGCCTCACATTCTCCATAACTGGGGACTCTCTGTCTCACATTCTCCATAGCTGGGGACTCTCTGTCTCACATTCTCGATAACTGCGGACTCTCTGTCTCATGTTCTCGATAACTGGGGACTCTCTGTCTCACATTCTCCATAACTGGGGACCCTCTGCCTCACGTTCTCCATAACTGGGGACCCTCTGTCTCACATTCTCCATAACTGGGGACACTCTGTCTCACATTCTCGATAATTGGGGACTCTCTGTCTCACGTTCTCCATAACTGTGGACTCTCTGCCTCACATTCTCCATAACTGGGGACCCTCTGCCTCACGTTCTCCATAACTGGGGACCCTCTGTCTCACATTCTCCATAACTGGGGACACTCTGTCTCACATTCTCGATAATTGGGGACTCTCTGTCTCACGTTCTCCATAACTGGGGACTCTCTGTCTCACATTCTCGATAACTGGGGACTCTCTGTCTCACATTCTCCATAACTGGGACTCTCTGTCTCACATTCTCCATAACTGGGCACTCTCTGTCTCACATTCTCGATAACTGGAGATTCTCTGTCTCACATTCTCCATAACTGGAGTCTCTCCGCCTCACGTTCTCCATAAATGGGGATGCACTGCCTCACGTTCTCCATAACTGGCGACTCTCTGTCTCACATTCTCCATAACTGGGACTCTCTGTCTCACATTCTCCATAACTGGGCACTCTCTGTCTCACATTCTCGATAACTGGAGATTCACTGTCTCACATTCTCCATAACTGGAGTCTCACCGCCTCACGTTCTCCATAACTGGGGTATCTCTGCCTCACATTCTCCATAACTGGGGACTCTCTGCCTCACATTCTCCATAGCTGGGGACTCTCTGTCTCACATTCTCCATAACTGGGGACTCTCTGCCTCACATTCTCCATAATTGGGGACTCTCTGTCTCACGTTCTCCATAACTGGGGACTCTCTGTCTCACATTCTCCATAACTGGTGACTCTCTGCCTCACATTCTCCGTAGCTGGGGACTCTCTGTCTCACATTCTCCATAACTGGTGACTCTATGCCTCACATTCTCCATAACTGGGGACTCTCTGCCTCACATTCTCCATAACTGGGGACTCTCTGCCTCACTTTCTCCATAGCTGGGGACTCTCTGTCTTACGTTCTCCATAACTGGGGACTCTCTGCCTCACATTCTCCATAACTGGGGACCCTCTGCCTCACGCTCTCCATAACTGGGGACCCTCTGTCTCAAATTCTCCATAACTGGGGACACTCTGTCTCACATTCTCGATAATTGGGGACTCTCTGTCTCACGTTCTCCATAACTGGGGTCTCTCTGGCTCACATTCTCGATAACTGGGGACTCTCTGTCTCACATTCTCGATAACTGGCGACTCTCTGTCTCACATTCTTCATACCTGGGGACTCTCTGTCTCACATTCTCCATAACTGGGGACGCTCTGTCTCACATTCTCCATAACTGGGGACTCTCTGTCTCACATTCTCCATAACTGGGGACTCTCTGTCTCACATTCTCCATAACTGGGGACCCTCTGTCTCACATTCTCCATAACTGGGGACCCTCAGCCTCACATTCTCCATAACTGGGGACTCTCTGTCTCACATTCTCCATAACTGGGGACTCTCTCCCTCACATTCTCCATAACTGGGGACCCTCTGCCTCACATTCTCCATAACTGGGGTAACTCTGTCTCACATTCTCCATAACTGGGGACTCTCTGCCTCACATTCTCCATAACTGGGGTCTCTATGTCTCACATTCTCCATAATTTGGGATTCTCTGTCTCACATTCTCGATAACTGTGGACTCTCTGTCTCACATTCTCCATAACAGGAGACTCTCTGTCTCACATTCTCCATAACTGGGGACACTCTGTCACACATTCTCCATAACTGGGGACTCTGCTGCTCACGTTCTCCGTGATTGGGGACTCCCCAGCTCACTATGACTATGGAATATTTGGCTCACCTTCTTTGGGAAAACTCAACCACATGGTCTCCGTGACAGGGGACTGTTCTCCTCACGTTCTCTCCACGTCACGTCATCTGTGAATATGGACTCTATTGCTCATGGTCTCTGTCACTAGGGACTCTCCGCCTCACGTTCTCCATAACTGGGGACTCTCTGCCTCACATTTTCCATAACTGGGGACTCTCTGTCTCACATTCTCCTTAGCTGTGGACTCTCTGTCTCAGGTTCTCCATAACTGGGGACCCTCTGTCTCATGTTCTCCATAACTGGGGAATCTCTGTCTCACATTCTCCATAACTGGGGACTCTCAGTCTCACATTTTCCATCACTGAGGAATCTCTGTCTTAAGTTCTCCATAACTGATGACACACTGTCTCACGTTCTCCATAACTGGGGACTCTCTGCCTCACATTCTCCATAATTGGGGACTCTCTGTCTCACATTCTCCATAACTGGGGACTCTCTGCCTCACATTCTCCATAACTGGGGTCTCTATGTCTCACATTCTCCATAATTTGGGATTCTCTGTCTCACATTCTCGATAACTGTGGACTCACTGTCTCACATTCTCCATAACTGGGGACTCTCTGTCTCACATTCTCCATAACTGGGACTCTCTGTCTCACATTCTCCATAACTGGGCACTCTCTGTCTCACATTCTCGATAACTGGAGATTCTCTGTCTCACGTTCTCCATAACTGGGGACCCTCTGCCTCACGTTCTCCATAACTGGGAACTCTCAGCTTCACGTTCTCCATAACTGGGGACTCTCAGTCTCACGTTCTCCATAACTGGGGGCTCTCAGCCTCACATTCTCCATCACTGGGGAATCTCTGTCTCACGTTCTCCATAAATGGGGACACTCTGTCTCACGTTCTCCATAACTGTGGTCTCTCTGCCTCACTTTCTCCATAACTAGAGACTCTCTATCTCACATTCACCTTAACTTGGAACGCTCTGTCTCACATTCTCCATAGCTTGGGACTCTCTGCCTCACGTTCTCCATGACTGGGGACCCTCTGACTCACATTCTCCATAACTGTGGAATCTCTGTCTCACGTTCTCCATAACTGGGGACACTCTGCGTCACATTCTCCATAACTGGGGAATCTCTGTCTCACGTTCTCCATAACTTGGGTCTATCTGTCTCACGTTCTCCATAACTGGGAACTCTCAGCCTCACATTCTCCATAACTGGGGTCTCTCTGGCTCACATTCTCCAGAACTGGGGACTCTCTGCCTCACATTCTCCATAACTGGGGACTCTCTGCGTCACGTTCTCCATAACTGGGGACTCTCTGTCTCACGTTCTCCATAACTGGGGAATCTTTGTCTCACGTTCTCCATGACTGGGAACCCTCTGTCTCACATTCTCTATAACTGGGGACCCTCTACCTCACATTCTCCATAACTGGGGACCCTCTGTCTCACATTCTCCATAACTGGGGACCCTCAGCCTCACATTCTCCATAACTGGGGACTCTCTGTCTCACATTCCCCATAACTGGGGACTCTCTCCCTCACATTCTCCATAACTGGGGTCTCTATGTCTCACATTCTCCATAATTTGGGATTCTCTGTCTCACATTCTCCATAACTGGGGACTCTCTGTCTCACATTCTCGAAAACTGCGGACTCTCTGTCTCACAATTCCCATAACTGGGGACTCTGTGTCTCACATTCTCGTTAACTGGCGACTCTCTGTCTCACATTCTCCATAATTGGGACTCTCTGTCTCACATTCTCCATAACTGGGCACTCTCTGTCTCACATTCTCGATAACTGGAGATTCTCTGTCTCACATTCTCCATAACTGAAGTCTCTCCGCCTCACATTCTCGATAACTGCGGACTCTCTGTCTCATGTTCTCGATAACTGGGGACTCTCTGTCTCACGTTCTCCATAACTGGGGACCCTCTGTCTCACATTCTCCATAACTGGGGACACTCTGTCTCACATTCTCGATAATTGGGGACTCTCTGTCTCACGTTCTCCATAACTGTGGACTCTCTGCCTCACATTCTCCATAACTGGGGACCCTCTGCCTCACGTTCTCCATAACTGGGGACCCTCTGTCTCACATTCTCCATAACTGGGGACATTCTGTCTCACATTCTCGATAATTGGGGACTCTCTGTCTCACGTTCTCCATAACTGGGGACTCTCTGTCTCACATTCTCCATAACTGGGGACTCTCTGTCTCACATTCTCGATAACTGGCGACTCTCTGTCTCACATTCTTCATACCTGGGGACTCTCTGTCTCACATTCTCCATAACTGGGGACGCTCTGTCTCACATTCTCCATAACTGGGGACTCTCTGTCTCACATTCTCCATAACTGGGGACTCTCTGTATCACATTCTCCATAACTGGGGTCTCTATGTCTCACATTCTCCATAATTTGGGATTCTCTGTCTCACATTCTCCATAACTGGGGACTCTCTGTCTCACATTCTCGATAACTGTGGATTCTCTGTCTCATATTCTCGATAACTGGGGACTCTCTGTCTCACATTCTCGATAACTGGGGATTCTCTGTCTCACATTCTCCATAACTGGGGATTCTCTGTCTCACATTCTCTATAACTGGGGACTCTCTGCCTCAAATTCTCGATAACTGGGTATTCTCTGTCTCAGATTCTCGATAACTGAGGCCTCTCTGTCTCACATTCTCCGTAACTGGGGACCCACTGCCTCACATTCTCCATAACTGCGGATCCTCTGCCTCATGTTCTCCTGAACTGGGGATTCTCTGTCTCACATTCTCCATAACTGGGGACTCTCTGTCTCTCATTCTCCATAACTGGGGACCCTCTGCCTCACATTCTCCATAACTGGGGACTCTCTCCCTCACATTCTCCATAACTGGGGTCTCTATGTCTCACATTCTCCATAATTTGGGATTCTCTGTCTCACATTCTCCATAACTGGGCACTCTCTGTCTCACATTCTCGATAACTGGAGATTCTCTGTCTCACATTCTCCATAACTGGGGACTCTCTCCCTCACATTCTCCATAACTGGGGACCCTCTGCCTCACGTTCTCCATAACTGGGGTCACTCTGTCTCACATTCTCCATAACTGGGGACTCTCTGCCTCACATTCTCCATAACTGGGGTCTCTATGTCTCACATTCTCCATAATTTGGGATTCTCTGTCTCACATTCTCGATAACTGTGGACTCTCTGTCTCACATTCTCCATAACAGGAGACTCTCTGTCTCACATTCTCCATAACTGGGGACACTCTGTCACACATTCTCCATAACTGGGGACTCTGCTGCTCACGTTCTCCGTGATTGGGGACTCCCCAGCTCACTATGACTATGGAATATTAGGCTCACCTTCTTTGGGAAAACTCAACCACATGGTCTCCGTGACAGGGGACTGTTCTCCTCACGTTCTCTCCACGTCACGTCATCTGTGAATATGGACTCTATTGCTCATGGTCTCTGTCACTAGGGACTCTCCGCCTCACGTTCTCCATAACTGGGGACTCTCTGCCTCACATTTTCCATAACTGGGGACTCTCTGTCTCACATTCTCCTTAGCTGTGGACTCTCTGTCTCAGGTTCTCCATAACTGGGGACCCTCTGTCTCATGTTCTCCATAACTGGGGAATCTCTGTCTCACATTCTCCATAACTGGGGACTCTCAGTCTCACATTTTCCATCACTGAGGAATCTCTGTCTTAAGTTCTCCATAACTGATGACACACTGTCTCACGTTCTCCATAACTGTGGACTCTCTGCCTCACATTCTCCATAATTGGGGACTCTCTGTCTCACGTTCTCCATAACTGGGGACTCTCTGTCTCACATTCTCCATAACTGGGGACTCTCTGCCTCACATTCTCCATAACTGGGGTCTCTATGTCTCACATTCTCCATAATTTGGGATTCTCTGTCTCACATTCTCGATAACTGTGGACTCACTGTCTCACATTCTCCATAACTGGGTACTCTCTGCCTCACATTCTCCATAGCTGGGGACTCTCTGTCTCACATTCTCCATAACTGGGGACTCTCTGCCTCACATTCTCCATAGTTGGGGACTCTCTGTCTCACGTTCTCCATAACTGGGGTCCCTCTGTCTCACATTCTCCATAACTGGGGACTCTCTGCCTCACATTCTCCATAACTGGGGTCTCTATGTCTCACATTCTCCATAATTTGGGATTCTCTGTCTCACATTCTCGATAACTGTGGACTCACTGTCTCACATTCTCCATAACTGGGGACTCTCTGTCTCACATTCTCCATAACTGGGACTCTCTGTCTCACATTCTCCATAACTGGGCACTCTCTGTCTCACATTCTCGATAACTGGAGATTCTCTGTCTCACGTTCTCCATAACTGGGGACCCTCTGCCTCACGTTCTCCATAACTGGGAACTCTCAGCTTCACGTTCTCCATAACTGGGGACTCTCAGTCTCACGTTCTCCATAACTGGGGGCTCTCAGCCTCACATTCTCCATCACTGGGGAATCTCTGTCTCACGTTCTCCATAAATGGGGACACTCTGTCTCACGTTCTCCATAACTGTGGTCTCTCTGCCTCACTTTCTCCATAACTAGAGACTCTCTATCTCACATTCACCTTAACTTGGAACGCTCTGTCTCACATTCTCCATAGCTTGGGACTCTCTGCCTCACGTTCTCCATGACTGGGGACCCTCTGACTCACATTCTCCATAACTGTGGAATCTCTGTCTCACGTTCTCCATAACTTGGGTCTATCTGTCTCACGTTCTCCATAACTGGGAACTCTCAGCCTCACATTCTCCATAACTGGGGTCTCTCTGGCTCACATTCTCCAGAACTGGGGACTCTCTGCCTCACATTCTCCATAACTGGGGACTCTCTGCGTCACGTTCTCCATAACTGGAGACTCTCTGTCTCACGTTCTCCATAACTGGGGAATCTTTGTCTCACGTTCTCCATGACTGGGAACCCTCTGTCTCACATTCTCTATAACTGGGGACCCTCTACCTCACATTCTCCATAACTGGGGACCCTCTGTCTCACATTCTCCATAACTGGGGACCCTCAGCCTCACATTCTCCATAACTGGGGACTCTCTGTCTCACATTCCCCATAACTGGGGACTCTCTCCCTCACATTCTCCATAACTGGGGTCTCTATGTCTCACATTCTCCATAATTTGGGATTCTCTGTCTCACATTCTCCATAACTGGGGACTCTCTGTCTCACATTCTCGAAAACTGCGTACTCTCTGTCTCACAATTCCCATAACTGGGGACTCTGTGTCTCACATTCTCGTTAACTGGCGACTCTCTGTCTCACATTCTCCATAATTGGGACTCTCTGTCTCACATTCTCCATAACTGGGCACTCTCTGTCTCACATTCTCGATAACTGGAGATTCTCTGTCTCACATTCTCCATAACTGAAGTCTCTCCGCCTCACATTCTCGATAACTGCGGACTCTCTGTCTCATGTTCTCGATAACTGGGGACTCTCTGTCTCACGTTCTCCATAACTGGGGACCCTCTGTCTCACATTCTCCATAACTGGGGACACTCTGTCTCACATTCTCGATAATTGGGGACTCTCTGTCTCACGTTCTCCATAACTGTGGACTCTCTGCCTCACATTCTCCATAACTGGGGACCCTCTGCCTCACGTTCTCCATAACTGGGGACCCTCTGTCTCACATTCTCCATAACTGGGGACATTCTGTCTCACATTCTCGATAATTGGGGACTCTCTGTCTCACGTTCTCCATAACTGGGGACTCTCTGTCTCACATTCTCGATAACTGGGGACTCTCTGTCTCACATTCTCGATAACTGGCGACTCTCTGTCTCACATTCTTCATACCTGGGGACTCTCTGTCTCACATTCTCCATAACTGGGGACGCTCTGTCTCACATTCTCCATAACTGGGGACTCTCTGTCTCACATTCTCCATAACTGGGGACTCTCTGTATCACATTCTCCATAACTGGGGTCTCTATGTCTCACATTCTCCATAATTTGGGATTCTCTGTCTCACATTCTCCATAACTGGGGACTCTCTGTCTCACATTCTCGAAAACTGTGGATTCTCTGTCTCATATTCTCGATAACTGGGGACTCTCTGTCTCACATTCTCGATAACTGGGGATTCTCTGTCTCACATTCTCCATAACTGGGGATTCTCTGTCTCACATTCTCTATAACTGGGGACTCTCTGCCTCACATTCTCGATAACTGGGTATTCTCTGTCTCAGATTCTCGATAACTGAGGCCTCTCTGTCTCACATTCTCCGTAACTGGGGACCCACTGCCTCACATTCTCCATAACTGCGGATCCTCTGCCTCATGTTCTCCTGAACTGGGGATTCTCTGTCTCACATTCTCCATAACTGGGGACTCTCTGTCTCTCATTCTCCATAACTGGGGACCCTCTGCCTCACATTCTCCATAACTGGGGACTCTCTCCCTCACATTCTCCATAACTGGGGTCTCTATGTCTCACATTCTCCATAATTTGGGATTCTCTGTCTCACATTCTCCATAACTGGGCACTCTCTGTCTCACATTCTCGATAACTGGAGATTCTCTGTCTCACATTCTCCATAACTGAAGTCTCTCCGCCTCACATTCTCGATAACTGCGGACTCTCTGTATCATGTTCTCGATAACTGGGGACTCTCTGTCTCACGTTCTCCATAACTGGGGACCCTCTGTCTCACATTCTCCATAACTGGGGACACTCTGTCTCACATTCTCGATAATTGGGGACTCTCTGTCTCACGTTCTCCATAACTGTGGACTCTCTGCCTCACATTCTCCATAACTGGGGACCCTCTGCCTCACGTTCTCCATAACTGGGGACCCTCTGTCTCACATTCTCCATAACTGGGGACATTCTGTCTCACATTCTCGATAATTGGGGACTCTCTGTCTCACGTTCTCCATAACTGGGGACTCTCTGTCTCACATTCTCCATAACTGGGGACTCTCTGTCTCACATTCTCGATAACTGGCGACTCTCTGTCTCACATTCTTCATACCTGGGGACTCTCTGTCTCACATTCTCCATAACTGGGGACGCTCTGTCTCACATTCTCCATAACTGGGGACTCTCTGTCTCACATTCTCCATAACTGGGGACTCTCTGTATCACATTCTCCATAACTGGGGTCTCTATGTCTCACATTCTCCATAATTTGGGATTCTCTGTCTCACATTCTCCATAACTGGGGACTCTCTGTCTCACATTCTCGATAACTGTGGATTCTCTGTCTCATATTCTCGATAACTGGGGACTCTCTGTCTCACATTCTCGATAACTGGGGATTCTCTGTCTCACATTCTCCATAACTGGGGATTCTCTGTCTCACATTCTCTATAACTGGGGACTCTCTGCCTCACATTCTCGATAACTGGGTATTCTCTGTCTCAGATTCTCGATAACTGAGGCCTCTCTGTCTCACATTCTCCGTAACTGGGGACCCACTGCCTCACATTCTCCATAACTGCGGACCCTCTGCCTCATGTTCTCCTGAACTGGGGATTCTCTGTCTCACATTCTCCATAACTGGGGACTCTCTGTCTCTCATTCTCCATAACTGGGGACCCTCTGCCTCACATTCTCCATAACTGGGGACTCTCTCCCTCACATTCTCCATAACTGGGGTCTCTATGTCTCACATTCTCCATAATTTGGGATTCTCTGTCTCACATTCTCCATAACTGGGCACTCTCTGTCTCACATTCTCGATAACTGGAGATTCTCTGTCTCACATTCTCCATAACTGGGGACTCTCTCCCTCACATTCTCCATAACTGGGGACCCTCTGCCTCACGTTCTCCATAACTGGGGTCACTCTGTCTCACATTCTCCATAACTGGGGACTCTCTGCCTCACATTCTCCATAACTGGGGTCTCTATGTCTCACATTCTCCATAATTTGGGATTCTCTGTCTCACATTCTCGATAACTGTGGACTCTCTGTCTCACATTCTCCATAACAGGAGACTCTCTGTCTCACATTCTCCATAACTGGGGACACTCTGTCACACATTCTCCATAACTGGGGACTCTGCTGCTCACGTTCTCCGTGATTGGGGACTCCCCAGCTCACTATGACTATGGAATATTTGGCTCACCTTCTTTGGGAAAACTCAACCACATGGTCTCCGTGACAGGGGACTGTTCTCCTCACGTTCTCTCCACGTCACGTCATCTGTGAATATGGACTCTATTGCTCATGGTCTCTGTCACTAGGGACTCTCCGCCTCACGTTCTCCATAACTGGGGACTCTCTGCCTCACATTTTCCATAACTGGGGACTCTCTGTCTCACATTCTCCTTAGCTGTGGACTCTCTGTCTCAGGTTCTCCATAACTGGGGACCCTCTGTCTCATGTTCTCCATAACTGGGGAATCTCTGTCTCACATTCTCCATAACTGGGGACTCTCAGTCTCACATTTTCCATCACTGAGGAATCTCTGTCTTAAGTTCTCCATAACTGATGACACACTGTCTCACGTTCTCCATAACTGGGGACTCTCTGCCTCACATTCTCCATAATTGGGGACTCTCTGTCTCACGTTCTCCATAACTGGGGACTCTCTGTCTCACATTCTCCATAACTGGGGTCTCTATGTCTCACATTCTCCATAATTTGGGATTCTCTGTCTCACATTCTCGATAACTGTGGACTCACTGTCTCACATTCTCCATAACTGGGTACTCTCTGACTCACATTCTCCATAGCTGGGGAATCTCTGTCTCACATTCTCCATAACTGGGGACTCTCTGCCTCACATTCTCCATAATTGGGGACTCTCTGTCTCACGTTCTCCATAACTGGGGTCCCTCTGTCTCACATTCTCCATAACTGGGGACTCTCTGCCTCACATTCTCCATAACTGGGGTCTCTATGTCTCACATTCTCCATAATTTGGGATTCTCTGTCTCACATTCTCGATAACTGTGGACTCACTGTCTCACATTCTCCATAACTGGGGACTCTCTGTCTCACATTCTCCATAACTGGGACTCTCTGTCTCACATTCTCCATAACTGGGCACTCTCTGTCTCACATTCTCGATAACTGGAGATTCTCTGTCTCACGTTCTCCATAACTGGGGACCCTCTGCCTCACGTTCTCCATAACTGGGAACTCTCAGCTTCACGTTCTCCATAACTGGGGACTCTCAGTCTCACGTTCTCCATAACTGGGGGCTCTCAGCCTCACATTCTCCATCACTGGGGAATCTCTGTCTCACGTTCTCCATAAATGGGGACACTCTGTCTCACGTTCTCCATAACTGTGGTCTCTCTGCCTCACTTTCTCCATAACTAGAGACTCTCTATCTCACATTCACCTTAACCTGGAACGCTCTGTCTCACATTCTCCATAGCTTGGGACTCTCTGCCTCACGTTCTCCATGACTGGGGACCCTCTGACTCACATTCTCCATAACTGTGGAATCTCTGTCTCACGTTCTCCATAACTGGGGACACTCTGCGTCACATTCTCCATAACTGGGGAATCTCTGTCTCACGTTCTCCATAACTTGGGTCTATCTGTCTCACGTTCTCCATAACTGGGAACTCTCAGCCTCACATTCTCCATAACTGGGGTCTCTCTGGCTCACATTCTCCAGAACTGGGGACTCTCTGCCTCACATTCTCCATAACTGGGGACTCTCTGTGTCACGTTCTCCATAACTGGGGACTCTCTGTCTCACGTTCTCCATAACTGGGGAATCTTTGTCTCACGTTCTCCATGACTGGGAACCCTCTGTCTCACATTCTCTATAACTGGGGACCCTCTACCTCACATTCTCCATAACTGGGGACCCTCTGTCTCACATTCTCCATAACTGGGGACCCTCAGCCTCACATTCTCCATAACTGGGGACTCTCTGTCTCACATTCCCCATAACTGGGGACTCTCTCCCTCACATTCTCCATAACTGGGGTCTCTATGTCTCACATTCTCCATAATTTGGGATTCTCTGTCTCACATTCTCCATAACTGGGGACTCTCTGTCTCACATTCTCGAAAACTGCGGACTCTCTGTCTCACAATTCCCATAACTGGGGACTCTGTGTCTCACATTCTCGTTAACTGGCGACTCTCTGTCTCACATTCTCCATAATTGGGACTCTCTGTCTCACATTCTCCATAACTGGGCACTCTCTGTCTCACATTCTCGATAACTGGAGATTCTCTGTCTCACATTCTCCATAACTGAAGTCTCTCCGCCTCACATTCTCGATAACTGCGGACTCTCTGTCTCATGTTCTCGATAACTGGGGACTCTCTGTCTCACGTTCTCCATAACTGGGGACCCTCTGTCTCACATTCTCCATAACTGGGGACACTCTGTCTCACATTCTCGATAATTGGGGACTCTCTGTCTCACGTTCTCCATAACTGTGGACTCTCTGCCTCACATTCTCCATAACTGGGGACCCTCTGCCTCACGTTCTCCATAACTGGGGACCCTCTGTCTCACATTCTCCATAACTGGGGACATTCTGTCTCACATTCTCGATAATTGGGGACTCTCTGTCTCACGTTCTCCATAACTGGGGACTCTCTGTCTCACATTCTCGATAACTGGGGACTCTCTGTCTCACATTCTCGAAAACTGGCGACTCTCTGTCTCACATTCTTCATACCTGGGGACTCTCTGTCTCACATTCTCCATAACTGGGGACGCTCTGTCTCACATTCTCCATAACTGGGGACTCTCTGTCTCACATTCTCCATAACTGGGGACTCTCTGTATCACATTCTCCATAACTCGGGTCTCTATGTCTCACATTCTCCATAATTTGGGATTCTCTGTCTCACATTCTCCATAACTGGGGACTCTCTGTCTCACATTCTCGATAACTGTGGATTCTCTGTCTCATATTCTCGATAACTGGGGACTCTCTGTCTCACATTCTCGATAACTGGGGATTCTCTGTCTCACATTCTCCATAACTGGGGATTCTCTGTCTCACATTCTCTATAACTGGGGACTCTCTGCCTCACATTCTCGATAACTGGGTATTCTCTGTCTCAGATTCTCGATAACTGAGGCCTCTCTGTCTCACATTCTCCGTAACTGGGGACCCACTGCCTTACATTCTCCATAACTGCGGATCCTCTGCCTCATGTTCTCCTGAACTGGGGATTCTCTGTCTCACATTCTCCATAACTGGGGACTCTCTGTCTCTCATTCTCCATAACTGGGGACCCTCTGCCTCACATTCTCCATAACTGGGGACTCTCTCCCTCACATTCTCCATAACTGGGGTCTCTATGTCTCACATTCTCCATAATTTGGGATTCTCTGTCTCACATTCTCCATAACTGGGCACTCTCTGTCTCACATTCTCGATAACTGGAGATTCTCTGTCTCACATTCTCCATAACTGAAGTCTCTCCGCCTCACATTCACGATAACTGCGGACTCTCTGTCTCATGTTCTCGATAACTGGGGACTCTCTGTCTCACGTTCTCCATAACTGGGGACCCTCTGTCTCACATTCTCCATAACTGGGGACACTCTGTCTCACATTCTCGATAATTGGGGACACTCTGTCTCACGTTCTCCATAACTGTGGACTCTCTGCCTCACATTCTCCATAACTGGGGACCCTCTGCCTCACGTTCTCCATAACTGGGGACCCTCTGTCTCACATTCTCCATAACTGGGGACATTCTGTCTCACATTCTCGATAATTGGGGACTCTCTGTCTCACGTTCTCCATAACTGGGGACTCTCTGTCTCACATTCTCCATAACTGGGGACTCTCTGTCTCACATTCTCGATAACTGGCGACTCTCTGTCTCACATTCTTCATACCTGGGGACTCTCTGTCTCACATTCTCCATAACTGGGGACGCTCTGTCTCACATTCTCCATAACTGGGGACTCTCTGTCTCACATTCTCCATAACTGGGGACTCTCTGTATCACATTCTCCATAACTGGGGTCTCTATGTCTCACATTCTCCATAATTTGGGATTCTCTGTCTCACATTCTCCATAACTGGGGACTCTCTGTCTCACATTCTCGATAACTGTGGATTCTCTGTCTCATATTCTCGATAACTGGGGACTCTCTGTCTCACATTCTCGATAACTGGGGATTCTCTGTCTCACATTCTCCATAACTGGGGATTCTCTGTCTCACATTCTCTATAACTGGAGACTCTCTGCCTCACATTCTCGATAACTGGGTATTCTCTGTCTCAGATTCTCGATAACTGAGGCCTCTCTGTCTCACATTCTCCGTAACTGGGGACCCACTGCCTCACATTCTCCATAACTGCGGACCCTCTGCCTCATGTTCTCCTGAACTGGGGATTCTCTGTCTCACATTCTCCATAACTGGGGACTCTCTGTCTCTCATTCTCCATAACTGGGGACCCTCTGCCTCACATTCTCCATAACTGGGGACCCTCTGCCTCACGTTCTACATAACTGGGGACTCTCTATCTCACATTCTCCTTAACTTGGGAACCCTCTGTCTCACATTCTCCATAGCTTGGGACTCTCTGCCTCACATTCTCCATAACTGGAGACCCTCTGCCTCACCTTCTCCATAACTGGGGACCCTCTGCCTCACGTTCTCCATAACTGGGGACACGCTGCAAACATTCTCCATAACTGGGGACCCTCTGCCTCACGTTTTCCATAACTGGGGACTCTCTGTCTCACATTCTCTATAACTGGGGACTCTCTGTCTCACGTTTTCCGTAACTGGGGACTCTCTGCCTCACGTTCTCCATAACTGGGGACCCTCTGCCTCACGTTTTCCGTAACTGGGGACCCTCTGCCTCAAGTTTTCCAGAACTGGCGACTCTCTGTCTCACATTCTCCATAATTGGGGACTCTCTGCCTCAGGTTTTCCATAAATGGGGACTCTCTGTCTCAGATTCTCGTTAACTGGGGACTCACTGCCTCACATTCCCCATAACTGGGGACTCTCTACCTCACATTCTGAATAACTGTGGACCCTCTGTCTCACATTCTCCATAACTGGGGACTCTCCGCATCACATTCTCGAAAACTGCGGACTCTCTGTCTCACAATCTCCATAACTGGGGACTCTGTGTCTCACATTCTCGTTAACTGGCGACTCTCTGTCTCACATTCTCCATAACTGGGACTCTCTGTCTCACATTCTCCATAACTGGGCACTCTCTGTCTCACATTCTCGATAACTGGAGATTCTCTGTCTCACATTCTCCATAACTGGAGTCTCTCCGCCTCACGTTCTCCATAAATGGGGATGCACTGCCTCACGTTCTCCATAACTGGCGACTCTCTGTCTCACCTTCTCCATAACTGGGACTCTCTGTCTCACATTCTCCATAACAGGGCACTCTCTGTCTCACATTCTCGATAACTGGAGATTCTCTGTCTCACATTCTCCATAACTGGAGTCTCACCGCCTCACGTTCTCCATAACTGGGGTCTCTCTGCCTCACATTCTCCATAACTGGGGACTCTCTGCCTCACATTCTCCATAGCTGGGGACTCTCTGTCTCACATTCTCCATAACTGGGGACTCTCTGTCTCACGTTCTCCATAACTGGGGACTCTCTGCCTCACATTCTCCATAGCTGGGGACTCTCTGTCTCACGTTCTCCATAACTGGGGACTCTCTGTCTCACATTCTCCATAACTGGGGACTCTCTGCCTCACATTCTCCGTAGCTGGGGACTCTCTGTCTCACATTCTCCATAACTGGTGACTCTCTGCCTCACATTCTCCATAACTGGGGACTCTCTGCCTCACATTCTCCATAACTGGGGACTCTCTGTCTCACATTCTCCATAGCTGGGGACTCTCTGTCTCACATTCTCGATAACTGCGGACTCTCTGTCTCATGTTCTCGATAACTGGGGACTCTCTGTCTCACATTCTCCATAACTGGGGACCCACTGCCTCACGTTCTCCATAACTGGGGACCCTCTGTCTCACATTCTCCATAACTGGGGACACTCTGTCTCACATTCTCCATAACTGGGGACTCTCTGCCTCACATTCTCCATAGCTGGGGACTCTCTGTCTCACGTTCTCCATAACTGGGGACTCTCTGCCTCACATACTCCATAACTGGGGACCCTCTGCCTCACGTTCTCCATAACTGGGGACCCTCTGTCTCACATTCTCCATAACTGGGGACACTCTGCCTCACATTCTCGATAATTGGGGACTCTCTGTCTCACGTTCTCCATAACTGGGGACTCTCTGTCTCACATTCTCGATAACTGGGGACTCTCTGTCTCACATTCTCGATAACTGGCGACTCTCTGTCTCACATTCTTCATACCTGGGGACTCTCTGTCTCACATTCTCCATAACTGGGGACGCTCTGTCTCACATTCTCCATAACTGGGGACTCTCTGTCTCACATTCTCCATAACTGGGGACTCTCTGTCTCACATTCTCCATAACTGGGGTCTCTATGTCTCACATTCTCTATAATTTGGGATTCTCTGTCTCACATTCTCCATAACTGGGGACTCTCTGTCTCACATTCTCGAAAACTGCGGACTCTCTGTCTCACAATCTCCATAACTGGGGACTCTGTGTCTCACATTCTCGTTAACTGGCGACTCTCTGTCTCACATTCTCCATAATTGGGACTCTCTGTCTCACATTCTCCATAACTGGGCACTCTCTGTCTCACATTCTCGATAACTGGAGATTCTCTGTCTCACATTCTCCATAACTGGAGTCTCTCCGCCTCACGTTCTCCTTAACTGGGGATGCACTGCCTCACGTTCTCCATAACTGGCGACTCTCTGTCTCACATTCTCCATAACTGGGACTCTCTGTCTCACATTCTCCATAACTGGGCACTCTATGTCTCACATTCTCGATTACTGGAGATTCTCTGTCTCACATTCTCCATAACTGTAGTCTCTCCGCCTCACGTTCTCCATAACTGGGGTCTCTCTGCCTCACATTCTCCATATCTGGGGACTCTCTGTCTCACATTCTCCATAACTGGGGACTCTCTGCCTCACATTCTCCATAATTGGGGACTCTCTGTCTCACGTTCTCCATAACTGGGGACTCTCTGTCTCACATTCTCCATAACTGGGGACTCTCTGTCTCACATTCTCCATAGCTGGGGACTCTCTGTCTCACATTCTCCATAACTGGGGACACTCTGTCTCACATTCTCGATAATTGGGGACTCTCTGTCTCACGTTCTCCATAACTGTGGACTCTCTGCCTCACATTCTCCATAACTGTGGACCCTCTGCCTCACGTTCTCCATAACTGGGGACCCTCTGTCTCACATTCTCCATAACTGGGGACACTCTGTCTCACATTCTCGATAATTGGGGACTCTCTGTCTCATTGTTCTCCATACCTGGGGACTCTCTGTCTCACATTCTCCATAGCTGGGGACTCTCTGTCTCACATTCTCGATAACTGGGGACTCTCTGTCTCACATTCTCCATAACTGGGACTCTCTGTCTCACATTCTCCATAACTGGGCACTCTCTGTCTCACATTCTCGATAACTGGAGATTCACTGTCTCACATTCTCCATAACTGGAGTCTCACCGCCTCAGGTTCTCCATAACTGGGGTCACTCTGCCTCACATTCTCCATAACTGGGGACTCTCTGCCTCACATTCTCCATAGTTGGGGACTCTCTGTCTCACATTCTTCATAACTGGGGACTCTCTGCCTCACATTCTCCATAATTGGGGACTCTCTGTCTCACGTTCTCCATAACTGGGGACTCTCTGTCTCACATTCTCCATAACTGGGGACTCTCTGCCTCACATTCTCCGTAGCTGGGGACTCTCTGTCTCACATTCTCCATAACTGGTGACTCTCTGCCTCACATTCTCCATAACTGGGGACTCTCTGCCTCACATTCTCCATAACTGGGGACTCTCTGTCTCACATTCTCCATAGCTGGGGACTCTCTGTCTCACATTCTCGATAACTGCGGACTCTCTGTCTCATGTTCTCGATAACTGGAGACTCTCTGTCTCACATTCTCCATAACTGGGGACCCTCTGCCTCACGCTCTCCATAACTGGTGACCCTCTGTCTCACATTCTCCATAACTGGGGACACTCTGTCTCACATTCTCCATAACTGGGGACTCTCTGTCTCACATTCTCCATAGCTGGGGACTCTATGTCTCACATTCTCCATAACTGGGGACACTCTGTCTCACATTCTCGATAATTGGGGACTCTCTGTCTCACGTTCTCCATAACTGTGGACTCTCTGCCTCACATTCTCCATAACTGTGGACCCTCTGCCTCACGTTCTCCATAACTGGGGACCCTCTGTCTCACATTCTCCATAACTGGGGACACTCTGTCTCACATTCTCGATAATTGGGGACTCTCTGTCTCATTGTTCTCCATACCTGGGGACTCTCTGTCTCACATTCTCCATAGCTGGGGACTCTCTGTCTCACATTCTCGATAACTGGGGACTCTCTGTCTCACATTCTCCATAACTGGGACTCTCTGTCTCACATTCTCCATAACTGGGCACTCTCTGTCTCACATTCTCCATAACTGGAGATTCACTGTCTCACATTCTCCATAACTGGAGTCTCACCGCCTCACGTTCTCCATAACTGGGGTCACTCTGCCTCACATTCTCCATAACTGGGGTCTCTCTGCCTCACATTCTCCATAGTTGGGGACTCTCTGTCTCACATTCTTCATAACTGGGGACTCTCTGCCTCACAATCTCCATAATTGGGGACTCTCTGTCTCACGTTCTCCATAACTGGGGACTCTCTGTCTCACATTCTCCATAACTGGGGACTCTCTGCCTCACATTCTCCGTAGCTGGGGACTCTCTGTCTCACATTCTCCATAACTGGTGACTCTCTGCCTCACATTCTCCATAACTGGGGACTCTCTGCCTCACATTCTCCATAACTGGGGACTCTCTGTCTCACATTCTCCATAGCTGGGGACTCTCTGTCTCACATTCTCGATAACTGCGGACTCTCTGTCTCATGTTCTCGATAACTGGAGACTCTCTGTCTCACATTCTCCATAACTGGGGACCCTCTGCCTCACGCTCTCCATAACTGGTGACCCTCTGTCTCACATTCTCCATAACTGGGGACACTCTGTCTCACATTCTCCATAACTGGGGACTCTCTGCCTCACATTCTCCATAGCTGGGGACTCTCTGTCTCACGTTCTCCATAACTGGGGACTCTCTGCCTCACATTCTCCATAACTGGGGACCCTCTGCCTCACGTTCTCCATAACTGGGGACCCTCTGTCTCACATTCTCCATAACTGGGGACACTCTGTCTCACATTCTCGATAATTGGGGACTCTCTGTCTCACGTTCTCCATAACTGGGGACTCTCTGTCTCACATTCTCGATAACTGGGGACTCTCTGTCTCACATTCTCGATAACTGGCGACTCTCTGTCTCACATTTTTCATACCTGGGGACTCTCTGTCTCACATTCTCCATAACTGGGGACGCTCTGTCTCACATTCTCCATAACTGGGGACTCTCTGTCTCACATTCTCCATAACTGGGGACTCTCTGTCTCACATTCTCCATAACTGGGGTCTCTATGTCTCACATTCTCCATAATTTGGGATTCTCTGTCTCACATTCTCCATAACTGGGGACTCTCTGTCTCACATTCTCGAAAACTGCGGACTCTCTGTCTCACAATCTCCATAACTGGGGACTCTGTGTCTCACATTCTCGTTAACTGGCGACTCTCTGTCTCACATTCTCCATAACTGGAACTCTCTGTCTCACATTCTCCATAACTGGGCACTCTCTGTCTCACATTCTCGATAACTGGAGATTCTCTGTCTCACATTCTCCATAACTGGAGTCTCTCCGCCTCACGTTCTCCATAACTGGTGATGCACTGCCTCACGTTCTCCATAACTGGCGACTCTCTGTCTCACATTCTCCATAACTGAGACTCTCTGTCTCACATTCTCCATAACTGGGCACTCTCTGTCTCACATTCTCGATAACTGGAGATTCTCTGTCTCACATTCTCCATAACTGTAGTCTCTCCGCCTCACGTTCTCCATAACTGGGGTCTCTCTGCCTCACATTCTCCATAGCTGGGGACTCTCTGTCTCACATTCTCCATAACTGGGGACTCTCTGCCTCACATTCTCCATAATTGGGGGCTCTCTGTCTCACGTTCTCCATAACTGGGGACTCTCTGTCTCACATTCTCCATAACTGGGGACTCTCTGCCTCACATTCTCCATAGCTGGGGACTCTCTGTCTCACATTCTCCATAACTGGTGACTCTCTGCCTCACATTCTCCATAACTGGGGACTCTCTGCCTCACATTCTCCATAGCTGGGAACTCTCTGTCTCACATTCTCCATAACTGGGGACTCTCTGCCTCACATTCTCCATAGCTGGGGACTCTCTGTCTCACATTCTCCATAGCTGGGGACTCTCTGTCTCACATTCTCCATAACTGGGGACCCTCTGTCTCACATTCTCCATAACTGGGGACACTCTGTCTCACATTCTCGATAATTGGGGACTCTCTGTCTCACGTTCTCCATAACTGTGGACTCTCTGCCTCACATTCTCCATAACTGGGGACCCTCTGCCTCACGCTCTCCATAACTGGTGACCCTCTGTCTCACATTCTCCATAACTGGAGACTCTCTGTCTCACATTCTCCATAACTGGGGACCCTCTGCCTCACGCTCTCCATAACTGGTGACCCTCTGTCTCACATTCTCCATAACTGGGGACTCTCTGTCTCACATTCTCCATAGCTGGGGACTCTATGTCTCACATTCTCCATAACTGGGGACACTCTGTCTCACATTCTCGATAATTGGGGACTCTCTGTCTCACGTTCTCCATAACTGTGGACTCTCTGCCTCACATTCTCCATAACTGTGGACCCTCTGCCTCACGTTCTCCATAACTGGGGACCCTCTGTCTCACATTCTCCATAACTGGGGACACTCTGTCTCACATTCTCGATAATTGGGGACTCTCTGTCTCATTGTTCTCCATACCTGGGGACTCTCTGTCTCACATTCTCCATAACTGGGGACACTCTGTCTCACATTCTCGATAATTGGGGACTCTCTGTCTCACGTTCTCCATAACTGTGGACTCTCTGCCTCACATTCTCCATAACTGTGGACCCTCTGCCTCACGTTCTCCATAACTGGGGACCCTCTGTCTCACATTCTCCATAACTGGGGTCACTCTGCCTCACATTCTCCATAACTGGGGTCTCTCTGCCTCACATTCTCCATAGTTGGGGACTCTCTGTCTCACATTCTTCATAACTGGGGACTCTCTGCCTCACATTCTCCATAATTGGGGACTCTCTGTCTCACGTTCTCCATAACTGGGGACTCTCTGTCTCACATTCTCCATAACTGGGGACTCTCTGCCTCACATTCTCCGTAGCTGGGGACTCTCTGTCTCACATTCTCCATAACTGGTGACTCTCTGCCTCACATTCTCCATAACTGGGGACTCTCTGCCTCACATTCTCCATAACTGGGGACTCTCTGTCTCACATTCTCCATAGCTGGGGACTCTCTGTCTCACATTCTCGATAACTGCGGACTCTCTGTCTCATGTTCTCGATAACTGGAGACTCTCTGTCTCACATTCTCCATAACTGGGGACCCTCTGCCTCACGCTCTCCATAACTGGTGACCCTCTGTCTCACATTCTCCATAACTGGGGACACTCTGTCTCACATTCTCCATAACTGGGGACTCTCTGCCTCACATTCTCCATAGCTGGGGACTCTCTGTCTCACGTTCTCCATAACTGGGGACTCTCTGCCTCACATTCTCCATAACTGGGGACCCTCTGCCTCACGTTCTCCATAACTGGGGACCCTCTGTCTCACATTCTCCATAACTGGGGACACTCTGTCTCACATTCTCGATAATTGGGGACTCTCTGTCTCACGTTCTCCATAACTGGGGACTCTCTGTCTCACATTCTCGATAACTGGGGACTCTCTGTCTCACATTCTCGATAACTGGCGACTCTCTGTCTCACATTCTTCATACCTGGGGACTCTCTGTCTCACATTCTCCATAACTGGGGACGCTCTGTCTCACATTCTCCATAACTGGGGACTCTCTGTCTCACATTCTCCATAACTGGGGACTCTCTGTCTCACATTCTCCATAACTGGGGTCTCTATGTCTCACATTCTCCATAATTTGGGATTCTCTGTCTCACATTCTCCATAACTGGGGACTCTCTGTCTCACATTCTCGAAAACTGCGGACTCTCTGTCTCACAATCTCCATAACTGGGGACTCTGTGTCTCACATTCTCGTTAACTGGCGACTCTCTGTCTCACATTCTCCATAACTGGAACTCTCTGTCTTACATTCTCCATAACTGGGCACTCTCTGTCTCACATTCTCGATAACTGGAGATTCTCTGTCTCACATTCTCCATAACTGGAGTCTCTCCGCCTCACGTTCTCCATAACTGGTGATGCACTGCCTCACGTTCTCCATAACTGGCGACTCTCTGTCTCACATTCTCCATAACTGAGACTCTCTGTCTCACATTCTCCATAACTGGGCACTCTCTGTCTCACATTCTCGATAACTGGAGATTCTCTGTCTCACATTCTCCATAACTGTAGTCTCTCCGCCTCACGTTCTCCATAACTGGGGTCTCTCTGCCTCACATTCTCCATAGCTGGGGACTCTCTGTCTCACATTCTCCATAACTGGGGACTCTCTGCCTCACATTCTCCATAATTGGGGGCTCTCTGTCTCACGTTCTCCATAACTGGGGACTCTCTGTCTCACATTCTCCATAACTGGGGACTCTCTGCCTCACATTCTCCATAGCTGGGGACTCTCTGTCTCACATTCTCCATAACTGGTGACTCTCTGCCTCACATTCTCCATAACTGGGGACTCTCTGTCTCACGTTCTCCATAACTGGGGACTCTCTGCCTCACATTCTCCATAACTGGGGACCCTCTGCCTCACGTTCTCCATAACAGGGGACCCTCTGTCTCACATTCTCCATAACTGGGGACACTCTGTCTCACATTCTCGATAATTGGGGACTCTCTCTCTCACGTTCTCCATAACTGGGGACTCTCTGTCTCACATTCTCGATAACTGGGGACTCTCTGTCTCACATTCTCGATAACTGGCGACTCTCTGTCTCACATTCTTCATACCTGGGGACTCTCTGTCTCACATTCTCCATAACTGGGGACGCTCTGTCTCACATTCTCCATAACTGGGGACTCTCTGTCTCACATTCTCCATAACTGGGGACTCTCTGTCTCACATTCTCCATAACTGGGGTCTCTATGTCTCACATTCTCCATAATTTGGGATTCTCTGTCTCACATTCTCCATAACTGGGGACTCTCTGTCTCACATTCTCGAAAACTGCGGACTCTCTGTCTCACAATCTCCATAACTGGGGACTCTGTGTCTCACATTCTCGTTAACTGGCGACTCTCTGTCTCACATTCTCCATAACTGGGACTCTCTGTCTCACATTCTCCATAACTGGGCACTCTCTGTCTCACATTCTCGATAACTGGAGATTCTCTGTCTCACATTCTCCATAACTGGAGTCTCTCCGCCTCACGTTCTCCATAAATGGGGATGCACTGCCTCACGTTCTCCATAACTGGCGACTCTCTGTCTCACATTCTCCATAACTGGCGACTCTCTGTCTCACATTCTCCATAACTGGAACTCTCTGTCTCACATTCTCCATAACTGGGCACTCTCTGTCTCACATTCTCGATAACTGGAGATTCTCTGTCTCACATTCTCCATAACTGGAGTCTCTCCGCCTCACGTTCTCCATAACTGGTGATGCACTGCCTCACGTTCTCCATAACTGGCGACTCTCTGTCTCACATTCTCCATAACTGAGACTCTCTGTCTCACATTCTCCATAACTGGGCACTCTCTGTCTCACATTCTCGATAACTGGAGATTCTCTGTCTCACATTCTCCATAACTGTAGTCTCTCCGCCTCACGTTCTCCATAACTGGGGTCTCTCTGCCTCACATTCTCCATAGCTGGGGACTCTCTGTCTCACATTCTCCATAACTGGGGACTCTCTGCCTCACATTCTCCATAATTGGGGGCTCTCTGTCTCACGTTCTCCATAACTGGGGACTCTCTGTCTCACATTCTCCATAACTGGGGACTCTCTGCCTCACATTCTCCATAGCTGGGGACTCTCTGTCTCACATTCTCCATAACTGGTGACTCTCTGCCTCACATTCTCCATAACTGGGGACTCTCTGCCTCACATTCTCCATAGCTGGGGACTCTCTGTCTCACATTCTCCATAACTGGGGACTCTCTGCCTCACATTCTCCATAGCTGGGGACTCTCTGTCTCACATTCTCCATAGCTGGGGACTCTCTGTCTCACATTCTCCATAACTGGGGACCCTCTGTCTCACATTCTCCATAACTGGGGACACTCTGTCTCACATTCTCGATAATTGGGGACTCTCTGTCTCACGTTCTCCATAACTGTGGACTCTCTGCCTCACATTCTCCATAACTGGGGACCCTCTGCCTCACGTTCTCCATAACTGTGGACCCTCTGTCTCACATTCTCCATAACTGGGGACATTCTGTCTCACATTCTCGATAATTGGGGACTCTCTGTCTCACGTTCTCCATAACTGGGGACTCTCTGTCTCACATTCTCGATAACTTGGGACTCTCTGTCTCACATTCTCGATAACTGGCGACTCTCTGTCTCACATTCTTCATACCTGGGGACTCTCTGTCTCACATTCTCCATAACTGGGGACGCTCTGTCTCACATTCTCCATAACTGGGGACTCTCTGTCTCACATTCTCCATAACTGGGGACTCTCTGTCTCACATTCTCCATAACTGGGGTCTCTATGTCTCACATTCTCCATAATTTGGGATTCTCTGTCTCACATTCTCCATAACTGGGGACTCTCTGTCTCACATTCTCGATAACTGTGGATTCTCTGTCTCATATTCTCGATAACTGGGGACTCTCTGTCTCACATTCTCGATAACTGTGGATTCTCTGTCTCACAATCTCCATAACTGGGGATTCTCTGTCTCACATTCTCTATAACTGGGGACTCGCTGTCTCACATTCTCGATAACTGGGTATTCTCTGTCTCAGATTCTCGATAACTGAGGCCTCTCTGTCTCACATTCTCCGTAACTGGGGACCCACTGCCTCACATTCTCCATAACTGCGGACCCTCTGTCTCTCATTCTCCATAACTGGGGACCCTCTGCCTCACATTCTCCATAACTGCGGACCCTCTGTCTCTCATTCTCCATAACTGGGGACCCTCTGCCTCATGTTCTCCTGAACTGGGGATTCTCTGTCTCACATTCTCCATAACTGGGGACTCTCTGTCTCTCATTCTCCATAACTGGGGACCCTCTGCCTCACGTTCTCCATAACTGGGGATGCTCTGTCTCACTTTCTCCATAACTGGGGATGCTCTGTCTCACATTCTCCATAACTGGGGACCCTCTGTCTCACGTTCTCCATAACTGGGGACTCTCTATCTCACATTCTCCTTAACTTGGGAACGCTCTGTCTCACATTCTCCATAGCTTGGGACTCTCTGCCTCACATTCTCCATAACTGGAGACCCTCTGCCTCACCTTCTCCATAACTGGGGACCCTCTGCCTCACGTTCTCCATAACTGGGGACACTCTGCAAACATTCTCCATAACTGGGGACCCTCTGCCTCACGTTTTCCATAACTGGGGACTCTCTGTCTCACATTCTCCATAGCTTGGGACTCTCTGCCTCACATTCTCCATAACTGGAGACCCTCTGCCTCACCTTCTCCATAACTGGGCACTCTCTGTCTCACATTCTCGATAACTGGAGATTCTCTGTCTCACATTCTCCATAACTGTAGTCTCTCCGCCTCACGTTCTCCATAACTGGGGTCTCTCTGCCTCACATTCTCCATAGCTGGGGACTCTCTGTCTCACATTCTCCATAACTGGGGACTCTCTGCCTCACATTCTCCATAATTGGGGGCTCTCTGTCTCACGTTCTCCATAACTGGGGACTCTCTGTCTCACATTCTCCATAACTGGGGACTCTCTGCCTCACATTCTCCATAGCTGGGGACTCTCTGTCTCACATTCTCCATAACTGGTGACTCTCTGCCTCACATTCTCCATAACTGGGGACTCTCTGTCTCACGTTCTCCATAACTGGGGACTCTCTGCCTCACATTCTCCATAACTGGGGACCCTCTGCCTCACGTTCTCCATAACTGGGGACCCTCTGTCTCACATTCTCCATAACTGGGGACACTCTGTCTCACATTCTCGATAATTGGGGACTCTCTGTCTCACGTTCTCCATAACTGGGGACTCTCTGTCTCACATTCTCGATAACTGGGGACTCTCTGTCTCACATTCTCGATAACTGGCGACTCTCTGTCTCACATTCTTCATACCTGGGGACTCTCTGTCTCACATTCTCCATAACTGGGGACGCTCTGTCTCACATTCTCCATAACTGGGGACTCTCTGTCTCACATTCTCCATAACTGGGGACTCTCTGTCTCACATTCTCCATAACTGGGGTCTCTATGTCTCACATTCTCCATAATTTGGGATTCTCTGTCTCACATTCTCCATAACTGGGGACTCTCTGTCTCACATTCTCGAAAACTGCGGACTCTCTGTCTCACAATCTCCATAACTGGGGACTCTGTGTCTCACATTCTCGTTAACTGGCGACTCTCTGTCTCACATTCTCCATAACTGGAACTCTCTGTCTCACATTCTCCATAACTGGGCACTCTCTGTCTCACATTCTCGATAACTGGAGATTCTCTGTCTCACATTCTCCATAACTGGAGTCTCTCCGCCTCACGTTCTCCATAACTGGTGATGCACTGCCTCACGTTCTCCATAACTGGCGACTCTCTGTCTCACATTCTCCATAACTGAGACTCTCTGTCTCACATTCTCCATAACTGGGCACTCTCTGTCTCACATTCTCGATAACTGGAGATTCTCTGTCTCACATTCTCCATAACTGTAGTCTCTCCGCCTCACGTTCTCCATAACTGGGGTCTCTCTGCCTCACATTCTCCATAGCTGGGGACTCTCTGTCTCACATTCTCCATAACTGGGGACTCTCTGCCTCACATTCTCCATAATTGGGGGCTCTCTGTCTCACGTTCTCCATAACTGGGGACTCTCTGTCTCACATTCTCCATAACTGGGGACTCTCTGCCTCACATTCTCCATAGCTGGGGACTCTCTGTCTCACATTCTCCATAACTGGTGACTCTCTGCCTCACATTCTCCATAACTGGGGACTCTCTGCCTCACATTCTCCATAGCTGGGGACTCTCTGTCTCACATTCTCCATAACTGGGGACTCTCTGCCTCACATTCTCCATAGCTGGGGACTCTCTGTCTCACATTCTCCATAGCTGGGGACTCTCTGTCTCACATTCTCCATAACTGGGGACCCTCTGTCTCACATTCTCCATAACTGGGGACACTCTGTCTCACATTCTCGATAATTGGGGACTCTCTGTCTCACGTTCTCCATAACTGTGGACTCTCTGCCTCACATTCTCCATAACTGGGGACCCTCTGCCTCACGTTCTCCATAACTGGGGACCCTCTGTCTCACATTCTCCATAACTGGGGACATTCTGTCTCACATTCTCGATAATTGGGGACTCTCTGTCTCACGTTCTCCATAACTGGGGACTCTCTGTCTCACATTCTCGATAACTTGGGACTCTCTGTCTCACATTCTCGATAACTGGCGACTCTCTGTCACACATTCTTCATACCTGGGGACTCTCTGTCTCACATTCTCCATAACTGGGGACGCTCTGTCTCACATTCTCCATAACTGGGGACTCTCTGTCTCACATTCTCCATAACTGGGGACTCTCTGTCTCACATTCTCCATAACTGGGGTCTCTATGTCTCACATTCTCCATAATTTGGGATTCTCTGTCTCACATTCTCCATAACTGGGGACTCTCTGTCTCACATTCTCGATAACTGTGGATTCTCTGTCTCATATTCTCGATAACTGGGGACTCTCTGTCTCACATTCTCGATAACTGTGGATTCTCTGTCTCACAATCTCCATAACTGGGGATTCTCTGTCTCACATTCTCTATAACTGGGGACTCGCTGTCTCACATTCTCGATAACTGGGTATTCTCTGTCTCAGATTCTCGATAACTGAGGCCTCTCTGTCTCACATTCTCCGTAACTGGGGACCCACTGCCTCACATTCTCCATAACTGCGGACCCTCTGTCTCTCATTCTCCATAACTGGGGACCCTCTGCCTCACATTCTCCATAACTGCGGACCCTCTGTCTCTCATTCTCCATAACTGGGGACCCTCTGCCTCATGTTCTCCTGAACTGGGGATTCTCTGTCTCACATTCTCCATAACTGGGGACTCTCTGTCTCACATTCTCCATAGCTTGGGACTCTCTGCCTCACATTCTCCATAACTGGAGACCCTCTGCCTCACCTTCTCCATAACTGGGGACCCTCTGCCTCACGTTCTCCATAACTGGGGACACTCTGCAAACATTCTCCATAACTGGGGACCCTCTGCCTCACGTTTTCCATAACTGGGGACTCTCTGTCTCACATTCTCCATAACTGGGGACTCTCTCTCTCACATTCTCCATAACTGGGGACTCTCTGTCTCACGTTTTCCGTAACTGGGGACTCTCTGCCTCACGTTCTCCATAACTGGGGACCCTCTTCCTCACGTTTTCCGTAACTGGGGACCCTCTGCCTCACGTTTTCCAGAACTGGGGACTCTCTGTCTCACATTCTCCATAATTGGGGAGTCTCTGCCTCAGGTTTTCCATAACTGGGGACTCTCTGTCTCACATTCTCCATAACTGGGGACTCTCTGTCTCACATTCTCCATAACTGGGGTCTCTATGTCTCACATTCTCCATAATTTGGGATTCTCTGTCTCACATTCTCCATAACTGGGGACTCTCTGTCTCACATTCTCGATAACTGTGGATTCTCTGTCTCATATTCTCGATAACTGGGGACTCTCTGTCTCACATTCTCGATAACTGTGGATTCTCTGTCTCACAATCTCCATAACTGGGGATTCTCTGTCTCACATTCTCTATAACTGGGGACTCGCTGTCTCACATTCTCGATAACTGGGTATTCTCTGTCTCAGATTCTCGATAACTGAGGCCTCTCTGTCTCACATTCTCCGTAACTGGGGACCCACTGCCTCACATTCTCCATAACTGCGGACCCTCTGTCTCTCATTCTCCATAACTGGGGACCCTCTGCCTCACATTCTCCATAACTGCGGACCCTCTGTCTCTCATTCTCCATAACTGGGGACCCTCTGCCTCATGTTCTCCTGAACTGGGGATTCTCTGTCTCACATTCTCCATAACTGGGGACTCTCTGTCTCACATTCTCCATAGCTTGGGACTCTCTGCCTCACATTCTCCATAACTGGAGACCCTCTGCCTCACCTTCTCCATAACTGGGGACCCTCTGCCTCACGTTCTCCATAACTGGGGACACTCTGCAAACATTCTCCATAACTGGGGACCCTCTGCCTCACGTTTTCCATAACTGGGGACTCTCTGTCTCACATTCTCCATAACTGGGGACTCTCTCTCTCACATTCTCCATAACTGGGGACTCTCTGTCTCACGTTTTCCGTAACTGGGGACTCTCTGCCTCACGTTCTCCATAACTGGGGACCCTCTTCCTCACGTTTTCCGTAACTGGGGACCCTCTGCCTCACGTTTTCCAGAACTGGGGACTCTCTGTCTCACATTCTCCATAATTGGGGAGTCTCTGCCTCAGGTTTTCCATAACTGGGAATTCTCTGTCTCACATTCTCTATAACTGGGGACTCACTGCCTCACATTCCCCATAACTGGGGACTCTCTGTCTCACATTCTCCATAACTGGGGATTCTCTGTCAAACATTCTCCATAACTGTGGACTCTCTGTCTCACGTTCTCCATAACTGGTGACTCTCTGTCTCACATTCTCGATAACTTGGGACGCTCTGTCTCACATTCTCCATAACTGGGGACTCTCTGTCTCACATTCTCCATAACTGGGGTCTCTCTGTCTCACATTCTCCATAACTGGGGATTCTCTGTCTCACGTTCTCCATAACTGGGGACCCTCTGCCTCACTTTCTCCATAACTTGGGACGCTCTGTCTCACATTCTCGATAACTGGGGTCTCTCTGTCTCACATTCTCCATAACTGTGGACTCTCTGTCTCAGGTTCTCCATAACTGGGGACTCTCTGTCTCACATTCTCGATAACTTGGGACGCTCTGTCTCACATTCTCCATAACTGGGGACTCTCTGTCTCACATTCTCCATAACTGGGGACTCTCTGTCACACATTCTCCATAACTGGGGATTCTCTGTCTCACGTTCTCCATAACTGGGGACCCTCTGCCTCACTTTCTCCATAACTGGGGACCCTCTGTCTCACATTCTCCATAACTGGGGACTCTATGTCTCACGTTCTCCATAACTGGGGACTCTCTGTCTCACCTTCTCGATAACTTGGGACGTTCTGTCTCACATTCTCCATAACTGGGGACTCTCTGTCTCACATTCTCCATAACTGGGGTCTCTCTGTCTCACATTCTCCATAACTGGGGACCCTCTGTCTCACGTTCTCCATAACTGGGGAATTTTTGTCTCACATTCTCGATAACTGGGGTCTCTCTGTCTCACGTTCTCCATAACTGGGGACTCTCTGTCTAACATTCTCCATAACTGGGGACTCTCTGCCTCACATTCTCCATAGCTGGGGACTCTCTGTCTCACATTCTCCATAACTGGTGACTCTCTGCCTCACATTCTCCATAACTGGGGACTCTCTGCCTCACATTCTCCATAGCTGGGGACTCTCTGTCTCACATTCTCCATAACTGGGGACTCTCTGCCTCACATTCTCCATAGCTGGGGACTCTCTGTCTCACATTCTCCATAGCTGGGGACTCTCTGTCTCACATTCTCCATAACTGGGGACCCTCTGTCTCACATTCTCCATAACTGGGGACACTCTGTCTCACATTCTCGATAATTGGGGACTCTCTGTCTCACGTTCTCCATAACTGTGGACTCTCTGCCTCACATTCTCCATAACTGGGGACCCTCTGCCTCACGTTCTCCATAACTGGGGACCCTCTGTCTCACATTCTCCATAACTGGGGACATTCTGTCTCACATTCTCGATAATTGGGGACTCTCTGTCTCACGTTCTCCATAACTGGGGACTGTCTGTCTCACATTCTCGATAACTTGGGACTCTCTGTCTCACATTCTCGATAACTGGCGACTCTCTGTCTCACATTCTTCATACCTGGGGACTCTCTGTCTCACATTCTCCATAACTGGGGACGCTCTGTCTCACATTCTCCATAACTGGGGACTCTCTGTCTCACATTCTCCATAACTGGGGACTCTCTGTCTCACATTCTCCATAACTGGGGTCTCTATGTCTCACATTCTCCATAATTTGGGATTCTCTGTCTCACATTCTCCATAACTGGCGACTCTCTGTCTCACATTCTCGATAACTGTGGATTCTCTGTCTCATATTCTCGATAACTGGGGACTCTCTGTCTCACATTCTCGATAACTGTGGATTCTCTGTCTCACAATCTCCATAACTGGGGATTCTCTGTCTCACATTCTCTATAACTGGGGACTCGCTGTCTCACATTCTCGATAACTGGGTATTCTCTGTCTCAGATTCTCGATAACTGAGGCCTCTCTGTCTCACATTCTCCGTAACTGGGGACCCACTGCCTCACATTCTCCATAACTGCGGACCCTCTGTCTCTCATTCTCCATAACTGGGGACCATCTGCCTCACATTCTCCATAACTGCGGACCCTCTGTCTCTCATTCTCCATAACTGGGGACCCTCTGCCTCATGTTCTCCTGAACTGGGGATTCTCTGTCTCACATTCTCCATAACTGGGGACTCTCTGTCTCTCATTCTCCATAACTGGGGACCCTCTGCCTCACGTTCTCCATAACTGGGGATGCTCTGTCTCACTTTCTCCATAACTGGGGATGCTCTGTCTCACATTCTCCATAACTGGAGACCCTCTGCCTCACCTTCTCCATAACTGGGGACCCTCTGCCTCACGTTCTCCATAACTGGGGACACTCTGCAAACATTCTCCATAACTGGGGACCCTCTGCCTCACGTTTTCCATAACTGGGGACTCTCTGTCTCACATTCTCCATAACTGGGGACTCTCTCTCTCACATTCTCCATAACTGGGGACTCTCTGTCTCACGTTTTCCGTAACTGGGGACTCTCTGCCTCACGTTCTCCATAACTGGGGACCCTCTTCCTCACGTTTTCCGTAACTGGGGACCCTCTGCCTCACGTTTTCCAGAACTGGGGACTCTCTGTCTCACATTCTCCATAATTGGGGAGTCTCTGCCTCAGGTTTTCCATAACTGGGAATTCTCTGTCTCACATTCTCTATAACTGGGGACTCACTGCCTCACATTCCCCATAACTGGGGACTCTCTGTCTCACATTCTCCATAACTGGGGATTCTCTGTCAAACATTCTCCATAACTGTGGACTCTCTGTCTCACGTTCTCCATAACTGGTGACTCTCTGTCTCACATTCTCGATAACTTGGGACGCTCTGTCTCACATTCTCCATAACTGGGGACTCTCTGTCTCACATTCTCCATAACTGGGGTCTCTCTGTCTCACATTCTCCATAACTGGGGATTCTCTGTCTCACGTTCTCCATAACTGGGGACCCTCTGCCTCACTTTCTCCATAACTTGGGACGCTCTGTCTCACATTCTCGATAACTGGGGTCTCTCTGTCTCACATTCTCCATAACTGTGGACTCTCTGTCTCAGGTTCTCCATAACTGGGGACTCTCTGTCTCACATTCTCGATAACTTGGGACGCTCTGTCTCACATTCTCCATAACTGGGGACTCTCTGTCTCACATTCTCCATAACTGGGGACTCTCTGTCACACATTCTCCATAACTGGGGATTCTCTGTCTCACGTTCTCCATAACTGGGGACCCTCTGCCTCACTTTCTCCATAACTGGGGACCCTCTGTCTCACATTCTCCATAACTGGGGACTCTATGTCTCACGTTCTCCATAACTGGGGACTCTCTGTCTCACCTTCTCGATAACTTGGGACGTTCTGTCTCACATTCTCCATAACTGGGGACTCTCTGTCTCACATTCTCCATAACTGGGGTCTCTCTGTCTCACATTCTCCATAACTGGGGACCCTCTGTCTCACGTTCTCCATAACTGGGGAATTTTTGTCTCACATTCTCGATAACTGGGGTCTCTCTGTCTCACGTTCTCCATAACTGGGGACTCTCTGTCTAACATTCTCCATAACTGGGGACTCTCTGCCTCACATTCTCCATAGCTGGGGACTCTCTGTCTCACATTCTCCATAACTGGTGACTCTCTGCCTCACATTCTCCATAACTGGGGACTCTCTGCCTCACATTCTCCATAGCTGGGGACTCTCTGTCTCACATTCTCCATAACTGGGGACTCTCTGCCTCACATTCTCCATAGCTGGGGACTCTCTGTCTCACATTCTCCATAGCTGGGGACTCTCTGTCTCACATTCTCCATAACTGGGGACCCTCTGTCTCACATTCTCCATAACTGGGGACACTCTGTCTCACATTCTCGATAATTGGGGACTCTCTGTCTCACGTTCTCCATAACTGTGGACTCTCTGCCTCACATTCTCCATAACTGGGGACCCTCTGCCTCACGTTCTCCATAACTGGGGACCCTCTGTCTCACATTCTCCATAACTGGGGACATTCTGTCTCACATTCTCGATAATTGGGGACTCTCTGTCTCACGTTCTCCATAACTGGGGACTGTCTGTCTCACATTCTCGATAACTTGGGACTCTCTGTCTCACATTCTCGATAACTGGCGACTCTCTGTCTCACATTCTTCATACCTGGGGACTCTCTGTCTCACATTCTCCATAACTGGGGACGCTCTGTCTCACATTCTCCATAACTGGGGACTCTCTGTCTCACATTCTCCATAACTGGGGACTCTCTGTCTCACATTCTCCATAACTGGGGTCTCTATGTCTCACATTCTCCATAATTTGGGATTCTCTGTCTCACATTCTCCATAACTGGCGACTCTCTGTCTCACATTCTCGATAACTGTGGATTCTCTGTCTCATATTCTCGATAACTGGGGACTCTCTGTCTCACATTCT
Organism: Hemitrygon akajei; assembly: GCF_048418815.1. NCBI lineage: Eukaryota > Metazoa > Chordata > Chondrichthyes > Myliobatiformes > Dasyatidae > Hemitrygon > Hemitrygon akajei. The sequence continues at coordinate 96,294,971 of NC_133138.1, read as the reverse complement.
CGATAACTGTGGATTCTCTGTCTCACAATCTCCATAACTGGGGATTCTCTGTCTCACATTCTCTATAACTGGGGACTCGCTGTCTCACATTCTCGATAACTGGGTATTCTCTGTCTCAGATTCTCGATAACTGAGGCCTCTCTGTCTCACATTCTCCGTAACTGGGGACCCACTGCCTCACATTCTCCATAACTGCGGACCCTCTGTCTCTCATTCTCCATAACTGGGGACCATCTGCCTCACATTCTCCATAACTGCGGACCCTCTGTCTCTCATTCTCCATAACTGGGGACCCTCTGCCTCATGTTCTCCTGAACTGGGGATTCTCTGTCTCACATTCTCCATAACTGGGGACTCTCTGTCTCTCATTCTCCATAACTGGGGACCCTCTGCCTCACGTTCTCCATAACTGGGGATGCTCTGTCTCACTTTCTCCATAACTGGGGATGCTCTGTCTCACATTCTCCATAACTGGGGACTCTCTGTCTCACATTCTCCATAACTGGGGACTCTCTGTCTCACGTTTTCCGTAACTGGGGACTCTCTGCCTCACGTTCTCCATAACTGGGGACCCTCTGCCTCACGTTTTCCGTAACTGGGGACCCTCTGCCTCACGTTTTCCAGAACTGGGGACTCTCTGTCTCACATTCTCCATAATTGGGGACTCTCTGCCTCAGGTTTTCCATAACTGGGAATTCTCTGTCTCACATTCTCTATAACTGGGGACTCACTGCCTCACATTCCCCATAACTGGGGACTCTCTGTTTCACATTCTCCATAACTGGGGATTCTCTGTCAAACATTCTCCATAACTGTGGACTCTCTGTCTCACGTTCTCCATAACTGGTGACTCTCTGTCTCACATTCTCGATAACTTGGGACGCTCTGTCTCACATTCTCCATAACTGGGGACTCTCTGTCTCACATTCTCCATAACTGGGGTCTCTCTGTCTCACATTCTCCATAACTGGGGATTCTCTGTCTCACGTTCTCCATAACTGGGGACCCTCTGCCTCACTTTCTCCATAACTTGGGACGCTCTGTCTCACATTCTCGATAACTGGGGTCTCTCTGTCTCACATTCTCCATAACTGTGGACTCTCTGTCTCAGGTTCTCCATAACTGGGGACTCTCTGTCTCACATTCTCGATAACTTGGGACGCTCTGTCTCACATTCTCCATAACTGGGGACTCTCTGTCTCACATTCTCCATAACTGGGGTCTCTCTGTCTCACATTCTCCATAACTGGGGATTCTCTGTCTCACGTTCTCCATAACTGGGGACCCTCTGCCTCACTTTCTCCATAACTGGGGACCCTCTGTCTCACATTCTCCATAACTGGGGACTCTATGTCTCACGTTCTCCATAACTGGGGACTCTCTGTCTCACCTTCTCGATAACTTGGGACGCTCTGTCTCACATTCTCCATAACTGGGGACTCTCTGTCTCACATTCTCCATAACTGGGGTCTCTCTGTCTCACATTCTCCATAACTGGGGACCCTCTGTCTCACGTTCTCCATAACTGGGGAATTTTTGTCTCACATTCTCGATAACTGGGGTCTCTCTGTCTCACATTCTCCATAACTGTGGACTCTCTGTCTCACGTTCTCCATAACTGTGGACTCTCTGTCTCACGTTCTCCATAACTGGGGACCCTCTGCCTCACTTTCTCCATAACTGGGGTGCCTCTGTCTCACATTCTCCATAACTGGGGACTCTATGTCTCACATTCTCCATAACTGGGGACTCTCTGTCTCACATTCTCCATAACTGGGGTCTCTCTGTCTCACATTCTCCATAACTGTGGACTCTCTGTCTCACATTCTCCATAACTGGGGACTCTCTGTCTCACGTTTTCCATAACTGGGGACTCTCTGTCTCACATTCTCCATAATTGGGGACTCTCTTGTCTCACATTCTCCATAACTGATGAATGACCTCCTCATGTTCTCCGTGACTGGGGACTCACCGCCTCACGTTTTCAGTGTCTTTCAAAATGAATATTCTTAACACTTTATTTTTTCTTATTATTATGGATATATAGCTTTGTTAATCAGTAATTTGCTAGTTTAATTCTTTATTGTATATAATGACATAATGACTTAAAGTATCTTTTGTTTTGTTGATCTTCAATAATAATTAATAAAAAAATTTAAAATGGAATTTCCAGTTCACGTTCTACATGATGGGAATTTCAACCTCAGATTCTCCTTGAAATAGAAATCTCCATCTAACATTCTCCATAACTGGGGAATCTCCACCTCACCTTCTCCATAACTGGGGACTCTCTGTCTCACATTCTCCATAACTGTGGACTCTGTGTCTCACATTCTCCATAGCTGGGGACTCTCTGTCTCACATTCTAGATAACTGCGGAATCTCTGTCTCATGTTCTCGATAACTGGGGACTCTCTGTCTCACATTCTCCATAACTGGCGACTCTCTGTCTCACATTCTCCATAACTGGGGACTCTCTGCCTCACATTCTCCATAGCTGGGGACTCTCTGTCTCACATTCTCCATAGCTGGGGACTCTCTGTCTCACATTCTCCATAACTGGGGACCCTCTGTCTCACATTCTCCATAACTGGGGACACTCTGTCTCACATTCTCGATAATTGGGGACTCTCTGTCTCACGTTCTCCATAACTGTGGACTCTCTGCCTCACATTCTCCATAACTGGGGACCCTCTGCCTCACGTTCTCCATAACTGGGGACCCTCTGTCTCACGTTCTCCATAACTGGGGACCCTCTGCCTCACTTTCTCCATAACTTGGGACGCTCTGTCTCACATTCTCGATAACTGGGGTCTCTCTGTCTCACATTCTCCATAACTGTGGACTCTCTGTCTCAGGTTCTCCATAACTGGGGACTCTCTGTCTCACATTCTCGATAACTTGGGACGCTCTGTCTCACATTCTCCATAACTGGGGACTCTCTGTCTCACATTCTCCATAACTGGGGTCTCTCTGTCTCACATTCTCCATAACTGGCGACTCTCTGTCTCACATTCTTCATACCTGGGGACTCTCTGTCTCACATTCTCCATAACTGGGGACGCTCTGTCTCACATTCTCCATAACTGGGGACTCTCTGTCTCACATTCTCCATAACTGGGGACTCTCTGTCTCACATTCTCCATAACTGGGGTCTCTATGTCTCACATTCTCCATAATTTGGGATTCTCTGTCTCACATTCTCCATAACTGGGGACTCTCTGTCTCACATTCTCCATAACTGGGGACACTCTGTCTCACATTCTCGATAATTGGGGACTCTCTGTCTCACGTTCTCCATAACTGGGGACTCTCTGTCTCACATTCTCGATAACGGGGGACTCTCTGTCTCACATTCTCCATAACTGGGGACTCTCTGTCTCACATTCTCCTTAACTGGGGACGCTCTGGCTCACATTCTCCATAACTGGGGACTCTCTGTCTCACATTCTCCATAACTGGGGACACTCTGTCTCACATTCTCGATAATTGGGGACTCTCTGTCTCACATTCTCCATAACTGGGGACTCTATGTCTCACGTTCTCCATAACTGGGGACTCTCTGTCTCACCTTCTCGATAACTTGGGACGTTCTGTCTCACATTCTCCATAACTGGGGACTCTCTGTCTCACATTCTCCATAACTGGGGTCTCTCTGTCTCACATTCTCCATAACTGGGGACCCTCTGTCTCACGTTCTCCATAACTGGGGAATTTTTGTCTCACATTCTCGATAACTGGGGTCTCTCTGTCTCACGTTCTCCATAACTGGGGACTCTCTGTCTCACATTCTCCATAACTGGGGACTCTCTGCCTCACATTCTCCATAGCTGGGGACTCTCTGTCTCACATTCTCCATAACTGGTGACTCTCTGCCTCACATTCTCCATAACTGGGGACTCTCTGCCTCACATTCTCCATAGCTGGGGACTCTCTGTCTCACATTCTCCATAACTGGGGACTCTCTGCCTCACATTCTCCATAGCTGGGGACTCTCTGTCTCACATTCTCCATAGCTGGGGACTCTCTGTCTCACATTCTCCATAACTGGGGACCCTCTGTCTCACATTCTCCATAACTGGGGACACTCTGTCTCACATTCTCGATAATTGGGGACTCTCTGTCTCACGTTCTCCATAACTGTGGACTCTCTGCCTCACATTCTCCATAACTGGGGACCCTCTGCCTCACGTTCTCCATAACTGGGGACCCTCTGTCTCACATTCTCCATAACTGGGGACATTCTGTCTCACATTCTCGATAATTGGGGACTCTCTGTCTCACGTTCTCCATAACTGGGGACTGTCTGTCTCACATTCTCGATAACTTGGGACTCTCTGTCTCACATTCTCGATAACTGGCGACTCTCTGTCTCACATTCTTCATACCTGGGGACTCTCTGTCTCACATTCTCCATAACTGGGGACGCTCTGTCTCACATTCTCCATAACTGGGGACTCTCTGTCTCACATTCTCCATAACTGGGGACTCTCTGTCTCACATTCTCCATAACTGGGGTCTCTATGTCTCACATTCTCCATAATTTGGGATTCTCTGTCTCACATTCTCCATAACTGGCGACTCTCTGTCTCACATTCTCGATAACTGTGGATTCTCTGTCTCATATTCTCGATAACTGGGGACTCTCTGTCTCACATTCTCGATAACTGTGGATTCTCTGTCTCACAATCTCCATAACTGGGGATTCTCTGTCTCACATTCTCTATAACTGGGGACTCGCTGTCTCACATTCTCGATAACTGGGTATTCTCTGTCTCAGATTCTCGATAACTGAGGCCTCTCTGTCTCACATTCTCCGTAACTGGGGACCCACTGCCTCACATTCTCCATAACTGCGGACCCTCTGTCTCTCATTCTCCATAACTGGGGACCATCTGCCTCACATTCTCCATAACTGCGGACACTCTGTCTCTCATTCTCCATAACTGGGGACCCTCTGCCTCATGTTCTCCTGAACTGGGGATTCTCTGTCTCACATTCTCCATAACTGGGGACTCTCTGTCTCTCATTCTCCATAACTGGGGACCCTCTGCCTCACGTTCTCCATAACTGGGGATGCTCTGTCTCACTTTCTCCATAACTGGGGATGCTCTGTCTCACATTCTCCATAACTGGGGACCCTCTGTCTCACTTTCTCCATAACTGGGGACTCTCTATCTCACATTCTCCTTAACTTGGGAACGCTCTGTCTCACATTCTCCATAGCTTGGGACTCTCTGCCTCACATTCTCCATAACTGGAGACCCTCTGCCTCACCTTCTCCATAACTGGGGACCCTCTGCCTCACGTTCTCCATAACTGGGGACACTCTGCAAACATTCTCCATAACTGGGGACCCTCTGCCTCACGTTTTCCATAACTGGGGACTCTCTGTCTCACATTCTCCATAACTGGGGACTCTCTGTCTCACATTCTCCATAACTGGGGACTCTCTGTCTCACGTTTTCCGTAACTGGGGACTCTCTGCCTCACGTTCTCCATAACTGGGGACCCTCTGCCTCACGTTTTCCGTAACTGGGGACCCTCTGCCTCACGTTTTCCAGAACTGGGGACTCTCTGTCTCACATTCTCCATAATTGGGGACTCTCTGCCTCAGGTTTTCCATAACTGGGAATTCTCTGTCTCACATTCTCTATAACTGGGGACTCACTGCCTCACATTCCCCATAACTGGGGACTCTCTGTTTCACATTCTCCATAACTGGGGATTCTCTGTCAAACATTCTCCATAACTGTGGACTCTCTGTCTCACGTTCTCCATAACTGGTGACTCTCTGTCTCACATTCTCGATAACTTGGGACGCTCTGTCTCACATTCTCCATAACTGGGGACTCTCTGTCTCACATTCTCCATAACTGGGGTCTCTCTGTCTCACATTCTCCATAACTGGGGATTCTCTGTCTCACGTTCTCCATAACTGGGGACCCTCTGCCTCACTTTCTCCATAACTTGGGACGCTCTGTCTCACATTCTCGATAACTGGGGTCTCTCTGTCTCACATTCTCCATAACTGTGGACTCTCTGTCTCAGGTTCTCCATAACTGGGGACTCTCTGTCTCACATTCTCGATAACTTGGGACGCTCTGTCTCACATTCTCCATAACTGGGGACTCTCTGTCTCACATTCTCCATAACTGGGGTCTCTCTGTCTCACATTCTCCATAACTGGGGATTCTCTGTCTCACGTTCTCCATAACTGGGGACCCTCTGCCTCACTTTCTCCATAACTGGGGACCCTCTGTCTCACATTCTCCATAACTGGGGACTCTATGTCTCACGTTCTCCATAACTGGGGACTCTCTGTCTCACCTTCTCGATAACTTGGGACGCTCTGTCTCACATTCTCCATAACTGGGGACTCTCTGTCTCACATTCTCCATAACTGGGGTCTCTCTGTCTCACATTCTCCATAACTGGGGACCCTCTGTCTCACGTTCTCCATAACTGGGGAATTTTTGTCTCACATTCTCGATAACTGGGGTCTCTCTGTCTCACATTCTCCATAACTGTGGACTCTCTGTCTCACGTTCTCCATAACTGTGGACTCTCTGTCTCACGTTCTCCATAACTGGGGACCCTCTGCCTCACTTTCTCCATAACTGGGGTGCCTCTGTCTCACATTCTCCATAACTGGGGACTCTATGTCTCACATTCTCCATAACTGGGGACTCTCTGTCTCACATTCTCCATAACTGGGGTCTCTCTGTCTCACATTCTCCATAACTGTGGACTCTCTGTCTCACATTCTCCATAACTGGGGACTCTCTGTCTCACGTTTTCCATAACTGGGGACTCTCTGTCTCACATTCTCCATAATTGGGGACTCTCTTGTCTCACATTCTCCATAACTGATGAATGACCTCCTCATGTTCTCCGTGACTGGGGACTCACCGCCTCACGTTTTCAGTGTCTTTCAAAATGAATATTCTTAACACTTTATTTTTTCTTATTATTATGGATATATAGCTTTGTTAATCAGTAATTTGCTAGTTTAATTCTTTATTGTATATAATGACATAATGACTTAAAGTATCTTTTGTTTTGTTGATCTTCAATAATAATTAATAAAAAAATTTAAAATGGAATTTCCAGTTCACGTTCTACATGATGGGAATTTCAACCTCAGATTCTCCTTGAAATAGAAATCTCCATCTAACATTCTCCATAACTGGGGAATCTCCACCTCACCTTCTCCATAACTGGGGACTCTCTGTCTCACATTCTCCATAACTGTGGACTCTGTGTCTCACATTCTCCATAGCTGGGGACTCTCTGTCTCACATTCTAGATAACTGCGGAATCTCTGTCTCATGTTCTCGATAACTGGGGACTCTCTGTCTCACATTCTCCATAACTGGCGACTCTCTGTCTCACATTCTCCATAACTGGGGACTCTCTGCCTCACATTCTCCATAGCTGGGGACTCTCTGTCTCACATTCTCCATAGCTGGGGACTCTCTGTCTCACATTCTCCATAACTGGGGACCCTCTGTCTCACATTCTCCATAACTGGGGACACTCTGTCTCACATTCTCGATAATTGGGGACTCTCTGTCTCACGTTCTCCATAACTGTGGACTCTCTGCCTCACATTCTCCATAACTGGGGACCCTCTGCCTCACGTTCTCCATAACTGGGGACCCTCTGTCTCACGTTCTCCATAACTGGGGACCCTCTGCCTCACTTTCTCCATAACTTGGGACGCTCTGTCTCACATTCTCGATAACTGGGGTCTCTCTGTCTCACATTCTCCATAACTGTGGACTCTCTGTCTCAGGTTCTCCATAACTGGGGACTCTCTGTCTCACATTCTCGATAACTTGGGACGCTCTGTCTCACATTCTCCATAACTGGGGACTCTCTGTCTCACATTCTCCATAACTGGGGTCTCTCTGTCTCACATTCTCCATAACTGGCGACTCTCTGTCTCACATTCTTCATACCTGGGGACTCTCTGTCTCACATTCTCCATAACTGGGGACGCTCTGTCTCACATTCTCCATAACTGGGGACTCTCTGTCTCACATTCTCCATAACTGGGGACTCTCTGTCTCACATTCTCCATAACTGGGGTCTCTATGTCTCACATTCTCCATAATTTGGGATTCTCTGTCTCACATTCTCCATAACTGGGGACTCTCTGTCTCACATTCTCCATAACTGGGGACACTCTGTCTCACATTCTCGATAATTGGGGACTCTCTGTCTCACGTTCTCCATAACTGGGGACTCTCTGTCTCACATTCTCGATAACGGGGGACTCTCTGTCTCACATTCTCCATAACTGGGGACTCTCTGTCTCACATTCTCCTTAACTGGGGACGCTCTGGCTCACATTCTCCATAACTGGGGACTCTCTGTCTCACATTCTCCATAACTGGGGACACTCTGTCTCACATTCTCGATAATTGGGGACTCTCTGTCTCACGTTCTCCATAACTGGGGACTCTCTGTCTCACATTCTCGATAACGGGGGACTCTCTGTCTCACATTCTCCATAACTGGGGACTCTCTGTCTCACATTCTCCTTAACTGGGGACGCTCTGGCTCTCATTCTCCATAACTGGGGACTCTCTGTCTCACATTCTCCATAACTGGGGACTCTCTGTCTCACATTCTCGATAACTTGGGACGCTCTGTCTCACATTCTCCATAACTGGGGACTCTCTGTCTCACATTCTCCATAACTGGGGTCTCTCTGTCTCACATTCTCCATAACTGGGGATTCTCTGACTCACGTTCTCCATAACTGGGGACCCTCTGCCTCACTTTCTCCATAACTGGGGACCCTCTGTCTCACATTCTCCATATCTGGGGACTCTATGTCTCACGTTCTCCATAACTGGGGACTCTCTGTCTCACCTTCTCGATAACTTGGGACGTTCTGTCTCACATTCTCCATAACTGGGGACTCTCTGTCTCACATTCTCCATAACTGGGGTCTCTCTGTCTCACATTCTCCATAACTGGGGACCCTCTGTCTCACGTTCTCCATAACTGGGGAATTTTTGTCTCACATTCTCGATAACTGGGGTCTCTCTGTCTCACGTTCTCCATAACTGGGGACTCTCTGTCTCACATTCTCCATAACTGGGGACTCTCTGCCTCACATTCTCCATAGCTGGGGACTCTCTGTCTCACATTCTCCATAACTGGTGACTCTCTGCCTCACATTCTCCATAACTGGGGACTCTCTGCCTCACATTCTCCATAGCTGGGGACTCTCTGTCTCACATTCTCCATAACTGGGGACTCTCTGCCTCACATTCTCCATAGCTGGGGACTCTCTGTCTCACATTCTCCATAGCTGGGGACTCTCTGTCTCACATTCTCCATAACTGGGGACCCTCTGTCTCACATTCTCCATAACTGGGGACACTCTGTCTCACATTCTCGATAATTGGGGACTCTCTGTCTCACGTTCTCCATAACTGTGGACTCTCTGCCTCACATTCTCCATAACTGGGGACCCTCTGCCTGACGTTCTCCATAACTGGGGACCCTCTGTCTCACATTCTCCATAACTGGGGACATTCTGTCTCACATTCTCGATAATTGGGGACTCTCTGTCTCACGTTCTCCATAACTGGGGACTCTCTGTCTCACATTCTCGATAACTTGGGACTCTCTGTCTCACATTCTCGATAACTGGCGACTCTCTGTCTCACATTCTTCATACCTGGGGACTCTCTGTCTCACATTCTCCATAACTGGGGACGCTCTGTCTCACATTCTCCATAACTGGGGACTCTCTGTCTCACATTCTCCATAACTGGGGACTCTCTGTCTCACATTCTCCATAACTGGGGTCTCTATGTCTCACATTCTCCATAATTTGGGATTCTCTGTCTCACATTCTCCATAACTGGGGACTCTCTGTCTCACATTCTCGATAACTGTGGATTCTCTGTCTCATATTCTCGATAACTGGGGACTCTCTGTCTCACATTCTCGATAACTGTGGATTCTCTGTCTCACAATCTCCATAACTGGGGATTCTCTGTCTCACATTCTCTATAACTGGGGACTCGCTGTCTCACATTCTCGATAACTGGGTATTCTCTGTCTCAGATTCTCGATAACTGAGGCCTCTCTGTCTCACATTCTCCGTAACTGGGGACCCACTGCCTCACATTCTCCATAACTGCGGACCCTCTGTCTCTCATTCTCCATAACTGGGGACCATCTGCCTCACATTCTCCATAACTGCGGACCCTCTGTCTCTCATTCTCCATAACTGGGGACCCTCTGCCTCATGTTCTCCTGAACTGGGGATTCTCTGTCTCACATTCTCCATAACTGGGGACTCTCTGTCTCTCATTCTCCATAACTGGGGACCCTCTGCCTCACGTTCTCCATAACTGGGGATGCTCTGTCTCACTTTCTCCATAACTGGGGATGCTCTGTCTCACATTCTCCATAACTGGGGACACTCTGTCTCACTTTCTCCATAACTGGGGACTCTCTATCTCACATTCTCCTTAACTTGGGAACGCTCTGTCTCACATTCTCCATAGCTTGGGACTCTCTGCCTCACATTCTCCATAACTGGAGACCCTCTGCCTCACCTTCTCCATAACTGGGGACCCTCTGCCTCACGTTCTCCATAACTGGGGACACTCTGCAAACATTCTCCATAACTGGGGACCCTCTGCCTCACGTTTTCCATAACTGGGGACTCTCTGTCTCACATTCTCCATAACTGGGGACTCTCTGTCTCACATTCTCCATAACTGGGGACTCTCTGTCTCACATTCTCCATAACTGGGGACACTCTGTCTCACATTCTCGATAATTGGGGACTCTCTGTCTCACGTTCTCCATAACTGGGGACTCTCTGTCTCACATTCTCGATAACTGGGGACTCTCTGTCTCACATTCTCGATAACTGGCGACTCTCTGTCTCACATTCTTCATACCTGGGGACTCTCTGTCTCACATTCTCCTTAACTGGGGACGCTCTGGCTCACATTCTCCATAACTGGGGACTCTCTGTCTCACATTCTCCATAACTGGGGACTCTCTGTCTCACATTCTCGATAACTTGGGACGCTCTGTCTCACATTCTCCATAACTGGGGACTCTCTGTCTCACATTCTCCATAACTGGGGTCTCTCTGTCTCACATTCTCCATAACTGGGGATTCTCTGTCTCACGTTCTCCATAACTGGGGACCCTCTGCCTCACTTTCTCCATAACTGGGGACCCTCTGTCTCACATTCTCCATAACTGGGGACTCTATGTCTCACGTTCTCCATAACTGGGGACTCTCTGTCTCACCTTCTCGATAACTTGGGACGTTCTGTCTCACATTCTCCATAACTGGGGACTCTCTGTCTCACATTCTCCATAACTGGGGTCTCTCTGTCTCACATTCTCCATAACTGGGGACCCTCTGTCTCACGTTCTCCATAACTGGGGAATTTTTGTCTCACATTCTCGATAACTGGGGTCTCTCTGTCTCACGTTCTCCATAACTGGGGACTCTCTGTCTCACATTCTCCATAACTGGGGACTCTCTGCCTCACATTCTCCATAGCTGGGGACTCTCTGTCTCACATTCTCCATAACTGGTGACTCTCTGCCTCACATTCTCCATAACTGGGGACTCTCTGCCTCACATTCTCCATAGCTGGGGACTCTCTGTCTCACATTCTCCATAACTGGGGACTCTCTGCCTCACATTCTCCATAGCTGGGGACTCTCTGTCTCACATTCTCCATAGCTGGGGACTCTCTGTCTCACATTCTCCATAACTGGGGACCCTCTGTCTCACATTCTCCATAACTGGGGACACTCTGTCTCACATTCTCGATAATTGGGGACTCTCTGTCTCACGTTCTCCATAACTGTGGACTCTCTGCCTCACATTCTCCATAACTGGGGACCCTCTGCCTCACGTTCTCCATAACTGGGGACCCTCTGTCTCACATTCTCCATAACTGGGGACATTCTGTCTCACATTCTCGATAATTGGGGACTCTCTGTCTCACGTTCTCCATAACTGGGGACTCTCTGTCTCACATTCTCGATAACTTGGGACTCTCTGTCTCACATTCTCGATAACTGGCGACTCTCTGTCTCACATTCTTCATACCTGGGGACTCTCTGTCTCACATTCTCCATAACTGGGGACGCTCTGTCTCACATTCTCCATAACTGGGGACTCTCTGTCTCACATTCTCCATAACTGGGGACTCTCTGTCTCACATTCTCCATAACTGGGGTCTCTATGTCTCACATTCTCCATAATTTGGGATTCTCTGTCTCACATTCTCCATAACTGGGGACTCTCTGTCTCACATTCTCGATAACTGTGGATTCTCTGTCTCATATTCTCGATAACTGGGGACTCTCTGTCTCACATTCTCGATAACTGTGGATTCTCTGTCTCACAATCTCCATAACTGGGGATTCTCTGTCTCACATTCTCTATAACTGGGGACTCGCTGTCTCACATTCTCGATAACTGGGTATTCTCTGTCTCAGATTCTCGATAACTGAGGCCTCTCTGTCTCACATTCTCCGTAACTGGGGACCCACTGCCTCACATTCTCCATAACTGCGGACCCTCTGTCTCTCATTCTCCATAACTAGGGACCATCTGCCTCACATTCTCCATAACTGCGGACCCTCTGTCTCTCATTCTCCATAACTGGGGACCCTCTGCCTCATGTTCTCCTGAACTGGGGATTCTCTGTCTCACATTCTCCATAACTGGGGACTCTCTGTCTCTCATTCTCCATAACTGGGGACCCTCTGCCTCACGTTCTCCATAACTGGGGATGCTCTGTCTCACTTTCTCCATAACTGGGGATGCTCTGTCTCACATTCTCCATAACTGGGGACACTATGTCTCACTTTCTCCATAACTGGGGACTCTCTATCTCACATTCTCCTTAACTTGGGAACGCTCTGTCTCACATTCTCCATAGCTTGGGACTCTCTGCCTCACATTCTCCATAACTGGAGACCCTCTGCCTCACCTTCTCCATAACTGGGGACCCTCTGCCTCACGTTCTCCATAACTGGGGACACTCTGCAAACATTCTCCATAACTGGGGACCCTCTGCCTCACGTTTTCCATAACTGGGGACTCTCTGTCTCACATTCTCCATAACTGGGGACTCTCTGTCTCACATTCTCCATAACTGGGGACTCTCTGTCTCACGTTTTCCGTAACTGGGGACTCTCTGCCTCACGTTCTCCATAACTGGGGATGCTCTGTCTCACTTTCTCCATAACTGGGGATGCTCTGTCTCACATTCTCCATAACTGGGGACACTCTGTCTCACTTTCTCCATAACTGGGGACTCTCTATCTCACATTCTCCTTAACTTGGGAACGCTCTGTCTCACATTCTCCATAGCTTGGGACTCTCTGCCTCACATTCTCCATAACTGGAGACCCTCTGCCTCACCTTCTCCATAACTGGGGACCCTCTGCCTCACGTTCTCCATAACTGGGGACACTCTGCAAACATTCTCCATAACTGGGGACCCTCTGCCTCACGTTTTCCATAACTGGGGACTCTCTGTCTCACATTCTCCATAACTGGGGACTCTCTGTCTCACATTCTCCATAACTGGGGACTCTCTGTCTCACGTTTTCCGTAACTGGGGACTCTCTGCCTCACGTTCTCCATAACTGGGGACCCTCTGCCTCACGTTTTCCGTAACTGGGGACCCTCTGCCTCACGTTTTCCAGAACTGGGGACTCTCTGTCTCACATTCTCCATAATTGGGGACTCTCTGCCTCAGGTTTTCCATAACTGGGAATTCTCTGTCTCACATTCTCTATAACTGGGGACTCACTGCCTCACATTCCCCATAACTGGGGACTCTCTGTCTCACATTCTCCATAACTGGGGATTCTCTGTCAAACATTCTCCATAACTGTGGACTCTCTGTCTCACGTTCTCCATAACTGGTGACTCTCTGTCTCACATTCTCGATAACTTGGGACGCTCTGTCTCACATTCTCCATAACTGGGGACTCTCTGTCTCACATTCTCCATAACTGGGGTCTCTCTGTCTCACATTCTCCATAACTGGGGATTCTCTGTCTCACGTTCTCCATAACTGGGGACCCTCTGCCTCACTTTCTCCATAACTTGGGACGCTCTGTCTCACATTCTCGATAACTGGGGTCTCTCTGTCTCACATTCTCCATAACTGTGGACTCTCTGTCTCAGGTTCTCCATAACTGGGTACTCTCTGTCTCACATTCTCGATAACTTGGGACGCTCTGTCTCACATTCTCCATAACTGGGGACTCTCTGTCTCACATTCTCCATAACTGGGGTCTCTCTGTCTCACATTCTCCATAACTGGGGATTCTCTGTCTCACGTTCTCCATAACTGGGGACCCTCTGCCTCACTTTCTCCATAACTGGGGACCCTCTGTCTCACATTCTCCATAACTGGGGACTCTATGTCTCACGTTCTCCATAACTGGGGACTCTCTGTCTCACCTTCTCGATAACTTGGGACGCTCTGTCTCACATTCTCCATAACTGGGGACTCTCTGTCTCACATTCTCCATAACTGGGGTCTCTCTGTCTCACATTCTCCATAACTGGGGACCCTCTGTCTCACGTTCTCCATAACTGGGGAATTTTTGTCTCACATTCTCGATAACTGAGGTCTCTCTGTCTCACATTCTCCATAACTGTGGACTCTCTGTCTCACGTTCTCCATAACTGTGGACTCTCTGTCTCACGTTCTCCATAACTGGGGACCCTCTGCCTCACTTTCTCCATAACTGGGGTGCCTCTGTCTCACATTCTCCATAACTGGGGACTCTATGTCTCACATTCTCCATAACTGGGGACTCTCTGTCTCACATTCTCCATAACTGGGGTCTCTCTGTCTCACATTCTCCATAACTGTGGACTCTCTGTCTCACATTCTCCATAACTGGGGACTCTCTGTCTCACGTTTTCCATAACTGGGGACTCTCTGTCTCACATTCTCCATAATTGGGGACTCTCTGTCTCACATTCTCCATAACTGATGAATGACCTCCTCATGTTCTCCGTGACTGGGGACTCACCGCCTCACGTTTTCAGTGTCTTTCAAAATGAATATTCTTAACACTTTATTTTTTCTTATTATTATGGATATATAGCTTTGTTAATCAGTAATTTGCTAGTTTAATTCTTTATTGTATATAATGACATAATGACTTAAAGTATCTTTTGTTTTGTTGATCTTCAATAATAATTAATAAAAAAATTTAAAATGGAATTTCCAGTTCACGTTCTACATGATGGGAATTTCAACCTCAGATTCTCCTTGAAATAGAAATCTCCATCTAACATTCTCCATAACTGGGGAATCTCCACCTCACCTTCTCCATAACTGGGGACTCTCTGTCTCACATTCTCCATAACTGTGGACTCTGTGTCTCACATTCTCCATAGCTGGGGACTCTCTGTCTCACATTCTAGATAACTGCGGACTCTCTGTCTCATGTTCTCGATAACTGGGGACTCTCTGTCTCACATTCTCCATAACTGGGGATTCTCTGTCTCACGTTCTCCATAACTGGGGACCCTCTGCCTCACTTTCTCCATAACTTGGGACGCTCTGTCTCACATTCTCGATAACTGGGGTCTCTCTGTCTCACATTCTCCATAACTGTGGACTCTCTGTCTCAGGTTCTCCATAACTGGGGACTCTCTGTCTCACATTCTCGATAACTTGGGACGCTCTGTCTCACATTCTCCATAACTGGGGACTCTCTGTCTCACATTCTCCATAACTGGGGTCTCTCTGTCTCACATTCTCCATAACTGGGGATTCTCTGTCTCACGTTCTCCATAACTGGGGACCCTCTGCCTCACTTTCTCCATAACTGGGGACCCTCTGTCTCACATTCTCCATAACTGGGGACTCTATGTCTCACGTTCTCCATAACTGGGGACTCTCTGTCTCACCTTCTCGATAACTTGGGACGCTCTGTCTCACATTCTCCATAACTGGGGACTCTCTGTCTCACATTCTCCATAACTGGGGACCCTCTGTCTCACGTTCTCCATAACTGGGGAATTTTTGTCTCACATTCTCGATAACTGGGGTCTCTCTGTCTCACATTCTCCATAACTGTGGACTCTCTGTCTCACGTTCTCCATAACTGTGGACTCTCTGTCTCACGTTCTCCATAACTGGGGACCCTCTGCCTCACTTTCTCCATAACTGGGGTGCCTCTGTCTCACATTCTCCATAACTGGGGACTCTATGTCTCACATTCTCCATAACTGGGGACTCTCTGTCTCACATTCTCCATAACTGGGGTCTCTCTGTCTCACATTCTCCATAACTGTGGACTCTCTGTCTCACATTCTCCATAACTGGGGACTCTCTGTCTCACGTTTTCCATAACTGGGGACTCTCTGTCTCACATTCTCCATAATTGGGGACTCTCTTGTCTCACATTCTCCATAACTGATGAATGACCTCCTCATGTTCTCCGTGACTGGGGACTCACCGCCTCACGTTTTCAGTGTCTTTCAAAATGAATATTCTTAACACTTTATTTTTTCTTATTATTATGGATATATAGCTTTGTTAATCAGTAATTTGCTAGTTTAATTCTTTATTGTATATAATGACATAATGACTTAAAGTATCTTTTGTTTTGTTGATCTTCAATAATAATTAATAAAAAAATTTAAAATGGAATTTCCAGTTCACGTTCTACATGATGGGAATTTCAACCTCAGATTCTCCTTGAAATAGAAATCTCCATCTAACATTCTCCATAACTGGGGAATCTCCACCTCACCTTCTCCATAACTGGGGACTCTCTGTCTCACATTCTCCATAACTGTGGACTCTGTGTCTCACATTCTCCATAGCTGGGGACTCTCTGTCTCACATTCTAGATAACTGCGGACTCTCTGTCTCATGTTCTCGATAACTGGGGACTCTCTGTCTCACATTCTCCATAACTGGGGACTCTCTGTCTCACATTCTCGATAACTGGGGACTCTCTGTCTCACATTCTCGATAACTGGCGACTCTCTGTCTCACATTCTTCATACCTGGGGACTCTCTGTCTCACATTCTCCATAACTGGGGACGCTCTGTCTCACATTCTCCATAACTGGGGACTCTCTGTCTCACATTCTCCATAACTGGGGACTCTCTGTCTCACATTCTCCATAACTGGGGTCTCTATGTCTCACATTCTCCATAATTTGGGATTCTCTGTCCCACATTCTCCATAACTGGGGACTCTCTGTCTCACATTCTCCATAACTGGGGACACTCTGTCTCACATTCTCGATAATTGGGGACTCTCTGTCTCACGTTCTCCATAACTGGGGACTCTCTGTCTCACATTCTCGATAACTGGGGACTCTCTGTCTCACATTCTCGATAACTGGCGACTCTCTGTCTCACATTCTTCATACCTGGGGACTCTCTGTCTCACATTCTCCTTAACTGGGGACGCTCTGGCTCACATTCTCCATAACTGGGGACTCTCTGTCTCACATTCTCCATAGCTGGGGACTCTCTGTCTCACATTCTCCATAACTGGGGTCTCTATGTCTCACATTCTCCATAATTTGGGATTCTCTGTCTCACATTCTCCATAACTGGGGACTCTCTGTCTCACATTATCGAAAACTGCGGACTCTCTGTCTCACAATCTCCATAACTGGGGACTCTGTGTCTCACATTCTCGTTAACTGGCGACTCTCTGTCTCACATTCTCCATAACTGGGACTCTCTGTCTCACATTCTCCATAACTGGGCACTCTCTGTCTCACATTCTCGATAACTGGAGATTCTCTGTCTCACATTCTCCATAACTGGAGTCTCTCCGCCTCACGTTCTCCATAACTGGGGATGCACTGCCTCACGTTCTCCATAGCTGGGGACTCTCTGTCTCACATTCTTGATAACTGGAGATTCTCTGTCTCACATTCTCCATAACTGTAGTCTCTCTGCCTCACGTTCTCCATAACTGGGGTCTCTCTGCCTCACATTCTCCATAGCTGGGGACTCTCTGTCTCACATTCTCCATAACTGGGGACTCTCTGCCTCACTTTCTCCATAATTGGGGACTCTCTGTCTCACGTTCTCCATAACTGGGGACTCTCTGTCTCAAATTCTCCATAACTGGGGACTCTCTGCCTCACATTCTCCATAGCTGGGGACTCTCTGTCTCACATTCTCCATAACTGGTGACTCTCTGCCTCACATTCTCCATAACTGGGGACTCTCTGCCTCACATTCTCCATAGCTGGGGACTCTCTGTCTCACATTCTCCATAACTGGGGACTCTCTGCCTCACATTCTCCATAACTGGGGACTCTCTGTCTCACATTCTCCATAGCTGGGGACTCTCTGTCTCACATTCTCGATAATTGGGGACTCTCTGTCTCACGTTCTCCATAACTGTGGACTCTCTGCCTCACATTCTCCATAACTGGGGACCCTCTGCCTCACGTTCTCCATAACTGGGGACCCTCTGTCTCACATTCTCCATAACTGGGGACATTCTGTCTCACATTCTCGATAATTGGGGACTCTCTGTCTCACGTTCTCCATAACTGGGGACTCTCTGTCTCACATTCTCGATAACTGGGGACTCTCTGTCTCACATTCTCGATAACTGGCGACTCTCTGTCTCACATTCTTCATACCTGGGGACTCTCTGTCTCACATTCTCCATAACTGGGGACGCTCTGTCTCACATTCTCCATAACTGGGGACTCTCTGTCTCACATTCTCCATAACTGGGGACTCTCTGTCTCACATTCTCCATAACTGGGGTCTCTATGTCTCACATTCTCCATAATTTGGGATTCTCTGTCTCACATTCTCCATAACTGGGGACTCTCTGTCTCACATTCTCGATAACTGTGGATTCTCTGTCTCATATTCTCGATAACTGGGGACTCTCTGTCTCACATTCTCGATAACTGGGGATTCTCTGTCTCACATTCTCCATAACTGGGGATTCTCTGTCTCACATTCTCTATAACTGGGGACTCTCTGTCTCACATTCTCGATAACTGGGTATTCTCTGTCTCAGATTCTCGATAACTGAGGCCTCTCTGTCTCACATTCTCCGTAACTGGGGACCCACTGCCTCACATTCTCCATAACTGCGGACCCTCTGCCTCATGTTCTCCTGAACTGGGGATTCTCTGTCTCACATTCTCCATAACTGGGGACTCTCTGTCTCTCATTCTCCATAACTGGGGACCCTCTGCCTCACGTTCTCCATAACTGGGGATGCTCTGTCTCACTTTCTCCATAACTGGGGATGCTCTGTCTCACATTCTCCATAACTGGGGACCCTCTGTCTCACGTTCTCCATAACTGGGGACTCTCTATCTCACATTCTCCTTAACTTGGGAACGCTCTGTCTCACATTCTCCATAGCTTCGGACTCTCTGCCTCACATTCTCCATAACTGGAGACCCTCTGCCTCACCTTCTCCATAACTGGGGACCCTCTGCCTCACGTTCTCCATAACTGGGGACACTCTGCAAACATTCTCCATAACTGGGGACCCTCTGCCTCACGTTTTCCATAACTGGGGACTCTCTGTCTCACATTCTCCATAACTGGGGACTCTCTGTCTCACATTCTCCATAACTGGGGACTCTCTGTCTCACGTTTTCCGTAACTGGGGACTCTCTGCCTGACGTTCTCCATAACTGGGGACCCTCTGCCTCACGTTCTCCGTAACTGGGGACCCTCTGCCTCACGTTTTCCAGAACTGGGGACTCTCTGTCTCACATTCTCCATAATTGGGGACTCTCTGCCTCAGGTTTTCCATAACTGGGAATTCTCTGTCTCACATTCTCTATAACTGGGGACCCTCTGCCTCACGTTTTCCATAACTGGGGACTCTCTGTCTCAGATTCTCGTTAACTGGGGACTCACTGCCTCACATTCCCCATAACTGGGGACTCTCTGTCTCACATTCTCCATAACTGGGGATTCTCTGTCAAACATTCTCCATAACTGTGGACTCTCTGTCTCACGTTCTCCATAACTGGTGACTCTCTGTCTCACATTCTTGATAACTTGGGACGCTCTGTCTCACATTCTCCATAACTGGGGACTCTCTGTCTCACATTCTCCATAACTGGGGTCTCTCTGTCTCACATTCTCCATAACTGGGGATTCTCTGTCTCACGTTCTCCATAACTGGGGACCCTCTGCCTCACTTTCTCCATAACTTGGGACGCTCTGTCTCACATTCTCGATAACTGGGGTCTCTCTGTCTCACATTCTCCATAACTGTGGACTCTCTGTCTCACGTTCTCCATAACTGGGGACTCTCTGTCTCACATTCTCGATAACTTGGGACGCTCTGTCTCACATTCTCCATAACTGGGGACTCTCTGTCTCACATTCTCCATAACTGGGGTCTCTCTGTCTCACATTCTCCATAACTGGGGATTCTCTGTCTCACGTTCTCCATAACTGGGGACCCTCTGCCTCACTTTCTCCATAACTGGGGTCCCTCTGTCTCACATTCTCCATAACTGGGGACTCTATGTCTCACGTTCTCCATAACTGGGGACTCTCTGTCTCACATTCTCGATAACTTGGGACGCTCTGTCTCACATTCTCCATAACTGGGGACTCTCTGTCTCACATTCTCCATAACTGGGGTCTCTCTGTCTCACATTCTCCATAACTGGGGACTCTCTGTCTCACATTCTCGATAACTTGGGACGCTCTGTCTCACATTCTCCATAACTGGGGACTCTCTGTCTCACATTCTCCATAACTGGGGATTCTCTGTCTCACATTCTCCATAACTGGGCACTCTCTGTCTCACATTCTCGATAACTGGAGATTCTCTGTCTCACATTCTCCATAACTGGAGTCTCTCCGCCTCACGTTCTCCATAACTGGCGACTCTCTGTCTCACATTCTCCATAACTGGGACTCTCTGTCTCACATTCTCCATAACTGGGCACTCTCTGTCTCACATTCTCGATAACTGGAGATTCTCTGTCTCACATTCTCCATAACTGGAGTCTCTCCGCCTCACGTTCTCCATAACTGGGGTCTCTCTGCCTCACATTCTCCTTAACTGGGGACTCTCTGCCTCACATTCTCCATAGCTGGGGACTCTCTGTCTCACATTCTCCATAACTGGGGACTCTCTGCCTCACATTCTCCATAATTGGGGACTCTCTGTCTCACGTTCTCCATAACTGGGGACTCTCTGTCTCACATTCTCCATAACTGGGGACTCTCTGCCTCACATTCTCCATAGCTGGGGACTCTCTGTCTCACATTCTCCATAACTGGTGACTCTCTGCCTCACATTCTCCATAACTGGGGACTCTCTGCCTCACATTCTCCATAACTGGGGACTCTCTGTCTCACATTCTCCATAGCTGGGGACTCTCTGTCTCACATTCTCGATAACTGCGGACTCTCTGTCTCATGTTCTCGATAACTGGGGACTCTCTGTCTCACATTCTCCATAACTGGGGACCCTCTGCCTCACGTTCTCCATAACTGGGGACCCTCTGTCTCACATTCTCCATAACTGGGGACACTCTGTCTCACATTCTCGATAATTGGGGACTCTCTGTCTCACGTTCTCCATAACTGGGGACTCTCTGCCTCACATTCTCCATAACTGGGGACCCTCTGCCTCACGTTCTCCATAACTGGGGACCCTCTGTCTCACATTCCCCATAACTGGGGACACTCTGTCTCACATTCTCGATAATTGGGGACTCTCTGTCTCACGTTCTCCATAACTGGGGACTCTCTGTCTCACATTCTCGATAACTGGGGACTCTCTGTCTCACATTCTCGATAACTGGCGACTCTCTGTCTCACATTCTTCATATGCTGGGGACTCTCTGTCTCACATTCTCCATAACTGGGGAAGCTCTGTCTCACATTCTCCATAACTGGGGACTCTCTGTCTCACATTCTCCATAACTGGGGACTCTCTGTCTCACATTCTCCATAACTGGGGTCTCTATGTCTCACATTCTCCATAATTTGGGATTCTCTGTCTCACATTCTCCATAACTGGGGACTCTCTGTCTCACATTCTCGATAACTGTGGATTCTCTGTCTCATATTCTCGATAACTGGGGACTCTCTGTCTCACATTCTCGATAACTGGGGATTCTCTGTCTCACATTCTCCATAACTGGGGATTCTCTGTCTCACATTCTCTATAACTTGGGACTCTCTGTCTCACATTCTCGATAACTGGGTATTCTCTGTCTCAGATTCTCGATAACTGAGGCCTCTCTGTCTCACATTCTCCGTAACTGGGGACCCACTGCCTCACATTCTCCATAACTGCGGACCCTCTGCCTCATGTTCTCCTGAACTGGGGATTCTCTGTCTCACATTCTCCATAACTGGGGATGCTCTGTCTCACTTTCTCCATAACTGGGGATGCTCTGTCTCACATTCTGCATAACTGGGGACCCTCTGTCTCACGTTCTCCATAACTGGGGACTCTCTATCTCACATTCTCCTTAACTTGGGAACGCTCTGTCTCACATTCTCCATAGCTTGGGACTCTCTGCCTCATATTCTCCATAACTGGAGACCCTCTGTCTCACCTTCTCCATAACTGGGGACCCTCTGCCTCACGTTCTCCATAACTGGGGACACTGTGCAAACATTCTCCATAACTGGAGACCCTCTGCCTCACGTTTTCCATAACTGGGGACTCTCTGTCTCACATTCTCCATAACTGGGGACTCTCTGTCTCACATTCTCCATAACTGGGGACTCTCTGTTTCACGTTTTCCGTAACTGGGGACTCTCTGCCTCACGTTCTCCATAACTGGGGACCCTCTGCCTCACGTTTTCCGTAACTGGGGACCCTCTGCCTCACGTTTTCCAGAACTGGGGACTCTCTGTCTCACATTCTCCATAATTGGGGACTCTCTGCCTCAGGTTTTCCATAACTGGGAATTCTCTGTCTCACATTCTCTATAACTGGGGACCCTCTGCCTCACGTTTTCCATAACTGGGGACTCTCTGTCTCAGATTCTCGTTAACTGGGGACTCACTGCCTCACATTCCCCATAACTGGGGACTCTCTGTCTCACATTCTCCATAACTGGGGATTCTCTGTCAAACATTCTCCATTACTAGTGACCCTCTGTCTCACGTTCTCCATAACTGGGGAATTTTTGTCTCACATTCTCGATAACTGGGGTCTCTCTGTCTCACATTCTCCATAACTGTGGACTCTCTGTCTCACGTTCTCCATAACTGGCGACTCTCTGTCTCACATTCTCGATAACTTGGGACGCTCTGTCTCACATTCTCCATAACTGGGGACTCTCTGCCTCACATTCTCCATAGCTGGGGACTCTCTGTCTCACATTCTCCATAACTGGTGACTCTCTGCCTCACATTCTCCATAACTGGGGACTCTCTGCCTCACATTCTCCATAGCTGGGGACTCTCTGTCTCACATTCTCCATAACTGGGGACTCTCTGCCTCACATTCTCCATAACTGGGGACTCTCTGTCTCACATTCTCCATAGCTGGGGACTCTCTGTCTCACATTCTCGATAATTGGGGACTCTCTGTCTCACGTTCTCCATAACTGTGGACTCTCTGCCTCACATTCTCCATAACTGGGGACCCTCTGCCTCACGTTCTCCATAACTGGGGACCCTCTGTCTCACATTCTCCATAACTGGGGACATTCTGTCTCACATTCTCGATAATTGGGGACTCTCTGTCTCACGTTCTCCATAACTGGGGACTCTCTGTCTCACATTCTCGATAACTGGGGACTCTCTGTCTCACATTCTCGATAACTGGCGACTCTCTGTCTCACATTCTTCATACCTGGGGACTCTCTGTCTCACATTCTCCATAACTGGGGACGCTCTGTCTCACATTCTCCATAACTGGGGACTCTCTGTCTCACATTCTCCATAACTGGGGACTCTCTGTCTCACATTCTCCATAACTGGGGTCTCTATGTCTCACATTCTCCATAATTTGGGATTCTCTGTCTCACATTCTCCATAACTGGGGACTCTCTGTCTCACATTCTCGATAACTGTGGATTCTCTGTCTCATATTCTCGATAACTGGGGACTCTCTGTCTCACATTCTCGATAACTGGGGATTCTCTGTCTCACATTCTCCATAACTGGGGATTCTCTGTCTCACATTCTCTATAACTGGGGACTCTCTGTCTCACATTCTCGATAACTGGGTATTCTCTGTCTCAGATTCTCGATAACTGAGGCCTCTCTGTCTCACATTCTCCGTAACTGGGGACCCACTGCCTCACATTCTCCATAACTGCGGACCCTCTGCCTCATGTTCTCCTGAACTGGGGATTCTCTGTCTCACATTCTCCATAACTGGGGACTCTCTGTCTCTCATTCTCCATAACTGGGGACCCTCTGCCTCACGTTCTCCATAACTGGGGATGCTCTGTCTCACTTTCTCCATAACTGGGGATGCTCTGTCTCACATTCTCCATAACTGGGGACCCTCTGTCTCACGTTCTCCATAACTGGGGACTCTCTATCTCACATTCTCCTTAACTTGGGAACGCTCTGTCTCACATTCTCCATAGCTTCGGACTCTCTGCCTCACATTCTCCATAACTGGAGACCCTCTGCCTCACCTTCTCCATAACTGGGGACCCTCTGCCTCACGTTCTCCATAACTGGGGACACTCTGCAAACATTCTCCATAACTGGGGACCCTCTGCCTCACGTTTTCCATAACTGGGGACTCTCTGTCTCACATTCTCCATAACTGGGGACTCTCTGTCTCACATTCTCCATAACTGGGGACTCTCTGTCTCACGTTTTCCGTAACTGGGGACTCTCTGCCTGACGTTCTCCATAACTGGGGACCCTCTGCCTCACGTTCTCCGTAACTGGGGACCCTCTGCCTCACGTTTTCCAGAACTGGGGACTCTCTGTCTCACATTCTCCATAATTGGGGACTCTCTGCCTCAGGTTTTCCATAACTGGGAATTCTCTGTCTCACATTCTCTATAACTGGGGACCCTCTGCCTCACGTTTTCCATAACTGGGGACTCTCTGTCTCAGATTCTCGTTAACTGGGGACTCACTGCCTCACATTCCCCATAACTGGGGACTCTCTGTCTCACATTCTCCATAACTGGGGATTCTCTGTCAAACATTCTCCATAACTGTGGACTCTCTGTCTCACGTTCTCCATAACTGGTGACTCTCTGTCTCACATTCTTGATAACTTGGGACGCTCTGTCTCACATTCTCCATAACTGGGGACTCTCTGTCTCACATTCTCCATAACTGGGGTCTCTCTGTCTCACATTCTCCATAACTGGGGATTCTCTGTCTCACGTTCTCCATAACTGGGGACCCTCTGCCTCACTTTCTCCATAACTTGGGACGCTCTGTCTCACATTCTCGATAACTGGGGTCTCTCTGTCTCACATTCTCCATAACTGTGGACTCTCTGTCTCACGTTCTCCATAACTGGGGACTCTCTGTCTCACATTCTCGATAACTTGGGACGCTCTGTCTCACATTCTCCATAACTGGGGACTCTCTGTCTCACATTCTCCATAACTGGGGTCTCTCTGTCTCACATTCTCCATAACTGGGGATTCTCTGTCTCACGTTCTCCATAACTGGGGACCCTCTGCCTCACTTTCTCCATAACTGGGGTCCCTCTGTCTCACATTCTCCATAACTGGGGACTCTATGTCTCACGTTCTCCATAACTGGGGACTCTCTGTCTCACATTCTCGATAACTTGGGACGCTCTGTCTCACATTCTCCATAACTGGGGACTCTCTGTCTCACATTCTCCATAACTGGGGTCTCTCTGTCTCACATTCTCCATAACTGGGGACTCTCTGTCTCACATTCTCGATAACTTGGGACGCTCTGTCTCACATTCTCCATAACTGGGGACTCTCTGTCTCACATTCTCCATAACTGGGGATTCTCTGTCTCACATTCTCCATAACTGGGCACTCTCTGTCTCACATTCTCGATAACTGGAGATTCTCTGTCTCACATTCTCCATAACTGGAGTCTCTCCGCCTCACGTTCTCCATAACTGGCGACTCTCTGTCTCACATTCTCCATAACTGGGACTCTCTGTCTCACATTCTCCATAACTGGGCACTCTCTGTCTCACATTCTCGATAACTGGAGATTCTCTGTCTCACATTCTCCATAACTGGAGTCTCTCCGCCTCACGTTCTCCATAACTGGGGTCTCTCTGCCTCACATTCTCCTTAACTGGGGACTCTCTGCCTCACATTCTCCATAGCTGGGGACTCTCTGTCTCACATTCTCCATAACTGGGGACTCTCTGCCTCACATTCTCCATAATTGGGGACTCTCTGTCTCACGTTCTCCATAACTGGGGACTCTCTGTCTCACATTCTCCATAACTGGGGACTCTCTGCCTCACATTCTCCATAGCTGGGGACTCTCTGTCTCACATTCTCCATAACTGGTGACTCTCTGCCTCACATTCTCCATAACTGGGGACTCTCTGCCTCACATTCTCCATAACTGGGGACTCTCTGTCTCACATTCTCCATAGCTGGGGACTCTCTGTCTCACATTCTCGATAACTGCGGACTCTCTGTCTCATGTTCTCGATAACTGGGGACTCTCTGTCTCACATTCTCCATAACTGGGGACCCTCTGCCTCACGTTCTCCATAACTGGGGACCCTCTGTCTCACATTCTCCATAACTGGGGACACTCTGTCTCACATTCTCGATAATTGGGGACTCTCTGTCTCACGTTCTCCATAACTGGGGACTCTCTGCCTCACATTCTCCATAACTGGGGACCCTCTGCCTCACGTTCTCCATAACTGGGGACCCTCTGTCTCACATTCCCCATAACTGGGGACACTCTGTCTCACATTCTCGATAATTGGGGACTCTCTGTCTCACGTTCTCCATAACTGGGGACTCTCTGTCTCACATTCTCGATAACTGGGGACTCTCTGTCTCACATTCTCGATAACTGGCGACTCTCTGTCTCACATTCTTCATATGCTGGGGACTCTCTGTCTCACATTCTCCATAACTGGGGAAGCTCTGTCTCACATTCTCCATAACTGGGGACTCTCTGTCTCACATTCTCCATAACTGGGGACTCTCTGTCTCACATTCTCCATAACTGGGGTCTCTATGTCTCACATTCTCCATAATTTGGGATTCTCTGTCTCACATTCTCCATAACTGGGGACTCTCTGTCTCACATTCTCGATAACTGTGGATTCTCTGTCTCATATTCTCGATAACTGGGGACTCTCTGTCTCACATTCTCGATAACTGGGGATTCTCTGTCTCACATTCTCCATAACTGGGGATTCTCTGTCTCACATTCTCTATAACTTGGGACTCTCTGTCTCACATTCTCGATAACTGGGTATTCTCTGTCTCAGATTCTCGATAACTGAGGCCTCTCTGTCTCACATTCTCCGTAACTGGGGACCCACTGCCTCACATTCTCCATAACTGCGGACCCTCTGCCTCATGTTCTCCTGAACTGGGGATTCTCTGTCTCACATTCTCCATAACTGGGGATGCTCTGTCTCACTTTCTCCATAACTGGGGATGCTCTGTCTCACATTCTGCATAACTGGGGACCCTCTGTCTCACGTTCTCCATAACTGGGGACTCTCTATCTCACATTCTCCTTAACTTGGGAACGCTCTGTCTCACATTCTCCATAGCTTGGGACTCTCTGCCTCATATTCTCCATAACTGGAGACCCTCTGCCTCACCTTCTCCATAACTGGGGACCCTCTGCCTCACGTTCTCCATAACTGGGGACACTGTGCAAACATTCTCCATAACTGGAGACCCTCTGCCTCACGTTTTCCATAACTGGGGACTCTCTGTCTCACATTCTCCATAACTGGGGACTCTCTGTCTCACATTCTCCATAACTGGGGACTCTCTGTTTCACGTTTTCCGTAACTGGGGACTCTCTGCCTCACGTTCTCCATAACTGGGGACCCTCTGCCTCACGTTTTCCGTAACTGGGGACCCTCTGCCTCACGTTTTCCAGAACTGGGGACTCTCTGTCTCACATTCTCCATAATTGGGGACTCTCTGCCTCAGGTTTTCCATAACTGGGAATTCTCTGTCTCACATTCTCTATAACTGGGGACCCTCTGCCTCACGTTTTCCATAACTGGGGACTCTCTGTCTCAGATTCTCGTTAACTGGGGACTCACTGCCTCACATTCCCCATAACTGGGGACTCTCTGTCTCACATTCTCCATAACTGGGGATTCTCTGTCAAACATTCTCCATTACTAGTGACCCTCTGTCTCACGTTCTCCATAACTGGGGAATTTTTGTCTCACATTCTCGATAACTGGGGTCTCTCTGTCTCACATTCTCCATAACTGTGGACTCTCTGTCTCACGTTCTCCATAACTGGGGACTCTCTGTCTCACATTCTCGATAACTTGGGACGCTCTGTCTCACATTCTCCATAACTGGGGACTCTCTGTCTCACATTCTCCATAACTGGGGTCTCTCTGTCTCACATTCTCCATAACTGGGGATTCTCTGTCTCACATTCTCCATAACTGTGGACTCTCTGTCTCACATTCTCCATAACTGGGGACTCTCTGTCTCACCTTTTTACATAACTGGGGACCCACTGCCTCACATTCTCCATAACTGGGGATTCTCTGTCTCACATTCTCCATAACTGTGTACTCTCTGTCTCACATTCTCCATAACTGGGGACTCTCTGTCTCACGTTCTCCATAACTGGGGACTCTCTGTCTCACATTCTCCATAACTGGGGACTCTCTGTCTCACGTTCTCCATAACTGGGGACTCTCTGTCTCACATTCTCCATAATTGGGGACTCTCTTGTCTCACATTCTCCATAACTGATGAATGACCTCCTCATGTTCTCCGTGACTGGGGACTCACCGCCTCACGTTTTCAGTGTCTTTCAAAATGAATATTCTTAACACTTTATTTTTTCTTATTATTATGGATATATAGCTTTGTTAATCAGTTATTTGCTAATTTAATTCTTTATTGTATATAATGACATAATGACTTAATGTATCTTTTGTTTTGTTGATCTTCAATAATAATTAATAAAAAAATTTAAAATGGAATTTCCTGCTCACGTTCTACATGATGGGAATTTCAACCTCAGATTCTCCTTGAAATAGAAATCTCCATCTAACATTCTCCATAACTGGGGAATCTCCACCTCACATTCTCCATAACTGGGGACTCTCTGTCTCACATTCTCCATAACTGGGGACTCTCTGTCTCACATTCTCCATAACTGGGGAATCTCCACCTCACAGTCTCCATGACTGAGGACTCTCCGCCTTACGTTCTCTGGGAGTTCAGAATTTCCGGATCATGTTCTCCGTGACTGGGGAATTTCAACCTCAGATTCTCCTTAGAAACATAGAAAACCTACAGCACAATACAGGCCCTTCAGCCCACAAAGTTGCACCGAACACATCCCTACCTTAGAAATTACTAGGCTTACCTATAGCCCTCAATTTTACTAAGCTCCATGCACCTATCTATAAGCCTCTTAAAAGTCCCTATCGTATCCACCTCCTCCACCGTTGCCGGCAGCCCATTCCACACACTCACCACCCTCTGAGTAAAAAACTTATCTCTGACATCTCCTCTGTACCTACTCCCCAGCACCTTAAACCTGTGTCCTCTTGTGGCAACCATTTCAGCCCTGGGAAAAAGCCTCTGACTATCCACATGATCAATGCCTCTCATCATCTTATACACCTCTATCAGGTCACCTCTCATCCTCCTTCACTCCAAGTAGAAAATGCCGAGTTCACTCAACCTATTCTCATAAGGCATGCTCCCCAATCCAGGCAACATCCTTGTAATTCTCCTCTACATCCTTTCTTTGGCTTCCACATTCATCCTGTAGTGAGGCGATCAGAAATGAGCACAGTACTCCAAGTGGGGTCTGACCAGGGTCCTATATAGCTGCAACATTACCTCTCAGCTCTTAAACTCAATTCCACAATTGATGAAGGCCAATACACTGTATGCCTTCTTAACCACAGAGTCAACCTGCGCAGCTGCTTTGAGTGTCCTATGGACTCAGACCCCAAGATCCCTCTGATCCTCCACACTGCCAAGAGTCTTACCATTAATACCATATTCTGCCATCATATTTGACATACCAAAATAAACCATTTCACACTCATCTGGTTTGAACTCCATCTGCCACTTCTCAGCCCAGTTTTGCATCCTATTAATGTCCCGCTGTAACTTCTGACAGCCCTCCACACTATCCACAACACCCCCAACGTTTGTATCATCAGCAAACTTAATAACCCATCTCTCCACTTCCTCATCTAGGTCATTTATAAAAATCACAAAGAGTAAGGGTCCCAGAACAGATCCCTCAGCACTCCACTGGTGACTGACCTCCATGCAGAATATGACCCATCTACAACCACTCTTTGCCTTCTGTGGGCAAGCCAATTCTGGATCCACAAAGCAATGTCCCCTTGGATCCCATGTCTCCTTACTTTCTCAATAAGTCTTACATGGGGTACCTTGTCAAATGCCTTGCTGAAATCCATATACACTACATCTACTGCTCTTCCTTCATCAATGTGTTTAGTCACATCCTCAAAAAATTCAATCAGGCTCGTAAGGCACAACCTGCCCTTGACAAAGCCATGCTGACTACTAGTACAATCACTAAGATCCTTTTCCATGGTGAATACTGAAGTAAATTACTCATTAAGTACCTCTGCTAATTCCTCCAGTTCCATACACACTTCCCACTGTTACACTTGATAGGTCTTATTCTTTCACGTCTTATCCTCTTGCTCTTCACATACTTGTAGAATGCCTTGGGGTTTTCCTTAATCCTGCCTGCCAAGGCCTTTTCATAGCCCCTTCTGGCTCTCCTAATATCGTTCTTAAGCTCTTTCCTAGTAGCCTTATAGTCTTCTAGATCTCTAACATTATCTAGCTCTCTGAACCTTTTGTAAGCTTTTCTTCTTGACTAGTCTTATTATAGCCCTTGTACACCACTGTTCCTGTACCCTACCATTACTTCCCTGTCTCATTGGAACTTACCTATACAGAACTCTGCACAAATATCTCCTGAACATCTGCCACATTTCTTCCATACTTTTCCCTGAGAACATCTGTTTCCAATTTAAGCCTCCAATTTCCTGTCTGATAGCCTCATAATTCCCCTTACTCCAATTAAATGCTTTTCTAACTTGTCTGTTCCTATCTCTCTCCAATGCTATTGTAAAGGAGATAGAATTATGATCACTATCTCCAAAATGATCTCTCACTGAGAGACCTGACACCTGACCAGGTTCACTTCCCAATACCAAATCAAGTACAGCCTCTCCTCTTGTAGGCTTATCTACAGACTGTGTCAAGAAACCTTTCTGAACAGTTAACAAACTCCACCCCATCTGAACCCCTTGCTCTAGGGAGAAGCCAATTGATATTTGGGAAATTAAAATCTCCCATCACGATAATAAACTCTGTTATTATTGCACCTTTCCAGGGTCTGTTTCCCTATCTGCTCCTCGATATCCCTGTTACTATTGGGAGGCCTATAAAAAACACCCAGTAAAGTTATTGACCCCTTCCTGTTCCTAACTTCCACCCACAGAAACTCCATAGACAATCCCTCCATGGCGTCCACCTTTTCTGCAGCCGTGACACTATCTCTGATCGACAGTGCCATGTCCCGCCTCTTTTGCCTCCCTCCCTGTCCTTTCTGAAACATCTAAAACCCGGCACTTGAAATAATCATTCCTGTCCCTGAGCCATCCAAGTCTTTGTAATGGCAACCACATCATTATCTCCAAGTACTGATCCACGCTCTAAGCTCATCCACTTTGTTCACAATATTCCTTGCATTAAAATAGACACATCTCAAACCATTAGTCTGAGTGTGTCCCTTCTCTATCACCTGCCTATCCTCCCTCACACACTGTCTCCAAGCTTTCTCTATTTGTGAGCTAACCCCCTCTTCCCCAGTCTCTTCAGTTCAGATCCCACCCCACAACAATTCCAGTTTAAACTCTCCCCAGTACCCTTAGCAAACCTCCCCGCCAGGATATTGGTCCCCCTGGGATTCAAGTGCAACCTGTCCTTTTCGTACAGGTCACTCCTGCCCCAAAAGAGGTCCCAATTATTCAGAAATCTGAATCCCTGCCCCCGCTCCAATCCCTCAGCCATGCATTTATCCTCCACCTCATCCTACTCCTATTCTCACTGTCATGTGGCACAGGCAGTAATCCCGAGATTACTACCTTTGCAGTCCTGCTTCTCAACTTCAACAGTCTATGTTCTAAGTACCTATGCTGTCAGACCTCCAGAAGGCTGTGGTATCTGTGGTGTAAACAATTTTCCAGTGCTTGTAGTTGGAAGATAATTGTGTTGAACAGCAATCAGCCTTTTAAACATTGGGATTAAATTTTGAGGATTTGTGACCTTCATTAATCATAGCATCATTATCAATCCTCTGATTTACCACCTTGTTACACATACACCATTATTTGTTATTTTATCTGATACATGATGTGTAACTTTATAGGATTTTTATTGTCTTAGTTTCTGATAAAAGTGATATTCTTCTGGATTTCATGTAACAGAATTGTTGCTGCATCAGTCGCTGTAGTTTCATTTTCAGAAATTTGAACTGATATTTTGTAAAAATAGAGAAAATTTGAAATATAAAGCAAAGTATAGCGAACAGACAGAGAAGGAAATTCTATTTCATACGACACATTTTTGATGTATCAGGCACATGCACTTCAAGCTCACACACACACACACACACACACACACACAGTACACACTCACACCCACAGGCTGCACACTTACACACACTCCTCACTCACACACTCACTACTAACACACTGCACTCACACAGACTGTCACTCACACACATGCACATACATTCACACACACGCATACTCACACTTACACACACTCCTCTCTCTCTCTCACACACACACACTCCAGACAGTCCCCATCCCCCCCCACACACACACACAGTACACACTCACTCACACCCACAGGCTGCACACTTACACACACTCCTCACTCACACCGACACTCACACACTCACTACTAACACACTGCACTCACACAGACTGTCACTCACACACATGCACATACATTCACACACACGCATACTCACACTTACACACACTCCTCTCTCTCTCTCTCACACACACACACCATTCAGGATGTTGATAACACTCCTGTGGCCCTATTCCAGGAAGAGCTGAATAATTTTAGGTAATCTCTGTCAACATCACCGTGACAGATATTGGCAGAAATACACAAGTACTGAAGGATCACAGCAGGTCAGGCGGCATCAATGGAGAGGAATAACCTTTCGATATTTTGGGCGGAGACCCTTCCTCATAATAGGACGGGATGCCGGAGACACTCGGGCTGGATGGTTAATGCTTCATATTCTCTCTGGGTAGCCTCTGACCTGGTGGTGTGAACATAGATTTCTCAAACTTCTAGTAATTTCTCATTAAATCATTAAACTCTCATTAAATTGCAGCAAGAGGCGGACAGGGAAGAGGTAAAAGAAGCTCAGCGAGAAGCTGTTTTTTTTTACTGATCGGGGCAAAGAGGCTAGACTGCACAGGCGCGTGACGTAGTGCGCCAAAGGTTTAAAAAGAAAGACCGCCATATAAAGCGGCCATCGTTGGAGTGGACTGAGGCAGAGTGGGATGGCTTTGGCTCAATCAGGCTTCGGCGAGAACAGGCAGAGGCAAGCTTTGAACGGGGCACGACTGCGCAAGTGCGTGAAAGTCGGCCTCTGAGATCAGCGAGGGAATTTAAAAAGTGAGCAGAGGCTGAGTACGAGCTTCACTCTAGGTGAGGTGAGGGCGGGTAAGCTGCTTTAATTAATCTAATTAGATTAGGAGTAGGTAATGGAGGCAGCAGCGAGGTCAGTTGAGTGCTCTGTTTGCAGTTTGTGGGAAGTCAGGGCGAGCACAGCTGTCCCTGATGACTACACCTGTAAAAGGTGCATCCAGCTGCAGCTCCTGACAAACCGTGTTAGGGAACTGGAGCTGGAGCTGGATGAACTTCGGATCATTCGGGAGGCAGAGGCAGAAATAGAGTTTCAGGGAGATAGTCACCCCTAGGAGTCAGGAGACAGGTAGTTGGGTGACTGTCAGGAGAGGGAAGGGGAATAGACAGGAAGAGCAGAGCACCCCTGTGGCCATTCCCATCAACAATAAGTATACCGTTTTGGATACTGTTGGTGGGGACGACCTACCACGGACAAGTTGCACTGACACCGAGACTGACCCTCAGCTCAGAAGGGAAGGAGGGAAAAGAGGAGAGCAGTAGTGACAGGGGATTCGATAGTTAGGGGGACAGATAGGAGGTTCTGTGGAAGAGATCGAGAATCCCGGATGGTCTGTTGCCTCCCTGGTGTCAGGGTCCGTGATATCTCAGATCGAGTTCTCAGTATTCTCAAGAGGGAGGGTGAGCAGTTGGATGTCGTGGTCCATGTAGGGACCAATGACGTGGGTAGGAAGAGTGAGGAGGTCCTGAAAGGTGAGTTTAGGGAGCTAGGTGCCAAGTTAAAGGACAGGATCTCCAGGATAGCAATCTCAGGATTGCTACCAGTGCCCCGTGCAGGTGGGTTTAGAAATAGTAAGATAGTGTAGATCAACACGTGGCTGAAGACATGGTGCAGGAGGGAGGGCTTCAGATTTAGGTTCTCATCTCAAAGTGGCTTATTCTCGCTGGAGTTTAAAAGGTTAACATATGAAAGGGGCCTGTACTCGCTGGAGTTTAAAAGGTTAACATATTAAAGGGGCCTGTACTCGCTGGAGTTTAAAATGTTAAAATCTCAAATGGGCCTGTACTATCTGGAGTTGACATGTTAACATATGAAATGGGCCTGTACTCGCTGGAGTGTAAAGGGTTAACATATGAAAGGCCATGAATCGCTGTTGTTTACAAGGTTAAAATCTGAAAGGGGCCTGTACTCGCAGGAGTTTCAAAGGTGAACATATGAAAGGGGCCTGTACTCGCTGGAGTTTAAAAGGTGAACATATGAAAGAGGCCTGTACTCACTGGAGTTTAAAAGGTTAACACATGAAAGTGGCCTGTAAGCGCTGGAGTTTGAAAGGTTAACATTTCATTGGAGTCTGTACACGCTGGAGTTTAAAAGGTTAACATCTCAAACTGGCTTGTACTCGTTGGAGTTTAAAGGGTTAACATATGAAAGGTCTGTACTCGCTAGAGTTTAAAAGGTAATCATCTCAAAGTGGCCTATTCTTGCTGGAGTTTAAAAGGTTAACATATGAAAGGGGCCAGTACTTGCTGGAGTTTAAAAGGTTAACATATGAAAGGGGCAGGTACTCGCTGGAGTTTAAAAGGTTAACATCTCAAAGGGGCCTGTACTCGCTGGAGTTTAAAAGGTTAACATATGAAAGTGGCCTCTACTCGCTTGAGTTTAAAAGGTTAACATATGAAAGGGGCCTGTGCTCGCTGGTGTTAAAAGGTTAAAATCACAAAGAGGCCTGTACTTGCAGGAGTTTAAAAGGTTAACATCTCAAAGGGGCTTGTACTCGCTGGAGTTTAAAAGGTTAACATCTCAAAGGGGCCTGTACTCGCTGGAGTTTAAAAGGTTAACATATGAAAGTGGCCTCTACTCGCTTGAGTTTAAAAGGTTAACATATGAAAGGGGCCTGTGCTCGCTGGAGTTAAAAGGTTAAAATCACAAAGAGGCCTGTACTCGCTGTAGTTTAAAAAGTTAACATATGAAATAGGCCTGTACTCGCTGGAGTTTAAAAGGTTAACATATGAAAGGGGCCTGTACTTGCTGGAGTTTAAAAGTTTAACATCGCAAAGGGGTCTGTACTCGCTGGAATTTAAAAGGTTAACATCTCAAAAGGGCCGGTACTCGTGGGAGTTTAAAAGGTTAACATATGAAAGGGATCTGTACTCGTTCGAACTTAAAAGGTTAACATATAAAAGGGGCCTAAACTCGCTGGAGTTTAAAAGGTTAACATATGAAAGTGGCCTCTACTCGCTGGAGTTTGAAAGGTTAACATTTCAAAGGGGCCGGTACACGCTGGAGTTTAAAAGGTTAACATATGAAAGGGGCCTGTGCTCGCTGGAATTTAAAAGGTTAACATCTCAAAGGGGCCTGTACTCGCTGGAGTTTAAAAGTTTAACATTTCAAAGTGTCTTGTACTCGCTGGAGTTTGAATGGTTAACATATGAAAGGCCTGTACTCGCAGGAGTTTAAAAGGTTAGCATCTCAAAGGGGCCTGTACTCGCTGGAGGTTAAAAGTTTAACATTACAAAGCTCTCTATACTCGCTGGAGATTAAAAAGTTAACATATGAAAGGGGCCTGTGCTCGCTGGAGCTTAAAAGGTTAAAATCTGAAAGGGGCCTGTACTCGCTGCAGTTTAAAATGTTAACATCTCAAAGGGGCCTTTACTCGCTGGAGTTTAAAAGGATAACATCTCAAAGAGACTTGAGCTCGCTGGAGTTTAAACGGTTAACATATGAAATGACTGTACTCACTGGAGTTTAAAACGTTAACATAAGAAAGGGACCTGTACTCGCTGGAATTTAAAAGGTTAACATCTCAAAGGGGCCTGTACTCACTGGAGTTTAAAAGGTTAACATATGAAAGAGGCCTGTACTCGCTGGAATTTAAAAGGTTAACATCTCAAAGGGGCCTGTACTCGCTGGAGATTAAAAGGTTAACATATGAAAGAGGCCTGTACTCGCTGGAGTTTAAAAGGTTAACATCTCAAAGAGGCTTGTACTCGCTGGTGCTTAAAGGGTTAACATATGAAAGCAGCCTCTACTCACTGGAAATTAAATGGTTAACATCTCAAAGGGGCCTGGACTCACAGGAGTTTAAAAGGTTAGCTTATGAAAGGGGTCTGACTCATTCGAACTTAAAAGGTTAACATATGAAAGGGGCCTATACGCTCTGGAATTTAAAGGGGTAACGTATGAAAGGGGCCTGCACTCGCTGGAGATTAATACGTAAACATATGAAAGGGGCCTGTACTCGCTGGAGTTTAAAAGGTTAACATCTGAAAGTGGCCTGTACTCACTGGAGTTTAAAAGGTTAACATCTCAAAAAAGCCTGTACTCGCTGGAATTTAAATGGTTAACATCTGAAAGTGGCCTGTACTCGCTGGAGTTTAAAGGGTTATCATAAGAAAGTTCTGTACTCGCTGGAGTTTAAAGGGTTAACATAAGAAAGGTCTGCACTCGCTGGAGTTTAAAAGGTTATCATCTCAAAGGGGCCTAAACTCGTTGGAGATTAAAAGGTTAACATCACAAGGGGGCCTATACTCGCAGGAGTTTAATAGGTTAAAATCTCAAAGGGGCCTGTACTCACTCGAGATTAAAACGATAACATATGAAAGTGGCCTCCACTCGCTGGAGTTTGAAAGGTTAACATTTCAAAGGGGCCTGTACACGCTGTTGTTTAAAAGGTTTACATCTTAAAGTGGATGTAGTCGCTGGAGTTTAAAGGGATAACATAGGAAAGGTCTGTACTCGCTGGAGATTAAAAGGTTAACATATGAACGGGGCCTGTACTCACTGGAGTTTAAAAGGTTAACATCTCAAAGAGGCCTGTACTTGCTGGAGTTTAAAAGTTTAACATCGCAAAGGGGTCTGTACTCGCTGGAATCTAAAAGGTTAACATCTCAAAAGGGCCTGTACTCGTGGGAGTTTAAAAGGTTAACATATGAATGGGGTCTGTACTCGTTCGAACTTAAAAGGTTATTATATGAAAGGGGCCTAAACTCGCTGGAGTTTAAAAGGTTAACATATGAAAGGGGCCTGTACTCACTGGAGTTTAAAAGGTTAAAATATGGAAGGGGCCTGTATTTGTTGCAGCTTAAAAGGATAAAATCTCAAAGGGGCCTGTACTCGCTGGAGTTTAAAAGGTTAACATATGAAAGGGGCCTGTACTCGCTGGAGTTTAATAGGTTAACATCTCAAAGGGGCCTGTTCTCGCTGGAGTTTGAAAGGTTAACATTTCATTGGGGCCTGTACATGCTGGAGTTTAAAAGTTTAACATCTCAAAGGGGCCTGTACTCGCTGGAGTTTAAAAGGTTAACATATGAAAGGGGCCTGTACTCACTGGAGTTTAAAAGTTTAACATCTCAAAGGGGCCTGTACTCACTCGAGATTAAAACGATAACATATGAAAGTGGCCTCCACTCGCTGGAGTTTGAAAGGTTAACATTTCAAAGTGGCCTGTACTCGCTGGAGTTTGAAAGGTTAACATTTCAAAGGGGCCTGTACTCACAGAAGTTTAAAAGGTTATCATATGAAAGGGGCCTATACACTCTGGAATTTAAAAGGTTAACATATGAAAGCGGCATGTACTCGCTGGAGTTTAAAATGTTAACATCACAAAGGGGCCTGCACTCGCTGGAGTTTAAAAGGATAACATATGAAAGGGGTCTGTACTCGTTCGAACTTAAAAGGTTAGCATATGAAAGTGGCCTAAACTCGCTGGAGTTTAAAAGGTTAACATATGAAAGGGGCCTGTACTCGCTGGAGTTTAAAAGGTTAACATATGAAGGGGCCTGTGCTCACTGGAGCTTAAAAGGTTAAAATCTGAAAGGTGCCTGTAATCGCTAGAGTTTAAAAGGTTAACATCTCAAAGTGGCCTGTACTCGCTGGAGTTTAAAAGGTTAACATATGAAACGGGCCTGGACTCGGTGGAGTTTAAAAGGTTAACATATGAAAGTGGCCTCTACTCGCTGGAGTATGAAAGATTAACATCGCAAAGGGGCTTGTACTCGCTGGAGTTTAAAAGGTTAACATATGAAATAGGCCTGTACTTGCTGGAGTTTAAAAGTTTAACATCGCAAAGGGGTCTGTACTCGCTGGAGTTTAAAAGGTTAACATATGAAATAGGCCTGTACTTGCTGGAGTTTAAAAGTTTAACATCGGAAAGGGGTCTGTACTCGCTGGAATTTAAAAGGTTAACATCTCAAAAGGGTCTGTACTCGCTGGAATTTAAAAGGTTAACATCTCAAAAGGGCCTGTACTCGTGAGAGTTTAAAAGGTTAACATATGAAAGGGATCTGTACTCATTCGAACTTCAAAGGTTAACATATGAAAGGGGCATAAACTCGCTGGAGTTTAAATGTTAACATCACAAAGCTCTCTATACTCGCTGGAGATTAAAAAGTTAACATATGAAAGGGGCCTGTACTCGCTGGAGTTTAAAATATTAACATCTCAAAGGGGCCTTTACTCGCTGGAGTTTAAAACTTTAACAGCTCAAAGGGGCCTGTACTCACAGAAGTTTAAAAGGTTAACATATGAAAGCGGCCTGTACTCGCTGGAGTTTAAAAGGTTAACATCACAAAGGGGCCTGCACTCGCTGGAGTTTAAAAGGATAACATATGAAAGGGGCCTGTACTCGCTAGAGTTTAAAAGGTTAACATGTCAATGAGGCTTGTACTCGCTGGAGTTTAAAGGGTTAACATAAGAAAGGTCTGCACTCGCTGGAGTTTAAAAGGTTATATTCTCAAAGGGGCCTAAACTCGTTGGAGATTAAAAGGTTAACATATGAAAGGGGCCTGTACATGCTGGAGTTTAGAAGGTTAACATCACAAGGGGGCCTACACTCGCAGGAGTTTAATAGGTTAAAATCTCAAAGGGGCCGGTACTCACTCGAGATTAAAACGATAACATACGAAAGTGGCCTCCACTCGCTGGAGTTTGAAAGGTTAACATTTCAAAGGGGCCTGTACACGCTGGAGTTTAAAAGGTTTACATCTTAAAGTGGATGTAGTCGCTGGAGTTTAAAGGGATAACATATGAAAGGTCTGTACCCGCTGGAGATTAAAAGGTTAACATATGAAGGGGGCCTGTACTCACTGGAGTTTAAAAGGTTAACATCTCAAAGAGGCTTGTACTCGCTGGTGCTTAAAGGGTTAACATATGAAAGCAGCCTCTACTCGCTGGAATTTAAATGGTTTACATCTCAAAAGTGCCTGGACTCACTGGAGTTTAAAAGGTTAACATCTCAAAGTAGCCTGTACTCACTGGAGTTTAAAAGGTTAACATATGAAAGGGGCCTGTACTCGCTGGAGTTTAAAAGGTTAACATCTCAAAGGGGCCTGTACTCGCTGGAGTTTAAAAGGTTAACATATGAAAGTGGCCTCTACTCGCTGGAGTTTAAAATGTTATCATCTCAAAGGGGCCTAAACTCGCTTGATTTTAAAAGGTTAACATATGAAAGGGGCCTGTACTCGCTGGAGTTTAAAAGGTTAACATATGAAGGGGCCTGTGCTCACTGGAGCTTAAAAGGTTAAAATCTGAAAGGTGCCTGTAATTGCTAGAGTTTAAAAGGTTAACATCTCAAAGTGGCCTGGACTCGGTGGAGTTTAAAAGGTTAACATATGAAAGTGGCCTCTACTCGCTGGTGTTTGAAAGTTTAACATCGCAAAGGGGCTTGTACTCGCTGGAGTTTAAAAGGTTAACATATGAAATAGGCCGGTACTTGCTGGAGTTTAAAAGTTTAACATCGCAAAGGGGTCTGTACTCGCTGGAGTTTAAAAGGTTAACATATGAAATAGGCCTGTACTTGCTGGAGTTTAAAAGTTTAGCATCGCAAAGGGGTCTGTACTCGCTGGAATTTAAAAGGTTAACATCTCAAAAGGGCCTGTACTCGTGAGAGTTTAAAAGGTTAACATATGAAAGGGATCTGTACTCATTCGAACTTAAAAGGTTAACATATGAAAGGGGCCTAAACTCGCTGGAGTTTAAAAGGTTAACATATGAAAGTGGCCTCTACTCGCTGGAGTTTGAAAGGTTAACATTTCAAAGGGGCCGGTACACGCTGGAGTTTAAAAGGTTAACATATGAAAGGGGCCTGTGCTCGCTGGAATTTAAAAGGTTAACATCTCAAAGGGGCCTGTACTCGCTGGAGTTTAAAAGTTTAACATTTCAAAGTGTCTTGTACTCGCTGCAGTTTGAATGGTTAACATATGAAAGGCCTGTACTCGCTGGAGTTTAAAATATTAACATCTCAAAGGGGCCTTTACTCGCTGGAGCTTAAAACTTTAACAGCTCAAAGGGGCCAGTACTCACAGAAGTTTAAAAGGTTATCATATGAAAGGGGCCTATACACTCTGGAATTTAAAAGGTTAACATATGAAAGCGGCATGTACTCGCTGGAGTTTAGAAGGTTAACATCACAATGGGGCCTATACTCGCAGGAGTTTAATAGGTTAAAATCTCAAAGGGGCCTGTACTCACTCGAGATTAAAACGATAACATATGAAAGTGGCCTCTACTCTCTGGAGTTTGAAAGGTTAACATTTCAAAGGGGCCTGTACTCACAGAAGTTTAAAAGGTTAACATATGAGAGGTGCCTGTGCTCGCTGGAGCTTAAAAGGTTAAAATCTGAAAGGGGCCTGTACTCGCTGCAGTTTAAAATGTTAACATCTCAAAGGGGCCTTTACTCGCTGGAGTTTAAAAGGTTAACAGCTCAAAGGGGTCTGTACTCGCTGGAGTTTAAAAGGTTAACATCTCAAAGAGACTTGAGCTCGCGGTAGTTTAAACAGTTAACATATGAAATGACTGTACTCACTGGAGTTTAAAACGTTAACAAAAGAAAGGGACCTGTACTCACTGGAATTTAAAAGGTTAACATCTCAAAGGGGCCTGTACTCACTGGAGTTTAAAAGGTTAACATATGAAAGAGGCCTGTACTCGCGGGAATTTAAAGGGTTAACATCTCAAAGGGGCCTGTATTTGCTGGAGATTAAAAGGTTAATATTTCAAAGGGGCCTGTACTCGCTGGAGTTTGAAAGGTTAACATTTCATTGGGGCCTGTACATGCTGGAGTTTAAAAGTTTAACATCTCAAAGGGGCCTGTACTCGCTGGAGTTTAAAAGGTTAACATATGAAAGGGGCCTGTACTCGCTGGAGTTTAATAGGTTAACATCTCAAAGGGGCCTGTACTCGCTGGAGTTTGAAAGGTTAACATTTCAAAGGGGCCTGTAAACGCTGGAGTTTAAAAGGT
Organism: Hemitrygon akajei; assembly: GCF_048418815.1. Classification (NCBI taxonomy): domain Eukaryota; kingdom Metazoa; phylum Chordata; class Chondrichthyes; order Myliobatiformes; family Dasyatidae; genus Hemitrygon; species Hemitrygon akajei. The sequence goes on along the minus strand of NC_133138.1, from coordinate 96,252,887 downwards.
TTACATCTTAAAGTGGATGTAGTCGCTGGAGTTTAAAGGGATAACATATGAAAGGTCTGTACTCGCTGGAGATTAAATGGTTAACATATGAAGGGGGCCTGTACTCACTGGAGTTTAAAAGGTTAACATCTCAAAGAGGCTTGTACTCGCTGGTGCTTAAAGGGTTAACATATGAAAGCAGCCTCTACTCGCTGGAATTTAAATGGTTAACATCTCAAAGGTGCCTGTATTCGCTGGAGTTTAAAAGGTTAACATATGAAAGGGGCCTGTACTCGCTGGAGTTTAAAAGGTTAATATCTCAAAGGGGCCTGTACTCGCTGGAGTTTAAAAGGTTAACATATGAAAGTGGCCTCTACTCGCTGGAGTTTAAAATGTTATCATCTCAAAGGGGCCTAAACTCGCTTGATTTTAAAAGGTTAACATATGAAAGGGGCCTGTACTCGCTGGAGTTTAAAAGTTTAACATATGAAGGGGCCTGTGCTCACTGGAGCTTAAAAGGTTAAAATCTGAAAGGTGCCTGTAATTGCTAGAGTTTAAAAGGTTAACATCTCAAAGTGGCCTGGACTCGGTGGAGTTTAAAAGGTTAACATATGAAAGTGGCCTCTACTCGCTGGAGTTTGAAAGTTTAACATCGCAAAGGGGCTTGCACTCGCTGGAGTTTAAAAGGTTAACATATGAAATAGGCCGGTACTTGCTGGAGTTTAAAAATTTAACATCGCAAAGGGGTCTGTACTCGCTGGAGTTTAAAAGGTTAACATATGAAATAGGCCTGTACTTGCTGGAATTTAAAAGGTTAACATCTCAAAAGGGCCTGTACTCGTGAGAGTTTAAAAGGTTAACATATGAAAGGGATCTGTACTCGTTCGAACTTAAAAGGTTAACATATGAAAGGGGCCTAAACTCGCTGGAGTTTAAAAGGTTAACATATGAAAGTGGCCTCTACTCGCTGGAGTTTGAAAGGTTAACATTTCAAAGGGGCCGGTACACGCTGGAGTTTAAAAGGTTAACATATGAAAGGGGCCTGTGCTCGCTGGAATTTAAAAGGTTAACATCTCAAAGGGGCCTGTACTCGCTGGAGTTTAAAAGTTTAACATTTCAAAGTGTCTTGTACTCGCTGGAGTTTGAATGGTTAACATATGAAAGGCCTGTACTCGCTGGAGTTTAAAATATTAACATCTCAAAGGGGCCTTTACTCGCTGGAGCTTAAAACTTTAACAGCTCAAAGGGGCCAGTACTCACAGAAGTTTAAAAGGTTATCATATGAAAGGAGCCTATACACTCTGGAATTTAAAAGGTTAACATATGAAAGCGGCATGTACTCGCTGGAGTTTAAAAGGTTAACATCACAAAGGGGCCTGCACTCGCTGGAGTTTAAAAGGATAACATATGAAAGAGGCCTGTACTCGCTGGAGTTTAAAAGGTTAACATATGAAAAGGGCCTGTACTCGCAAGAGTTTAAAAGTTTAACATTTCAAAGTGTCTTGTACTCGCTGCAGTTTGAATGGTTAACATATGAAAGGCCTGTACTCGCTGGAGTTTAAAATATTAACATCTCAAAGGGGCCTTTACTCGCTGGAGCTTAAAACTTTAACAGCTCAAAGGGGCCAGTACTCACAGAAGTTTAAAAGGTTATCATATGAAAGGAGCCTATACACTCTGGAATTTAAAAGGTTAACATATGAAAGCGGCATGTACTCGCTGGAGTTTAAAAGGTTAACATCACAAAGGGGCCTGCACTCGCTGGAGTTTAAAAGGATAACATATGAAAGAGGCCTGTACTCGCTGGAGTTTAAAAGGTTAACATATGAAAAGGGCCTGTACTCGCAAGAGTTTAAAAGGTTAACATGTCAACGAGGCTTGTACTCGCTGGAGTTTAAAGGGTTAACATAAGAAAGGTCTGCACTCGCTGGAGTTTAAAAGGTTATCATCTCAAAGGGGCCTAAACTCGTTGGAGATTAAAAGGTTAACATATGAAAGGGGCCTGTACTCGCTGGAGTTTAGAAGGTTAACATCACAATGGGGCCTATACTCGCAGGAGTTTAATAGGTTAAAATCTCAAAGGGGCCTGTACTCACTCGAGATTAAAACGATAACATATGAAAGTGGCCTCTACTCTCTGGAGTTTGAAAGGTTAACATTTCAAAGGGGCGTGTACTCACAGAAGTTTAAAAGGTTAACATATGAGAGGTGCCTGTGCTCGCTGGAGCTTAAAAGGTTAAAATCTGAAAGGGGCCTGTACTCGCTGCAGTTTAAAAGGTTAACATATGAAAGTGGCCTCTACTCGCTGGAGTTTGAAAGGTTAACATTTCAAAGGTGCCTGTAATCGCTAGAGTTTAAAAGGTTAACATCTCAAAGTGGCCTGGACTCGGTGGAGTTTAAAAGGTTAACATATGAAAGTGGCCTCTACTCGCTGGAGTTTGAAAGTTTAACATCGCAAAGGGGCTTGTACTCGCTGGAGTTTAAAAGGTTAACATATGAAATAGGCCGGTACTTGCTGGAGTTTAAAAGTTTAACATCGCAAAGGGGTCTGTACTCGCTGGAGTTTAAAAGGTTAACATATGAAATAGGCCTGTACTTGCTGGAATTTAAAAGGTTAACATCTCAAAAGGGCCTGTACTCGTGAGAGTTTAAAAGGTTAACATATGAAAGGGATCTGTACTCGTTCGAACTTAAAAGGTTAACATATGAAAGGGGCCTAAACTCGCTGGAGTTTAAAAGGTTAACATATGAAAGTGGCCTCTACTCGCTGGAGTTTGAAAGGTTAACATTTCAAAGGGGCCGGTACACGCTGGAGTTTAAAAGGTTAACATATGAAAGGGGCCTGTGCTCGCTGGAGTTTAAAAGGTTAACATCACAAAGGGGCCTGCACTCGCTGGAGTTTAAAAGGATAACATATGAAAGAGGCCTGTACTCGCTGGAGTTTAAAAGGTTAACATATGAAAGGTCTGCACTCGCTGGAGTTTAAAAGGTTATCATCTCAAAGGGGCCTAAACTCGTTGGAGATTAAAAGGTTAACATATGAAAGGGGCCTGTACTCGCTGGAGTTTAGAAGGTTAACATCACAATGGGGCCTATACTCGCAGGAGTTTAATAGGTTAAAATCTCAAAGGGGCCTGTACTCACTCGAGATTAAAACGATAACATATGAAAGTGGCCTCTACTCTCTGGAGTTTGAAAGGTTAACATTTCAAAGGGGCGTGTACTCACAGAAGTTTAAAAGGTTAACATATGAGAGGTGCCTGTGCTCGCTGGAGCTTAAAAGGTTAAAATCTGAAAGGGGCCTGTACTCGCTGCAGTTTAAAATGTTAACATCTCAAAGGGGCCTTTACTCGCTGGAGTTTAAAAGTTTAACATCGCAAAGGGGTCTGTACTCGCTGGAGTTTAAAAGGTTAACATATGAAATAGGCCTGTACTTGCTGGAATTTAAAAGGTTAACATCTCAAAAGGGCCTGTACTCGTGAGAGTTTAAAAGGTTAACATATGAAAGGGATCTGTACTCGTTCGAACTTAAAAGGTTAACATATGAAAGGGGCCTAAACTCGCTGGAGTTTAAAAGGTTAACATATGAAAGTGGCCTCTACTCGCTGGAGTTTGAAAGGTTAACATTTCAAAGGGGCCGGTACACGCTGGAGTTTAAAAGGTTAACATATGAAAGGGGCCTGTGCTCGCTGGAATTTAAAAGGTTAACATCTCAAAGGGGCCTGTACTCGCTGGAGTTTAAAAGTATAACATTTCAAAGTGTCTTGTACTCGCTGGAGTTTGAATGGTTAACATATGAAAGGCCTGTACTCGCTGGAGTTTAAAATATTAACATCTCAAAGGGGCCTTTACTCGCTGGAGCTTAAAACTTTAACAGCTCAAAGGGGCCTGTACTCACAGAAGTTTAAAAGGTTATCATATGAAAGGGGCCTATACACTCTGGAATTTAAAAGGTTAACATATGAAAGCGGCATGTACTCGCTGGAGTTTAGAAGGTTAACATCACAATGGGGCCTATACTCGCAGGAGTTTAATAGGTTAAAATCTCAAAGGGGCCTGTACTCACTCGAGATTAAAACGATAACATATGAAAGTGGCCTCTACTCTCTGGAGTTTGAAAGGTTAACATTTCAAAGGGGCCTGTACTCACAGAAGTTTAAAAGGTTAACATATGAGAGGTGCCTGTGCTCGCTGGAGCTTAAAAGGTTAAAATCTGAAAGGGGCCTGTACTCGCTGCAGTTTAAAATGTTAACATCTCAAAGGGGCCTTTACTCGCTGGAGTTTAAAAGGTTAACAGCTCAAAGGGGTCTGTACTCGCTGGAGTTTAAAAGGTTAACATCTCAAAGAGACTTGAGCTCGCGGTAGTTTAAACAGTTAACATATGAAATGACTGTACTCACTGGAGTTTAAAACGTTAACATAAGAAAGGGACCTGTACTCACTGGCATTTAAAAGGTTAACATCTCAAAGGGGCCTGTACTCACTGGAGTTTAAAAGGTTAACATATGAAAGAGGCCTGTACTCGCTGGAATTTAAAGGGTTAACATCTCAAAGGGGCCTGTATTCGCTGGAGATTAAAAGGTTAATATTTCAAAGGGGCCTGTACTCGCTGGAGTTTGAAAGGTTAACATTTCATTGGGGCCTGTACATGCTGGAGTTTAAAAGTTTAACATCTCAAAGGGGCCTGTACTCGCTGGAGTTTAAAAGGTTAACATATGAAAGGGGCCTGTACTCGCTGGAGTTTAATAGGTTAACATCTCAAAGGGGCCTGTACTCGCTGGAGTTTAAAAGGTTTACATCTTAAAGTGGATGTAGTCGCTGGAGTTTAAAGGGATAACATATGAAAGGTCTGTACTCGCTGGAGATTAAATGGTTAACATATGAAGGGGGCCTGTACTCACTGGAGTTTAAAAGGTTAACATCTCAAAGAGGCTTGTACTCGCTGGTGCTTAAAGGGTTAACATATGAAAGCAGCCTCTACTCGCTGGAATTTAAATGGTTAACATCTCAAAGGTGCCTGTATTCGCTGGAGTTTAAAAGGTTAACATATGAAAGGGGCCTGTACTCGCTGGAGTTTAAAAGGTTAATATCTCAAAGGGGCCTGTACTCGCTGGAGTTTAAAAGGTTAACAGATGAAAGTGGCCTCTACTCGCTGGAGTTTAAAATGTTATCATCTCAAAGGGGCCTAAACTCGCTTGATTTTAAAAGGTTAACATATGAAAGGGGCCTGTGCTCACTGGAGCTTAAAAGGTTAAAATCTGAAAGGTGCCTGTAATTGCTAGAGTTTAAAAGGTTAACATCTCAAAGTGGCCTGGACTCGGTGGAGTTTAAAAGGTTAACATATGAAAGTGGCCTCTACTCGCTGGAGTTTGAAAGTTTAACATCGCAAAGGGGCTTGTACTCGCTGGAGTTTAAAAGGTTAACATATGAAATAGGCCGGTACTTGCTGGAGTTTAAAAGTTTAACATCGCAAAGGGGTCTGTACTCGCTGGAGTTTAAAAGGTTAACATATGAAATAGGCCTGTACTTGCTGGAATTTAAAAGGTTAACATCTCAAAAGGGCCTGTACTCGTGAGAGTTTAAAAGGTTAACATATGAAAGGGATCTGTACTCGTTCGAACTTAAAAGGTTAACATATGAAAGGGGCCTAAACTCGCTGGAGTTTAAAAGGTTAACATATGAAAGTGGCCTCTACTCGCTGGAGTTTGAAAGGTTAACATTTCAAAGGTGCCTGTAATTGCTAGAGTTTAAAAGGTTAACATCTCAAAGTGGCCTGGACTCGGTGGAGTTTAAAAGGTTAACATATGAAAGTGGCCTCTACTCGCTGGAGTTTGAAAGTTTAACATCGCAAAGGGGCTTGTACTCGCTGGAGTTTAAAAGGTTAACATATGAAATAGGCCGGTACTTGCTGGAGTTTAAAAGTTTAACATCGCAAAGGGGTCTGTACTCGCTGGAGTTTAAAAGGTTAACATATGAAATAGGCCTGTACTTGCTGGAATTTAAAAGGTTAACATCTCAAAAGGGCCTGAACTCGTGAGAGTTTAAAAGGTTAACATATGAAAGGGATCTGTACTCGTTCGAACTTAAAAGGTTAACATATGAAAGGGGCCTAAACTCGCTGGAGTTTAAAAGGTTAACATTTGAAAGTGGCCTCTACTCGCTGGAGTTTGAAAGGTTAACATTTCAAAGGGGCCGGTACACGCTGGAGTTTAAAAGGTTAACATATGAAAGGGGCCTGTGCTCGCTGGAGTTTAAAAGGTTAACATCACAAAGGGGCCTGCACTCGCTGGAGTTTAAAAGGATAACATATGAAAGAGGCCTGTACTCGCTGGAGTTTAAAAGGTTAACATATGAAAGGTCTGCACTCGCTGGAGTTTAAAAGGTTATCATCTCAAAGGGGCCTAAACTCGTTGGAGATTAAAAGGTTAACATATGAAAGGGGCCTGTACTCGCTGGAGTTTAGAAGGTTAACATCACAATGGGGCCTATACTCGCAGGAGTTTAATAGGTTAAAATCTCAAAGGGGCCTGTACTCACTCGAGATTAAAACGATAACATATGAAAGTGGCCTCTACTCTCTGGAGTTTGAAAGGTTAACATTTCAAAGGGGCGTGTACTCACAGAAGTTTAAAAGGTTAACATATGAGAGGTGCCTGTGCTCGCTGGAGCTTAAAAGGTTAAAATCTGAAAGGGGCCTGTACTCGCTGCAGTTTAAAATGTTAACATCTCAAAGGGGCCTTTACTCGCTGGAGTTTAAAAGGTTAACAGCTCAAAGGGGTCTGTACTCGCTGGAGTTTAAAAGGTTAACATCTCAAAGAGACTTGAGCTCGCGGTAGTTTAAACGGTTAACATATGAAATGACTGTACTCACTGGAGTTTAAAACGTTAACATAAGAAAGGGACCTGTACTCACTGGAATTTAAAAGGTTAACATCGCAAAGGGGCTTGTACTCACTGGAGTTTAAAAGGTTAACATATGAAATAGGCCTGTACTTGCTGGAGTTTAAAAGTTTAACATCGCAAAGGGGTCTGTACTCGCTGGAATTTAAAAGGTTAACATCTCAAAAGGGCCTGTACTCGTGAGAGTTTAAAAGGTTAACATATGAAAGGGATCTGTACTCGTTCGAACTTAAAAGGTTAACATATGAAAGGGGCCTAAACTCGCTGGAGTTTAAAAGGTTAACATATGAAAGTGGCCTCTACTCGCTGGAGTTTGAAAGGTTAACATTTCAAAGGGGCCGGTACACGCTGGAGTTTAAAAGGTTAACATATGAAAGGGGCCTGTGCTCGCTGGAGTTTAAAAGGTTAACATCACAAAGGGGCCTGCACTCGCTGGAGTTTAAAAGGATAACATATGAAAGAGGCCTGTACTCGCTGGAGTTTAAAAGGTTAACATATGAAAGGTCTGCACTCGCTGGAGTTTAAAAGGTTATCATCTCAAAGGGGCCTAAACTCGTTGGAGATTAAAAGGTTAACAGCTCAAAGGGGTCTGTACTCGCTGGAGTTTAAAAGGTTAACATCTCAAAGAGACTTGAGCTCGCGGTAGTTTAAACGGTTAACATATGAAATGACTGTACTCACTGGAGTTTAAAACGTTAACATAAGAAAGGGACCTGTACTCACTGGAATTTAAAAGGTTAACATCGCAAAGGGGCTTGTACTCACTGGAGTTTAAAAGGTTAACATATGAAATAGGCCTGTACTTGCTGGAGTTTAAAAGTTTAACATCGCAAAGGGGTCTGTACTCGCTGGAATTTAAAAGGTTAACATCTCAAAAGGGCCTGTACTCGTGAGAGTTTAAAAGGTTAACATATGAAAGGGATCTGTACTCGTTCGAACTTAAAAGGTTAACATATGAAAGGGGCCTAAACTCGCTGGAGTTTAAAAGGTTAACATATGAAAGTGGCCTCTACTCGCTGGAGTTTGAAAGGTTAACATTTCAAAGGGGCCGGTACACGCTGGAGTTTAAAAGGTTAACATATGAAAGGGGCCTGTGCTCGCTGGAGTTTAAAAGGTTAACATCACAAAGGGGCCTGCACTCGCTGGAGTTTAAAAGGATAACATATGAAAGAGGCCTGTACTCGCTGGAGTTTAAAAGGTTAACATATGAAAGGTCTGCACTCGCTGGAGTTTAAAAGGTTATCATCTCAAAGGGGCCTAAACTCGTTGGAGATTAAAAGGTTAACATATGAAAGGGGCCTGTACTCGCTGGAGTTTAGAAGGTTAACATCACAATGGGGCCTATACTCGCAGGAGTTTAATAGGTTAAAATCTCAAAGGGGCCTGTACTCACTCGAGATTAAAACGATAACATATGAAAGTGGCCTCTACTCTCTGGAGTTTGAAAGGTTAACATTTCAAAGGGGCGTGTACTCACAGAAGTTTAAAAGGTTAACATATGAGAGGTGCCTGTGCTCGCTGGAGCTTAAAAGGTTAAAATCTGAAAGGGGCCTGTACTCGCTGCAGTTTAAAATGTTAACATCTCAAAGGGGCCTTTACTCGCTGGAGTTTAAAAGTTTAACATCGCAAAGGGGTCTGTACTCGCTGGAGTTTAAAAGGTTAACATAGGAAATAGGCCTGTACTTGCTGGAATTTAAAAGGTTAACATCTCAAAAGGGCCTGTACTCGTGAGAGTTTAAAAGGTTAACATATGAAAGGGATCTGTACTCGTTCGAACTTAAAAGGTTAACATATGAAAGGGGCCTAAACTCGCTGGAGTTTAAAAGGTTAACATATGAAAGTGGCCTCTACTCGCTGGAGTTTGAAAGGTTAACATTTCAAAGGGGCCGGTACACGCTGGAGTTTAAAAGGTTAACATATGAAAGGGGCCTGTGCTCGCTGGAATTTAAAAGGTTAACATCTCAAAGGGGCCTGTACTCGCTGGAGTTTAAAAGTATAACATTTCAAAGTGTCTTGTACTCGCTGGAGTTTGAATGGTTAACATATGAAAGGCCTGTACTCGCTGGAGTTTAAAATATTAACATCTCAAAGGGGCCTTTACTCGCTGGAGCTTAAAACTTTAACAGCTCAAAGGGGCCTGTACTCACAGAAGTTTAAAAGGTTATCATATGAAAGGGGCCTATACACTCTGGAATTTAAAAGGTTAACATATGAAAGCGGCATGTACTCGCTGGAGTTTAGAAGGTTAACATCACAATGGGGCCTATACTCGCAGGAGTTTAATAGGTTAAAATCTCAAAGGGGCCTGTACTCACTCGAGATTAAAACGATAACATATGAAAGTGGCCTCTACTCTCTGGAGTTTGAAAGGTTAACATTTCAAAGGGGCCTGTACTCACAGAAGTTTAAAAGGTTAACATATGAGAGGTGCCTGTGCTCGCTGGAGCTTAAAAGGTTAAAATCTGAAAGGGGCCTGTACTCGCTGCAGTTTAAAATGTTAACATCTCAAAGGGGCCTTTACTCGCTGGAGTTTAAAAGGTTAACAGCTCAAAGGGGTCTGTACTCGCTGGAGTTTAAAAGGTTAACATCTCAAAGAGACTTGAGCTCGCGGTAGTTTAAACAGTTAACATATGAAATGACTGTACTCACTGGAGTTTAAAACGTTAACATAAGAAAGGGACCTGTACTCACTGGAATTTAAAAGGTTAACATCTCAAAGGGGCCTGTACTCACTGGAGTTTAAAAGGTTAACATATGAAAGAGGCCTGTACTCGCTGGAATTTAAAGGGTTAACATCTCAAAGGGGCCTGTATTCGCTGGAGATTAAAAGGTTAATATTTCAAAGGGGCCTGTACTCGCTGGAGTTTGAAAGGTTAACATTTCATTGGGGCCTGTACATGCTGGAGTTTAAAAGTTTAACATCTCAAAGGGGCCTGTACTCGCTGGAGTTTAAAAGGTTAACATATGAAAGGGGCCTGTACTCGCTGGAGTTTAATAGGTTAACATCTCAAAGGGGCCTGTACTCGCTGGAGTTTGAAAGGTTAACATTTCAAAGGGGCCTGTAAACGCTGGAGTTTAAAAGGTTTACATCTTAAAGTGGATGTAGTCGCTGGAGTTTAAAGGGATAACATATGAAAGGTCTGTACTCGCTGGAGATTAAATGGTTAACATATGAAGGGGGCCTGTACTCACTGGAGTTTAAAAGGTTAACATCTCAAAGAGGCTTGTACTCGCTGGTGCTTAAAGGGTTAACATATGAAAGCAGCCTCTACTCGCTGGAATTTAAATGGTTAACATCTCAAAGGTGCCTGTATTCGCTGGAGTTTAAAAGGTTAACATATGAAAGGGGCCTGTACTCGCTGGAGTTTAAAAGGTTAATATCTCAAAGGGGCCTGTACTCGCTGGAGTTTAAAAGGTTAACATATGAAAGTGTCCTCTACTCGCTGTAGTTTAAAATGTTATCATCTCAAAGGGGCCTAAACTCGCTTGATTTTAAAAGGTTAACATATGAAAGGGGCCTGTGCTCACTGGAGCTTAAAAGGTTAAAATCTGAAAGGTGCCTGTAATTGCTAGAGTTTAAAAGGTTAACATCTCAAAGTGGCCTGGACTCGGTGGAGTTTAAAAGGTTAACATATGAAAGTGGCCTCTACTCGCTGGAGTTTGAAAGTTTAACATCGCAAAGGGGCTTGTACTCGCTGGAGTTTAAAAGGTTAACATATGAAATAGGCCGGTACTTGCTGGAGTTTAAAAGTTTAACATCGCAAAGGGGTCTGTACTCGCTGGAGTTTAAAAGGTTAACATATGAAATAGGCCTGTACTTGCTGGAATTTAAAAGGTTAACATCTCAAAAGGGCCTGTACTCGTGAGAGTTTAAAAGGTTAACATATGAAAGGGATCTGTACTCGTTCGAACTTAAAAGGTTAACATATGAAAGGGGCCTAAACTCGCTGGAGTTTAAAAGGTTAACATATGAAAGTGGCCTCTACTCGCTGGAGTTTGAAAGGTTAACATTTCAAAGGTGCCTGTAATTGCTAGAGTTTAAAAGGTTAACATCTCAAAGTGGCCTGGACTCGGTGGAGTTTAAAAGGTTAACATATGAAAGTGGCCTCTACTCGCTGGAGTTTGAAAGTTTAACATCGCAAAGGGGCTTGTACTCGCTGGAGTTTAAAAGGTTAACATATGAAATAGGCCGGTACTTGCTGGAGTTTAAAAGTTTAACATCGCAAAGGGGTCTGTACTCGCTGGAGTTTAAAAGGTTAACATATGAAATAGGCCTGTACTTGCTGGAATTTAAAAGGTTAACATCTCAAAAGGGCCTGTACTCGTGAGAGTTTAAAAGGTTAACATATGAAAGGGATCTGTACTCGTTCGAACTTAAAAGGTTAACATATGAAAGGGGCCTAAACTCGCTGGAGTTTAAAAGGTTAACATATGAAAGTGGCCTCTACTCGCTGGAGTTTGAAAGGTTAACATTTCAAAGGGGCCGGTACACGCTGGAGTTTAAAAGGTTAACATATGAAAGGGGCCTGTGCTCGCTGGAGTTTAAAAGGTTAACATCACAAAGGGGCCTGCACTCGCTGGAGTTTAAAAGGATAACATATGAAAGAGGCCTGTACTCGCTGGAGTTTAAAAGGTTAACATATGAAAGGTCTGCACTCGCTGGAGTTTAAAAGGTTATCATCTCAAAGGGGCCTAAACTCGTTGGAGATTAAAAGGTTAACATATGAAAGGGGCCTGTACTCGCTGGAGTTTAGAAGGTTAACATCACAATGGGGCCTATACTCGCAGGAGTTTAATAGGTTAAAATCTCAAAGGGGCCTGTACTCACTCGAGATTAAAACGATAACATATGAAAGTGGCCTCTACTCTCTGGAGTTTGAAAGGTTAACATTTCAAAGGGGCGTGTACTCACAGAAGTTTAAAAGGTTAACATATGAGAGGTGCCTGTGCTCGCTGGAGCTTAAAAGGTTAAAATCTGAAAGGGGCCTGTACTCGCTGCAGTTTAAAATGTTAACATCTCAAAGGGGCCTTTACTCGCTGGAGTTTAAAAGGTTAACAGCTCAAAGGGGTCTGTACTCGCTGGAGTTTAAAAGGTTAACATCTCAAAGAGACTTGAGCTCGCGGTAGTTTAAACGGTTAACATATGAAATGACTGTACTCACTGGAGTTTAAAACGTTAACATAAGAAAGGGACCTGTACTCACTGGAATTTAAAAGGTTAACATCGCAAAGGGGCTTGTACTCACTGGAGTTTAAAAGGTTAACATATGAAATAGGCCTGTACTTGCTGGAGTTTAAAAGTTTAACATCGCAAAGGGGTCTGTACTCGCTGGAATTTAAAAGGTTAACATCTCAAAAGGGCCTGTACTCGTGAGAGTTTAAAAGGTTAACATATGAAAGGGATCTGTACTTGTTCGAACTTAAAAGGTTAACATATGAAAGGGGCCTAACCTCGCTGGAGTTTAAAATGTTAACATATGAAAGTGGCCTCTACTCGCTGGAGTTTGAAAGGTTTACATTTCAAAGGGGCCGGTACACGCTGGAGTTTAAAAGGTTAACATCTCAAAGGGGCCTGTACTCGCTGGAGTTTAAAAGTATAACATTTCAAAGTGTCTTGTACTCGCTGGAGTTTGAATGGTTAACATATGAAAGGCCTGTACTCGCTGGAGTTTAAAATATTAACATCTCAAAGGGGCCTTTACTCGCTGGAGCTTAAAACTTTAACAGCTCAAAGGGGCCTGTACTCACAGAAGTTTAAAAGGTTATCATATGAAAGGGGCCTATACACTCTGGAATTTAAAAGGTTAACATATGAAAGCGGCATGTACTCGCTGGAGTTTAAAAGGTTAACATCACAAAGGGGCCTGCACTCGCTGGAGTTTAAAAGGATAACATATGAAAGGGGCCTGTACTCGCTGGAGTTTAAAAGGTTAACATATGAAAAGGGCCTGTACTCGCTAGAGTTTAAAAGGTTAACATGTCAATGAGGCTTGTACTCGCTGGAGTTTAAAGGGTTAACATAAGAAAGGTCTGCACTCGGTGGAGTTTAAAAGGTTATCATCTCAAAGGGGCCTAAACTCGTTGGAGATTAAAAGGTTAACATATGAAAGGGGCCTGTACTCGCTGGAGTTTAGAAGGTTAACATCACAAGGGGGCCTATACTCGCAGGAGTTTAATAGGTAAAAATCTCAAAGGGGCCTGTACTCACTCGAGATTAAAACGATAACATATGAAAGTGGCCTCCACTCTCTGGAGTTTGAAAGGTTAACATTTCAAAGGGGCCTGTACACGCTGGAGTTTAAAAGGTTTACATCTTAAAGTGGATGTAGTCGCTGGAGTTTAAAGGGATAACATAGGAAAGGTCTGTACTCGCTGGAGATTAAAAGGTTAACATATGAACGGGGCCTATACTCACTGGAGTTTAAAAGGTTAACATCTCTAAGAGGCCTGTACTTGCTGGAGTTTAAAAGTTTAATATCGCAAAGGGGTCTGTACTCGCTGGAATTTAAAAGGTTAACATCTCAAAAGGGCCTGTACTAGTGGGAGTTTAAAAGGTTAGCATATGAAAGGGGCCTAAACTCGCTGGAGTTTAAAAGGTTAACATATGAAAGGGGCCTGTACTCGCTGGAGTTTAAAAGGTTAACATATGAAAGTGGCCTCTACTCGCTGGAGTTTAAAATGTTATCATCTCAAAGGGGCCTAAACTCACTTGATTTTAAAAGGTTAACATATGAAAGGGGCCTGTACTCGCTGGAGTTTAAAAGGTTAACATATGAAAGGGGCCTGTACTCGCTGGAGTTTAAAAGGTTAATATCTCAAAGGGGCCTGTACTCGCTGGAGTTTAAAAGGTTAACATATGAAAGTGGCCTCTACTCGCTGGAGTTTAAAATGTTATCATCTCAAAGGGGCCTAAACTCGCTTGATTTTAAAAGGTTAACATATGAAAAGGGCCTGTACTCGCTGGAGTTTAAAAGGTTAAAATCTGAAAGGTGCCTGTAATTGCTAGAGTTTAAAAGGTTAGCATCTCAAAGTGGCCTGTACTCGCTGGAGTTTAAAAGGTTAACATATGAAACGGGCCTGGACTCGCTGGAGTTTGAAAGTTTAACATCGCAAAGGGGCTTGTACTCGCTGGAGTTTAAAAGGTTAACATATGAAATAGGCCTGTACTTGCTGGAGTTTAAAAGTTTAACATCGCAAAGGGGTCTGTACTCGCTGGAATTTAAAAGGTTAACATCTCAAAAGGGCCTGTACTCGTGAGAGTTTAAAAGGTTAACATATGAAAGGGATCTGTACTCGTTCGAACTTAAAAGGTTAACATATGAAAGGGGCCTAACCTCGCTGGAGTTTAAAATGTTAACATATGAAAGTGGCCTCTACTCGCTGGAGTTTGAAAGGTTAACATTTCAAAGGGGCCGGTACACGCTGGAGTTTAAAAGGTTAACATATGAAAGGGGCCTGTGCTCGCTGGAATTTAAAAGGTTAACATCTCAAAGGGGCCTGTACTCGCTGGAGTTTAAAAGTTTAACATTTCAAAGTGTCTTGTACTCGCTGGAGTTTGAATGGTTAACATATGAAAGGCCTGTACTCGCTGGAGTTTAAAATATTAACATCTCAAAGGGGCCTTTACTCGCTGGAGCTTAAAACTTTAACAGCTCAAAGGGGCCTGTACTCACAGAAGTTTAAAAGGTTATCATATGAAAGGGGCCTATACACTCTGGAATTTAAAAGGTTAACATATGAAAGCGGCATGTACTCGCTGGAGTTTAAAAGGTTAACATCTGAAAGGTGCCTGTAATTGCTAGAGTTTAAAAGGTTAGCATCTCAAAGTGGCCTGTACTCGCTGGAGTTTAAAAGGTTAACATATGAAACGGGCCTGGACTCGGTGGAGTTTAAAAGGTTAACATATGAAAGTGGCCTCTACTCACTGGAGTTTGAAAGTTTAACATCGCAAAGGGGCTTGTACTCGCTGGAGTTACAAAGGTTAACATATGAAAAAGGCCTGTACTTGCTGGAGTTTAAAAGTTTAACATCGCAAAGGGGTCTGTACTCGCTGGAATTTAAAAGGTTAACATCTCAAAAGGGCCTGTACTCGTGAGAGTTTAAAAGGTTAACATATGAAAGGGATCTGTACTCGTTCGAAATTAAAAGGTTAACATATGAAAGGGGCCTAACCTCGCTGGAGTTTAAAATGTTAACATATGAAAGTGGCCTCTACTCGCTGGAGTTTGAAAGGTTAACATTTCAAAGGGGCCGGTACACGCTGGAGTTTAAAAGGTTAACATATGAAAGGGGCCTGTGCTCGCTGGAATTTAAAAGGTTAACATCTCAAAGGGGCCTGTACTCGCTGGAGTTTAAAAGTTTAACATTTCAAAGTGTCTTGTACTCGCTGGAGTTTGAATGGTTAACATATGAAAGGCCTGTACTCACTGGAGTTTAAAATATTAACATCTCAAAGGGGCCTTTACTCGCTGGAGCTTAAAACTTTAACAGCTCAAAGGGGCCTGTACTCACAGAAGTTTAAAAGGTTATCATATGAAAGGGGCCTATACACTCTGGAATTTAAAAGGTTAACATATGAAAGCGGCATGTACTCGCTGGAGTTTAAAAGGTTAAAATATGAAAGGGGCCTGTACTCGCTGGAGTTTAAAAGGTTAACATATGAAAAGGGCCTGTACTCGCTAGAGATTAAAAGGTTAACATGTCAATGAGGCTTGTACTCGCTGGAGTTTAAAGGGTTAACATAAGAAAGGTCTGCACTCGCTGGAGTTTAAAAGGTTATCATCTCAAAGGGGCCTAAACTCGTTGGAGATTAAAAGGTTAACATATGAAAGGGGCCTGTACTCGCTGGAGTTTAATAGGTTAAAATCTCAAAGGGGCCTGTACTCACTCGAGATTAAAACGATAACATATGAAAGTGGCCTCCACTCTCTGGAGTTTGAAAGGTTAACATTTCAAAGGGGCCTGTACACGCTGGAGTTTAAAAGGTTTACATCTTAAAGTGGATGTAGTCGCTGGAGTTTAAAGGGATAACATAGGAAAGGTCTGTACTCGCTGGAGATTAAAGGGTTAACATATGAACGGGGCCTGTACTCACTGGAGTTTAAAAGGTTAACATCTCAAAGAGGCCTGTACTTGCTGGAGTTTAAAAGTTTAATATCGCAAAGGGGTCTGTACTCGCTGGAATTTAAAAGGTTAACATCTCAAAAGGGCCTGTACTAGTGGGAGTTTAAAAGGTTAACATATGAAAGGGGCCTAAACTCGCTGGAGTTTAAAAGGTTAACATATGAAAGGGGCCTGTACTCGCTGGAGTTTAAAAGGTTAACATATGAAAGGGGCCTGTACTCGCTGGAGTTTAAAAGGTTAACATATGAAAGTGGCCTCTACTCGCTGGAGTTTAAAATGTTATCATCTCAAAGGGGCCTAAACTCACTTGATTTTAAAAGGTTAACATATGAAAGGGGCCTGTACTCGCTGGAGTTTAAAAGGTTAACATATGAAGGGGCCTGTGCTCACTGGAGCTTAAAAGGTTAAAATCTGAAAGGTGCCTTTAATTGCTAGAGTTTAAAAGGTTAACATCTCAAAGGGGCCTAAACTCGTTGGATATTAAAAGGTTAACATATGAAAGAGGCCTGTACTCGCTGGTGTTTAAAAGGTTAACATCTCAAAAAAGCCTGTACTCGCTGGAATTTAAATGGTTAACATCTGAAAGTGGCCTCTACTCGCTTGAGTTTGAAAGTTTAACATCGCAAAGGGGTCTGTACACGCTGGAGTTTAAAGGGTTAACATAAGAAAGGTCTGCACTCGCTGGAGTTTAAAAGGTTATCATCTCAAAGGGGCCTAAACTCGTTGGAGATTAAAAGGTTAACATATGAAAGAGGCCTGTACTCGCTGGAGTTTAAAAGGTTAACATCTCAAAGGGGCCTGGACTTACAGGAGTTTAAAAGGTTAACTTATGAAAGGGGTCTGACTCATTCGAACTTAAAAGGTTAACATATGAAAGGGGCCTATACGCTCTGGAATTTAAAGGGTTAACGTATGAAAGGGGCCTGCACTTGCTGGAGTTTAATACGTTAACATATGAAAGGGGCCTGTACTCGCTGGAGTTTAAAAGGTTAACATCTCAAAAAAGACTGTACTCGCTGGAATTTAAATGGTTAACATCTGAAAGTGGCCTGTACTCGCTGGAGTTTAAAGGGTTATCATAAGAAAGTTCTGTACTCGCTGGAGTTTAAAAGGTTAACATGTCAATGAGGCTTGTACTCGCTGGAGTTTAAAGGGTTAACATAAGAAAGGTCTGCACTCGCTGGAGTTTAAAAGGTTATCATCTCAAAGGGGCCTAAACTCGTTGGAGATTAAAAGGTTAACATATGAAAGGGGCCTGTACATGCTGGAGTTTAGAAGGTTAACATCACAAGGGGGCCTATACTCGCAGGAGTTTAATAGGTTAAAATCTCAAAGGGGCCTGTACTCACTCGAGATTAAAACAATAACATATGAAAGTGGCCTCCACTCGCTGGAGTTTGAAAGGTTAACATTTCAAAGGGGCCTGTACACGTTGGAGTTTAAAAGGTTTACATCTTAAAGTGGATGTAGTCGGTGGAGTTTAAAAGGATAACATATGAAAGGTCTGTACTCGCTGGAGTTTAAAAGGTTAACATCTCAAAGGCCCTGTACTCACTGGAGATTAAAAGGTTAACATATGAAGGGGGCTTGTGATCGCTGGAGCTTAAATGGTTAACATCTGAAAGTGGCCTGTACTGGCTGGAGTTTAAAAGGTTATCATAAGAAAGTTCTGTACTCGCTGGAGTTTAAAAGGTTATCATTTCAAAGGGGCCTAAACTCGTTGGAGCGTAAAAGGTTAAAATCTCAAGGGTGCCTGTACTCGCTGGAATTTAAAAGGTTAACATCACAATGGGGGCTATACTCGCTGGAGTTTAAAAGGTTAACATATGAAAGGGGCCTATACACTGGAATTTAAAAGGTTAACATATGAAAGCGGCATGTACTCGCTGGAGTTTAAAAGGTTAACATCACAAAGGGGCCTGCACTCGCTGGAGTTTAAAAGGTTAACATATTAAAGGGGCCTGTACTCGCTGGAGTTTAAAATGTTAAAATCTCAAATGGGCCTGTACTATCTGGATTTGAACATGTTAACATATGAAAGGGGCCTGTACTCGCTAGAGTGTAAAGGGTTAACATATGAAAGGCCATGAATCGATGTTGTTTACAAGGTTAAAATCTGAAAGGGGCCTGTACTCGCAGGAGTTTCAAAGGTTAACCTATGAGGGGACCCTGTGATCGCCCTTTGGTTTAAAAGGTTAACATATGAAAGGGGCCTGTGCTCGCTGGAGTTTAAAAGGTGAACATATGAAAGAGGCCAGTACTCACTGGAGTTTAAAAGGTTAACACATGAAAGGGGCATGTACTCGCTGGAGTTTAAAAGGTTAACATCTCAAAGCAGCCTGTACTCGCTGGAGTTTAAAGGGTTAACATATGAAAGGTCTGTACTCGCTAGAGTTTAAAAGGTTATCATCTCAAAGTGGCCTATTCTTGCTGGAGTTTAAAAGGTTAACATATGAAAGGGGCCAGTTCTTGCTGGAGTTTAAAAGGTTAACATATGAAAGAGGCCTGTACTTTGTGGAGTTTAAAATATGGAAGGGGCCTGTATTTGTTCATGCTTAAAAGGGTAAAATCTCAAAGGGGCCTGTACTCGCTGGAGTTTAAAAGGTTAACATATGAAAGGGGCATGTACTCGCTGGAGTTTAAAAGGTTAACATCTCAAAGCAGCCTGTACTCGCTGGAGTTTAAAAGGTTAACATATGAAAGTGGCCACTCCTCGCTTGAGTTTAAAAGGTTAACATATGAAAGGGACCTGTGCTCGCTGGAGTTAAAAGGTTAAAATCACAAAGAGGCCTGTACTTGCTGGAGTTTAAAAGGTTAACATCTCAAAGGGGCCTGTACTCGCTGGAGTTTAAAAGGTTAACATATGAAAGTGGCCTCTACTCGATTGAGTTTAAAAGGTTAACATATGAAAGGGGCCTATACACTCTGGAATTTAAAAGGTTAACACATGAAAGCGGCATGTACTCGCTGGAGTTTAAAAGGTTAACATCACAAAGGGGCTTGTACTCACTGGAGTATAAAAGGTTAACATATGAAAGGGGCCTGTACTCGCTGGCGCTTAAAAGGTTAACATAACAACGGTCTGTACTCACTGGCATTTAAAATGTTATCATTTTAAAGGGGCCTGTACTCACAGGAGATTAAATGGTTAACATATGAAAGGGGCCTGCACTCTCTGGAGTTTAAAAGTGAACATATGAAAGGGGCCTGTACTCGCTGGAGTTTAAAGGGTTAACATACGAAAGGTCTGTACTCGCTGGAATTTAAAAAGTTATCACGTCAAAGAGGATTATACTCGCTGGAGTGTAAAGGGTTAACATAAGAAAGGTCTGTACTCGCTGGAGTTTAAAAGGTTAACATAAGAAAGTGGCCTGTACTCGCTGGAGTTTAAAAGGATAACTTCTGAAAGGGGCTTGTACTCGCTGGAGTTTAAAGGGTTAACATAAGAAAGGTCTCTACTCAATGGAACTTAAAAAGTTATCATGTCAAAGGGGCTTGTACTAGATGGAGTTTAAAGGGTTAACATAAGAAAGTTCTGTATTCGCTGGAGTTTAAAAGGTTAATGTACGAAAGGGGCCTGTACTCGCTGGAGTTTAAAAGGTTAACATATGAAAGGGGCATGTACTTGCTGGAGTTTAAAATGTTAAAATCTCAAATGGGCCTGTACTTGCTGGAGTTTAAAGGGTTAACATATGAAAGGGGCCTGTACACGCTGGAGTTTAAAAATTTACATATGAAAGGGGCCTGTACTCACTGGAGTTTAAAGGGTTAACATAAGAAAGGGGAATGTAATCACTGGAGTTTAAAGGGTTAACATATGGAAGGCGTGGATTCGCTGGAGTTTAAAAATTAACATATGAAAGGCGGCCTGTACTCGCTGGCGCTTAAAAGATTCACATAACAACGGTCTTTACTCACTGTCATTTAAAATGTTATCATTTTAAAAGGGCCTGTACTCACTGGAGATTAAATGGTTAACATATGAAAGGGGCCAGCACTCTCTGGAGTTTAAAAGTGAACATATGAAAGAGGCTTGTACTCGCTGGAGTTTAAAGGGTTAACTTCTGAAAGGGGCTTGTACTCGCTGGAGTTTAAAGGGTTAACATAAGAAAGGTCTCTACTCAATGGAACTTAAAAAGTTATTATGTCAAAGGGGCTTGTACTAGATGGAGTTTAAAGGGTTAACATAAGAAAGTTCTGTATTCGCTGGAGTTTAAAAGGTTAATGTACGAAAGGGGCCTGTACTCGCTGGAGTTTAAAAGGTTAACATATGAAAGTGGCATGTACTTGCTGGCGCTTAAAAGGTTAACATAACAACGGTCTGTACTCACTGGCATTTAAAATGTTATCATTTTAAAGGGGCCTGTACTCACTGGAGATTAAATGGTTAACATATGAATGGGGCCTGCACTCTCTGGAGTTTAAAAGTGAACATATGAAAGGGGCTTGTACTCGCTGGAGTTTAAAGGGTTAACATACGAAAGGTCTGTACTCGCTGGAATTTAAAAAGTTATCACGTCAAAGAGGATTATACTCGCTGGAGTGTAAAGGGTTAACGTAAGAAAGGTCTGTACTCGCTGGAGTTTAACAGGTTTACATATGAAAGGGGCATGTACTCGCTGGAGTTTAAAGGGTTAACATAAGAAAGGTCTGTACTCGCTGGAGTTTAAAAGGTTAACGTACGAAAGGGGCCTGTACTCGCTGGAGTTTAAAAATTAAAATATGACAGTGGCCTGTATTCGTTGGAGTTTAAAAGGTTAACATAAGAAAGCGGTCTGTACTCGCTGGAGTTTAAAAGTGAACATATGAAAGGGGCGTGTACTCGCTGAAGTTTAAAAGGTTAACGTCTCAAACAGGTTTGTACTCACTGGAGTTTCAAAGGTTAGCATATGAAAGGGGCCTGTGCTCGCTGGGGTTTAAAAGGTTAACATCTCAAACGGGCTTGTACCCGCTGGAGTTTAAAGGGTTAAAATAAAAAAGGTCTGTACTCGGTGGAGTTTAAAAGGTTAACGTACGAAAGGGGCCTGTACTCGCTGGAGTTTAAAATGTTAAAATCTCAAATGGGCCTGTACTATCTGGAGTTTAACATGTTAACATATGAAAGGGGCCTGTACTTGCTGGAGTTTAAAGGGTTAACATAAAAAGTGGCATGTAATCGCTGGAGTTTAAAGGGTTAACATATGAAAGGCCTAGTTTCGCTGTTGTTTAAAAGGTTAAAATCTGAAAGGGGCCTGTGCTCGCTGGGGTTTAAAAGGTTAATATATGAAAGGGGCCTGTACTCGCTGGAGTTTCAAAGGATAACATATGAAAGGGGCCTGTGCTCGCTGTGGTTTAAATGGTTAACATATGAAAGGGTACTGTACTCGCTGGAGTTTCAAAGGTTAACATATGAAAAGGGCCTGTGCTCGCTGGGGTTTAAAAGGTTAACATATGAAAGGCCTGTACTCACTGGAGTTTCAAAGGTTAGCATATGAAAGGGGCCTGTGCTTGCTGGAGTTTAAAAATTAACATATGAAACGGGCCTGTACTCACTGGAGTTTAAAAGGATAACATATGAAAGTGGCATGTACTCACTGGAATTTAAAAGGTTAACATCTCAAAGGGGCCTGTACTCGCTGGAGTTTAAAATGTTAAAATCTCAAATGGGCCTGTACTATCTGGAGTTTAACATGTTAACATATGAACGGGGCCTGTATTCGCTGGAGTTTAAAAGGTTAACATCTTAAAGGGGCCTGTACTCACAGGAGTGTAAAAGGTTAACATATGAAAGCAGCCTGTACTTGCTGGAGTTTAAAAGGTTTACATACGAAAGGGGCCTGTACTCGCTGGAGTATAAAAGGTTAACATATGAAAGGGGCCTGTACTCGCTGGCGCTTAAAAGGTTAACATAACAACGGTCTGTACTCACTGGCATTTAAAATGTTATCATTTTAAAGGGGCCTGTACTCACTGGAGTTTAAATGGTTAACATATGAAAGGGGCCAGCACTCTCTGGAGTTTAAAAGTGAACATATGAAAGGGGCTTGTACTCGCTGGAGTTTAAAAGGTTAACATATGAAAGTGGCATGTACTCGCTAGAGTTGAAAAGGTTAACATTTCAAAGGGGCTTGTACTCGCTGGAGTATAAAAGGTTAACATATGAAAGGGGCCTGTACTCGCTGGCGCTTAAAAGGTTAACATAACAACGGTCTGTACTCACTGGCATTTAAAATGTTATCATTTTAAAGGGGCCTGTACTCACTGGAGTTTGAATGGTTAACATATGAAAGGGGCCTGCACTCTCTGGAGTTTAAAAGTGAACATATGATAGGGGCTTGTACTCGCTGGAGTTTAAAGGGTTAACATAAGAAAGGTCTGTACTCGCTGGAGTTTAACAGGTTAACATATGAAAGGGGCATGTACTCGCTGGAGTTTAAAGGGTTAACATATGAAAGGCCTGGACTCGCTGTTGTTTAAAAGGTTAACATATGAAAGGGGCCTGTACTCGCTGGAGTTTAAAAGGTTAACATATGAAAGGGTCCTGTACTCGCTGGAGTTTAAAGGGTTAACATATGAAAGGGGCCTGTACTCGCTGGAGTTTAAAAATTTACATATGAAAGGGGCCTGGACTTGCTGGAGTTTAAAGGGTTAACATAAAAAGGGGCATGTAATCGCTGGAGTTTAAAGGGTTAACATATGAAAGGGGCCTGTACTCGCTGGAGTTTAAAAATTAAAATATGACAGTGGCCTGTACTCATTGGAGTTTAAAAGGTTAACATAAGAAAGGTCTGTACTCGCTGGAGTTTAAAACGTTAACGTAAGAAAGGTCGGTACTCACTGCAATTTAAAAGGTTATCATCTCAAAGGGGCTTCTACTCGCTGGAGTTTAAAGGGTTAACATAAGAAATGTTTGTACTCACTAGAGTTTAAAAGGTTAACATATGAAAGGGTCGTGTGCTCGCTGAAGTTTAAAACGTTAACGTCTCAAACAGGTTTGTACTCACTGGAGTTTCAAAGGTTAGCATATGAAAGGGGCCTGTGCTCGCTGGGGTTTAAAAGGTTAACATCTCAAACGGGCTTGTACCCGCTGGAGTTTAAAGGGTTAATATAAAAAAGGTCTGTACTCGCTGGAGTTTAAAAGGTTAACGTACGAAAGGGGCCTGTACTCGCTGGAGTTTAAAATGTTAAAATCTCAAATGGGCCTGTACTATCTGGAGTTTAACATGTTAACATATGAAAGGGGCCTGTACTTGCTGGAGTTTAAAAGGTTAACATATGAAAGGGTCCTGTACTCGCTGGAGTTTAAAGGGTTAACATATGAAAGGAGCCTGTGCTCGCTGGGGTTTAAAAGGTTAACATATGAAAGGGGCCTGTATTCGCTGGAGTTTAAAAATTAACATATGAAAGAGGCCTGGACTTGCTGGAGTTTAAAGGGTTAACATAAAAAGGGGCATGTAATCGCTGGAGTTTAAAGGGTTAACATATGAAAGGCCTAGTTTCGCTGTTGTTTAAAAGGTTAAAATCTGAAAGGGGCCTGTGCTCGCTGGGGTTTAAAAGGTTAACATATGAAAGGGGCCTGTACTCGCTGGAGTTTCAAAGGATAACATATGAAAGGGGCCTGTGCTCGCTGTGGTTTAAATGGTTAACATATGAAAGGGTACTGTACTCGCTGGAGTTTCAAAGGTTAACATATGAAAAGGGCCTGTGCTCGCTGGGGTTTAAAAGGTTAACATATGAAAGGCCTGTACTCACTGGAGTTTCAAAGGTTAGCATATGAAAGGGGCCTGTGCTCGCTGGGGTTTCAAAGGTTAACATATGAAAATGGCCTGTGCTCGGTGAGGTTTAAAAGGTTAACATATGAAAGGGGCCTGTACTCGCTGGGGTTTAAAAGGTTAACATATGAAAGGGGCCTGCACTCTCTGGAGTTTAAAAGTGAACATATGAAAGGGGCTTGTACTCGCTGGAGTTTAACAGGTTAACATATGAAAGTGGCATGTACTCGCTAGAGTTGAAAAGGTTAACATCTCAAAGGGGCTTGTACTCACTGGAGTATAAAAGGTTAACATATGAAAGGGGCCTGTACTCGCTGGCGCTTAAAAGGTTAACATAACAACGGTCTGTACTCACTGGCATTTAAAATGTTATCATTTTAAAGGGGCCTGTACTCACTGGAGATTAAATGGTTAACATATGAAAGGGGCCTGCACTCTCTGGAGTTTAAAAGTGAACATATGAAAGGGGCTTGTACTCGCTGGAGTTTAAAGGGTTAACATATGAAAGGTCTGTACTCGCTGGAATTTAAAAAGTTATCACGTCAAAGAGGATTATACTCGCTGGAGTGTAAAGCGTTAACATAAGAAAGGTCTGTACTCGCTGGAGTTTAAAAGCATAACATATGAAAGGCCTGGACTCGCTGTTGTTTAAAAGGTTAAAATCTGAAAGGGGCCTGTACTCGCTGGAGTTTAAAAATTAACATATGAAAGGGGCCTGTACTCGCTGGGGTATAAAAGGTTCACATATGAAAGGGGCTTGTACTCGCTGGAGTTTAAAGGGTTAACATAAGAAAGGTCTCTACTCAATGGAACTTAAAAAGTTATCATGTCAAAGGGGCTTGTACTAGATGGAGTTTAAAGGGTTAACATATGATATGCCTTGATTCGCTGTTTTTTAAAAGGTTAAAATCTGAAAGGGGCCTGTACTCGCTGGAGTTTCAAAGGATAACATATGAAAGGGGCCTGTACTCGCTGGGGTTTAAAAGGTTAACATATGAAAGGGGCATGTACTCGCTGGAGTTTAAAAATTTACATATGAAAGGGGCCTGTACTCGCTGGAGTTTCAAAGGTTAACATATGAAAAGGGCCTGTGCTCGGTGGGGTTTAAAAGGTTAACATATGAAAGGGGCCTGTACTCGCTGGGGTTTAAAAGGTTAACATATGAAAGGGGCCTGCACTCTCTGGAGTTTAAAAGTGAACATATGAAAGGGGCTTGTACTCGCTGGAGTTTAACAGGTTAACATATGAAAGTGGCATGTACTCGCTAGAGTTGAAAAGGTTAACATCTCAAAGGGGCTTGTACTCACTGGAGTATAAAAGGTTAACATATGAAAGGGGCCTGTACTCGCTGGCGCTTAAAAGGTTAACATAACAACGGTCTGTACTCACTGGCATTTAAAATGTTATCATTTTAAAGGGGCCTGTACTCACTGGAGATTAAATGGTTAACATATGAAAGGGGCCTGCACTCTCTGGAGTTTAAAAGTGAACATATGAAAGGGGCTTGTACTCGCTGGAGTTTAAAGGGTTAACATACGAAAGGTCTGTACTCGCTGGAATTTAAAAAGTTATCACGTCAAAGAGGATTATACTCGCTGGAGTGTAAAGCGTTAACATAAGAAAGGTCTGTACTCGCTGGAGTTTAAAATGTTAACATACGAAAGGGGACTGTACTCGCTGGAGATTAAAAGCATAACATATGAAAGGCCTGGACTCGCTGTTGTTTAAAAGGTTAAAATCTGAAAGGGGCCTGTACTCGCTGGAGTTTAAAAATTAACATATGAAAGTGGCCTGTACTCGCTGGAGTTTCAAAGGATAACATATGAAAGGGGCCTGTACTCGCTGGGGTTTAAAAGGTTCACATATGAAAGGGGCCTGTGCTCGCAGGAGTTTAAAAGTGAACATATGATAGGGGCCTGTACTGGCTGGAGTTTAAAAGGTTAACGTCTCAAAGAGGCTTGTACTCGCTGGAGTTTAAAGGGTTAACATAAGAAAGTTCTGCAATCGCTGGAGTATAAAAGTTTAACATATGAAAGGGGGCTGTACTCGCTGGAGCTTAAAATATTATAACCTCAAATGGTCCTGTACTATCTGGAGTTTAACAGGTTAACATATGAAAGGTGCATTTGCTCGCAGGAGTTTAAAGGGTTAACATATGAAAGGCCTAGACTCGCTGTTGTTTAAAAAGGTTAAAATCTGAAAGGGTCCTGTACTCGCTGGAGTTTAAAGGGTTAACATAAGAAATGTTTGTACTCACTGGAGTTTAAAAGGTTAACATATGAAAGCGGCCTGTACTCGCTGGAGTTTAAAAGGATAACATATGAAAGTGGCATGTACTCACCAGAGTTTAAAAGGTTAACATCTCAAAGGGGCTTGTACTCGCTGGAGTTTAAAGGGTTAACATAAGAAAGGTCTGTACTCGCTTGAATTTAAAAAGTTATCATGTCAAAGACTATTTTACTCGCTGGAGCTTAAAATGTTAAAATCTCAAATGGGCCTGTACTATCTGGAGTTTAACAGGTTAACATATGAAATGGGCCTGTTCTCGCTGGAGTTTAAAAGGTTAACGTACGAAAGGGGCCTGTACTCGCTGGAGTTTAAAAGGTTAACATATGAAAGGGGCCTGTACTCGCTGGAGATTAAAATGTTAAAATCTCAAATGGGCCTGTACTATCTGGAGTTTAACATGTTAACATATGAAAGCGGCCTGTACTCGCTGGAGTTTAAAAGGTTAACATATGAAAGGGTCCTGTACTCGCTGGACTTTAAAGGGTGAACATATGAAAGGCCTGGACTCTCTGTTGTTTAAAAGGTTAAAATCTGAAAGGGGCCTGTACTCGCAGGAGTTTCAAAGGTTAACATATGAAAGGAGTCTGTGCTCGCTGGGGTTTAAAAGGTTAACATATGAAAGGGGCCTGTACTCGCTGGAGTTTAAAAATTAAAATATGACAGTGGCCTGTACTCGTTGGAGTTTAAAAAGTTAACATAAGAAAGGTCTGTACTCGCTGGAGTTTAAAACGTTAACATAAGAAAGGTCGGTACTTACTGCAATTTAAAAGGTTATCATCTCAAAGGGGCTTCTACTCGCTGGAGTTTAAAGGGTTAACATAAGAAATGTTTGTACTCACTGGAGTTTAAAAGGTTAACATATGAAAGCGGCCTGTACTCGCTGGAGTTTAAAAGTGAACATATGAAAGGGCCTGTACTCGCTGAAGTTTAAAAGGTTAACGTCTCAAACAGGTTTGTACACGCTGGAGTTTAAAGGGTTAGCATAAGGAAGATCTGTACTAGCTGGAGTATAAAAGTTTATCATATGGAAGTGTCCTGTACTCGCTGGAGTATAAAAGGTTAACATATGAAAGGGGCCTGTACTCGCTGGAGCTTAAAATGATAAAACCTAAAATGGCCCTGTACTATCTGGAGTTTAACATGTTAACATATGAAAGGGCACTGTACTCGCTGGAGTTTAAAAGGTTAACATATGAAAGGGTCCTGTACTCGCTGGAGTTTAAGGGGTAAACATATGAAAGGGGCCTGTACTCGCTGGAGTTTAAAGGGTTACATAAGAAAGGGGCATGTAATCGCTGGAGTTTAAAGGGTTAACATATGATAGGCCTTGATTCACTGTTGTTTAAAAGGTTAAAATCTGAAAGGGGCCTGTACTCGCTGGAGTTTCAAAGGATAACATATGAAAGGGGCCTGTGCTCGCTGGGGTTTAAAAGGTTAACATATGAAAGGGGCATGTACTCGCTGGAGTTTAAAAATTTACATATGAAAGGGGCCTGTACTCGCTGGAGTTTCAAAGGTTAACATATGAAAAGGGCCTGTGCTCGGTGGGGTTTAAAAGGTTAACATATGAAAGGGGCCTGTACTCGCTGGGGTTTAAAAGGTTAACATATGAAAGGGGCCTGCACTCTCTGGAGTTTAAAAGTGAACATATGAAAGGGGCTTGTACTCGCTGGAGTTTAACAGGTTAACATATGAAAGTGGCATGTACTCGCTAGAGTTGAAAAGGTTAACATCTCAAAGGGGCTTGTACTCACTGGAGTATAAAAGGTTAACATATGAAAGGGGCCTGTACTTGCTGGCGCTTAAAAGGTTAACATAACAACGGTCTGTACTCACTGGCATTTAAAATGTTATCATTTTAAAGGGGCCTGTACTCACTGGAGATTAAATGGTTAACATATGAAAGGGGCCTGCACTCTCTGGAGTTTAAAAGTGAACATATGAAAGGGGCTTGTACTCGCTGGAGTTTAAAGGGTTAACATACGAAAGGTCTGTACTCGCTGGAATTTAAAAAGTTATCACGTCAAAGAGGATTATACTCGCTGGAGTGTAAAGCGTTAACATAAGAAAGGTCTGTACTCGCTGGAGTTTAAAAGCATAACATATGAAAGGCCTGGACTCGCTGTTGTTTAAAAGGTTAAAATCTGAAAGGGGCCTGTACTCGCTGGAGTTTAAAAATTAACATATGAAAGGGGCCTGTACTCGCTGGGGTATAAAAGGTTCACATATGAAAGGGGCTTGTACTCGCTGGAGTTTAAAGGGTTAACATAAGAAAGGTCTCTACTCAATGGAACTTAAAAAGTTATCATGTCAAAGGGGCTTGTACTAGATGGAGTTTAAAGGGTTAACATATGATATGCCTTGATTCGCTGTTTTTTAAAAGGTTAAAATCTGAAAGGGGCCTGTACTCGCTGGAGTTTCAAAGGATAACATATGAAAGGGGCCTGTACTCGCTGGGGTTTAAAAGGTTAACATATGAAAGGGGCATGTACTCGCTGGAGTTTAAAAATTTACATATGAAAGGGGCCTGTACTCGCTGGAGTTTCAAAGGTTAACATATGAAAAGGGCCTGTGCTCGGTGGGGTTTAAAAGGTTAACATATGAAAGGGGCCTGTACTCGCTGGGGTTTAAAAGGTTAACATATGAAAGGGGCCTGCACTCTCTGGAGTTTAAAAGTGAACATATGAAAGGGGCTTGTACTCGCTGGAGTTTAACAGGTTAACATATGAAAGTGGCATGTACTCGCTAGAGTTGAAAAGGTTAACATCTCAAAGGGGCTTGTACTCACTGGAGTATAAAAGGTTAACATATGAAAGGGGCCTGTACTCGCTGGCGCTTAAAAGGTTAACATAACAACGGTCTGTACTCACTGGCATTTAAAATGTTATCATTTTAAAGGGGCCTGTACTCACTGGAGATTAAATGGTTAACATATGAAAGGGGCCTGCACTCTCTGGAGTTTAAAAGTGAACATATGAAAGGGGCTTGTACTCGCTGGAGTTTAAAGGGTTAACATACGAAAGGTCTGTACTCGCTGGAATTTAAAAAGTTATCACGTCAAAGAGGATTATACTCGCTGGAGTGTAAAGCGTTAACATAAGAAAGGTCTGTACTCGCTGGAGTTTAAAATGTTAACATACGAAAGGGGACTGTACTCGCTGGAGATTAAAAGCATAACATATGAAAGGCCTGGACTCGCTGTTGTTTAAAAGGTTAAAATCTGAAAGGGGCCTGTACTCGCTGGAGTTTAAAAATTAACATATGAAAGTGGCCTGTACTCGCTGGAGTTTCAAAGGATAACATATGAAAGGGGCCTGTACTCGCTGGGGTTTAAAAGGTTCACATATGAAAGGGGCCTGTGCTCGCAGGAGTTTAAAAGTGAACATATGATAGGGGCCTGTACTGGCTGGAGTTTAAAAGGTTAACGTCTCAAAGAGGCTTGTACTCGCTGGAGTTTAAAGGGTTAACATAAGAAAGTTCTGCAATCGCTGGAGTATAAAAGTTTAACATATGAAAGGGGGCTGTACTCGCTGGAGCTTAAAATATTATAACCTCAAATGGTCCTGTACTATCTGGAGTTTAACAGGTTAACATATGAAAGGTGCATTTGCTCGCAGGAGTTTAAAGGGTTAACATATGAAAGGCCTAGACTCGCTGTTGTTTAAAAAGGTTAAAATCTGAAAGGGTCCTGTACTCGCTGGAGTTTAAAGGGTTAACATAAGAAATGTTTGTACTCACTGGAGTTTAAAAGGTTAACATATGAAAGCGGCCTGTACTCGCTGGAGTTTAAAAGGATAACATATGAAAGTGGCATGTACTCACCAGAGTTTAAAAGGTTAACATCTCAAAGGGGCTTGTACTCGCTGGAGTTTAAAGGGTTAACATAAGAAAGGTCTGTACTCGCTTGAATTTAAAAAGTTATCATGTCAAAGACTATTTTACTCGCTGGAGCTTAAAATGTTAAAATCTCAAATGGGCCTGTACTATCTGGAGTTTAACAGGTTAACATATGAAATGGGCCTGTTCTCGCTGGAGTTTAAAAGGTTAACGTACGAAAGGGGCCTGTACTCGCTGGAGTTTAAAAGGTTAACATATGAAAGGGGCCTGTACTCGCTGGAGATTAAAATGTTAAAATCTCAAATGGGCCTGTACTATCTGGAGTTTAACATGTTAACATATGAAAGCGGCCTGTACTCGCTGGAGTTTAAAAGGTTAACATATGAAAGGGTCCTGTACTCGCTGGACTTTAAAGGGTGAACATATGAAAGGCCTGGACTCTCTGTTGTTTAAAAGGTTAAAATCTGAAAGGGGCCTGTACTCGCAGGAGTTTCAAAGGTTAACATATGAAAGGAGTCTGTGCTCGCTGGGGTTTAAAAGGTTAACATATGAAAGGGGCCTGTACTCGCTGGAGTTTAAAAATTAAAATATGACAGTGGCCTGTACTCGTTGGAGTTTAAAAAGTTAACATAAGAAAGGTCTGTACTCGCTGGAGTTTAAAACGTTAACATAAGAAAGGTCGGTACTTACTGCAATTTAAAAGGTTATCATCTCAAAGGGGCTTCTACTCGCTGGAGTTTAAAGGGTTAACATAAGAAATGTTTGTACTCACTGGAGTTTAAAAGGTTAACATATGAAAGCGGCCTGTACTCGCTGGAGTTTAAAAGTGAACATATGAAAGGGCCTGTACTCGCTGAAGTTTAAAAGGTTAACGTCTCAAACAGGTTTGTACACGCTGGAGTTTAAAGGGTTAGCATAAGGAAGATCTGTACTAGCTGGAGTATAAAAGTTTATCATATGGAAGTGTCCTGTACTCGCTGGAGTATAAAAGGTTAACATATGAAAGGGGCCTGTACTCGCTGGAGCTTAAAATGATAAAACCTAAAATGGCCCTGTACTATCTGGAGTTTAACATGTTAACATATGAAAGGGCACTGTACTCGCTGGAGTTTAAAAGGTTAACATATGAAAGGGTCCTGTACTCGCTGGAGTTTAAGGGGTAAACATATGAAAGGGGCCTGTACTCGCTGGAGTTTAAAGGGTTACATAAGAAAGGGGCATGTAATCGCTGGAGTTTAAAGGGTTAACATATGATAGGCCTTGATTCACTGTTGTTTAAAAGGTTAAAATCTGAAAGGGGCCTGTACTCGCTGGAGTTTCAAAGGATAACATATGAAAGGGGCCTGTGCTCGCTGGGGTTTAAAAGGTTAACATATGAAAGGGGCATGTACTCGCTGGAGTTTAAAAATTTACATATGAAAGGGGCCTGTACTCGCTGGAGTTTCAAAGGTTAACATATGAAAAGGGCCTGTGCTCGGTGGGGTTTAAAAGGTTAACATATGAAAGGGGCCTGTACTCGCTGGGGTTTAAAAGGTTAACATATGAAAGGGGCCTGCACTCTCTGGAGTTTAAAAGTGAACATATGAAAGGGGCTTGTACTCGCTGGAGTTTAACAGGTTAACATATGAAAGTGGCATGTACTCGCTAGAGTTGAAAAGGTTAACATCTCAAAGGGGCTTGTACTCACTGGAGTATAAAAGGTTAACATATGAAAGGGGCCTGTACTTGCTGGCGCTTAAAAGGTTAACATAACAACGGTCTGTACTCACTGGCATTTAAAATGTTATCATTTTAAAGGGGCCTGTACTCACTGGAGATTAAATGGTTAACATATGAAAGGGGCCTGCACTCTCTGGAGTTTAAAAGTGAACATATGAAAGGGGCTTGTACTCGCTGGAGTTTAAAGGGTTAACATACGAAAGGTCTGTACTCGCTGGAATTTAAAAAGTTATCACGTCAAAGAGGATTATACTCGCTGGAGTGTAAAGCGTTAACATAAGAAAGGTCTGTACTCGCTGGAGTTTAAAAGCATAACATATGAAAGGCCTGGACTCGCTGTTGTTTAAAAGGTTAAAATCTGAAAGGGGCCTGTACTCGCTGGAGTTTAAAAATTAACATATGAAAGGGGCCTGTACTCGCTGGGGTATAAAAGGTTCACATATGAAAGGGGCTTGTACTCGCTGGAGTTTAAAGGGTTAACATAAGAAAGGTCTCTACTCAATGGAACTTAAAAAGTTATCATGTCAAAGGGGCTTGTACTAGATGGAGTTTAAAGGGTTAACATATGATATGCCTTGATTCGCTGTTTTTTAAAAGGTTAAAATCTGAAAGGGGCCTGTACTCGCTGGAGTTTCAAAGGATAACATATGAAAGGGGCCTGTACTCGCTGGGGTTTAAAAGGTTAACATATGAAAGGGGCATGTACTCGCTGGAGTTTAAAAATTTACATATGAAAGGGGCCTGTACTCGCTGGAGTTTCAAAGGTTAACATATGAAAAGGGCCTGTGCTCGGTGGGGTTTAAAAGGTTAACATATGAAAGGGGCCTGTACTCGCTGGGGTTTAAAAGGTTAACATATGAAAGGGGCCTGCACTCTCTGGAGTTTAAAAGTGAACATATGAAAGGGGCTTGTACTCGCTGGAGTTTAACAGGTTAACATATGAAAGTGGCATGTACTCGCTAGAGTTGAAAAGGTTAACATCTCAAAGGGGCTTGTACTCACTGGAGTATAAAAGGTTAACATATGAAAGGGGCCTGTACTCGCTGGCGCTTAAAAGGTTAACATAACAACGGTCTGTACTCACTGGCATTTAAAATGTTATCATTTTAAAGGGGCCTGTACTCACTGGAGATTAAATGGTTAACATATGAAAGGGGCCTGCACTCTCTGGAGTTTAAAAGTGAACATATGAAAGGGGCTTGTACTCGCTGGAGTTTAAAGGGTTAACATACGAAAGGTCTGTACTCGCTGGAATTTAAAAAGTTATCACGTCAAAGAGGATTATACTCGCTGGAGTGTAAAGCGTTAACATAAGAAAGGTCTGTACTCGCTGGAGTTTAAAAGGTTAACATACGAAAGGGGACTGTACTCGCTGGAGATTAAAAGCATAACATATGAAAGGCCTGGACTCGCTGTTGTTTAAAAGGTTAAAATCTGAAAGGGGCCTGTACTCGCTGGAGTTTAAAAATTAACATATGAAAGTGGCCTGTACTCGCTGGAGTTTCAAAGGATAACATATGAAAGGGGCCTGTACTCGCTGGGGTTTAAAAGGTTCACATATGAAAGGGGCCTGTGCTCGCAGGAGTTTAAAAGTGAACATATGATAGGGGCCTGTACTGGCTGGAGTTTAAAAGGTTAACGTCTCAAAGAGGCTTGTACTCGCTGGAGTTTAAAGGGTTAACATAAGAAAGTTCTGCAATCGCTGGAGTATAAAAGTTTAACATATGAAAGGGGGCTGTACTCGCTGGAGCTTAAAATGTTATAACCTCAAATGGTCCTGTACTATCTGGAGTTTAACAGGTTAACATATGAAAGGTGCATTTGCTCGCTGGAGTTTAAAGGGTTAACATATGAAAGGCCTAGACTCGCTGTTGTTTAAAAAGGTTAAAATCTGAAAGGGTCCTGTACTCGCTGGAGTTTAAAGGGTTAACATAAGAAATGTTTGTACTCACTGGAGTTTAAAAGGTTAACATATGAAAGCGGCCTGTACTCGCTGGAGTTTAAAAGGATAACATATGAAAGTGGCATGTACTCACCAGAGTTTAAAAGGTTAACATCTCAAAGGGGCTTGTACTCGCTGGAGTTTAAAGGGTTAACATAAGAAAGGTCTGTACTCGCTTGAATTTAAAAAGTTATCATGTCAAAGACTATTTTACTCGCTGGAGCTTAAAATGTTAAAATCTCAAATGGGCCTGTACTATCTGGAGTTTAACAGGTTAACATATGAAATGGGCCTGTTCTCGCTGGAGTTTAAAAGGTTAACGTACGAAAGGGGCCTGTACTCGCTGGAGTTTAAAAGGTTAACATATGAAAGGGGCCTGTACTCGCTGGAGATTAAAATGTTAAAATCTCAAATGGGCCTGTACTATCTGGAGTTTAACATGTTAACATATGAAAGCGGCCTGTACTCGCTGGAGTTTAAAAGGTTAACTTATGAAAGGGTCCTGTACTCGCTGGACTTTAAAGGGTGAACATATGAAAGGCCTGGACTCTCTGTTGCTTAAAAGGTTAAAATCTGAAAGGGGCCTGTACTCGCAGGAGTTTCAAAGGTTAACATATGAAAGGAGTCTGTGCTCGCTGGGGTTTAAAAGGTTAACATATGAAAGGGGCCTGTACTCGCTGGAGTTTAAAAATTAAAATATGACAGTGGCCTGTACTCGTTGGAGTTTAAAAAGTTAACATAAGAAAGGTCTGTACTCGCTGGAGTTTAAAACGTTAACATAAGAAAGGTCGGTACTTACTGCAATTTAAAAGGTTATCATCTCAAAGGGGCTTCTACTCGCTGGAGTTTTAAGGGTTAACATAAGAAATGTTTGTACTCACTGGAGTTTAAAAGGTTAACATATGAAAGCGGCCTGTACTCGCTGGAGTTTAAAAGTGAACATATGAAAGGGCCTGTACTCGCTGAAGTTTAAAAGGTTAACGTCTCAAACAGGTTTGTACACGCTGGAGTTTAAAGGGTTAGCATAAGTAAGATCTGTACTAGCTGGAGTATAAAAGTTTATCATATGGAAGTGTCCTGTACTCGCTGGAGTATAAAAGGTTAACATATGAAAGGGGCCTGTACTCGCTGGAGCTTAAAATGATAAAACCTAAAATGGCCCTGTACTATCTGGAGTTTAACATGTTAACATATGAAAGGGCACTGTACTCGCTGGAGTTTAAAAGGTTAACATATGAAAGGGTCCTGTACTCGCTGGAGTTTAAGGGGTAAACATATGAAAGGGGCCTGTACTCGCTGGAGTTTAAAGGGTTACATAAGAAAGGGGCATGTAATCGCTGGAGTTTAAAGGGTTAACATATGATAGGCCTTGATTCACTGTTGTTTAAAAGGTTAAAATCTGAAAGGGGCCTGTACTCGCTGGAGTTTCAAAGGATAACATATGAAAGGGGCCTGTGCTCGCTGGGGTTTAAAAGGTTAACATATGAAAGGGGCATGTACTCGCTGGAGTTTAAAAATTTACATATGAAAGGGACCTGTACTCGCTGGAGTTTCAAAGGTTAACATATGAAAAGGGCCTGTGCTCGGTGGGGTTTAAAAGGTTAACATATGAAAGGGGCCTGTACTCGCTGGGGTTTAAAAGGTTAACATATGAAAGGGGCCTGCACTCTCTGGAGTTTAAAAGTGAACATATGAAAGGGGCTTGTACTCGCTGGAGTTTAACAGGTTAACATATGAAAGTGGCATGTACTCGCTAGAGTTGAAAAGGTTAACATCTCAAAGGGGCTTGTACTCACTGGAGTATAAAAGGTTAACATATGAAAGGGGCCTGTACTTGCTGGCGCTTAAAAGGTTAACATAACAACGGTCTGTACTCACTGGCATTTAAAATGTTATCATTTTAAAGGGGCCTGTACTCACTGGAGATTAAATGGTTAACATATGAAAGGGGCCTGCACTCTCTGGAGTTTAAAAGTGAACATATGAAAGGGGCTTGTACTCGCTGGAGTTTAAAGGGTTAACATACGAAAGGTCTGTACTCGCTGGAATTTAAAAAGTTATCACGTCAAAGAGGATTATACTCGCTGGAGTGTAAAGCGTTAACATAAGAAAGGTCTGTACTCGCTGGAGTTTAAAAGCATAACATATGAAAGGCCTGGACTCGCTGTTGTTTAAAAGGTTAAAATCTGAAAGGGGCCTGTACTCGCTGGAGTTTAAAAATTAACATATGAAAGGGGCCTGTACTCGCTGGGGTATAAAAGGTTCACATATGAAAGGGGCTTGTACTCGCTGGAGTTTAAAGGGTTAACATAAGAAAGGTCTCTACTCAATGGAACTTAAAAAGTTATCATGTCAAAGGGGCTTGTACTAGATGGAGTTTAAAGGGTTAACATATGATATGCCTTGATTCGCTGTTTTTTAAAAGGTTAAAATCTGAAAGGGGCCTGTACTCGCTGGAGTTTCAAAGGATAACATATGAAAGGGGCCTGTACTCGCTGGGGTTTAAAAGGTTAACATATGAAAGGGGCATGTACTCGCTGGAGTTTAAAAATTTACATATGAAAGGGGCCTGTACTCGCTGGAGTTTCAAAGGTTAACATATGAAAAGGGCCTGTGCTCGGTGGGGTTTAAAAGGTTAACATATGAAAGGGGCCTGTACTCGCTGGAGTTTAAAAGGTTAACATATGAAAGGGGCCTGCACTCTCTGGAGTTTAAAAGTGAACATATGAAAGGGGCTTGTACTCGCTGGAGTTTAACAGGTTAACATATGAAAGGGGCCTGCACTCTCTGGAGTTTAAAAGTGAACATATGAAAGGGGCTTGTACTCGCTGGAGTTTAACAGGTTAACATATGAAAGTGGCATGTACTCGCTAGAGTTGAAAAGGTTAACATCTCAAAGGGGCTTGTACTCACTGGAGTATAAAAGGTTAACATATGAAAGGGGCCTGTACTCGCTGGCGCTTAAAAGGTTAACATAACAACGGTCTGTACTCACTGGCATTTAAAATGTTATCATTTTAAAGGGGCCTGTACTCACTGGAGATTAAATGGTTAACATATGAAAGGGGCCTGCACTCTCTGGAGTTTAAAAGTGAACATATGAAAGGGGCTTGTACTCGCTGGAGTTTAAAGGGTTAACATACGAAAGGTCTGTACTCGCTGGAATTTAAAAAGTTATCACGTCAAAGAGGATTATACACGCTGGAGAGTAAAGCGTTAACATAAGAAAGGTCTGTACTCGCTGGAGTTTAAAAGGTTAACATACGAAAGGGGACTGTACTCGCTGGAGATTAAAAGCATAACATATGAAAGGCCTGGACTCGCTGTTGTTTAAAAGGTTAAAATCTGAAAGGGGCCTGTACTCGCTGGAGTTTAAAAATTAACATATGAAAGTGGCCTGTACTCGCTGGAGTTTCAAAGGATAACATATGAAAGGGGCCTGTACTCGCTGGGGTTTAAAAGGTTCACATATGAAAGGGGCCTGTGCTCGCAGGAGTTTAAAAGTGAACATATGATAGGGGCCTGTACTGGCTGGAGTTTAAAAGGTTAACGTCTCAAAGAGGCTTGTACTCGCTGGAGTTTAAAGGGTTAACATAAGAAAGTTCTGCAATCGCTGGAGTATAAAAGTTTAACATATGAAAGGGGGCTGTACTCGCTGGAGCTTAAAATGTTATAACCTCAAATGGTCCTGTACTATCTGGAGTTTAACAGGTTAACATATGAAAGGTGCATTTGCTCGCTGGAGTTTAAAGGGTTAACATATGAAAGGCCTAGACTCGCTGTTGTTTAAAAAGGTTAAAATCTGAAAGGGTCCTGTACTCGCTGGAGTTTAAAGGGTTAACATAAGAAATGTTTGTACTCACTGGAGTTTAAAAGGTTAACATATGAAAGCGGCCTGTACTCGCTGGAGTTTAAAAGGATAACATATGAAAGTGGCATGTACTCACCAGAGTTTAAAAGGTTAACATCTCAAAGGGGCTTGTACTCGCTGGAGTTTAAAGGGTTAACATAAGAAAGGTCTGTACTCGCTTGAATTTAAAAAGTTATCATGTCAAAGACTATTTTACTCGCTGGAGCTTAAAATGTTAAAATCTCAAATGGGCCTGTACTATCTGGAGTTTAACAGGTTAACATATGAAATGGGCCTGTGCTCGCAGGAGTTTAAAAGTGAACATATGATAGGGGCCTGTACTGGCTGGAGTTTAAAAGGTTAACGTCTCAAAGAGGCTTGTACTCGCTGGAGTTTAAAGGGTTAACATAAGAAAGTTCTGCAATCGCTGGAGTATAAAAGTTTAACATATGAAAGGGGGCTGTACTCGCTGGAGCTTAAAATGTTATAACCTCAAATGGTCCTGTACTATCTGGTGTTTAACAGGTTAACATATGAAAGGTGCATGTGCTCGCTGAAGTTTAAAGGGTTAACATATGAAAGGCCTAGACTCGCTGTTGTATAAAAAGGTTAAAATCTGAAAGGGTCCTGTACTCGCTGGAGTTTAAAGGGTTAACATAAGAAATGTTTGTACTCACTGGAGTTTAAAAGGTTAACATATGAAAGCGGCCTGTACTCGCTGGAGTTTAAAAGGATAACATATGAAAGTGGCATGTACTCACCAGAGTTTAAAAGGTTAACATCTCAAAGGGGCTTGTACTCGCTGGAGTTTAAAGGGTTAACATAAGAAAGGTCTGTACTCGCTTGAATTTAAAAAGTTATCATGTCAAAGACTATTTTACTCGCTGGAGCTTAAAATGTTAAAATCTCAAATAGGCCTGTACTATCTGGAGTTTAACAGGTTAACATATGAAATGGGCCTGTTCTCGCTGGAGTTGAAAAGGTTAACGTACGAAAGGCGCCTGTACTCGCTGGAGTTTAAAAGGTTAACATATGAAAGGGGCCTGTACTCGCTGGAGATTAAAATGTTAAAATCTCAAATGGGCCTGTACTATCTGGAGTTTAACATGTTAACATATGAAAGCGGCCTGTACTCGCTGGAGTTTAAAAGGTTAACATATGAAAGGGTCCTGTACTTGCTGGAGTTTAAAGGGTGAACATATGAAAGGCCTGGACTCTCTGTTGTTTAAAAGGTTAAAATCTGAAAGGGGCCTGTACTCGCAGGAGTTTCAAAGGTTAACATATGAAAGGAGTCTGTGCTCGCTGGGGTTTAAAAGGTTAACATATGAAAGGGGCCTGTACTCGCTGGAGTTTCAAATGTTAACATAAGAAAGGTTGGTACTCGCTGGAATTTAAAAGGTTATCATCTCAAAGTGGCATGTACTCGCTGGAGTTTAAAGGGTTAACATAAGAAATGTTTGTACTCACTGGAGTTTAAAAGGTTATCATCTTAAAGGGGCCTGTACTCACTGGAGTTTAAAAGGTTAACATATGAAAGGGGCCTGTGCTCGCTGGGGTTTAAAAGGTTAACATATCAAAGGGGCCTGTACTCGCTGGAGTTTAAAAATTAACATATGAAAGGGGCCTGTACTCGCTGGAGTTTAAAAGGTTAGCATATGAAACGGGCCTGTGCTCGCTGGGGTTTAAAAGGTTAGCATATGAAACGGGCCTGTGCTCGCTGGGGTTTAAAAGGTTATCATCTCAAACGGGATTGTACCCGCTGGAGTTTAAAGGGTTAACATAAGAAAGGTCTCTACTCAATGGAATTTAAAAAGTTATCATGTCAAAGGGGCTTGTACTAGCTGGAGTTTAAAGGGTTAACATAAGAAAGGTCTGTACTCGCTGGAGTTTAAAAGGTTAACGTACGAAAGGGGCCTGTACTCGCTGGAGTTTAAAAGGTTAACATATGAAAGGGGCCTGTACTCTCTGGAGTTTAAAATGTTAAAATCTCAAATGGGCCTGTACTATCTGGAGTTTAACATGTTAACATATGAAGGGGCCTGTACTCGCTGGAGTTTAAAGGGTTAACATATGAAAGGCCTGGACTCACTGTTGTTTAAAAGGTTAAAATCTGAATGGGGCCTGTACTTGCAGGACTTTCAAAGGTTAACATATGAAAGGGGCTTATGCTCGCTGGGGTTTAAAAGGTTAACATAAGAAAGGTCTGTACTCACTGGAGTTTAAAAGGTTAACATAATAAAGGTCTGTACTCGCTGGAATTTAAAAAGTTATCATGTCAAAGAGTATTGTACTCGCTGGAGCTTAAAATGTTAAAATCTCAAATGGGCCTGTACTATCTGGAGTTTAACAGGTTAACATATGAAAGGTGCCTGTACTCGCTGGAGTTTAAAAATTAACATATGAAAGGGGCCTGCATTCGATGGAGTTTCAAAGGTTAACATATGAAAGGGTCCTGTACCCGCTGGAGTTTAAAGGGTTAACATAAGAAAGGTCTCTACTCAATGGAATTTAAAAAGTTATCATGTCAAAGGGGCTTGTACTAGCTGGAGTTTAAAGGGTTAACATATGAAAGGCCTGGACTCACTGTTGTTTAAAAGGTTAAATCTGAAAGGGGCCTGTACTCGCTGGAGTTTAAAAATTAACATATGAAAGAGGCCTGTGCTTGCTGGGGTTTAAAAGGATTACATATGAAAGGGGCCTGTACTCGCTGGAGTTTAAAAATTAACATATGAAAGGGGCCTGTACTCGCTGGAGTTTAAAAGGTTAACATAAGAAAGGTCTGTACTCACTGGAGTTTAAAGGTTAACATATGAAAGTGGCATGTATTCGCCAGAGTCTAAAAGGTTAACATCTCAAAGGGGCTTGTACTCGCTGGAGTTTAAAGGGTTAACATAAGAAAGGTCTGTACTCGCTGGAATTTAAAAAGTTATCATGTCAAAGAGTATTGTACTCGCTGGAGTTTAAAGTGTTAACATAAGAAAGGTCTGTACTCGCTGGAATTTAAAAAGTTATCATGTCAAAGAGTATTGTACTCGCTGGAGCTTAAAATGTTAAAATCTCAAATGGGCCTGTACTATCTGGAGTTTAACATGTTAACATATGAAAGGGGCCTGTTCTCGCTGGAGTTTAAAAGGTTAACATATGAAAGGGGCCTGTACTCGCTGGAGTTTAAAAGGTTAACATATGAAAGGGGCATGTACTCGCTGGAGTTTAAAAGGTTAACATGTGAAAGGGGCCTGTACTCGCTGGAGTTTAAAAGGTTAACATATGAAAGGGGCCTGTACACGCTGGAGTTTAAAAATTAACATATGAAAGGGGCCTGCATTCGATGGAGTTTAAAAGGTTAACATAAGAAAGTTCCTTACTCGCTGGAGCTTAAAAGGTGAACATAAGAAATGTCTGCACTCGATGGAGTTTAAAAGCTTATCATCTTAAAGGGGCCTGTACTCACTGGAGTTTCAAAGGTTAGCATATGAAAGTGGCCTGTGCTCGCTGGGGTTTAAAAGGTTAACATCTCAAACGGGCTTGTACCCGCTGGAGTTTAAAGGGTTAACATAAGAAAGGTCTCTACTCAATGGAATTTAAAAAGTTATCATGTCAAAGGGGCTTGTACTAGCTGGAGTTTAAAGGGTTAACATATGAAAGGCCTGGACTCACTGTTGTTTAAAAGTTTAAATCTGAAAGGGGCCTGTACTCTCTGGAGTTTAAAAATTAACATATGAAAGGGGCCTGTGCTTGCTGGGGTTTAAAAGGATTACATATGAAAGGGGCCTGTACTCGCTGGAGTTTAAAAATTAACATATGAAAGGGGCCTGTACTCGCTGGAGTTTAAAAGGTTAACATAAGAAAGGTCTGTACTCACTGGAGTTTAAAGGTTAACATATGAAAGTGGCATGTACTCGCCAGAGTTTAGAAGGTTAACATCTCAAAGGGGCTTGTACTCGCTGGAGTTTAAAGGGTTAACATAAGAAAGGTCTGTACTCGCTGGAATTTAAAAAGTTATCATGTGAAAGAGTATTGTACTCGCTGGAGTTTAATGGGTTAACATAAGAAATGTTTGTACTCACTGGAGTTCAAAAGGTTATCATCGCAAAGGGGCTTTTAGTCACTGGAGTTTAAAGGGTTAACATAAGAAATGTTTGTACTCACTGGAGTTTCAAAGATTAACATATGAAAGGGGCCTGTACTCGCCAGAGCTTAAATGGTTAACATCTCAAAGGGGCTTGTACTCGCTGGAGTTTAAAGGGTTAACATAAGAAAGGTCTGTACTCGCTGGAATTTAAAAAGTTATCATGTCAAAGCGTATTGTACTCGCTGGAGCTTAAAATGTTAAAATCTCAAATAGGCCTGTACTATCTGGAGTTTAACAGTTTAACATATGAAAGGGGCCTGTTCTCGCTGGAGTTTAAAAGGTTAACATATGAAAGGGTCCTGTACTCGCTGGAGTTTAAAGGGTGAACATATGAAAGGCTTGGACTCTCTGTTGTTTAAAAGGTTAAAATCTGAAAGGGGCCTGTACTCGCAGGAGTTTCAAAGGTTAACATATGAAAGGGGCCTGTACTCGCTGGAGTTTAAAAGGTTAACATAAGAAAGGTCTGTACTCACTGGAGTTTAAAAGGTTAACATATGAAAGTGGCATGTATTCGCCAGAGTTTAAAAGGTTAACATTCTGAAATGGGCTTGTACTCGCTGGAGTTGAAAGGGTTAACATAAGAAATGTCTGTACTCGCTGGAATTTAAAAAGTTATCATGTCAAAGAGTATTGTACTCGCTGGAGTTGAAAGGGTTAACATAAGAAAGGTCTCTACTCAATGGAATTTAAAAAGTTATCATGTCAAAGGGGCTTGTACTAGCTGGAGTTTAAAGGGTTAACATAAGAAAGGTCTGTACTCGCTGGAGTTTAAAAGGTTAACGTACGAAAGGGGCCTGTACTCGCTGGAGTTTAAAAGGTTAACATAAGAAATGTTTGTACTCACTGGAGTTTAAAAGGTTAACATATGAA
Source organism: Hemitrygon akajei (assembly GCF_048418815.1). Taxonomy (NCBI): domain Eukaryota; kingdom Metazoa; phylum Chordata; class Chondrichthyes; order Myliobatiformes; family Dasyatidae; genus Hemitrygon; species Hemitrygon akajei. Next base: position 96,210,495 of record NC_133138.1, on the reverse strand, counting down.
AGTGGCATGTACTCACCAGAGTTTAAAAGGTTAACATCTCAAAGGGGCTTGTACTCGCTGGAGTTTAAAGGGTTAACATAAGAAAGGTCTGTACTCGCTTGAATTTAAAAAGTTATCATGTCAAAGACTATTTTACTCGCTGGAGCTTAAAATGTTAAAATCTCAAATGGGCCTGTACTATCTGGAGTTTAACAGGTTAACATATGAAATGGGCCTGTGCTCGCAGGAGTTTAAAAGTGAACATATGATAGGGGCCTGTACTGGCTGGAGTTTAAAAAGTTAACGTCTCAAAGAGGCTTGTACTCGCTGGAGTTTAAAGGGTTAACATAAGAAAGTTCTGCAATCGCTGGAGTATAAAAGTTTAACATATGAAAGGGGGCTGTACTCGCTGGAGCTTAAAATGTTATAACCTCAAATGGTCCTGTACTATCTGGAGTTTAACAGGTTAACATATGAAAGGTGCATGTGCTCGCTGAAGTTTAAAGGGTTAACATATGAAAGGCCTAGACTCGCTGTTGTTTAAAAAGGTTAAAATCTGAAAGGGGCCTGTACTCGCTGGAGTTTCAAATGTTAACATAAGAAAGGTTGGTACTCGCTGGAATTTAAAAAGTTATCATCTCAAAGTGGCATGTACTCGCTGGAGTTTAAAGGGTTAACATAAGAAATGTTTGTACTCACTGGAGTTTAAAAGGTTATCATCTTAAAGGGGCCTGTACTCACTGGAGTTTAAAAGTTTAACATATGAAAGGGGCCTGTGCTCGCTGGGGTTTAAAAGGTTAACATATCAAAGGGGCCTGTACTTGCTGGAGTTTAAAAATTAACATATGAAAGGGGCCTGTACTCGCTGGAGTTTAAAAGGTTAGCATATGAAACGGGCCTGTGCTCGCTGGGGTTTAAAAGGTTAGCATATGAAACGGGCCTGTGCTCGCTGGGGTTTAAAAGGTTAACATCTCAAACGGGATTGTACCCGCTGGAGTTTAAAGGGTTAACATAAGAAAGGTCTCTACTCAATGGAATTTAAAAAGTTATCATGTCAAAGGGGCTTGTACTAGCTGGAGTTTAAAGGGTTAACATAAGAAAGGTCTGTACTCGCTGGAGTTTAAAAGGTTAACGTACGAAAGGGGCCTGTACTCGCTGGAGTTTAAAAGGTTAACATATGAAAGGGGCCTGTACTCTCTGGAGTTTAAAATGTTAAAATCTCAAATGGGCCTGTACTATCTGGAGTTTAACATGTTAACATATGAAAGGGGCCTGTACTCGCTGGAGTTTAAAGGGTTAACATATGAAAGGCCTGGACTCACTGTTGTTTAAAAGGTTAAAATCTGAATGGGGCCTGTACTTGCAGGACTTTCAAAGGTTAACATATGAAAGGGGCCTATGCTCGCTGGGGTTTAAAAGGTTAACATAAGAAAGGTCTGTACTCACTGGAGTTTAAAAGGTTAACATAATAAAGGTCTGTACTCGCTGGAATTTAAAAAGTTATCATGTCAAAGAGTATTGTACTCGCTGGAGCTTAAAATGTTAAAATCTCAAATGGGCCTGTACTATCTGGAGTTTAACAGGTTAACATATGAAAGGTGCCTGTACTCGCTGGAGTTTAAAAATTAACATATGAAAGGGGCCTGCATTCGATGGAGTTTCAAAGGTTAACATATGAAAGGGTCCTGTACCGGCTGGAGTTTAAAGGGTTAACATAAGAAAGGTCTCTACTCAATGGAATTTAAAAAGTTATCATGTCAAAGGGGCTTGTACTAGCTGGAGTTTAAAGGGTTAACATATGAAAGGCCTGGACTCACTGTTGTTTAAAAGGTTAAATCTGAAAGGGGCCTGTACTCGCTGGAGTTTAAAAATTAACATATGAAAGGGGCCTGTGCTTGCTGGGGTTTAAAAGGATTACATATGAAAGGGGCCTGTACTCGCTGGAGTTTAAAAATTAACATATGAAAGGGGCCTGTACTCGCTGGAGTTTAAAAGGTTAACATAAGAAAGGTCTGTACTCACTGGAGTTTAAAGGTTAACATATGAAAGTGGCATGTACTCGCCAGAGTCTAAAAGGTTAACATCTCAAAGGGGCTTGTACTCGCTGGAGTTTAAAGGGTTAACATAAGAAAGGTCTGTACTCGCTGGAATTTAAAAAGTTATCATGTCAAAGAGTATTGTACTCGCTGGAGTTTAAAGTGTTAACATAAGAAAGGTCTGTACTCGCTGGAATTTAAAAAGTTATCATGTCAAAGAGTATTGTACTCGCTGGAGCTTAAAATGTTAAAATCTCAAATGGGCCTGTACTATCTGGAGTTTAACATGTTAACATATGAAAGGGGCCTGTTCTCGCTGGAGTTTAAAAGGTTAACATATGAAAGGGGCCTGTACTCGCTGGAGTTTAAAAGGTTAACATATGAAAGGGGCATGTACTCGCTGGAGTTTAAAAGGTTAACATGTGAAAGGGGCCTGTACTCGCTGGAGTTTAAAAGGTTAACATATGAAAGGGGCCTGTACACGCTGGAGTTTAAAAATTAACATATGAAAGGGGCCTGCATTCGATGGAGTTTAAAAGGTTAACATAAGAAAGTTCCTTACTCGCTGGAGCTTAAAAGGTGAACATAAGAAATGTCTGCACTCGATGGAGTTTAAAAGCTTATCATCTTAAAGGGGCCTGTACTCACTGGAGTTTCAAAGGTTAGCATATGAAAGTGGCCTGTGCTCGCTGGGGTTTAAAAGGTTAACATCTCAAACGGGCTTGTACCCGCTGGAGTTTAAAGGGTTAACATAAGAAAGGTCTCTACTCAATGGAATTTAAAAAGTTATCATGTCAAAGGGGCTTGTACTAGCTGGAGTTTAAAGGGTTAACATATGAAAGGCCTGGACTCACTGTTGTTTAAAAGTTTAAATCTGAAAGGGGCCTGTACTCTCTGGAGTTTAAAAATTAACATATGAAAGGGGCCTGTGCTTGCTGGGGTTTAAAAGGATTACATATGAAAGGGGCCTGTACTCGCTGGAGTTTAAAAATTAACATATGAAAGGGGCCTGTACTCGCTGGAGTTTAAAAGGTTAACATAAGAAAGGTCTGTACTCACTGGAGTTTAAAGGTTAACATATGAAAGTGGCATGTACTCGCCAGAGTTTAGAAGGTTAACATCTCAAAGGGGCTTGTACTCGCTGGAGTTTAAAGGGTTAACATAAGAAAGGTCTGTACTCGCTGGAATTTAAAAAGTTATCATGTGAAAGAGTATTGTACTCGCTGGAGTTTAATGGGTTAACATAAGAAATGTTTGTACTCACTGGAGTTCAAAAGGTTATCATCGCAAAGGGGCTTTTAGTCACTGGAGTTTAAAGGGTTAACATAAGAAATGTTTGTACTCACTGGAGTTTCAAAGATTAACATATGAAAGGGGCCTGTACTCGCCAGAGCTTAAATGGTTAACATCTCAAAGGGGCTTGTACTCGCTGGAGTTTAAAGGGTTAACATAAGAAAGGTCTGTACTCGCTGGAATTTAAAAAGTTATCATGTCAAAGCGTATTGTACTCGCTGGAGCTTAAAATGTTAAAATCTCAAATAGGCCTGTACTATCTGGAGTTTAACAGTTTAACATATGAAAGGGGCCTGTTCTCGCTGGAGTTTAAAAGGTTAACATATGAAAGGGTCCTGTACTCGCTGGAGTTTAAAGGGTGAACATATGAAAGGCTTGGACTCTCTGTTGTTTAAAAGGTTAAAATCTGAAAGGGGCCTGTACTCGCAGGAGTTTCAAAGGTTAACATATGAAAGGGGCCTGTACTCGCTGGAGTTTAAAAGGTTAACATAAGAAAGGTCTGTACTCACTGGAGTTTAAAAGGTTAACATATGAAAGTGGCATGTATTCGCCAGAGTTTAAAAGGTTAACATATGAAAGGGGCCTGTGCTCGCTGGGGTTTAAAAGGTTAACATATGAAAGGGGCCTGTGCTCGCTGGGGTTTAAAAGGTTAACATATGAAAGGGGCCTGTGCTCGCTGGGGTTTAAAAGGTTAACATATGAAAGGGGCCTGTACTCGCTGGAGTTTAAAAATTAACATATGAAAGGGGCCTGTACTCGCTGGAGTTTAAAAGGTTAGCATATGAAACGGGCCTGTGCTCGCTGGGGTTTAAAAGGTTAGCATATGAAACGGGCCTGTGCTCGCTGGGGTTTAAAAGGTTAACATCTCAAACGGGATTGTACCCGCTGGAGTTTAAAGGGTTAACATAAGAAAGGTCTCTACTCAATGGAATTTAAAAAGTTATCATGTCAAAGGGGCTTGTACTAGCTGGAGTTTAAAGGGTTAACATAAGAAAGGTCTGTACTCGCTGGAGTTTAAAAGGTTAACGTACGAAAGGGGCCTGTACTCGCTGGAGTTTAAAAGGTTAACATATGAAAGGGGCCTGTACTCTCTGGAGTTTAAAATGTTAAAATCTCAAATGGGCCTGTACTATCTGGAGTTTAACATGTTAACATATGAAAGGGGCCTGTACTCGCTGGAGTTTAAAAGGTTAACATATGAAAGGTCTATACTCAATGGAATTTAAAAAGTTATCATGTCAAAGGGGCTTGTACTAGCTGGAGTTTAAAGGGTTAACATATGAAAGGCCTGGACTCACTGTTGTTTAAAAGTTTAAATCTGAAAGGGGCCTGTACTCTCTGGAGTTTAAAAATTAACATATGAAAGGGGCCTGTGCTTGCTGGGGTTTAAAAGGATTACATATGAAAGGGGCCTGTACTCGCTGGAGTTTAAAAATTAACATATGAAAGGGGCCCGCTGGAGTTTAAAAGGTTAACATAAGAAAGGTCTGTACTCACTGGAGTTTAAAGGTTAACATATGAAAGTGGCATGTACTCGCCAGAGTTTAGAAGGTTAACATCTCAAAGGGGCTTGTACTCGCTGGAGTTTAAAGGGTTAACATAAGAAAGGTCTGTACTCGCTGGAATTTAAAAAGTTATCATGTGAAAGAGTATTGTACTCGCTGGAGTTTAATGGGTTAACATAAGAAATGTTTGTACTCACTGGAGTTCAAAAGGTTATCATCGCAAAGGGGCTTTTAGTCACTGGAGTTTAAAGGGTTAACATAAGAAATGTTTGTACTCACTGGAGTTTCAAAGATTAACATATGAAAGGGGCCTGTACTCGCCAGAGCTTAAATGGTTAACATCTCAAAGGGGCTTGTACTCGCTGGAGTTTAAAGGGTTAACATAAGAAAGGTCTGTACTCGCTGGAATTTAAAAAGTTATCATGTCAAAGAGTATTGTACTCGCTGGAGCTTAAAATGTTAAAATCTCAAATAGGCCTGTACTATCTGGAGTTTAACAGTTTAACATATGAAAGGGGCCTGTTCTCGCTGGAGTTTAAAAGGTTAACATATGAAAGGGTCCTGTACTCGCTGGAGTTTAAAGGGTGAACATATGAAAGGCTTGGACTCTCTGTTGTTTAAAAGGTTAAAATCTGAAAGGGGCCTGTACTCGCAGGAGTTTCAAAGGTTAACATATGAAAGGGGCCTGTACTCGCTGGAGTTTAAAAGGTTAACATAAGAAAGGTCTGTACTCACTGGAGTTTAAAAGGTTAACATATGAAAGTGGCATGTATTCGCCAGAGTTTAAAAGGTTAACATTCTGAAATGGGCTTGTACTCGCTGGAGTTGAAAGGGTTAACATAAGAAATGTCTGTACTCGCTGGAATTTAAAAAGTTATCATGTCAAAGAGTATTGTACTCGCTGGAGTTTAAAGGGTTAACATAAGAAATGTTTGTACTCACTGGAGTTTAAAAGGTTATCATCTCAACGGGGCTTGTAGTCACTGGAGTTTAAAGGGTTAACATAAGAAAGGTCTGTACTCGCTGGAATTTAAAAAGTTATCATGTCAAAGAGTATTGTACTCGCTGGAGCTTAAAATGTTAAAATCTCAAATGGGCCTGTACTATCTGGAGTTTAACAGGTTAACATATGAAAGGGGTCTGTTCTCGCTGGAGTTTAAAAGGTTAACATATGAAAGGCTTGGACTCTCTGTTGTTTAAAAGGTTAAAATCTGAAAGGGGCCTGTAGTCGCAGGAGTTTCAAAGGTTAACATATGAAAGGAGTCTGTGCTCGCTGGGGTTTAAAAGGTTAACATATGAAAGGGGCCTGTACTAGCTGGAGATTAAAAATTAAAATATGACAGTGGCCTGTACTCACTGGAGTTTAAAATGTTAACATAAGAAAGGTTGGTACTCGCTGGAATTTAAAAGGTTATCATCTCAAAGTGGCATGTACTCGCTGGAGTTTAAAGGGTTAACATAAGAAATGTTTGTACTCACTGGAGTTTAAAAGGTTATCATCTTAAAGGGGCCTGTACTCACTGGAGTTTAAAAGGTTAACATATGAAAGGGGCCTGTGCTCGCTGGGGTTTAAAAGGTTAACATATGAAAGGGGCCTGTGCTCGCTGGGGTTTAAAAGGTTAACATATGAAAGGGGCCTGTACTCGCTGGAGTTTAAAAATTAACATATGAAAGGGGCCTGTACTCGCTGGAGTTTAAAAGGTTAGCATATGAAACGGGCCTGTGCTCGCTGGGGTTTAAAAGGTTAGCATATGAAACGGGCCTGTGCTCGCTGGGGTTTAAAAGGTTAACATCTCAAACGGGATTGTACCCGCTGGAGTTTAAAGGGTTAACATAAGAAAGGTCTCTACTCAATGGAATTTAAAAAGTTATCATGTCAAAGGGGCTTGTACTAGCTGGAGTTTAAAGGGTTAACATAAGAAAGGTCTGTACTCGCTGGAGTTTAAAAGGTTAACGTACGAAAGGGGCCTGTACTCGCTGGAGTTTAAAAGGTTAACATATGAAAGGGGCCTGTACTCTCTGGAGTTTAAAATGTTAAAATCTCAAATGGGCCTGTACTATCTGGAGTTTAACATGTTAACATATGAAAGGGGCCTGTACTCGCTGGAGTTTAAAAGGTTAACATATGAAAGGTCTATACTCAATGGAATTTAAAAAGTTATCATGTCAAAGGGGCTTGTACTAGCTGGAGTTTAAAGGGTTAACATATGAAAGGCCTGGACTCACTGTTGTTTAAAAGTTTAAATCTGAAAGGGGCCTGTACTCTCTGGAGTTTAAAAATTAACATATGAAAGGGGCCTGTGCTTGCTGGGGTTTAAAAGGATTACATATGAAAGGGGCCTGTACTCGCTGGAGTTTAAAAATTAACATATGAAAGGGGCCCGCTGGAGTTTAAAAGGTTAACATAAGAAAGGTCTGTACTCACTGGAGTTTAAAGGTTAACATATGAAAGTGGCATGTACTCGCCAGAGTTTAGAAGGTTAACATCTCAAAGGGGCTTGTACTCGCTGGAGTTTAAAGGGTTAACATAAGAAAGGTCTGTACTCGCTGGAATTTAAAAAGTTATCATGTGAAAGAGTATTGTACTCGCTGGAGTTTAATGGGTTAACATAAGAAATGTTTGTACTCACTGGAGTTCAAAAGGTTATCATCGCAAAGGGGCTTTTAGTCACTGGAGTTTAAAGGGTTAACATAAGAAATGTTTGTACTCACTGGAGTTTCAAAGATTAACATATGAAAGGGGCCTGTACTCGCCAGAGCTTAAATGGTTAACATCTCAAAGGGGCTTGTACTCGCTGGAGTTTAAAGGGTTAACATAAGAAAGGTCTGTACTCGCTGGAATTTAAAAAGTTATCATGTCAAAGAGTATTGTACTCGCTGGAGCTTAAAATGTTAAAATCTCAAATAGGCCTGTACTATCTGGAGTTTAACAGTTTAACATATGAAAGGGGCCTGTTCTCGCTGGAGTTTAAAAGGTTAACATATGAAAGGGTCCTGTACTCGCTGGAGTTTAAAGGGTGAACATATGAAAGGCTTGGACTCTCTGTTGTTTAAAAGGTTAAAATCTGAAAGGGGCCTGTACTCGCAGGAGTTTCAAAGGTTAACATATGAAAGGGGCCTGTACTCGCTGGAGTTTAAAAGGTTAACATAAGAAAGGTCTGTACTCACTGGAGTTTAAAAGGTTAACATATGAAAGTGGCATGTATTCGCCAGAGTTTAAAAGGTTAACATTCTGAAATGGGCTTGTACTCGCTGGAGTTGAAAGGGTTAACATAAGAAATGTCTGTACTCGCTGGAATTTAAAAAGTTATCATGTCAAAGAGTATTGTACTCGCTGGAGTTTAAAGGGTTAACATAAGAAATGTTTGTACTCACTGGAGTTTAAAAGGTTATCATCTCAACGGGGCTTGTAGTCACTGGAGTTTAAAGGGTTAACATAAGAAAGGTCTGTACTCGCTGGAATTTAAAAAGTTATCATGTCAAAGAGTATTGTACTCGCTGGAGCTTAAAATGTTAAAATCTCAAATGGGCCTGTACTATCTGGAGTTTAACAGGTTAACATATGAAAGGGGTCTGTTCTCGCTGGAGTTTAAAAGGTTAACATATGAAAGGCTTGGACTCTCTGTTGTTTAAAAGGTTAAAATCTGAAAGGGGCCTGTAGTCGCAGGAGTTTCAAAGGTTAACATATGAAAGGAGTCTGTGCTCGCTGGGGTTTAAAAGGTTAACATATGAAAGGGGCCTGTACTAGCTGGAGATTAAAAATTAAAATATGACAGTGGCCTGTACTCACTGGAGTTTAAAATGTTAACATAAGAAAGGTTGGTACTCGCTGGAATTTAAAAGGTTATCATCTCAAAGTGGCATGTACTCGCTGGAGTTTAAAGGGTTAACATAAGAAATGTTTGTACTCACTGGAGTTTAAAAGGTTATCATCTTAAAGGGGCCTGTACTCACTGGAGTTTAAAAGGTTAACATATGAAAGGGGCCTGTGCTCGCTGGGGTTTAAAAGGTTAACATATGAAAGGGGCCTGTGCTCGCTGGGGTTTAAAAGGTTAACATATGAAAGGGGCCTGTACTCGCTGGAGTTTAAAAATTAACATATGAAAGGGGCCTGTACTCGCTGGAGTTTAAAAGGTTAGCATATGAAACGGGCCTGTGCTCGCTGGGGTTTAAAAGGTTAGCATATGAAACGGGCCTGTGCTCGCTGGGGTTTAAAAGGTTAACATCTCAAACGGGATTGTACCCGCTGGAGTTTAAAGGGTTAACATAAGAAAGGTCTCTACTCAATGGAATTTAAAAAGTTATCATGTCAAAGGGGCTTGTACTAGCTGGAGTTTAAAGGGTTAACATAAGAAAGGTCTGTACTCGCTGGAGTTTAAAAGGTTAACGTACGAAAGGGGCCTGTACTCGCTGGAGTTTAAAAGGTTAACATATGAAAGGGGCCTGTACTCTCTGGAGTTTAAAATGTTAAAATCTCAAATGGGCCTGTACTATCTGGAGTTTAACATGTTAACATATGAAAGGGGCCTGTACTCGCTGGAGTTTAAAAGGTTAACATATGAAAGGTCTATACTCAATGGAATTTAAAAAGTTATCATGTCAAAGGGGCTTGTACTAGCTGGAGTTTAAAGGGTTAACATATGAAAGGCCTGGACTCACTGTTGTTTAAAAGTTTAAATCTGAAAGGGGCCTGTACTCTCTGGAGTTTAAAAATTAACATATGAAAGGGGCCTGTGCTTGCTGGGGTTTAAAAGGATTACATATGAAAGGGGCCTGTACTCGCTGGAGTTTAAAAATTAACATATGAAAGGGGCCTGTACTCGCTGGAGTTTAAAAGGTTAACATAAGAAAGGTCTGTACTCACTGGAGTTTAAAGGTTAACATATGAAAGTGGCATGTACTCGCCAGAGTTTAGAAGGTTAACATCTCAAAGGGGCTTGTACTCGCTGGAGTTTAAAGGGTTAACATAAGAAAGGTCTGTACTCGCTGGAATTTAAAAAGTTATCATGTGAAAGAGTATTGTACTCGCTGGAGTTTAATGGGTTAACATAAGAAATGTTTGTACTCACTGGAGTTCAAAAGGTTATCATCGCAAAGGGGCTTTTAGTCACTGGAGTTTAAAGGGTTAACATAAGAAATGTTTGTACTCACTGGAGTTTCAAAGATTAACATATGAAAGGGGCCTGTACTCGCCAGAGCTTAAATGGTTAACATCTCAAAGGGGCTTGTACTCGCTGGAGTTTAAAGGGTTAACATAAGAAAGGTCTGTACTCGCTGGAATTTAAAAAGTTATCATGTCAAAGAGTATTGTACTCGCTGGAGCTTAAAATGTTAAAATCTCAAATAGGCCTGTACTATCTGGAGTTTAACAGTTTAACATATGAAAGGGGCCTGTTCTCGCTGGAGTTTAAAAGGTTAACATATGAAAGGGTCCTGTACTCGCTGGAGTTTAAAGGGTGAACATATGAAAGGCTTGGACTCTCTGTTGTTTAAAAGGTTAAAATCTGAAAGGGGCCTGTACTCGCAGGAGTTTCAAAGGTTAACATATGAAAGGGGCCTGTACTCGCTGGAGTTTAAAAGGTTAACATAAGAAAGGTCTGTACTCACTGGAGTTTAAAAGGTTAACATATGAAAGTGGCATGTATTCGCCAGAGTTTAAAAGGTTAACATTCTGAAATGGGCTTGTACTCGCTGGAGTTGAAAGGGTTAACATAAGAAATGTCTGTACTCGCTGGAATTTAAAAAGTTATCATGTCAAAGAGTATTGTACTCGCTGGAGTTTAAAGGGTTAACATAAGAAATGTTTGTACTCACTGGAGTTTAAAAGGTTATCATCTCAACGGGGCTTGTAGTCACTGGAGTTTAAAGGGTTAACATAAGAAAGGTCTGTACTCGCTGGAATTTAAAAAGTTATCATGTCAAAGAGTATTGTACTCGCTGGAGCTTAAAATGTTAAAATCTCAAATGGGCCTGTACTATCTGGAGTTTAACAGGTTAACATATGAAAGGGGTCTGTTCTCGCTGGAGTTTAAAAGGTTAACATATGAAAGGCTTGGACTCTCTGTTGTTTAAAAGGTTAAAATCTGAAAGGGGCCTGTAGTCGCAGGAGTTTCAAAGGTTAACATATGAAAGGAGTCTGTGCTCGCTGGGGTTTAAAAGGTTAACATATGAAAGGGGCCTGTACTAGCTGGAGATTAAAAATTAAAATATGACAGTGGCCTGTACTCACTGGAGTTTAAAATGTTAACATAAGAAAGGTTGGTACTCGCTGGAATTTAAAAGGTTATCATCTCAAAGTGGCATGTACTCGCTGGAGTTTAAAGGGTTAACATAAGAAATGTTTGTACTCACTGGAGTTTAAAAGGTTATCATCTTAAAGGGGCCTGTACTCACTGGAGTTTAAAAGGTTAACATATGAAAGGGGCCTGTGCTCGCTGGGGTTTAAAAGGTTAACATATGAAAGGGGCCTGTGCTCGCTGGGGTTTAAAAGGTTAACATATGAAAGGGGCCTGTACTCGCTGGAGTTTAAAAATTAACATATGAAAGGGGCCTGTACTCGCTGGAGTTTAAAAGGTTAGCATATGAAACGGGCCTGTGCTCGCTGGGGTTTAAAAGGTTAGCATATGAAACGGGCCTGTGCTCGCTGGGGTTTAAAAGGTTAACATCTCAAACGGGATTGTACCCGCTGGAGTTTAAAGGGTTAACATAAGAAAGGTCTCTACTCAATGGAATTTAAAAAGTTATCATGTCAAAGGGGCTTGTACTAGCTGGAGTTTAAAGGGTTAACATAAGAAAGGTCTGTACTCGCTGGAGTTTAAAAGGTTAACGTACGAAAGGGGCCTGTACTCGCTGGAGTTTAAAAGGTTAACATATGAAAGGGGCCTGTACTCTCTGGAGTTTAAAATGTTAAAATCTCAAATGGGCCTGTACTATCTGGAGTTTAACATGTTAACATATGAAAGGGGCCTGTACTCGCTGGAGTTTAAAAGGTTAACATATGAAAGGTCTATACTCAATGGAATTTAAAAAGTTATCATGTCAAAGGGGCTTGTACTAGCTGGAGTTTAAAGGGTTAACATATGAAAGGCCTGGACTCACTGTTGTTTAAAAGTTTAAATCTGAAAGGGGCCTGTACTCTCTGGAGTTTAAAAATTAACATATGAAAGGGGCCTGTGCTTGCTGGGGTTTAAAAGGATTACATATGAAAGGGGCCTGTACTCGCTGGAGTTTAAAAATTAACATATGAAAGGGGCCTGTACTCGCTGGAGTTTAAAAGGTTAACATAAGAAAGGTCTGTACTCACTGGAGTTTAAAGGTTAACATATGAAAGTGGCATGTACTCGCCAGAGTTTAGAAGGTTAACATCTCAAAGGGGCTTGTACTCGCTGGAGTTTAAAGGGTTAACATAAGAAAGGTCTGTACTCGCTGGAATTTAAAAAGTTATCATGTGAAAGAGTATTGTACTCGCTGGAGTTTAATGGGTTAACATAAGAAATGTTTGTACTCACTGGAGTTCAAAAGGTTATCATCGCAAAGGGGCTTTTAGTCACTGGAGTTTAAAGGGTTAACATAAGAAATGTTTGTACTCACTGGAGTTTCAAAGATTAACATATGAAAGGGGCCTGTACTCGCCAGAGCTTAAATGGTTAACATCTCAAAGGGGCTTGTACTCGCTGGAGTTTAAAGGGTTAACATAAGAAAGGTCTGTACTCGCTGGAATTTAAAAAGTTATCATGTCAAAGAGTATTGTACTCGCTGGAGCTTAAAATGTTAAAATCTCAAATAGGCCTGTACTATCTGGAGTTTAACAGTTTAACATATGAAAGGGGCCTGTTCTCGCTGGAGTTTAAAAGGTTAACATATGAAAGGGTCCTGTACTCGCTGGAGTTTAAAGGGTGAACATATGAAAGGCTTGGACTCTCTGTTGTTTAAAAGGTTAAAATCTGAAAGGGGCCTGTACTCGCAGGAGTTTCAAAGGTTAACATATGAAAGGGGCCTGTACTCGCTGGAGTTTAAAAGGTTAACATAAGAAAGGTCTGTACTCACTGGAGTTTAAAAGGTTAACATATGAAAGTGGCATGTATTCGCCAGAGTTTAAAAGGTTAACATTCTGAAATGGGCTTGTACTCGCTGGAGTTGAAAGGGTTAACATAAGAAATGTCTGTACTCGCTGGAATTTAAAAAGTTATCATGTCAAAGAGTATTGTACTCGCTGGAGTTTAAAGGGTTAACATAAGAAATGTTTGTACTCACTGGAGTTTAAAAGGTTATCATCTCAACGGGGCTTGTAGTCACTGGAGTTTAAAGGGTTAACATAAGAAAGGTCTGTACTCGCTGGAATTTAAAAAGTTATCATGTCAAAGAGTATTGTACTCGCTGGAGCTTAAAATGTTAAAATCTCAAATGGGCCTGTACTATCTGGAGTTTAACAGGTTAACATATGAAAGGGGTCTGTTCTCGCTGGAGTTTAAAAGGTTAACATATGAAAGGCTTGGACTCTCTGTTGTTTAAAAGGTTAAAATCTGAAAGGGGCCTGTAGTCGCAGGAGTTTCAAAGGTTAACATATGAAAGGAGTCTGTGCTCGCTGGGGTTTAAAAGGTTAACATATGAAAGGGGCCTGTACTAGCTGGAGATTAAAAATTAAAATATGACAGTGGCCTGTACTCACTGGAGTTTAAAATGTTAACATAAGAAAGGTTGGTACTCGCTGGAATTTAAAAGGTTATCATCTCAAAGTGGCATGTACTCGCTGGAGTTTAAAGGGTTAACATAAGAAATGTTTGTACTCACTGGAGTTTAAAAGGTTATCATCTTAAAGGGGCCTGTACTCACTGGAGTTTAAAAGGTTAACATATGAAAGGGGCCTGTGCTCGCTGGGGTTTAAAAGGTTAACATATGAAAGGGGCCTGTGCTCGCTGGGGTTTAAAAGGTTAACATATGAAAGGGGCCTGTACTCGCTGGAGTTTAAAAATTAACATATGAAAGGGGCCTGTACTCGCTGGAGTTTAAAAGGTTAGCATATGAAACGGGCCTGTGCTCGCTGGGGTTTAAAAGGTTAGCATATGAAACGGGCCTGTGCTCGCTGGGGTTTAAAAGGTTAACATCTCAAACGGGATTGTACCCGCTGGAGTTTAAAGGGTTAACATAAGAAAGGTCTCTACTCAATGGAATTTAAAAAGTTATCATGTCAAAGGGGCTTGTACTAGCTGGAGTTTAAAGGGTTAACATAAGAAAGGTCTGTACTCGCTGGAGTTTAAAAGGTTAACGTACGAAAGGGGCCTGTACTCGCTGGAGTTTAAAAGGTTAACATATGAAAGGGGCCTGTACTCTCTGGAGTTTAAAATGTTAAAATCTCAAATGGGCCTGTACTATCTGGAGTTTAACATGTTAACATATGAAAGGGGCCTGTACTCGCTGGAGTTTAAAAGGTTAACATATGAAAGGTCTATACTCAATGGAATTTAAAAAGTTATCATGTCAAAGGGGCTTGTACTAGCTGGAGTTTAAAGGGTTAACATATGAAAGGCCTGGACTCACTGTTGTTTAAAAGTTTAAATCTGAAAGGGGCCTGTACTCTCTGGAGTTTAAAAATTAACATATGAAAGGGGCCTGTGCTTGCTGGGGTTTAAAAGGATTACATATGAAAGGGGCCTGTACTCGCTGGAGTTTAAAAATTAACATATGAAAGGGGCCTGTACTCGCTGGAGTTTAAAAGGTTAACATAAGAAAGGTCTGTACTCACTGGAGTTTAAAGGTTAACATATGAAAGTGGCATGTACTCGCCAGAGTTTAGAAGGTTAACATCTCAAAGGGGCTTGTACTCGCTGGAGTTTAAAGGGTTAACATAAGAAAGGTCTGTACTCGCTGGAATTTAAAAAGTTATCATGTGAAAGAGTATTGTACTCGCTGGAGTTTAATGGGTTAACATAAGAAATGTTTGTACTCACTGGAGTTCAAAAGGTTATCATCGCAAAGGGGCTTTTAGTCACTGGAGTTTAAAGGGTTAACATAAGAAATGTTTGTACTCACTGGAGTTTCAAAGATTAACATATGAAAGGGGCCTGTACTCGCCAGAGCTTAAATGGTTAACATCTCAAAGGGGCTTGTACTCGCTGGAGTTTAAAGGGTTAACATAAGAAAGGTCTGTACTCGCTGGAATTTAAAAAGTTATCATGTCAAAGAGTATTGTACTCGCTGGAGCTTAAAATGTTAAAATCTCAAATAGGCCTGTACTATCTGGAGTTTAACAGTTTAACATATGAAAGGGGCCTGTTCTCGCTGGAGTTTAAAAGGTTAACATATGAAAGGGTCCTGTACTCGCTGGAGTTTAAAGGGTGAACATATGAAAGGCTTGGACTCTCTGTTGTTTAAAAGGTTAAAATCTGAAAGGGGCCTGTACTCGCAGGAGTTTCAAAGGTTAACATATGAAAGGGGCCTGTACTCGCTGGAGTTTAAAAGGTTAACATAAGAAAGGTCTGTACTCACTGGAGTTTAAAAGGTTAACATATGAAAGTGGCATGTATTCGCCAGAGTTTAAAAGGTTAACATTCTGAAATGGGCTTGTACTCGCTGGAGTTGAAAGGGTTAACATAAGAAATGTCTGTACTCGCTGGAATTTAAAAAGTTATCATGTCAAAGAGTATTGTACTCGCTGGAGTTTAAAGGGTTAACATAAGAAATGTTTGTACTCACTGGAGTTTAAAAGGTTATCATCTCAACGGGGCTTGTAGTCACTGGAGTTTAAAGGGTTAACATAAGAAAGGTCTGTACTCGCTGGAATTTAAAAAGTTATCATGTCAAAGAGTATTGTACTCGCTGGAGCTTAAAATGTTAAAATCTCAAATGGGCCTGTACTATCTGGAGTTTAACAGGTTAACATATGAAAGGGGTCTGTTCTCGCTGGAGTTTAAAAGGTTAACATATGAAAGGCTTGGACTCTCTGTTGTTTAAAAGGTTAAAATCTGAAAGGGGCCTGTAGTCGCAGGAGTTTCAAAGGTTAACATATGAAAGGAGTCTGTGCTCGCTGGGGTTTAAAAGGTTAACATATGAAAGGGGCCTGTACTAGCTGGAGATTAAAAATTAAAATATGACAGTGGCCTGTACTCACTGGAGTTTAAAATGTTAACATAAGAAAGGTTGGTACTCGCTGGAATTTAAAAGGTTATCATCTCAAAGTGGCATGTACTCGCTGGAGTTTAAAGGGTTAACATAAGAAATGTTTGTACTCACTGGAGTTTAAAAGGTTATCATCTTAAAGGGGCCTGTACTCACTGGAGTTTAAAAGGTTAACATATGAAAGGGGCCTGTGCTCGCTGGGGTTTAAAAGGTTAACATATGAAAGGGGCCTGTGCTCGCTGGGGTTTAAAAGGTTAACATATGAAAGGGGCCTGTACTCGCTGGAGTTTAAAAATTAACATATGAAAGGGGCCTGTACTCGCTGGAGTTTAAAAGGTTAGCATATGAAACGGGCCTGTGCTCGCTGGGGTTTAAAAGGTTAGCATATGAAACGGGCCTGTGCTCGCTGGGGTTTAAAAGGTTAACATCTCAAACGGGATTGTACCCGCTGGAGTTTAAAGGGTTAACATAAGAAAGGTCTCTACTCAATGGAATTTAAAAAGTTATCATGTCAAAGGGGCTTGTACTAGCTGGAGTTTAAAGGGTTAACATAAGAAAGGTCTGTACTCGCTGGAGTTTAAAAGGTTAACGTACGAAAGGGGCCTGTACTCGCTGGAGTTTAAAAGGTTAACATATGAAAGGGGCCTGTACTCTCTGGAGTTTAAAATGTTAAAATCTCAAATGGGCCTGTACTATCTGGAGTTTAACATGTTAACATATGAAAGGGGCCTGTACTCGCTGGAGTTTAAAAGGTTAACATATGAAAGGTCTATACTCAATGGAATTTAAAAAGTTATCATGTCAAAGGGGCTTGTACTAGCTGGAGTTTAAAGGGTTAACATATGAAAGGCCTGGACTCACTGTTGTTTAAAAGTTTAAATCTGAAAGGGGCCTGTACTCTCTGGAGTTTAAAAATTAACATATGAAAGGGGCCTGTGCTTGCTGGGGTTTAAAAGGATTACATATGAAAGGGGCCTGTACTCGCTGGAGTTTAAAAATTAACATATGAAAGGGGCCTGTACTCGCTGGAGTTTAAAAGGTTAACATAAGAAAGGTCTGTACTCACTGGAGTTTAAAGGTTAACATATGAAAGTGGCATGTACTCGCCAGAGTTTAGAAGGTTAACATCTCAAAGGGGCTTGTACTCGCTGGAGTTTAAAGGGTTAACATAAGAAAGGTCTGTACTCGCTGGAATTTAAAAAGTTATCATGTGAAAGAGTATTGTACTCGCTGGAGTTTAATGGGTTAACATAAGAAATGTTTGTACTCACTGGAGTTCAAAAGGTTATCATCGCAAAGGGGCTTTTAGTCACTGGAGTTTAAAGGGTTAACATAAGAAATGTTTGTACTCACTGGAGTTTCAAAGATTAACATATGAAAGGGGCCTGTACTCGCCAGAGCTTAAATGGTTAACATCTCAAAGGGGCTTGTACTCGCTGGAGTTTAAAGGGTTAACATAAGAAAGGTCTGTACTCGCTGGAATTTAAAAAGTTATCATGTCAAAGAGTATTGTACTCGCTGGAGCTTAAAATGTTAAAATCTCAAATAGGCCTGTACTATCTGGAGTTTAACAGTTTAACATATGAAAGGGGCCTGTTCTCGCTGGAGTTTAAAAGGTTAACATATGAAAGGGTCCTGTACTCGCTGGAGTTTAAAGGGTGAACATATGAAAGGCTTGGACTCTCTGTTGTTTAAAAGGTTAAAATCTGAAAGGGGCCTGTACTCGCAGGAGTTTCAAAGGTTAACATATGAAAGGGGCCTGTACTCGCTGGAGTTTAAAAGGTTAACATAAGAAAGGTCTGTACTCACTGGAGTTTCAAAGGTTAACATATGAAAGGGGCCAGTACTCGCTGGAGTTTAAAGGGTGAACATATGAAAGGCCTGGACTCGCTGTTGTTTAAATGTTAAAATCTGAAAGGGGCCTGTACTCGCAGGAGTTTCAAAGGTTAACATATGAAAGGGGCCTGTGCTCGCTGGTGTTTAAACGGTTAACATATGAAAGGGGCCTGTACTCGCTGGAGTTTAAAATGTTAACATAAGAAAGGTATGTACTCGCTGGAGTTTAAAAGGTTAACATAAGAAAGGTCGGTACTCGCTGGAATTTTAAAGTGAACATATGAAAGGTGCATGTTCTCTCTGAAGATTAAAAGGTTCACATAAGAAAGGTCTGTACTCGCTGGAGTTTAAAATGAAAACATTTTAAAGGGCCTGTACTCACTGGAGTTTAAATGGTTAACATATGAAAGGGTGCTGTACTCGCTGGAGTTTAAAGGGTTAACATAAGAAAGTTCTGTACTCGCTGGAGTATAAAAGTTTAACATATGAAAGGGGCCGGTACTCGCTGGAGCTTAAAAGGTTAACATATGAAATTGGCGTGTACTCGCTGGAGTTTAAAGGGTTAACATATGAAAGCCCTAGACTCGCTGTTGTTTAAAAGGTTAACATCTCAAAGGGGCTTGTACTCGCTGGAGCTTAAAAAGTTAACATAGGAATGGTGCCTGTACTCTCTGGAGTTTAAAAGGTTAACATATGAAAGGGGCCTGTGCTCGCTGGTGTTTAAATGGTTAACATATGAAAGGGGCCTGCACTCACTGGAGTTTAAAAATTAAAATATGACAGTGGCCTGTACTCGCTGGAGTTTAAAAGGTTATCATAAGAAAGGTCTGTACTCGCTGGAATTTAAAAGTGAACATATGAAAGGTGCCTGTACTCTCTGAAGATTAAAAGGTTCACATAAGAAAGGTCTGTACTCGCTGGAGTTTAAAATGAAAACATTTTAAAGGGCCTGTACTCACTGGAGTTTAAATGGTTAACATATGAAAGGTTCCTGTACTCGATGGAGTTTAAAAGGTTAACATATGAAAGGGGCCAGTACTCGCTGGAGTTTAAAGGGTGAACATATGAAAGGCCTGGACTCGCTGTTGTTTAAATGTTAAAATCTGAAAGGGGCCTGTACTCGCAGGTGTTACGTATTCGGGCAACAATAATATAGATGAGTTAGGCAAGGGGTTTTATAACAAATAACACGTTTATTAAACACTGATAACAAACCCCCTTCAAATGTAAACAAACCCAAACAATGATCCGAGCTCAGCTGCTGTCAGCTGGTCAGACAGTTCTTAATAGCTTTGCAGTCTCAAATAGTCTTTAAAGTAGTATTGAAAAAAAACAGTTCTCCAAAGCGAATTGCCGAATGAAAACAGTTCAAAGAACGATATGCCGACAGTTCAAAAGCTCACGGTACTTTTAAAAGGAGAGACTTTTTAAAGCGATGTAAATTCTCTTCCACGTCGATGTCCTTCGATTCCCAGCGTCGAACTCCCACGTCGAATCTTATTAAATATAACAACTTAAAGTGACTGACCTTCCTTCCAAAATATTCTCAATCTCCCGCTTTTCCCAGCGGAGACTATCGTGAGAATAGTAAACGAAATCCTTCCGAATGAGGATCACACAAGGTCGAAGTCAATCCATCGAAAATCGATTCTTCTCGATGTCCATCTCCCAAACTTCACTCTCCATCAGCAAAGAAACCGTTGGCTCTGACCTTTTAAACTTTAGGCATTATATAAAACTTCATTTTTAACTAAACTGCGTCATCACATTAAATCACACAGTGATATGAAGTCATCTTGGCAAATCCAGCCACGAACTGCCCCACCTGACAGGGTGGGTCTTCCTTTTATACCCTGTAGAAAAAACCTGTCACATGACCTCTACTGGCGGGAAAATGACATCACTCCACCATTACCTCATGTCCAGTATAACTTCAACCCCAGTCACGTGTCACGGGTACGTAACACCTCCCTCCAAAAAAAACATTTTTGGTCTGTCAAGAACAAAAATTTTTAACAATTACTTACAAAAAAAAACAAATGTATAAATCATATAACATACACAATATACAATACAGTAGGAGTGTTACAATAAAAAAAAAACCACTCCAAAAAAAAACATTGTACATTCAATATCGAGATAGACAATCAGCAACCACATTATCTTTACCTTTAATATGAGTTATCACAATATTGTACTCTTGTAACATCAAACTCCAATTTAACAATCTTCTGTTTTCGTTTTTCATCTTACTCAGAAAAACTAACGGATTATGATCAGTGTAAACAATAAGTGGTTTTTGAGTTGTACCAACATATACCTCAAAATATTCCAAAGCCAAAACAAGAGATAACAATTCTTTTTCTATTGTTGAATAGTTTCTTTGATGCTTATTAAATTTCTTAGAAAAGTAAGCTACTGGATGATCAACCTCATCACCCTCATTCCTTTGCATCAATACTGCTCCCGCAGCTTCATCACTAGCATCCACAGCTAATGAAAAAGGTTTTTCAAAGTCAGGTGCCTTAAGCACAGGTTGTTGACATATCATTGTTTTCAATTTTTCAAATGCTTCCTGACAAAACACTGTCCACACAAACTTCACATTCTTCTGCAGAAGATTAGTTAATGGAAGGGCAACATTAGCAAAATTCTTACAAAATTTTCGATAATATCCTACCATTCCCAAAAACCTTCTGAGAGTTTTTTTCCCCGTCGGAGTGGGAATTTCCAAAATTGCCTGAACTTTTGCCTGAACAGGAGCTACCTTACCTTGACCTACAACATAACCAAGGTAAGTCACAGTAGCATGTCCAAATTCACTCTTGGCTAAATTAATAGTCAAGTTAGCTTTTGAAAGCTTTTCAAACAATTTCTCCACCGCAATAATGTGTGCTTCCCAAGTATCATTTCCTGTCACCAAATCATCAATATAAGCATCAGTATCTTTCAATCCCTGAATCACAGAGTTAATCATCCTCTGGAAAGTTCCTGGCGCATTCTTCATCCCAAATGGAAGAACATTATACTCATATAACCCAGATGGAGTTACAAATGCAGAAATCTCTCTACCTCTGTCCGTTAGTGGAACACACCAATACCCTTTCAATAAATCAATCTTTGTAAGGAACTTTGCTTTCCCAACTTTATCTACACAATCATCTACTCTAGGAATTGGATATGCATCTGTTTTCGTTACAGCATTCACCTTTCTATAGTCCGTACAAAACCTAATACTACCATCAGGTTTTGGCACCATAACACATGGCGAACTCCAATTTGAGTTAGAATGTCTAATAATATCATTCTCTAACATGTATTCAATTTCTTTCTCAGCAAGTTCACATTTTTCCATGTTCATTCTATATGGATGTTGTTTAATAGGTTTGGCATCTCCAACATCTACATCATGTGAAGCTATAGTAGTCCTTCTCGGAACATCTGGAAACAAATCCTTATACTTAAAAATCAATTCCTTCATCTGTTGTTTCTGCTCTAGCTGTAAATGTGCTAATTTCTCATCCATATTTTCCAAAATAGTCGAATTAGGTAACCTAACAGAAACAATGTTAGATTTAGAATGAAAGTCAGATGAATCATCTATCATGTTCCCAGTTAAATCCAACTCATTCTCACTAACCACAACAGTCACAGTATCAGATTGTTTCTCAAAATATGGTTTAATCATATTTATGTGGCAAAGTTGTGTTGACCTTCTACGATCTGGAGTTTTTATTACATAATCCACATCATTAACTCTAGACACAATTTCATAAGGTCCATGAAATCTAGCTTGTAAAGGATTTGTCTGCACTGGGAAAAAAACCAACACCTTATCTCCAGGCTTAAACATCCTCATCCTAGCTTCCTTATCATACCAAGTCTTCATTTTCTCCTGAGCCAACTTCAAATTTTCCTTAGCTAAGCTACAAGCTTTATGTAACCTGTCCTTAAATTTCAAAACATAGTCCAACAAATTAGTATGCACTTCCTTACTAATCCATTGTTCCTTCAATAAAGCTAAAGGTCCTCTAACTCTATGTCCAAACACAAGTTCAAATGGACTAAACCCTAAAGATTCCTGTACCGATTCCCTTACTGCAAATAAAAGTAAGTTTATACTCTCATCCCAGTCACTTTCATTTTCCACACAATATGTCCTAATCATATTCTTGAGAGTAGAATGAAACCTCTCCAAGGCACCTTGCGATTCTGGATGGTATGCAGACGAAGTAATTTGCTTAGCTCCCAATTTATAAACTATCTGTTGAAACAATCCAGACATAAAATTACTACCTTGATCAGTTTGTATTTCCTTAGGCAATCCAAAATAAGTAAAGAATTTTATAAGAGCCTTCGTCACAGTTTTAGCTTTTATATTCCTAAGTGGTACTGCCTCTGGAAACCTAGACGAAGTACACATGATAGTCAACAAATACTGATAACCAGTTTTTGTCTTTGGTAATGGACCAACACAATCTACAATAACTTTAGAAAACGGTTCACCGAATGCTGGAATAGGTTTTAATGGAGCTACTGGTGTAACCTGATTTGGTTTACCCACAATTTGACAAGTATGGCACGTCTTACAAAACATCGCCACATCTTTTCTTAGACCAGGCCAGTAAAAATGTTTTAAAATCTTGTCCACAGTTTTCCTTACCCCTTGATGTCCACCTAAAGGCACACTATGAGCTAAAGTCAAAATCTCATTCCGATAAACTTTAGGAACAACCACCTGATAAACAACATTCCATTCCTCACTTGCAGGAATTGTAGGCGACCTCCACTTCCTCATCAACACTCCTTTTTCCAAGTAATATCCTACTGACACCTTCTCAATTTCACTACCTAGTAAAGCTTGTTCCCTTAATTTTACAATCTCAGGATCTCTATTCTGCTCTGCTATCATCTCCTTCCGAGACAGAGATAAATCTTCATAGTCAGACTTACTCCCAGAATCTTGTTCAAACAACGAAGGCAAGAAAGTTTCTGACACATCCTCAAAACTCAAATCCTGAGTTGAACAGTCATGAGTAACAACCTCATTCTGCACATCAATCTTTTTAGCCATAGCTCTAGTCACAACACAAGAAAAATCTGTGTTAGAATTCACCTCAGGTACCTCTGACTCCATTGTCAAATGCACTTCAGGAAAAACTTGTCCACCTGCCAAGTCATTACCTAACAATAAAGAAATACCCTTCACAGGTAAGCTATGCTGTAATCCTACCTTAACAAATCCTGTAACTAACCCTGACTTTAAATTTACTTCATGTAAACGTACAGGCATAAAATCACTTCCAACACCTCTTATGTAATTTACCTCACCAGTATCACTCTTTTCATTAAACTTCAACACACTATCTAACATCAGTGATTGAGAAGCTCCAGTATCCCTAAGAATCTTTATTGGCACCAGAGTAGATCCTTCTTTCAAGGATACAAACCCTTCAGTTATAAAATGATCATATCCCTTTCTAACTTGGTCAGACTCTAACAAATCCTCATTTGTGTTTACCAAACCCTGTAACTTTACAGGTGCTTTAGTATGTTGCACACAAGCATCCGGAACTGCTTCCTTCTCTTTCTTTTTCAATTTGAAACAGTTAGCTATTACATGGCCAGGCTTCTTACAATAGTTACAAATAAGACCAAACTGTCTTTCCTTCACAGGTTTTCCTTCCTCCTTACCTCTCTCATTAACCTCTGATTTAATTTCTAATTTACCTGGAGTCTCCATATTATTTTTCCTCTTGAAAATTCTACCCTGAGGAAATTTATTCTTATGGATTAAAACATACTCATCAGCTAATCTAGCACAGTCCTGCAATTTATCAGTATCCCTCTCATTTAAGTAGGTCCTTACTTCAACAGGAATGCTTCTTTTAAATTCCTCCATTAAAATCAGCTCTTTCAATGTCTCATAGTCCCCATTTACATTTTTAGAAGAAACCCATCTCTCAAAACACATAGCTTTATCATAGGCAAATTCCACATAAGTCTTTTCCACAGACTTTTTCAAACTCCTGAATCTTTCCCTGTACGCTTCTGGGACCAATTCATACGATTTGAGAATATTTTCTTTCACAATATCATAATCTAATGCTTGTGCAGCAGTTAAAGCTGTGTAAACGTGTCGTGCCTTGCCTTTGATTACACTCTGTAATAACACTGACCATTTATCTTTCGGCCACTCTGACATCCGAGCAATAGTTTCAAAATGTTGAAAATATCTCTCCACTTCTGTTTCACTAAATGGAGGGACCAATTTAATTTCTTGGCTAGCAACAAACGGTTTTTTAGAATCAGCAGACTGTTCTACAAACCTTAACTTCTCCATTGCATATTCAAAATCTCTCTGCTTTTGCGCAGCTTCCAATTTACACCTTTCTAACATCATTTGTTCAATTTGCAACTGCATCTCCAGATTACTTATTGGAAACGATTCTAAAATCGATTCTTCAAAATGACCCGAAGCCACAAAATGTGATGCGATCCTTCTCTGTATTACAGCTTTTGATGTAGTTGGCAAGATCCCTTTAATATGCAACCGATTCGCAAGTTCAGAGACTTCAGTTTTTTTCGCCTTCGCTAACAAGTCCGCGTCTGGCGAATCCAGAAACTCATCAATATTCATTGTTGCCGAATACCACTCACAAGCCAATCAAACAAAAAAAAACCGAGCAATCCCCGTTACCAAAACACCGATTCAAAATTCAAAAAACTTTTTAAACTCAAATAATTCAATCCCGGACGAGCCCCCATAATTATGTTACGTATTCGGGCAACAATAATATAGATGAGTTAGGCAAGGGGTTTTATAACAAATAACACGTTTATTAAACACTGATAACAAACCCCCTTCAAATGTAAACAAACCCAAACAATGATCCGAGCTCAGCTGCTGTCAGCTGGTCAGACAGTTCTTAATAGCTTTGCAGTCTCAAATAGTCTTTAAAGTAGTATTGAAAAAAAACAGTTCTCCAAAGCGAATTGCCGAATGAAAACAGTTCAAAGAACGATATGCCGACAGTTCAAAAGCTCACGGTACTTTTAAAAGGAGAGACTTTTTAAAGCGATGTAAATTCTCTTCCACGTCGATGTCCTTCGATTCCCAGCGTCGAACTCCCACGTCGAATCTTATTAAATATAACAACTTAAAGTGACTGACCTTCCTTCCAAAATATTCTCAATCTCCCGCTTTTCCCAGCGGAGACTATCGTGAGAATAGTAAACGAAATCCTTCCGAATGAGGATCACACAAGGTCGAAGTCAATCCATCGAAAATCGATTCTTCTCGATGTCCATCTCCCAAACTTCACTCTCCATCAGCAAAGAAACCGTTGGCTCTGACCTTTTAAACTTTAGGCATTATATAAAACTTCATTTTTAACTAAACTGCGTCATCACATTAAATCACACAGTGATATGAAGTCATCTTGGCAAATCCAGCCACGAACTGCCCCACCTGACAGGGTGGGTCTTCCTTTTATACCCTGTAGAAAAAACCTGTCATATGACCTCTACTGGCGGGAAAATGACATCACTCCACCATTACCTCATGTCCAGTATAACTTCAACCCCAGTCACGTGACAAGGGTACCACTGTCACGTGTCACGGGTACGTAACACAGGAGTTTCAAAGGTTAACATATGAAAGGGGCCTGTGCTCGCTGGTGTTTAAACGGTTAACATATGAAAGGGGCCTGTACTCGCTGGAGTTTAAAATGTTAACATAAGAAAGGTATGTACTCGCTGGAGTTTAAAAGGTTAACATAAGAAAGGTCGGTACTCGCTGGAATTTTAAAGTGAACATATGAAAGGTGCATGTACTCTCTGAAGATTAAAAGGTTCACATAAGAAAGGTCTGTACTCGCTGGAGTTTAAAATGAAAACATTTTAAAGGGCCTGTACTCACTGGAGTTTAAATGGTTAACATATGAAAGGGTGCTGTACTCGCTGGAGTTTAAAGGGTTAACATAAGAAAGTTCTGTACTCGCTGGAGTATAAAAGTTTAACATATGAAAGTGTCCTGTACTCGCTGGAGCTTAAAATGTTAAAATCTCAAATGGGCCTGTAGTATCTGGAGTTTAACATGTTAACATATGAAAGGGGCCGGTACTCGCTGGAGCTTAAAAGGTTAACATATGAAATTGGCGTGTACTCGCTGGAGTTTAAAGGGTTAACATATGAAAGCCCTAGACTCGCTGTTGTTTAAAAGGTTAACATCTCAAAGGGGCTTGTACTCGCTGGAGCTTAAAAAGTTAACATAGGAATGGTGCCTGTACTCTCTGGAGTTTAAAAGGTTAACATATGAAAGGGGCCTGTGCTCGCTGGTGTTTAAATGGTTAACATATGAAAGGGGCCTGCACTCACTGGAGTTTAAAAATTAAAATATGACAGTGGCCTGTACTCGCTGGAGTTTAAAAGGTTAACATAAGAAATGCCTGTACTCACTGGAGTTTAAAATGTTAACATAAGAAAGGTATGTACTCGCTGGAGTTTAAAAGGTTAACATAAGAAAGGTCTGTACTCGCTGGAATTTAAAAGTGAACATATGAAAGGTGCCTGTACTCTCTGAAGATTAAAAGGTTCACATAAGAAAGGTCTGTACTCGCTGGAGTTTAAAATGAAAACATTTTAAAGGGCCTGTACTCACTGGAGTTTAAATGGTTAACATGTGAAAGGGTGCTGTACTCGCTGGAGTTTAAAGGGTTAACATAAGAAAGTTCTGTACTCGCTGGAGTATAAAAGTTTAACATATGAAAGTGTCCTGTACTCGCTGGAGCTTAAAATGTTAAAACCTAAAATGGCCCTGTACTATCTGGAGTTTAACAGGTTAACATATGAAAGGGGCCGGTACTCGCTGGAGCTTAAAAGGTTAACATATGAAATTGGCGTGTACTCGCTTGAGTTTAAAGGGTTAACATTTGAAAGGCCTAGACTCGCTGTTGTTTAAAAGGTTAACATCTCAAAGGGGCTTGTACTCACTGGAGCTTAAAAAGTTAACATAGGAATGGTGCCTGTACTCTCTGGAGTTTAAAAGGTTAACATATGAAAGGTTCCTGTACTCGATGGAGTTTAAAAGGTTAACATATGAAAGGGGCCAGTACTCGCTGGAGTTTAAAGGGTGAACATATGAAAGGCCTGGACTCGCTGTTGTTTAAATGTTAAAATCTGAAAGGGGCCTGTACTCGCAGGAGTTTCAAAGGTTAACATATGAAAGGGGCCTGTGCTCGCTGGTGTTTAAACGGTTAACATATGAAAGGGGCCTGTACTCGCTGGAGTTTAAAATGTTAACATAAGAAAGGTATGTACTCGCTGGAGTTTAAAAGGTTAACATAAGAAAGGTCGGTACTCGCTGGAATTTTAAAGTGAACATATGAAAGGTGCATGTACTCTCTGAAGATTAAAAGGTTCACATAAGAAAGGTCTGTACTCGCTGGAGTTTAAAATGAAAACATTTTAAAGGGCCTGTACTCACTGGAGTTTAAATGGTTAACATATGAAAGGGTGCTGTACTCGCTGGAGTTTAAAGGGTTAACATAAGAAAGTTCTGTACTCGCTGGAGTATAAAAGTTTAACATATGAAAGGGGCCGGTACTCGCTGGAGCTTAAAAGGTTAACATATGAAATTGGCGTGTACTCGCTGGAGTTTAAAGGGTTAACATATGAAAGCCCTAGACTCGCTGTTGTTTAAAAGGTTAACATCTCAAAGGGGCTTGTACTCGCTGGAGCTTAAAAAGTTAACATAGGAATGGTGCCTGTACTCTCTGGAGTTTAAAAGGTTAACATATGAAAGGGTGCTGTACTCGCTGGAGTTTAAAGGGTTAACATAAGAAAGTTCTGTACTCGCTGGAGTATAAAAGTTTAACATATGAAAGTGTCCTGTACTCGCTGGAGCTTAAAATGTTAAAACCTAAAATGGCCCTGTACTATCTGAAGTTTAACAGGTTAACATATGAAAGGGGCCGGTACTCGCTGGAGCTTAAAAGGTTAACATATGAAATTGGCGTGTACTCGCTGGAGTTTAAAGGGTTAACATATGAAAGCCCTAGACTCGCTGTTGTTTAAAAGGTTAACATCTCAAAGGGGCTTGTACTCGCTGGAGCTTAAAAAGTTAACATAGGAATGGTGCCTGTACTCTCTGGAGTTTAAAAGGTTAACATATGAAAGGGGCCTGTGCTCGCTGGTGTTTAAATGGTTAACATATGAAAGGGGCCTGCACTCACTGGAGTTTAAAAATTAAAATATGACAGTGGCCTGTACTCGCTGGAGATTAAAAGGTTAACATAAGAAAGGTATGTACTCGCTGGAGTTTAAAAGGTTAACATAAGAAAGGTCGGTACTCGCTGGAATTTAAAAGTGAACATATGAAAGGTGCCTGTACTCTCTGAAGATTAAAAGGTTCACATAAGAAAGGTCTGTACTCACTGGAGTTTAAAATGAAAAGATTTTAAAGGGCCTGTACTCACTGGAGTTTAAATGGTTAACATATGAAAGGGTGCTGTACTCGCTGGAGTTTAAAGGGTTAACATAAGAAAGTTCTGTACTCGCTGGAGTATAAAAGTTTAACATATGAAAGTGTCCTGTACTCGCTGGAGCTTAAAATGTTAAAACCTAAAATGGCCCTGTACTATCTGGAGTTTAACAGGTTAACATATGAAAGGGGCCGGTACTCGCTGGAGCTTAAAAGGTTAACATACGAAATTGGCGTGTACTCGCTTGAGTTTAAAGGGTTAACATATGAAAGGCCTAGACTCGCTGTTGTTTAAAAGGTTAACATCTCAAAGGGGCTTGTACTCACTGGAGCTTAAAAAGTTAGCATAGGAATGGTGCCTGTACTCTCTGGAGTTTAAAAGGTTAACATATGAAAGGTTCCTGTACTCGCTGGAGTTTAAAAGGTTAACATATGAAAGGGGCCAGTACTGGCCAGAGTTTATGGGTTAACATAAGCTCTGGAATTTAAAAAGTTATCATGTCAAAGAGGATTGTACTCGCTGGAGTTTAAAGGGTTAACATAAGAAATGTCTGTACTCAATGGAATTTAAAAAGTTATCATATCAAAGGGGATTGTACTCGCTGGAGATTAAACGGTTAACACAAGAACGGTCTGTACACGCTGGAGTTTAAAAGGTTAACGTATGAAAGGGGCCTGTGCTCGCTGGTGTTTAAATGGTTAACATATGAAAGGGGCCTGCACTCACTGGAGTTTAAAAATTAAAATATGACAGTGGCCTGTACTCGCTGGAGTTTAAAAGGTTAACATAAGAAATGCCTGTACTCACTGGAGTTTAAAATGTTAACATAAGAAAGGTATGTACTCGCTGGAGTTTAAAAGGTTAACATAAGAAAGGTCTGTACTCGCTGGAATTTAAAAGTGAACATATGAAAGGTGCCTGTACTCTCTGAAGATTAAAAGGTTCACATAAGTAAGGTCTGTACTCGCTGGAGTTTAAAATGAAAACAGTTTAAAGGGCCTGTACTCACTGGAGTTTAAATGGTTAACATATGAAAGGGTGCTGTACTCGCTGGAGTTTAAAAGGTTAACATATGAAAGGGGCCTGTACTCGCTGGAGTTTAGAAGATTCACATCTCAAAGGAGGCAGTACTCGCTGGAGTTTAATAGGTTAACATATGAAAGTTTCCTGTACTCGCTGGAGTTTAAAGGGTGAACATATGAAAGGCCTGGACTCGCTGTTGTTTAAATGATAAAATCTGAAAGGGGCCTGTACTCGCAGGAGTTTCAAAGGTTAACATATGAAAGGGGCCTGTGCTCGCTGGTGTTTAAAAGGTTAACATATGAAAGGGGCCTGTGCTCGCTGGTGTTTAAAAGGTTAACATATGAAAGGGGCCTGTGCTCGCTGGTGTTTAAAAGGTTAACTTATGAAAGGGGCCTGTGCTCGCTGGTGTTTAAACGGTTAACATATGAAAGGGGCCTGTACTCGATGGAGTTTAAAATGTTAAAATCTCAAATGGGCCTGTACTATCTGGAGTTTAACATGTTAACATATGAAAGGGGCCTGTACTCGCTGGAGTTTAAAAGGTTAACATATGAAAGGGTCCTGTACTCGCTGGAGTTTAAAGGGTGAACATATGAAAGGCCTGGACTCGCTGTTGTTTAAATGTTAAAATCTGAAAGGGGCCTGTACTCGCAGGCGTTTCAAAGGTTAACATATGATAGGGGCCTGTGCTCGCTGGTGTTTAAACGGTTAACATATGAAAGTGTCCTGTACTCGCTGGAGCTTAAAATGTTAAAACCTAAAATGGCCCTGTACTATCTGGAGTTTAACAGGTTAACATATGAAAGGGGCCGGTACTCGCTGGAGCTTAAAAGGTTAACATATGAAATTGGCGTGTACTCGCTTGAGTTTAAGGGATAACATTTGAAAGGCCTAGACTCGCTGTTGTTTAAAAGGTTAACATCTCAAAGGGGCTTGTACTCACTGGAGCTTAAAAAGTTAACATAGGAATGGTGCCTGTACTCTCTGGAGTTTAAAAGGTTAACATATGAAAGGTTCCTGTACTCGATGGAGTTTAAAAGGTTAACATATGAAAGGGGCCAGTACTCGCTGGAGTTTAAAGGGTGAACATATGAAAGGCCTGGACTCGCTGTTGTTTAAATGTTAAAATCTGAAAGGGGCCTGTACTCGCAGGAGTTTCAAAGGTTAACATATGAAAGGGGCCTGTGCTCGCTGGTGTTTAAACGGTTAACATATGAAAGGGGCCTGTACTCGCTGGAGTTTAAAATGTTAACATAAGAAAGGTATGTACTCGCTGGAGTTTAAAAGGTTAACATAAGAAAGGTCTGTACTCGCTGGAATTTTAAAGTGAACATATGAAAGGTGCATGTACTCTCTGAAGATTAAAAGGTTCACATAAGAAAGGTCTGTACTCACTGGAGTTTAAAATGAAAACATTTTAAAGGGCCTGTACTCACTGGAGTTTAAATGGTTAACATATGAAAGGGTGCTGTACTCGCTGGAGTTTAAAGGGTTAACATAAGAAAGTTCTGTACTCGCTGGAGTATAAAAGTTTAACATATGAAAGTGTCCTGTACTCGCTGGAGCTTAAAATGTTAAAATCTCAAATGGGCCTGTAGTATCTGGAGTTTAACATGTTAACATATGAAAGGGGCCGGTACTTGCTGGAGCTTAAAAGGTTAACATATGAAATTGGCGTGTACTCGCTGGAGTTTAAAGGGTTAACATATGAAAGCCCTAGACTCGCTGTTGTTTAAAAGGTTAACATCTCAAAGGGGCTTGTACTCGCTGGAGCTTAAAAAGTTAACATAGGAATGGTGCCTGTACTCTCTGGAGTTTAAAAGGTTAACATATGAAAGGGGCCTGTGCTCGCTGGTGTTTAAATGGTTAACATATGAAAGGGGCCTGCACTCACTGGAGTTTAAAAATTAAAATATGACAGTGGCCTGTACTCGCTGGAGTTTAAAAGGTTAACATAAGAAAGGTATGTACTCGCTGGAGTTTAAAAGGTTAACATAAGAAAGGTCGGTACTCGCTGGAATTTAAAAGTGAACATATGAAAGGTGCCTGTACTCTCTGAAGATTAAAAGGTTCACATAAGAAAGGTCTGTACTCGCTGGAGTTTAAAATGAAAAGATTTTAAAGGGCCTGTACTCACTGGAGTTTAAATGGTTAACATATGAAAGGGTGCTGTACTCGCTGGAGTTTAAAGGGTTAACATAAGAAAGTTCTGTACTCGCTGGAGTATAAAAGTTTAACATATGAAAGTGTCCTGTACTCGCTGGAGCTTAAAATGTTAAAACCTAAAATGGCCCTGTACTATCTGGAGTTTAACAGGTTAACATATGAAAGGGGCCGGTACTCGCTGGAGCTTAAAAGGTTAACATACGAAATTGGCGTGTACTCGCTTGAGTTTAAAGGGTTAACATATGAAAGGCCTAGACTCGCTGTTGTTTAAAAGGTTAACATCTCAAAGGGGCTTGTACTCACTGGAGCTTAAAAAGTTAGCATAGGAATGGTGCCTGTACTCTCTGGAGTTTAAAAGGTTAACATATGAAAGGTTCCTGTACTCGCTGGAGTTTAAAAGGTTAACATATGAAAGGGGCCAGTACTGGCCAGAGTTTATGGGTTAACATAAGCTCTGGAATTTAAAAAGTTATCATGTCAAAGAGGATTGTACTCGCTGGAGTTTAAAGGGTTAACATAAGAAATGTCTGTACTCAATGGAATTTAAAAAGTTATCATATCAAAGGGGCTTGTACTCGCTGGAGATTAAACGGTTAACACAAGAACGGTCTGTACACGCTGGAGTTTAAAAGGTTAACGTATGAAAGGGGCCTGTGCTCGCTGGGGTTTAAATGGTTAACATATGAAAGGGGCCTGCACTCACTGGAGTTTAAAAATTAAAATATGACAGTGGCCTGTACTCGCTGGAGTTTAAAAGGTTAACATAAGAAATGCCTGTACTCACTGGAGTTTAAAATGTTAACATAAGAAAGGTATGTACTCGCTGGAGTTTAAAAGGTTAACATAAGAAAGGTCGGTACTCGCTGGAATTTAAAAGTGAACATATGAAAGGTGCCTGTACTCTCTGAAGATTAAAAGGTTCACATAAGTAAGGTCTGTACTCGCTGGAGTTTAAAATGAAAACAGTTTAAAGGGCCTGTACTCACTGGAGTTTAAATGGTTAACATATGAAAGGGTGCTGTACTCGCTGGAGTTTAAAAGGTTAACATATGAAAGGGGCCTGTACTCGCTGGAGTTTAGAAGATTCACATCTCAAAGGAGGCAGTACTCGCTGGAGTTTAATAGGTTAACATATGAAAGTTTCCTGTACTCGCTGGAGTTTAAAAGGTTAACATATGAAAGGTGCCTGTACTCGCTGGAGTTTTGAAGGTTAACATATGAAAGTGGCCTGTACTCGCTGGAGTTTAAAAGGTTAAAATAGAAAAGTCGCCTGTACTCGCTGGAGTTTAAATGGATAACATATGAAAGGGGCCTGTACTCGCTGGAGTTTAAAAGGTTAACATATGAAAGGTACCTGTACTCACTGGAGTTTAAGAGGATAACATCTCAAAGGGGCCTGTTCTCGCTGGGGTTTAAAAAGTTAACATTTGAAAAGTGCCTGTACACGCTGGAGCTTAAAATGTTAAAACCTAAAATGGCCCTGTACTATCTGGAGTTTAACAGGTTAACATATGAAAGGGGCCTGTGCTCGCTGGAACTTAAATGTTAACATATGAAAGGGGCCGGTTCTCGCTGGAGTTTAAAGGGTTAGCATATGAAAGGCCTGGCCTCGCTGTTGTTTAAAAGGTTAACATATGAACGGGGCACGTACTTGCTGGAGTTTAAAAGGTTAACATCTGAAAGGGGCCGGTACTCACTGGAGTTTAGAAGGTTAACATCTCAAAGGGGCTTTTACTCGCTGTTGTTTAAAAGGTTAACACATGAACGGGGCCTGTACTCACTGGAGTTTAAAAGGTTAACATCTCAAAGGGGCCTATACCCGCTGGAGTTTAGAAGGTTAACATCTCAAAGGGGCCTGTACTCGATGGAGTTTAAAAATTAACATATGAAAGGGGACTGTACTCGCTGGAGTTTAAAGGGTTAACATATGAAAGGCCTGGACTCGCTGGAGTTTAGAAGGTTAATATCTCAAAGGGGCTTGTACTATCTGGAGTTTAACAGGTTAACATATGAAAGGGGCCTGTACTCGCTGGAGTTTAGAAGGTTAACATATGAAAGGGGCCTGTACTCGCTGGAGTTTAGAAGGTTAACATATGAAAGGGGCCTGTACTCGCTGGAGCTTAAAAGGTTAACATATGAAAGGGGCCTGTACTCGCTGGAGTTTAAAGGGTTAACATATGAAAGGCCTGGACACGCTGGAGTTTAGAATGTTAACATCTCAAAGGGGCTTGTTCTCGCTGGAGTTTAAAAGGTTAACATATGAAAGGTTCCTGTACTCGCTGGAGTTTAATGGGTTATACATATGAAAGGTGCCTGTACTCGCTGGAGTTTACAAGGTTAACATATGAAAGGGGCCTGTACTCGCTGGAGTTTAAAAGGTTAACATATGAAAGGGGCCTGTACTCGCTGGAGTTTAAAAGGTTAACATATGAAAGGTTCCTGTACTCGCTGGAGTTTAATAGGTTAAAATAGAAAAGTCGCCTGTACTCGCTGGAGTTTAAATGGATAACATATGAAATGGGCCTGTACTCGCTGGAGTTTAAAAGGTTAACATATGAAAGGTACCTGTACTCACTGGAGTTTAAGAGGTTAACATCTCAAAGGGGCCTGTTCTCGCTGGGGTTTAAAAAGTTAACATTTGAAAGGTGCCTGTACTCGCTGGAGATTAAAAGATTAACATATGAAAGATGCCTGTACTTGCTGGAGTTTAAAAAGTTAACATTTGAAAAGTGCCTGTACACGCTGGAGCTTAAAATGTTAAAACCTAAAATGGCCCTGTACTATCTGGAGTTTAACAGGTTAACATATGAAAGGGGCCTGAACTCGCTGGAACTTAAATGTTAACATATGAAAGGGGCCGGTTCTCGCTGGAGTTTAAAGGGTTAGCATATGAAAGGCCTGGCCTCGCTGTTGTTTAAAAGGTTAACATATGAACGGGGCACGTACTTGCTGGAGTTTGAAAGGTTAACATCTGAAAGGGGCCTATACCCGCTGGAGTTTAGAAGGTTAACATCTCAAAGGGGCTTTTACTCGCTGTTGTTTAAAAGGTTAACATATGAACGGGGCCTGTTCTCACTGGAGTTTAAAAGGTTAACATCTCAAAGGGGCCTATACCCGCTGGAGTTTAGAAGGTTAACATCTCAAAGGGGCCTGTACTCGATGGAGTTTAAAAATTAACATATGAAAGGGGACTGTACTCGCTGGAGTTTAAAGGGTTAACATATGAAAGGCCTGGTCTCGCTGGAGTTTAGAAGGTTAACATATGAAAGGGGCCTGTACTCGCTGGAGTTTAAAAGGTTTACATAAGAAAAGTCTGTACTGACTGGAGTTTAAAGGGTTAACATAAGATAGTTCTGTACTCGCTGGAGTATAAAAGTTTAACATATGAAAGGGTCCTGTACTCACTGGAGCTTAAAATGTTAAAACCTAAAATGGCCCTGTACTATCTGGAGTTTAACAGGTTAACATATGAAAGGGGCCTGTACTCGCTGGAGTTTAAAAGGTTAACATATGAAAGGGGCCTGTTCTCGCTGGAGTTTAAAGGGTTAACATATGAAAGGCCTGGACTCGCTGTTGTTTAAAAGGTTAACAACTAAAAGGGGCCTGTACTCGCTGGAGTTTAAAGGGTTAACATATGAAAGGCCTGGACACGCTGGAGTTTAGAAGGTTAACATCTCAAAGGGGCTTGTACTCGCTGGAGTTTAAAAGGTTAACATATGAAAGGTTCCTGTACTCGCTGGAATTTAATGGGTTATACATATGAAAGGTGTCTGTACTCGCTGGAGTTTAGAAGGTTAACATATGAAAGGGGCCTGTACTCGCTGGAGTTTAAAAGGTTAACATATGAAAGGGGACTTTACTCGCTGGAGTTTAGAAGGTTCACATCTCAAAGGAGCCAGTTCTCGCTGGAGTTTAAAAGGTTAACATATGAAAGGGACCTGTACTCGCTGGAGTTTAAGAGGTTAACATCTCAAAGGGGCCTGTTCTCGCTGAGGTTTAAAAAGTTAACATTTGAAAGGTGCCTGTACTCGCTGGAGATTAAAAGATTAACATGTGAAAGGGGCCTGTACTTGCTGGAGTTTAAGAGGTTAACATGTCAAAGGGGCCTGTTCTCGCTGGGGTTTATAAAGTTAACATTTGAAAGGTGCCTGTACTCGCTGGAGCTTAAAATGTTAAAACCTAAGATGGCCCTGTACTACCTGGAGTTTATCAGGTTAACATATGAAAGGGGCTGTACTCGCTGGAGCTTAAAAGCTTAACATATGAAAGGGGCCTGTTCTCGCTGGAGTTTAAAGGGTTAACATATGAAAGTCCTGGACTCGCTGGAGTTTAAAGGGTTAACATATGAAAGGGGCCTGTACTCGCTGGAGTTTAAAGGGTTAACATATGAAAGGCCTGGACTCGCTGGAGTTTAGAAGGTTAACATCTCAAAGGGGCTTGTACTCGCTGGAGTTTAAAAGGTTAACATATGAAAGGTTCCTTTACTCGCTGGAGTTTAATAGGTTATACATATGAAAGGGGACTGTACTCGCTGGAGTTTAAAGGGTTAACATATGAAAGGCCTGGACTCGCTGGAGTTTAAAAGGTTCACATCTCAAAGGGGCTTGTACTCGCGGGAGTTTAAAGGGTGAATATATGAAAGCCCTGGACTCTCTGTTGTTTAAAAGGTTAAAATCTGAAAGGGGCCTGTACGCGCTGGAGTTTCAAAGGATAACATATGAAAGGGGCCTGTACTCGCTGGAGTTTAAAAATTAACATATGAAAGGGGCCTGTTCTCGCTGGAGTTTAAAGGGTTAACATATGAAAGGCCTGGACTCGCTGTTGTTTAAAAGGTTAACAACTAAAAGGGGCCTGTACTCGCTGGAGTTTAAAGGGTTAACATATGAAAGGCCTGGACACGCTGGAGTTTAGAAGGTTAACATCTCAAAGGGGCTTGTACTCGCTGGAGTTTAAAAGGTTAACATATGAAAGGTTCCTGTACTCGCTGGAGTTTAATGGGTTATACAAATGAAAGGTGCCTGTACTCGCTGGAGTTTAGAAGGTTAACATATGAAAGGGGCCTGTACTCGCTGGAGCTTAAAATGTTAAAACCTAAGATGGCCCTGTACTATCTGGAGTTTAACAGGTTAACATATGAAAGGGGCCTGTACTCGCTGGAGCTTAAAAGCTTAACATATGAAAGGGGCCAGTACTCGCAGGAGTTTCAAAGGTTAACATATGAAAGGGGCCTGTGCTCGCTGGTGTTTAAACGGTTAACATATGAAAGGGGCCTGTACTCGCTGGAGTTTAAAATGTTAACATAAGAAAGGTATGTACTCGCTGGAGTTTAAAAGGTTAACATAAGAAAGGTCTGTACTCGCTGGAATTTTAAAGTGAACATATGAAAGGTGCATGTACTCTCTGAAGATTAAAAGGTTCACATAAGAAAGGTCTGTACTCACTGGAGTTTAAAATGAAAACATTTTAAAGGGCCTGTACTCACTGGAGTTTAAATGGTTAACATATGAAAGGGTGCTGTACTCGCTGGAGTTTAAAGGGTTAACATAAGAAAGTTCTGTACTCGCTGGAGTATAAAAGTTTAACATATGAAAGTGTCCTGTACTCGCTGGAGCTTAAAATGTTAAAATCTCAAATGGGCCTGTAGTATCTGGAGTTTAACATGTTAACATATGAAAGGGGCCGGTACTTGCTGGAGCTTAAAAGGTTAACATATGAAATTGGCGTGTACTCGCTGGAGTTTAAAGGGTTAACATATGAAAGCCCTAGACTCGCTGTTGTTTAAAAGGTTAACATCTCAAAGGGGCTTGTACTCGCTGGAGCTTAAAAAGTTAACATAGGAATGGTGCCTGTACTCTCTGGAGTTTAAAAGGTTAACATATGAAAGGGGCCTGTGCTCGCTGGTGTTTAAATGGTTAACATATGAAAGGGGCCTGCACTCACTGGAGTTTAAAAATTAAAATATGACAGTGGCCTGTACTCGCTGGAGTTTAAAAGGTTAACATAAGAAAGGTATGTACTCGCTGGAGTTTAAAAGGTTAACATAAGAAAGGTCGGTACTCGCTGGAATTTAAAAGTGAACATATGAAAGGTGCCTGTACTCTCTGAAGATTAAAAGGTTCACATAAGAAAGGTCTGTACTCGCTGGAGTTTAAAATGAAAAGATTTTAAAGGGCCTGTACTCACTGGAGTTTAAATGGTTAACATATGAAAGGGTGCTGTACTCGCTGGAGTTTAAAGGGTTAACATAAGAAAGTTCTGTACTCGCTGGAGTATAAAAGTTTAACATATGAAAGTGTCCTGTACTCGCTGGAGCTTAAAATGTTAAAACCTAAAATGGCCCTGTACTATCTGGAGTTTAACAGGTTAACATATGAAAGGGGCCGGTACTCGCTGGAGCTTAAAAGGTTAACATACGAAATTGGCGTGTACTCGCTTGAGTTTAAAGGGTTAACATATGAAAGGCCTAGACTCGCTGTTGTTTAAAAGGTTAACATCTCAAAGGGGCTTGTACTCACTGGAGCTTAAAAAGTTAGCATAGGAATGGTGCCTGTACTCTCTGGAGTTTAAAAGGTTAACATATGAAAGGTTCCTGTACTCGCTGGAGTTTAAAAGGTTAACATATGAAAGGGGCCAGTACTGGCCAGAGTTTATGGGTTAACATAAGCTCTGGAATTTAAAAAGTTATCATGTCAAAGAGGATTGTACTCGCTGGAGTTTAAAGGGTTAACATAAGAAATGTCTGTACTCAATGGAATTTAAAAAGTTATCATATCAAAGGGGCTTGTACTCGCTGGAGATTAAACGGTTAACACAAGAACGGTCTGTACACGCTGGAGTTTAAAAGGTTAACGTATGAAAGGGGCCTGTACTCGCTGGAGTTTAAAGGGTTAACATATGAAAGGCCTGGACACGCTGGAGTTTAGAAGGTTAACATCTCAAAGGGGCTTGTACTCGCTGGAGTTTAAAAGGTTAACATATGAAAGGTTCCTGTACTCGCTGGAATTTAATGGGTTATACATATGAAAGGTGTCTGTACTCGCTGGAGTTTAGAAGGTTAACATATGAAAGGGGCCTGTACTCGCTGGAGTTTAAAAGGTTAACATATGAAAGGGGACTTTACTCGCTGGAGTTTAGAAGGTTCACATCTCAAAGGAGCCAGTTCTCGCTGGAGTTTAAAAGGTTAACATATGAAAGGGACCTGTACTCGCTGGAGTTTAAGAGGTTAACATCTCAAAGGGGCCTGTTCTCGCTGAGGTTTAAAAAGTTAACATTTGAAAGGTGCCTGTACTCGCTGGAGATTAAAAGATTAACATGTGAAAGGGGCCTGTACTTGCTGGAGTTTAAGAGGTTAACATGTCAAAGGGGCCTGTTCTCGCTGGGGTTTATAAAGTTAACATTTGAAAGGTGCCTGTACTCGCTGGAGCTTAAAATGTTAAAACCTAAGATGGCCCTGTACTACCTGGAGTTTATCAGGTTAACATATGAAAGGGGCTGTACTCGCTGGAGCTTAAAAGCTTAACATATGAAAGGGGCCTGTTCTCGCTGGAGTTTAAAGGGTTAACATATGAAAGTCCTGGACTCGCTGGAGTTTAAAGGGTTAACATATGAAAGGGGCCTGTACTCGCTGGAGTTTAAAGGGTTAACATATGAAAGGCCTGGACTCGCTGGAGTTTAGAAGGTTAACATCTCAAAGGGGCTTGTACTCGCTGGAGTTTAAAAGGTTAACATATGAAAGGTTCCTTTACTCGCTGGAGTTTAATAGGTTATACATATGAAAGGGGACTGTACTCGCTGGAGTTTAAAGGGTTAACATATGAAAGGCCTGGACTCGCTGGAGTTTAAAAGGTTCACATCTCAAAGGGGCTTGTACTCGCGGGAGTTTAAAGGGTGAATATATGAAAGCCCTGGACTCTCTGTTGTTTAAAAGGTTAAAATCTGAAAGGGGCCTGTACGCGCTGGAGTTTCAAAGGATAACATATGAAAGGGGCCTGTACTCGCTGGAGTTTAAAAATTAACATATGAAAGGGGCCTGTTCTCGCTGGAGTTTAAAGGGTTAACATATGAAAGGCCTGGACTCGCTGTTGTTTAAAAGGTTAACAACTAAAAGGGGCCTGTACTCGCTGGAGTTTAAAGGGTTAACATATGAAAGGCCTGGACACGCTGGAGTTTAGAAGGTTAACATCTCAAAGGGGCTTGTACTCGCTGGAGTTTAAAAGGTTAACATATGAAAGGTTCCTGTACTCGCTGGAGTTTAATGGGTTATACAAATGAAAGGTGCCTGTACTCGCTGGAGTTTAGAAGGTTAACATATGAAAGGGGCCTGTACTCGCTGGAGCTTAAAATGTTAAAACCTAAGATGGCCCTGTACTATCTGGAGTTTAACAGGTTAACATATGAAAGGGGCCTGTACTCGCTGGAGCTTAAAAGCTTAACATATGAAAGGGGCCAGTACTCGCAGGAGTTTCAAAGGTTAACATATGAAAGGGGCCTGTGCTCGCTGTTGTTTAAACGGTTAACATATGAAAGGGGCCTGTACTCGCTGGAGTTTAAAATGTTAACATAAGAAAGGTATGTACTCGCTGGAGTTTAAAAGGTTAACATAAGAAAGGTCTGTACTCGCTGGAATTTTAAAGTGAACATATGAAAGGTGCATGTACTCTCTGAAGATTAAAAGGTTCACATAAGAAAGGTCTGTACTCACTGGAGTTTAAAATGAAAACATTTTAAAGGGCCTGTACTCACTGGAGTTTAAATGGTTAACATATGAAAGGGTGCTGTACTCGCTGGAGTTTAAAGGGTTAACATAAGAAAGTTCTGTACTCGCTGGAGTATAAAAGTTTAACATATGAAAGTGTCCTGTACTCGCTGGAGCTTAAAATGTTAAAATCTCAAATGGGCCTGTAGTATCTGGAGTTTAACATGTTAACATATGAAAGGGGCCGGTACTTGCTGGAGCTTAAAAGGTTAACATATGAAATTGGCGTGTACTCGCTGGAGTTTAAAGGGTTAACATATGAAAGCCCTAGACTCGCTGTTGTTTAAAAGGTTAACATCTCAAAGGGGCTTGTACTCGCTGGAGCTTAAAAAGTTAACATAGGAATGGTGCCTGTACTCTCTGGAGTTTAAAAGGTTAACATATGAAAGGGGCCTGTGCTCGCTGGTGTTTAAATGGTTAACATATGAAAGGGGCCTGCACTCACTGGAGTTTAAAAATTAAAATATGACAGTGGCCTGTACTCGCTGGAGTTTAAAAGGTTAACATAAGAAAGGTATGTACTCGCTGGAGTTTAAAAGGTTAACATAAGAAAGGTCGGTACTCGCTGGAATTTAAAAGTGAACATATGAAAGGTGCCTGTACTCTCTGAAGATTAAAAGGTTCACATAAGAAAGGTCTGTACTCGCTGGAGTTTAAAATGAAAAGATTTTAAAGGGCCTGTACTCACTGGAGTTTAAATGGTTAACATATGAAAGGGTGCTGTACTCGCTGGAGTTTAAAGGGTTAACATAAGAAAGTTCTGTACTCGCTGGAGTATAAAAGTTTAACATATGAAAGTGTCCTGTACTCGCTGGAGCTTAAAATGTTAAAACCTAAAATGGCCCTGTACTATCTGGAGTTTAACAGGTTAACATATGAAAGGGGCCGGTACTCGCTGGAGCTTAAAAGGTTAACATACGAAATTGGCGTGTACTCGCTTGAGTTTAAAGGGTTAACATATGAAAGGCCTAGACTCGCTGTTGTTTAAAAGGTTAACATCTCAAAGGGGCTTGTACTCACTGGAGCTTAAAAAGTTAGCATAGGAATGGTGCCTGTACTCTCTGGAGTTTAAAAGGTTAACATATGAAAGGTTCCTGTACTCGCTGGAGTTTAAAAGGTTAACATATGAAAGGGGCCAGTACTGGCCAGAGTTTATGGGTTAACATAAGCTCTGGAATTTAAAAAGTTATCATGTCAAAGAGGATTGTACTCGCTGGAGTTTAAAGGGTTAACATAAGAAATGTCTGTACTCAATGGAATTTAAAAAGTTATCATATCAAAGGGGCTTGTACTCGCTGGAGATTAAACGGTTAACACAAGAACGGTCTGTACACGCTGGAGTTTAAAAGGTTAACGTATGAAAGGGGCCTGTGCTCGCTGGGGTTTAAATGGTTAACATATGAAAGGGGCCTGCACTCACTGGAGTTTAAAAATTAAAATATGACAGTGGCCTGTACTCGCTGGAGTTTAAAAGGTTAACATAAGAAATGCCTGTACTCACTGGAGTTTAAAATGTTAACATAAGAAAGGTATGTACTCGCTGGAGTTTAAAAGGTTAACATAAGAAAGGTCGGTACTCGCTGGAATTTAAAAGTGAACATATGAAAGGTGCCTGTACTCTCTGAAGATTAAAAGGTTCACATAAGTAAGGTCTGTACTCGCTGGAGTTTAAAATGAAAACAGTTTAAAGGGCCTGTACTCACTGGAGTTTAAATGGTTAACATATGAAAGGGTGCTGTACTCGCTGGAGTTTAAAAGGTTAACATATGAAAGGGGCCTGTACTCGCTGGAGTTTAGAAGATTCACATCTCAAAGGAGGCAGTACTCGCTGGAGTTTAATAGGTTAACATATGAAAGTTTCCTGTACTCGCTGGAGTTTAAAAGGTTAACATATGAAAGGTGCCTGTACTCGCTGGAGTTTTGAAGGTTAACATATGAAAGTGGCCTGTACTCGCTGGAGTTTAAAAGGTTAAAATAGAAAAGTCGCCTGTACTCGCTGGAGTTTAAATGGATAACATATGAAAGGGGCCTGTACTCGCTGGAGTTTAAAAGGTTAACATATGAAAGGTACCTGTACTCACTGGAGTTTAAGAGGATAACATCTCAAAGGGGCCTGTTCTCGCTGGGGTTTAAAAAGTTAACATTTGAAAAGTGCCTGTACACGCTGGAGCTTAAAATGTTAAAACCTAAAATGGCCCTGTACTATCTGGAGTTTAACAGGTTAACATATGAAAGGGGCCTGTG
This sequence comes from Hemitrygon akajei, assembly GCF_048418815.1. NCBI lineage: Eukaryota > Metazoa > Chordata > Chondrichthyes > Myliobatiformes > Dasyatidae > Hemitrygon > Hemitrygon akajei. The sequence continues at coordinate 96,168,059 of NC_133138.1, read as the reverse complement.
CTCGCTGGAACTTAAATGTTAACATATGAAAGGGGCCGGTTCTCGCTGGAGTTTAAAGGGTTAGCATATGAAAGGCCTGGCCTCGCTGTTGTTTAAAAGGTTAACATATGAACGGGGCACGTACTTGCTGGAGTTTAAAAGGTTAACATCTGAAAGGGGCCGGTACTCACTGGAGTTTAGAAGGTTAACATCTCAAAGGGGCTTTTACTCGCTGTTGTTTAAAAGGTTAACACATGAACGGGGCCTGTACTCACTGGAGTTTAAAAGGTTAACATCTCAAAGGGGCCTATACCCGCTGGAGTTTAGAAGGTTAACATCTCAAAGGGGCCTGTACTCGATGGAGTTTAAAAATTAACATATGAAAGGGGACTGTACTCGCTGGAGTTTAAAGGGTTAACATATGAAAGGCCTGGACTCGCTGGAGTTTAGAAGGTTAATATCTCAAAGGGGCTTGTACTATCTGGAGTTTAACAGGTTAACATATGAAAGGGGCCTGTACTCGCTGGAGTTTAGAAGGTTAACATATGAAAGGGGCCTGTACTCGCTGGAGTTTAGAAGGTTAACATATGAAAGGGGCCTGTACTCGCTGGAGCTTAAAAGGTTAACATATGAAAGGGGCCTGTACTCGCTGGAGTTTAAAGGGTTAACATATGAAAGGCCTGGACACGCTGGAGTTTAGAATGTTAACATCTCAAAGGGGCTTGTTCTCGCTGGAGTTTAAAAGGTTAACATATGAAAGGTTCCTGTACTCGCTGGAGTTTAATGGGTTATACATATGAAAGGTGCCTGTACTCGCTGGAGTTTACAAGGTTAACATATGAAAGGGGCCTGTACTCGCTGGAGTTTAAAAGGTTAACATATGAAAGGGGCCTGTACTCGCTGGAGTTTAAAAGGTTAACATATGAAAGGTTCCTGTACTCGCTGGAGTTTAATAGGTTAAAATAGAAAAGTCGCCTGTACTCGCTGGAGTTTAAATGGATAACATATGAAATGGGCCTGTACTCGCTGGAGTTTAAAAGGTTAACATATGAAAGGTACCTGTACTCACTGGAGTTTAAGAGGTTAACATCTCAAAGGGGCCTGTTCTCGCTGGGGTTTAAAAAGTTAACATTTGAAAGGTGCCTGTACTCGCTGGAGATTAAAAGATTAACATATGAAAGATGCCTGTACTTGCTGGAGTTTAAAAAGTTAACATTTGAAAAGTGCCTGTACACGCTGGAGCTTAAAATGTTAAAACCTAAAATGGCCCTGTACTATCTGGAGTTTAACAGGTTAACATATGAAAGGGGCCTGAACTCGCTGGAACTTAAATGTTAACATATGAAAGGGGCCGGTTCTCGCTGGAGTTTAAAGGGTTAGCATATGAAAGGCCTGGCCTCGCTGTTGTTTAAAAGGTTAACATATGAACGGGGCACGTACTTGCTGGAGTTTGAAAGGTTAACATCTGAAAGGGGCCTATACCCGCTGGAGTTTAGAAGGTTAACATCTCAAAGGGGCTTTTACTCGCTGTTGTTTAAAAGGTTAACATATGAACGGGGCCTGTTCTCACTGGAGTTTAAAAGGTTAACATCTCAAAGGGGCCTATACCCGCTGGAGTTTAGAAGGTTAACATCTCAAAGGGGCCTGTACTCGATGGAGTTTAAAAATTAACATATGAAAGGGGACTGTACTCGCTGGAGTTTAAAGGGTTAACATATGAAAGGCCTGGTCTCGCTGGAGTTTAGAAGGTTAACATATGAAAGGGGCCTGTACTCGCTGGAGTTTATAAGGTTTACATAAGAAAAGTCTGTACTGACTGGAGTTTAAAGGGTTAACATAAGATAGTTCTGTACTCGCTGGAGTATAAAAGTTTAACATATGAAAGGGTCCTGTACTCACTGGAGCTTAAAATGTTAAAACCTAAAATGGCCCTGTACTATCTGGAGTTTAACAGGTTAACATATGAAAGGGGCCTGTACTCGCTGGAGTTTAAAAGGTTAACATATGAAAGGGGCCTGTTCTCGCTGGAGTTTAAAGGGTTAACATATGAAAGGCCTGGACTCGCTGTTGTTTAAAAGGTTAACAACTAAAAGGGGCCTGTACTCGCTGGAGTTTAAAGGGTTAACATATGAAAGGCCTGGACACGCTGGAGTTTAGAAGGTTAACATCTCAAAGGGGCTTGTACTCGCTGGAGTTTAAAAGGTTAACATATGAAAGGTTCCTGTACTCGCTGGAATTTAATGGGTTATACATATGAAAGGTGTCTGTACTCGCTGGAGTTTAGAAGGTTAACATATGAAAGGGGCCTGTACTCGCTGGAGTTTAAAAGGTTAACATATGAAAGGGGACTTTACTCGCTGGAGTTTAGAAGGTTCACATCTCAAAGGAGCCAGTTCTCGCTGGAGTTTAAAAGGTTAACATATGAAAGGGACCTGTACTCGCTGGAGTTTAAGAGGTTAACATCTCAAAGGGGCCTGTTCTCGCTGAGGTTTAAAAAGTTAACATTTGAAAGGTGCCTGTACTCGCTGGAGATTAAAAGATTAACATGTGAAAGGGGCCTGTACTTGCTGGAGTTTAAGAGGTTAACATGTCAAAGGGGCCTGTTCTCGCTGGGGTTTATAAAGTTAACATTTGAAAGGTGCCTGTACTCGCTGGAGCTTAAAATGTTAAAACCTAAGATGGCCCTGTACTACCTGGAGTTTATCAGGTTAACATATGAAAGGGGCTGTACTCGCTGGAGCTTAAAAGCTTAACATATGAAAGGGGCCTGTTCTCGCTGGAGTTTAAAGGGTTAACATATGAAAGTCCTGGACTCGCTGGAGTTTAAAGGGTTAACATATGAAAGGGGCCTGTACTCGCTGGAGTTTAAAGGGTTAACATATGAAAGGCCTGGACTCGCTGGAGTTTAGAAGGTTAACATCTCAAAGGGGCTTGTACTCGCTGGAGTTTAAAAGGTTAACATATGAAAGGTTCCTTTACTCGCTGGAGTTTAATAGGTTATACATATGAAAGGGGACTGTACTCGCTGGAGTTTAAAGGGTTAACATATGAAAGGCCTGGACTCGCTGGAGTTTAAAAGGTTCACATCTCAAAGGGGCTTGTACTCGCGGGAGTTTAAAGGGTGAATATATGAAAGCCCTGGACTCTCTGTTGTTTAAAAGGTTAAAATCTGAAAGGGGCCTGTACGCGCTGGAGTTTCAAAGGATAACATATGAAAGGGGCCTGTACTCGCTGGAGTTTAAAAATTAACATATGAAAGGGGCCTGTTCTCGCTGGAGTTTAAAGGGTTAACATATGAAAGGCCTGGACTCGCTGTTGTTTAAAAGGTTAACAACTAAAAGGGGCCTGTACTCGCTGGAGTTTAAAGGGTTAACATATGAAAGGCCTGGACACGCTGGAGTTTAGAAGGTTAACATCTCAAAGGGGCTTGTACTCGCTGGAGTTTAAAAGGTTAACATATGAAAGGTTCCTGTACTCGCTGGAGTTTAATGGGTTATACAAATGAAAGGTGCCTGTACTCGCTGGAGTTTAGAAGGTTAACATATGAAAGGGGCCTGTACTCGCTGGAGCTTAAAATGTTAAAACCTAAGATGGCCCTGTACTATCTGGAGTTTAACAGGTTAACATATGAAAGGGGCCTGTACTCGCTGGAGCTTAAAAGCTTAACATATGAAAGGGGCCTGTTCTCGCTGGAGTTTAAAGGGTTAACATATGAAAGTCCTGGACTCGCTGGAGTTTAAAGGGTTAACATATGAAAGGGGCCTGTACTCGCTGGAGTTTAAAGGGTTAACATATGAAAGGCCTGGACTCGCTGGAGTTTAGAAGGATAACATCTCAAAGGGGCTTGTACTCGCTAGAGTTTAAAAGGTTAACATATGAAAGGTTCCTTTACTCGCTGGAGTTTAATAGGTTATACATATGAAAGGGGACAGTACTCGCTGGAGTTTAAAGGGTTAACATATGAAAGGCCTGGACTCGCTGGAGTTTAAAAGGATCACATCTCAAAGGGGCTTGTACTCGCGGGCGTTTAAAGGGTGAATATATGAAAGCCCTGGACTCTCTGTTGTTTAAAAGGTTAAAATCTGAAAGGGGCCTGTACTCGCTGGAGTTTCAAAGGATAACATATGAAAGGGGCCTGTGCTCGCTGGGGTTTAAAAGGTTAACATATGAAAGGGGCCTGTACTCGCTGGAGTTTAAAAATTAACATATGAAAGTGGCCTGTACTCGCTGGAGTTTCAAAGGTTAACATATGAAAAGGGCGTGTGCTCGCTGGGGTTTAAAAGGTTAACATATGAAAGGCCTGGACTCGCTGGAGTTTAAAAGTTTAACATAAGAAAGGTCTGTACTCGCTGGGGTTTAAAAGGTTAACATAAGAAATGTCTGCACTCGCTGGAGTTTCAAAGGTTATCATTTTAAAGGGGCCTGTACTCACTGGAGTTTCAAAGGTTAGCATATGAAAGGGGCCTGTGCTCGCTGGAGTTTAAAAGGTTAACATCTCAAAGGGGCCTATACCCGATGGAGTTTAGAAGGTTAACATCTCAAAGGGGCTTTTACTCGCTGTTGTTTAAAAGGTTAACATATGAACGGGGCCTGTACTCACTGGAGTTTAAAAGGTTAACATCTCAAAGGGGCCTGTACTCGATGGAGTTTAAAAATTAACATATGAAAGGGGCCTGTACTCGCTGCAGCTTAAAAGGTTAACATATGAAAGGGGCCTGTACTCGCTGGAGCTTAAAAGCTTAACATATGAAAGGGGCCTGTTCTCGCTGGAGTTTAAAGGGTTAACATATGAAAGTCCTGGACTCGCTGGAGTTTAAAGGGTTAACATATGAAAGGGGCCTGTACTCGCTGGAGTTTAAAGGGTTAACATATGAAAGGCCTGGACTCGCTGGAGTTTAGAAGGATAACATCTCAAAGGGGCTTGTACTCGCTGTTGTTTAAAAGGTTAACACATGAACGGGGCCTGTACTCACTGGAGTTTAAAAGGTTAACATCTCAAAGGGGCCTATACCCGCTGGAGTTTAGAAGGTTAACATCTCAAAGGGGCCTGTACTCGATGGAGTTTAAAAATTAACATATGAAAGGGGACTGTACTCGCTGGAGTTTAAAGGGTTAACATATGAAAGGCCTGGACTCGCTGGAGTTTAGAAGGTTAATATCTCAAAGGGGCTTGTACTATCTGGAGTTTAACAGGTTAACATATGAAAGGGGCCTGTACTCGCTGGAGTTTAGAAGGTTAACATATGAAAGGGGCCTGTACTCGCTGGAGTTTAGAAGGTTAACATATGAAAGGGGCCTGTACTCGCTGGAGCTTAAAAGGTTAACATATGAAAGGGGCCTGTACTCGCTGGAGTTTAAAGGGTTAACATATGAAAGGCCTGGACACGCTGGAGTTTAGAATGTTAACATCTCAAAGGGGCTTGTTCTCGCTGGAGTTTAAAAGGTTAACATATGAAAGGTTCCTGTACTCGCTGGAGTTTAATGGGTTATACATATGAAAGGTGCCTGTACTCGCTGGAGTTTACAAGGTTAACATATGAAAGGGGCCTGTACTCGCTGGAGTTTAAAAGGTTAACATATGAAAGGGGCCTGTACTCGCTGGAGTTTAAAAGGTTAACATATGAAAGGTTCCTGTACTCGCTGGAGTTTAATAGGTTAAAATAGAAAAGTCGCCTGTACTCGCTGGAGTTTAAATGGATAACATATGAAATGGGCCTGTACTCGCTGGAGTTTAAAAGGTTAACATATGAAAGGTACCTGTACTCACTGGAGTTTAAGAGGTTAACATCTCAAAGGGGCCTGTTCTCGCTGGGGTTTAAAAAGTTAACATTTGAAAGGTGCCTGTACTCGCTGGAGATTAAAAGATTAACATATGAAAGATGCCTGTACTTGCTGGAGTTTAAAAAGTTAACATTTGAAAAGTGCCTGTACACGCTGGAGCTTAAAATGTTAAAACCTAAAATGGCCCTGTACTATCTGGAGTTTAACAGGTTAACATATGAAAGGGGCCTGAACTCGCTGGAACTTAAATGTTAACATATGAAAGGGGCCGGTTCTCGCTGGAGTTTAAAGGGTTAGCATATGAAAGGCCTGGCCTCGCTGTTGTTTAAAAGGTTAACATATGAACGGGGCACGTACTTGCTGGAGTTTGAAAGGTTAACATCTGAAAGGGGCCTATACCCGCTGGAGTTTAGAAGGTTAACATCTCAAAGGGGCTTTTACTCGCTGTTGTTTAAAAGGTTAACATATGAACGGGGCCTGTTCTCACTGGAGTTTAAAAGGTTAACATCTCAAAGGGGCCTATACCCGCTGGAGTTTAGAAGGTTAACATCTCAAAGGGGCCTGTACTCGATGGAGTTTAAAAATTAACATATGAAAGGGGACTGTACTCGCTGGAGTTTAAAGGGTTAACATATGAAAGGCCTGGTCTCGCTGGAGTTTAGAAGGTTAACATATGAAAGGGGCCTGTACTCGCTGGAGTTTAAAAGGTTTACATAAGAAAAGTCTGTACTGACTGGAGTTTAAAGGGTTAACATAAGATAGTTCTGTACTCGCTGGAGTATAAAAGTTTAACATATGAAAGGGTCCTGTACTCACTGGAGCTTAAAATGTTAAAACCTAAAATGGCCCTGTACTATCTGGAGTTTAACAGGTTAACATATGAAAGGGGCCTGTACTCGCTGGAGTTTAAAAGGTTAACATATGAAAGGGGCCTGTTCTCGCTGGAGTTTAAAGGGTTAACATATGAAAGGCCTGGACTCGCTGTTGTTTAAAAGGTTAACAACTAAAAGGGGCCTGTACTCGCTGGAGTTTAAAGGGTTAACATATGAAAGGCCTGGACACGCTGGAGTTTAGAAGGTTAACATCTCAAAGGGGCTTGTACTCGCTGGAGTTTAAAAGGTTAACATATGAAAGGTTCCTGTACTCGCTGGAATTTAATGGGTTATACATATGAAAGGTGTCTGTACTCGCTGGAGTTTAGAAGGTTAACATATGAAAGGGGCCTGTACTCGCTGGAGTTTAAAAGGTTAACATATGAAAGGGGACTTTACTCGCTGGAGTTTAGAAGGTTCACATCTCAAAGGAGCCAGTTCTCGCTGGAGTTTAAAAGGTTAACATATGAAAGGGACCTGTACTCGCTGGAGTTTAAGAGGTTAACATCTCAAAGGGGCCTGTTCTCGCTGAGGTTTAAAAAGTTAACATTTGAAAGGTGCCTGTACTCGCTGGAGATTAAAAGATTAACATGTGAAAGGGGCCTGTACTTGCTGGAGTTTAAGAGGTTAACATGTCAAAGGGGCCTGTTCTCGCTGGGGTTTATAAAGTTAACATTTGAAAGGTGCCTGTACTCGCTGGAGCTTAAAATGTTAAAACCTAAGATGGCCCTGTACTACCTGGAGTTTATCAGGTTAACATATGAAAGGGGCTGTACTCGCTGGAGCTTAAAAGCTTAACATATGAAAGGGGCCTGTTCTCGCTGGAGTTTAAAGGGTTAACATATGAAAGTCCTGGACTCGCTGGAGTTTAAAGGGTTAACATATGAAAGGGGCCTGTACTCGCTGGAGTTTAAAGGGTTAACATATGAAAGGCCTGGACTCGCTGGAGTTTAGAAGGTTAACATCTCAAAGGGGCTTGTACTCGCTGGAGTTTAAAAGGTTAACATATGAAAGGTTCCTTTACTCGCTGGAGTTTAATAGGTTATACATATGAAAGGGGACTGTACTCGCTGGAGTTTAAAGGGTTAACATATGAAAGGCCTGGACTCGCTGGAGTTTAAAAGGTTCACATCTCAAAGGGGCTTGTACTCGCGGGAGTTTAAAGGGTGAATATATGAAAGCCCTGGACTCTCTGTTGTTTAAAAGGTTAAAATCTGAAAGGGGCCTGTACGCGCTGGAGTTTCAAAGGATAACATATGAAAGGGGCCTGTACTCGCTGGAGTTTAAAAATTAACATATGAAAGGGGCCTGTTCTCGCTGGAGTTTAAAGGGTTAACATATGAAAGGCCTGGACTCGCTGTTGTTTAAAAGGTTAACAACTAAAAGGGGCCTGTACTCGCTGGAGTTTAAAGGGTTAACATATGAAAGGCCTGGACACGCTGGAGTTTAGAAGGTTAACATCTCAAAGGGGCTTGTACTCGCTGGAGTTTAAAAGGTTAACATATGAAAGGTTCCTGTACTCGCTGGAGTTTAATGGGTTATACAAATGAAAGGTGCCTGTACTCGCTGGAGTTTAGAAGGTTAACATATGAAAGGGGCTTGTACTCGCTGGAGTTTAAAAGGTTAACATATGAAAGGTTCCTGTACTCGCTGGAATTTAATGGGTTATACATATGAAAGGTGTCTGTACTCGCTGGAGTTTAGAAGGTTAACATATGAAAGGGGCCTGTACTCGCTGGAGTTTAAAAGGTTAACATATGAAAGGGGACTTTACTCGCTGGAGTTTAGAAGGTTCACATCTCAAAGGAGCCAGTTCTCGCTGGAGTTTAAAAGGTTAACATATGAAAGGGACCTGTACTCGCTGGAGTTTAAGAGGTTAACATCTCAAAGGGGCCTGTTCTCGCTGAGGTTTAAAAAGTTAACATTTGAAAGGTGCCTGTACTCGCTGGAGATTAAAAGATTAACATGTGAAAGGGGCCTGTACTTGCTGGAGTTTAAGAGGTTAACATGTCAAAGGGGCCTGTTCTCGCTGGGGTTTATAAAGTTAACATTTGAAAGGTGCCTGTACTCGCTGGAGCTTAAAATGTTAAAACCTAAGATGGCCCTGTACTACCTGGAGTTTATCAGGTTAACATATGAAAGGGGCTGTACTCGCTGGAGCTTAAAAGCTTAACATATGAAAGGGGCCTGTTCTCGCTGGAGTTTAAAGGGTTAACATATGAAAGTCCTGGACTCGCTGGAGTTTAAAGGGTTAACATATGAAAGGGGCCTGTACTCGCTGGAGTTTAAAGGGTTAACATATGAAAGGCCTGGACTCGCTGGAGTTTAGAAGGTTAACATCTCAAAGGGGCTTGTACTCGCTGGAGTTTAAAAGGTTAACATATGAAAGGTTCCTTTACTCGCTGGAGTTTAATAGGTTATACATATGAAAGGGGACTGTACTCGCTGGAGTTTAAAGGGTTAACATATGAAAGGCCTGGACTCGCTGGAGTTTAAAAGGTTCACATCTCAAAGGGGCTTGTACTCGCGGGAGTTTAAAGGGTGAATATATGAAAGCCCTGGACTCTCTGTTGTTTAAAAGGTTAAAATCTGAAAGGGGCCTGTACGCGCTGGAGTTTCAAAGGATAACATATGAAAGGGGCCTGTACTCGCTGGAGTTTAAAAATTAACATATGAAAGGGGCCTGTTCTCGCTGGAGTTTAAAGGGTTAACATATGAAAGGCCTGGACTCGCTGTTGTTTAAAAGGTTAACAACTAAAAGGGGCCTGTACTCGCTGGAGTTTAAAGGGTTAACATATGAAAGGCCTGGACACGCTGGAGTTTAGAAGGTTAACATCTCAAAGGGGCTTGTACTCGCTGGAGTTTAAAAGGTTAACATATGAAAGGTTCCTGTACTCGCTGGAGTTTAATGGGTTATACAAATGAAAGGTGCCTGTACTCGCTGGAGTTTAGAAGGTTAACATATGAAAGGGGCCTGTACTCGCTGGAGCTTAAAATGTTAAAACCTAAGATGGCCCTGTACTATCTGGAGTTTAACAGGTTAACATATGAAAGGGGCCTGTACTCGCTGGAGCTTAAAAGCTTAACATATGAAAGGGGCCTGTTCTCGCTGGAGTTTAAAGGGTTAACATATGAAAGTCCTGGACTCGCTGGAGTTTAAAGGGTTAACATATGAAAGGGGCCTGTACTCGCTGGAGTTTAAAGGGTTAACATATGAAAGGCCTGGACTCGCTGGAGTTTAGAAGGATAACATCTCAAAGGGGCTTGTACTCGCTAGAGTTTAAAAGGTTAACATATGAAAGGTTCCTTTACTCGCTGGAGTTTAATAGGTTATACATATGAAAGGGGACAGTACTCGCTGGAGTTTAAAGGGTTAACATATGAAAGGCCTGGACTCGCTGGAGTTTAAAAGGATCACATCTCAAAGGGGCTTGTACTCGCGGGCGTTTAAAGGGTGAATATATGAAAGCCCTGGACTCTCTGTTGTTTAAAAGGTTAAAATCTGAAAGGGGCCTGTACTCGCTGGAGTTTCAAAGGATAACATATGAAAGGGGCCTGTGCTCGCTGGGGTTTAAAAGGTTAACATATGAAAGGGGCCTGTACTCGCTGGAGTTTAAAAATTAACATATGAAAGTGGCCTGTACTCGCTGGAGTTTCAAAGGTTAACATATGAAAAGGGCGTGTGCTCGCTGGGGTTTAAAAGGTTAACATATGAAAGGCCTGGACTCGCTGGAGTTTAAAAGTTTAACATAAGAAAGGTCTGTACTCGCTGGGGTTTAAAAGGTTAACATAAGAAATGTCTGCACTCGCTGGAGTTTCAAAGGTTATCATTTTAAAGGGGCCTGTACTCACTGGAGTTTCAAAGGTTAGCATATGAAAGGGGCCTGTGCTCGCTGGAGTTTAAAAGGTTAACATCTCAAAGGGGCCTATACCCGATGGAGTTTAGAAGGTTAACATCTCAAAGGGGCTTTTACTCGCTGTTGTTTAAAAGGTTAACATATGAACGGGGCCTGTACTCACTGGAGTTTAAAAGGTTAACATCTCAAAGGGGCCTGTACTCGATGGAGTTTAAAAATTAACATATGAAAGGGGCCTGTACTCGCTGCAGCTTAAAAGGTTAACATATGAAAGGGGCCTGTACTCGCTGGAGCTTAAAAGCTTAACATATGAAAGGGGCCTGTTCTCGCTGGAGTTTAAAGGGTTAACATATGAAAGTCCTGGACTCGCTGGAGTTTAAAGGGTTAACATATGAAAGGGGCCTGTACTCGCTGGAGTTTAAAGGGTTAACATATGAAAGGCCTGGACTCGCTGGAGTTTAGAAGGATAACATCTCAAAGGGGCTTGTACTCGCTGTTGTTTAAAAGGTTAACACATGAACGGGGCCTGTACTCACTGGAGTTTAAAAGGTTAACATCTCAAAGGGGCCTATACCCGCTGGAGTTTAGAAGGTTAACATCTCAAAGGGGCCTGTACTCGATGGAGTTTAAAAATTAACATATGAAAGGGGACTGTACTCGCTGGAGTTTAAAGGGTTAACATATGAAAGGCCTGGACTCGCTGGAGTTTAGAAGGTTAATATCTCAAAGGGGCTTGTACTATCTGGAGTTTAACAGGTTAACATATGAAAGGGGCCTGTACTCGCTGGAGTTTAGAAGGTTAACATATGAAAGGGGCCTGTACTCGCTGGAGTTTAGAAGGTTAACATATGAAAGGGGCCTGTACTCGCTGGAGCTTAAAAGGTTAACATATGAAAGGGGCCTGTACTCGCTGGAGTTTAAAGGGTTAACATATGAAAGGCCTGGACACGCTGGAGTTTAGAATGTTAACATCTCAAAGGGGCTTGTTCTCGCTGGAGTTTAAAAGGTTAACATATGAAAGGTTCCTGTACTCGCTGGAGTTTAATGGGTTATACATATGAAAGGTGCCTGTACTCGCTGGAGTTTACAAGGTTAACATATGAAAGGGGCCTGTACTCGCTGGAGTTTAAAAGGTTAACATATGAAAGGGGCCTGTACTCGCTGGAGTTTAAAAGGTTAACATATGAAAGGTTCCTGTACTCGCTGGAGTTTAATAGGTTAAAATAGAAAAGTCGCCTGTACTCGCTGGAGTTTAAATGGATAACATATGAAATGGGCCTGTACTCGCTGGAGTTTAAAAGGTTAACATATGAAAGGTACCTGTACTCACTGGAGTTTAAGAGGTTAACATCTCAAAGGGGCCTGTTCTCGCTGGGGTTTAAAAAGTTAACATTTGAAAGGTGCCTGTACTCGCTGGAGATTAAAAGATTAACATATGAAAGATGCCTGTACTTGCTGGAGTTTAAAAAGTTAACATTTGAAAAGTGCCTGTACACGCTGGAGCTTAAAATGTTAAAACCTAAAATGGCCCTGTACTATCTGGAGTTTAACAGGTTAACATATGAAAGGGGCCTGAACTCGCTGGAACTTAAATGTTAACATATGAAAGGGGCCGGTTCTCGCTGGAGTTTAAAGGGTTAGCATATGAAAGGCCTGGCCTCGCTGTTGTTTAAAAGGTTAACATATGAACGGGGCACGTACTTGCTGGAGTTTGAAAGGTTAACATCTGAAAGGGGCCTATACCCGCTGGAGTTTAGAAGGTTAACATCTCAAAGGGGCTTTTACTCGCTGTTGTTTAAAAGGTTAACATATGAACGGGGCCTGTTCTCACTGGAGTTTAAAAGGTTAACATCTCAAAGGGGCCTATACCCGCTGGAGTTTAGAAGGTTAACATCTCAAAGGGGCCTGTACTCGATGGAGTTTAAAAATTAACATATGAAAGGGGACTGTACTCGCTGGAGTTTAAAGGGTTAACATATGAAAGGCCTGGTCTCGCTGGAGTTTAGAAGGTTAACATATGAAAGGGGCCTGTACTCGCTGGAGTTTAAAAGGTTTACATAAGAAAAGTCTGTACTGACTGGAGTTTAAAGGGTTAACATAAGATAGTTCTGTACTCGCTGGAGTATAAAAGTTTAACATATGAAAGGGTCCTGTACTCACTGGAGCTTAAAATGTTAAAACCTAAAATGGCCCTGTACTATCTGGAGTTTAACAGGTTAACATATGAAAGGGGCCTGTACTCGCTGGAGTTTAAAAGGTTAACATATGAAAGGGGCCTGTTCTCGCTGGAGTTTAAAGGGTTAACATATGAAAGGCCTGGACTCGCTGTTGTTTAAAAGGTTAACAACTAAAAGGGGCCTGTACTCGCTGGAGTTTAAAGGGTTAACATATGAAAGGCCTGGACACGCTGGAGTTTAGAAGGTTAACATCTCAAAGGGGCTTGTACTCGCTGGAGTTTAAAAGGTTAACATATGAAAGGTTCCTGTACTCGCTGGAATTTAATGGGTTATACATATGAAAGGTGTCTGTACTCGCTGGAGTTTAGAAGGTTAACATATGAAAGGGGCCTGTACTCGCTGGAGTTTAAAAGGTTAACATATGAAAGGGGACTTTACTCGCTGGAGTTTAGAAGGTTCACATCTCAAAGGAGCCAGTTCTCGCTGGAGTTTAAAAGGTTAACATATGAAAGGGACCTGTACTCGCTGGAGTTTAAGAGGTTAACATCTCAAAGGGGCCTGTTCTCGCTGAGGTTTAAAAAGTTAACATTTGAAAGGTGCCTGTACTCGCTGGAGATTAAAAGATTAACATGTGAAAGGGGCCTGTACTTGCTGGAGTTTAAGAGGTTAACATGTCAAAGGGGCCTGTTCTCGCTGGGGTTTATAAAGTTAACATTTGAAAGGTGCCTGTACTCGCTGGAGCTTAAAATGTTAAAACCTAAGATGGCCCTGTACTACCTGGAGTTTATCAGGTTAACATATGAAAGGGGCTGTACTCGCTGGAGCTTAAAAGCTTAACATATGAAAGGGGCCTGTTCTCGCTGGAGTTTAAAGGGTTAACATATGAAAGTCCTGGACTCGCTGGAGTTTAAAGGGTTAACATATGAAAGGGGCCTGTACTCGCTGGAGTTTAAAGGGTTAACATATGAAAGGCCTGGACTCGCTGGAGTTTAGAAGGTTAACATCTCAAAGGGGCTTGTACTCGCTGGAGTTTAAAAGGTTAACATATGAAAGGTTCCTTTACTCGCTGGAGTTTAATAGGTTATACATATGAAAGGGGACTGTACTCGCTGGAGTTTAAAGGGTTAACATATGAAAGGCCTGGACTCGCTGGAGTTTAAAAGGTTCACATCTCAAAGGGGCTTGTACTCGCGGGAGTTTAAAGGGTGAATATATGAAAGCCCTGGACTCTCTGTTGTTTAAAAGGTTAAAATCTGAAAGGGGCCTGTACGCGCTGGAGTTTCAAAGGATAACATATGAAAGGGGCCTGTACTCGCTGGAGTTTAAAAATTAACATATGAAAGGGGCCTGTTCTCGCTGGAGTTTAAAGGGTTAACATATGAAAGGCCTGGACTCGCTGTTGTTTAAAAGGTTAACAACTAAAAGGGGCCTGTACTCGCTGGAGTTTAAAGGGTTAACATATGAAAGGCCTGGACACGCTGGAGTTTAGAAGGTTAACATCTCAAAGGGGCTTGTACTCGCTGGAGTTTAAAAGGTTAACATATGAAAGGTTCCTGTACTCGCTGGAGTTTAATGGGTTATACAAATGAAAGGTGCCTGTACTCGCTGGAGTTTAGAAGGTTAACATATGAAAGGGGCCTGTACTCGCTGGAGCTTAAAATGTTAAAACCTAAGATGGCCCTGTACTATCTGGAGTTTAACAGGTTAACATATGAAAGGGGCCTGTACTCGCTGGAGCTTAAAAGCTTAACATATGAAAGGGGCCTGTTCTCGCTGGAGTTTAAAGGGTTAACATATGAAAGTCCTGGACTCGCTGGAGTTTAAAGGGTTAACATATGAAAGGGGCCTGTACTCGCTGGAGTTTAAAGGGTTAACATATGAAAGGCCTGGACTCGCTGGAGTTTAGAAGGATAACATCTCAAAGGGGCTTGTACTCGCTAGAGTTTAAAAGGTTAACATATGAAAGGTTCCTTTACTCGCTGGAGTTTAATAGGTTATACATATGAAAGGGGACAGTACTCGCTGGAGTTTAAAGGGTTAACATATGAAAGGCCTGGACTCGCTGGAGTTTAAAAGGATCACATCTCAAAGGGGCTTGTACTCGCGGGCGTTTAAAGGGTGAATATATGAAAGCCCTGGACTCTCTGTTGTTTAAAAGGTTAAAATCTGAAAGGGGCCTGTACTCGCTGGAGTTTCAAAGGATAACATATGAAAGGGGCCTGTGCTCGCTGGGGTTTAAAAGGTTAACATATGAAAGGGGCCTGTACTCGCTGGAGTTTAAAAATTAACATATGAAAGTGGCCTGTACTCGCTGGAGTTTCAAAGGTTAACATATGAAAAGGGCGTGTGCTCGCTGGGGTTTAAAAGGTTAACATATGAAAGGCCTGGACTCGCTGGAGTTTAAAAGTTTAACATAAGAAAGGTCTGTACTCGCTGGGGTTTAAAAGGTTAACATAAGAAATGTCTGCACTCGCTGGAGTTTCAAAGGTTATCATTTTAAAGGGGCCTGTACTCACTGGAGTTTCAAAGGTTAGCATATGAAAGGGGCCTGTGCTCGCTGGAGTTTAAAAGGTTAACATCTCAAAGGGGCCTATACCCGATGGAGTTTAGAAGGTTAACATCTCAAAGGGGCTTTTACTCGCTGTTGTTTAAAAGGTTAACATATGAACGGGGCCTGTACTCACTGGAGTTTAAAAGGTTAACATCTCAAAGGGGCCTGTACTCGATGGAGTTTAAAAATTAACATATGAAAGGGGCCTGTACTCGCTGCAGCTTAAAAGGTTAACATATGAAAGGGGCCTGTTCTCGCTGGAGTTTAAAGGGTTAACATATGAAAGGCCTGGACTCGCTGTTGTTTAAAAGGTTAACAACTAAAAGGGGCCTGTACTCGCTGGAGTTTAAAGGGTTAACATATGAAAGGCCTGGACACGCTGGAGTTTAGAATGTTAACATCTCAAAGGGGCTTGTTCTCGCTGGAGTTTAAAAGGTTAACATATGAAAGGTTCCTGTACTCGCTGGAGTTTAATGGGTTATACATATGAAAGGTGCCTGTACTCGCTGGAGTTTACAAGGTTAACATATGAAAGGGGCCTGTACTCGCTGGAGTTTAAAAGGTTAACATATGAAAGGGGCCTGTACTCGCTGGAGTTTAGAAGATTCACATCTCAAAGGAGGCAGTACTCGCTGGAGTTTAAAAGGTTAACATATGAAAGGTTCCTGTACTCGCTGGAGTTTAATAGGTTAACATATGAAAGGTTCCTGTACTCGCTGGAGTTTAAACGGTTAACATATGAAAGTGGCCTGTACTCGCTGGAGTTTAAAAGGTTAAAATAGAAAAGTCGCCTGTATTCGCTGGAGTTTAAATGGATAACATATGAAAGGGGCCTGTACTCGCTGGAGTTTAAAAGGTTAACATATGAAAGGTACCTGTACTCACTGGAGTTTAAGAGGATAACATCTCAAAGGGGCCTGTTCTCGCTGGGGTTTAAAAAGTTAACATTTGAAAGGTGCCTGTACTCGCTGGAGATTAAAAGATTAACATATGAAAGATGCCTGTACTTGCTGGAGTTTAAAAAGTTAACATTTGAAAAGTGCCTGTACACGCTGGAGCTTAAAATGTTAAAACCTAAAATGGCCCTGTACTATCTGGAGTTTAACAGGTTAACATATGAAAGGGGCCTGAACTCGCTGGAACTTAAATGTTAACATATGAAAGGGGCCGGTTCTCGCTGGAGTTTAATGGGTTAGCATATGAAAGGCCTGGCCTCGCTGTTGTTTAAAAGGTTAACATATGAACGGGGCACGTACTTGCTGGAGTTTAAAAGGTTAACATCTGAAAGGGGCCTATTCCCGCTGGAGTTTAGAAGGTTAACATCTCAAAGGGGCTTTTACTCGCTGTTGTTTAAAAGGTTAACATATGAACGGGGCCTGTACTCACTGGAGTTTAAAAGGTTAACATCTCAAAGGGGCCTATACCCGCTGGAGTTTAGAAGGTTAACATCTCAAAGGGGCCTGTACTCGATGGAGTTTAAAAATTAACATATGAAAGGGGACTGTACTCGCTGGAGTTTAAAGGGTTAACATATGAAAGGCCTGGACTCGCTGGAGTTTAAAAGGTTTACATAAGAAAGGTCTGTACTGACTGGAGTTTAAAGGGTTAACATAAGATAGTTCTGTACTCGCTGGAGTATAAAAGTTTAACATATGAAAGGGTCCTGTACTCACTGGAGCTTAAAATGTTAAAACCTAAAATGGCCCTGTACTATCTGGAGTTTAACAGGTTAACATATGAAAGGGGCCTGTACTCGCTGGAGCTTAAAAGGTTAACATATGAAAGGGGCCTGTTCTCGCTGGAGTTTAAAGGGTTAACATATGAAAGGCCTGGACTCGCTGTTGTTTAAAAGGTTAACAACTAAAAGGGGCCTGTACTCGCTGGAGTTTAAAGGGTTAACATATGAAAGGCCTGGACACGCTGGAGTTTAAAAGGTTAACAACTAAAAGGGGCCTGTACTCGCTGGAGTTTAAAGGGTTAACATATGAAAGGCCTGGACTCGCTGTTGTTTAAAAGGTTAACAACTAAAAGGGGCCTGTACTCGCTGGAGTTTAAAGGGTTAACATATGAAAGGCCTGGACTCGCTGTTGTTTAAAAGGTTAACATCTCAAAGGGGCTTGTACTCGCTGGAGTTTAAAAGGTTAACATATGAAAAGGGCGTGTGCTCGCTGGGGTTTAAAAGGTTAACATATGAAAGGCCTGGACTCGCTGGAGTTTAAAAGTTTAACATAAGAAAGGTCTGTACTCGCTGGGGTTTAAAAGGTTAACATAAGAAATGTCTGCACTCGCTGGAGTTTCAAAGGTTATCATTTTAAAGGGGCCTGTACTCACTGGAGTTTCAAAGGTTAGCATATGAAAGGGGCCTGTGCTCGCTGGAGTTTAAAAGGTTAACATCTCAAAGGGGCCTATACCCGATGGAGTTTAGAAGGTTAACATCTCAAAGGGGCTTTTACTCGCTGTTGTTTAAAAGGTTAACATATGAACGGGGCCTGTACTCACTGGAGTTTAAAAGGTTAACATCTCAAAGGGGCCTGTACTCGATGGAGTTTAAAAATTAACATATGAAAGGGGCCTGTACTCGCTGCAGCTTAAAAGGTTAACATATGAAAGGGGCCTGTTCTCGCTGGAGTTTAAAGGGTTAACATATGAAAGGCCTGGACTCGCTGTTGTTTAAAAGGTTAACAACTAAAAGGGGCCTGTACTCGCTGGAGTTTAAAGGGTTAACATATGAAAGGCCTGGACACGCTGGAGTTTAGAATGTTAACATCTCAAAGGGGCTTGTTCTCGCTGGAGTTTAAAAGGTTAACATATGAAAGGTTCCTGTACTCGCTGGAGTTTAATGGGTTATACATATGAAAGGTGCCTGTACTCGCTGGAGTTTACAAGGTTAACATATGAAAGGGGCCTGTACTCGCTGGAGTTTAAAAGGTTAACATATGAAAGGGGCCTGTACTCGCTGGAGTTTAGAAGATTCACATCTCAAAGGAGGCAGTACTCGCTGGAGTTTAAAAGGTTAACATATGAAAGGTTCCTGTACTCGCTGGAGTTTAATAGGTTAACATATGAAAGGTTCCTGTACTCGCTGGAGTTTAAACGGTTAACATATGAAAGTGGCCTGTACTCGCTGGAGTTTAAAAGGTTAAAATAGAAAAGTCGCCTGTATTCGCTGGAGTTTAAATGGATAACATATGAAAGGGGCCTGTACTCGCTGGAGTTTAAAAGGTTAACATATGAAAGGTACCTGTACTCACTGGAGTTTAAGAGGATAACATCTCAAAGGGGCCTGTTCTCGCTGGGGTTTAAAAAGTTAACATTTGAAAGGTGCCTGTACTCGCTGGAGATTAAAAGATTAACATATGAAAGATGCCTGTACTTGCTGGAGTTTAAAAAGTTAACATTTGAAAAGTGCCTGTACACGCTGGAGCTTAAAATGTTAAAACCTAAAATGGCCCTGTACTATCTGGAGTTTAACAGGTTAACATATGAAAGGGGCCTGAACTCGCTGGAACTTAAATGTTAACATATGAAAGGGGCCGGTTCTCGCTGGAGTTTAATGGGTTAGCATATGAAAGGCCTGGCCTCGCTGTTGTTTAAAAGGTTAACATATGAACGGGGCACGTACTTGCTGGAGTTTAAAAGGTTAACATCTGAAAGGGGCCTATTCCCGCTGGAGTTTAGAAGGTTAACATCTCAAAGGGGCTTTTACTCGCTGTTGTTTAAAAGGTTAACATATGAACGGGGCCTGTACTCACTGGAGTTTAAAAGGTTAACATCTCAAAGGGGCCTATACCCGCTGGAGTTTAGAAGGTTAACATCTCAAAGGGGCCTGTACTCGATGGAGTTTAAAAATTAACATATGAAAGGGGACTGTACTCGCTGGAGTTTAAAGGGTTAACATATGAAAGGCCTGGACTCGCTGGAGTTTAAAAGGTTTACATAAGAAAGGTCTGTACTGACTGGAGTTTAAAGGGTTAACATAAGATAGTTCTGTACTCGCTGGAGTATAAAAGTTTAACATATGAAAGGGTCCTGTACTCACTGGAGCTTAAAATGTTAAAACCTAAAATGGCCCTGTACTATCTGGAGTTTAACAGGTTAACATATGAAAGGGGCCTGTACTCGCTGGAGCTTAAAAGGTTAACATATGAAAGGGGCCTGTTCTCGCTGGAGTTTAAAGGGTTAACATATGAAAGGCCTGGACTCGCTGTTGTTTAAAAGGTTAACAACTAAAAGGGGCCTGTACTCGCTGGAGTTTAAAGGGTTAACATATGAAAGGCCTGGACACGCTGGAGTTTAAAAGGTTAACAACTAAAAGGGGCCTGTACTCGCTGGAGTTTAAAGGGTTAACATATGAAAGGCCTGGACTCGCTGTTGTTTAAAAGGTTAACAACTAAAAGGGGCCTGTACTCGCTGGAGTTTAAAGGGTTAACATATGAAAGGCCTGGACTCGCTGTTGTTTAAAAGGTTAACATCTCAAAGGGGCTTGTACTCGCTGGAGTTTAAAAGGTTAACATATGAAAGGTGCCTGTACTCGCTGGAGTTTAGAAGGTTAACATATGAAAGGGGCCTGTACTCGCTGGAGTTTAAAAGGTTAACATATGAAAGGGGACTTTACTCGCTGGAGTTTAGAAGGTTCACATCTCAAAGGAGCCAGTTCTCGCTGGAGTTTAAAAGGTTAACATATGAATGGGACCTGTACTCGCTGGAGTTTAAGAGGTTAACATCTCAAAGGGGCCTGTTCTCGCTGGGGTTTAAAAAGTTAACCTTTGAAAGGTGCCTGTACTCGCTGGAGATTAAAAGATTAACATATGAAAGGGGCCTGTACTTGCTGGAGTTTAAGAGGTTAACATGTCAAAGGGGCCTGTTCTCGCTGGGGTTTATAAAGTTAACATTTGAAAGGTGCCTGTACTCGCTGGAGCTTAAAATGTTAAAACCTAAGATGGCCCTGTACTATCTGGAGTTTAACAGGTTAACATATGAAAGGGGCTGTACTCGCTGGAGCTTAAAAGCTTAACATATGAAAGGGGCCTGTTCTCGCTGGAGTTTAAAGGGTTAACATATGAAAGTCCTGGACTCGCTGGAGTTTAAAGGGTTAACATATGAAAGGGGCCTGTACTCGCTGGAGTTTAAAGGGTTAACATATGAAAGGCCTGGACTCGCTGGAGTTTAGAAGGTTAACATCTCAAAGGGGCTTGTACTCGCTAGAGTTTAAAAGGTTAACATATGAAAGGTTCCTTTACTCGCTGGAGTTTAATAGGTTATACATATGAAAGGGGACAGTACTCGCTGGAGTTTAAAGGGTTAACATATGAAAGGCCTGGACTCGCTGGAGTTTAAAAGGTTCACATCTCAAAGGGGCTTGTACTCGCGGGAGTTTAAAGGGTGAATATATGAAAGCCCTGGACTCTCTGTTGCTTAAAAGGTTAAAATCTGAAAGGGGCCTGTACGCGCTGGAGTTTCAAAGGATAACATATGAAAGGGGCCTGTACTCGCTGGAGTTTAAAAATTAACATATGAAAGGGGCCTGTACTCGCTGGAGTTTAAAAGGTTAACATATGAAAGGTACCTGTACTCACTGGAGTTTAAGAGGATAACATCTCAAAGGGGCCTGTTCTCGCTGGGGTTTAAAAAGTTAACATATGAAAGATGCCTGTACTTGCTGGAGTTTAAAAAGTTAACATTTGAAAAGTGCCTGTACACGCTGGAGCTTAAAATATTAAAACCTAAAATGGCCCTGTACTATCTGGAGTTTAACAGGTTAACATATGAAAGGTGCCTGAACTCGCTGGAACTTAAATGTTAACATATGAAAAGGGCCGGTTCTCGCTGGAGTTTAAAGGGTTAGCATATGAAAGGCCTGGCCTCGCTGTTGTTTAAAAGGTTAACATATGAACGGGGCACGTACTTGCTGGAGTTTGAAAGGTTAACATCTGAAAGGGGCCTATACCCGCTGGAGTTTAGAAGGTTAACATCTCAAAGGGGCTTTTACTCGCTGTTGTTTAAAAGGTTAACATATGAACGGGGCCTGTACTCACTGGAGTTTAAAAGGTTAACATCTCAAAGGGGCCTATACCCGCTGGAGTTTAGAAGGTTAACATCTCAAAGGGGCCTGTACTCGATGGAGTTTAAAAATTAACATATGAAAGGGGACTGTACTCGCTGGAGTTTAAAGGGTTAACATATGAAAGGCCTGGACTCGCTGTTGTTTAAAAGGTTAACAACTAAAAGGGGCCTGTACTCGCTGGAGTTTAAAGGGTTAACATATGAAAGGCCTGGACACGCTGGAGTTTAGAAGGTTAACATCTCAAAGGGGCTTGTACTCGCTGGAGTTTAAAAGGTTAACATATGAAAGGGGCCTGTACTCGCTGGAGTTTAGAAGGTTAACATATGAAAGGTTCCTGTACTCGCTGGAGTTTAATAGGTTAAAATAGAAAAGTCGCCTGTACTCGCTGGAGTTTAAATGGATAACATATGAAATGGGCCTGTACTCGCTGGAGTTTAAAAGGTTAACATATGAAAGGTACCTGTACTCACTGGAGTTTAAGAGGTTAACATCTCAAAGGGGCCTGTTCTCGCTGGGGTTTAAAAAGTTAACATTTGAAAGGTGCCTGTACTCGCTGGAGATTAAAAGATTAACATATGAAAGATGCCTGTACTTGCTGGAGTTTAAAAAGTTAACATTTGAAAAGTGCCTGTACACGCTGGAGCTTAAAATGTTAAAACCTAAAATGGCCCTGTACTATCTGGAGTTTAACAGGTTAACATATGAAAGGGGCCTGAACTCGCTGGAACTTAAATGTTAACATATGAAAGGGGCCGGTTCTCGCTGGAGTTTAAAGGGTTAGCATATGAAAGGCCTGGCCTCGCTGTTGTTTAAAAGGTTAACATATGAACGGGGCACGTACTTGCTGGAGTTTGAAAGGTTAACATCTGAAAGGGGCCTATACCCGCTGGAGTTTAGAAGGTTAACATCTCAAAGGGGCTTTTACTCGCTGTTGTTTAAAAGGTTAACATATGAACGGGGCCTGTTCTCACTGGAGTTTAAAAGGTTAACATCTCAAAGGGGCCTATACCCGCTGGAGTTTAGAAGGTTAACATCTCAAAGGGGCCTGTACTCGATGGAGTTTAAAAATTAACATATGAAAGGGGACTGTACTCGCTGGAGTTTAAAGGGTTAACATATGAAAGGCCTGGTCTCGCTGGAGTTTAGAAGGTTAACATATGAAAGGGGCCTGTACTCGCTGGAGTTTAAAAGGTTTACATAAGAAAAGTCTGTACTGACTGGAGTTTAAAGGGTTAACATAAGATAGTTCTGTACTCGCTGGAGTATAAAAGTTTAACATATGAAAGGGTCCTGTACTCACTGGAGCTTAAAATGTTAAAACCTAAAATGGCCCTGTACTATCTGGAGTTTAACAGGTTAACATATGAAAGGGGCCTGTACTCGCTGGAGTTTAAAAGGTTAACATATGAAAGGGGCCTGTTCTCGCTGGAGTTTAAAGGGTTAACATATGAAAGGCCTGGACTCGCTGTTGTTTAAAAGGTTAACAACTAAAAGGGGCCTGTACTCGCTGGAGTTTAAAGGGTTAACATATGAAAGGCCTGGACACGCTGGAGTTTAGAAGGTTAACATCTCAAAGGGGCTTGTACTCGCTGGAGTTTAAAAGGTTAACATATGAAAGGTTCCTGTACTCGCTGGAATTTAATGGGTTATACATATGAAAGGTGTCTGTACTCGCTGGAGTTTAGAAGGTTAACATATGAAAGGGGCCTGTACTCGCTGGAGTTTAAAAGGTTAACATATGAAAGGGGACTTTACTCGCTGGAGTTTAGAAGGTTCACATCTCAAAGGAGCCAGTTCTCGCTGGAGTTTAAAAGGTTAACATATGAAAGGGACCTGTACTCGCTGGAGTTTAAGAGGTTAACATCTCAAAGGGGCCTGTTCTCGCTGAGGTTTAAAAAGTTAACATTTGAAAGGTGCCTGTACTCGCTGGAGATTAAAAGATTAACATGTGAAAGGGGCCTGTACTTGCTGGAGTTTAAGAGGTTAACATGTCAAAGGGGCCTGTTCTCGCTGGGGTTTATAAAGTTAACATTTGAAAGGTGCCTGTACTCGCTGGAGCTTAAAATGTTAAAACCTAAGATGGCCCTGTACTACCTGGAGTTTATCAGGTTAACATATGAAAGGGGCTGTACTCGCTGGAGCTTAAAAGCTTAACATATGAAAGGGGCCTGTTCTCGCTGGAGTTTAAAGGGTTAACATATGAAAGTCCTGGACTCGCTGGAGTTTAAAGGGTTAACATATGAAAGGGGCCTGTACTCGCTGGAGTTTAAAGGGTTAACATATGAAAGGCCTGGACTCGCTGGAGTTTAGAAGGTTAACATCTCAAAGGGGCTTGTACTCGCTGGAGTTTAAAAGGTTAACATATGAAAGGTTCCTTTACTCGCTGGAGTTTAATAGGTTATACATATGAAAGGGGACTGTACTCGCTGGAGTTTAAAGGGTTAACATATGAAAGGCCTGGACTCGCTGGAGTTTAAAAGGTTCACATCTCAAAGGGGCTTGTACTCGCGGGAGTTTAAAGGGTGAATATATGAAAGCCCTGGACTCTCTGTTGTTTAAAAGGTTAAAATCTGAAAGGGGCCTGTACGCGCTGGAGTTTCAAAGGATAACATATGAAAGGGGCCTGTACTCGCTGGAGTTTAAAAATTAACATATGAAAGGGGCCTGTTCTCGCTGGAGTTTAAAGGGTTAACATATGAAAGGCCTGGACTCGCTGTTGTTTAAAAGGTTAACAACTAAAAGGGGCCTGTACTCGCTGGAGTTTAAAGGGTTAACATATGAAAGGCCTGGACACGCTGGAGTTTAGAAGGTTAACATCTCAAAGGGGCTTGTACTCGCTGGAGTTTAAAAGGTTAACATATGAAAGGTTCCTGTACTCGCTGGAGTTTAATGGGTTATACAAATGAAAGGTGCCTGTACTCGCTGGAGTTTAGAAGGTTAACATATGAAAGGGGCCTGTACTCGCTGGAGCTTAAAATGTTAAAACCTAAGATGGCCCTGTACTATCTGGAGTTTAACAGGTTAACATATGAAAGGGGCCTGTACTCGCTGGAGCTTAAAAGCTTAACATATGAAAGGGGCCTGTTCTCGCTGGAGTTTAAAGGGTTAACATATGAAAGTCCTGGACTCGCTGGAGTTTAAAGGGTTAACATATGAAAGGGGCCTGTACTCGCTGGAGTTTAAAGGGTTAACATATGAAAGGCCTGGACTCGCTGGAGTTTAGAAGGATAACATCTCAAAGGGGCTTGTACTCGCTAGAGTTTAAAAGGTTAACATATGAAAGGTTCCTTTACTCGCTGGAGTTTAATAGGTTATACATATGAAAGGGGACAGTACTCGCTGGAGTTTAAAGGGTTAACATATGAAAGGCCTGGACTCGCTGGAGTTTAAAAGGATCACATCTCAAAGGGGCTTGTACTCGCGGGCGTTTAAAGGGTGAATATATGAAAGCCCTGGACTCTCTGTTGTTTAAAAGGTTAAAATCTGAAAGGGGCCTGTACTCGCTGGAGTTTCAAAGGATAACATATGAAAGGGGCCTGTGCTCGCTGGGGTTTAAAAGGTTAACATATGAAAGGGGCCTGTACTCGCTGGAGTTTAAAAATTAACATATGAAAGTGGCCTGTACTCGCTGGAGTTTCAAAGGTTAACATATGAAAAGGGCGTGTGCTCGCTGGGGTTTAAAAGGTTAACATATGAAAGGCCTGGACTCGCTGGAGTTTAAAAGTTTAACATAAGAAAGGTCTGTACTCGCTGGGGTTTAAAAGGTTAACATAAGAAATGTCTGCACTCGCTGGAGTTTCAAAGGTTATCATTTTAAAGGGGCCTGTACTCACTGGAGTTTCAAAGGTTAGCATATGAAAGGGGCCTGTGCTCGCTGGAGTTTAAAAGGTTAACATCTCAAAGGGGCCTATACCCGATGGAGTTTAGAAGGTTAACATCTCAAAGGGGCTTTTACTCGCTGTTGTTTAAAAGGTTAACATATGAACGGGGCCTGTACTCACTGGAGTTTAAAAGGTTAACATCTCAAAGGGGCCTGTACTCGATGGAGTTTAAAAATTAACATATGAAAGGGGCCTGTACTCGCTGCAGCTTAAAAGGTTAACATATGAAAGGGGCCTGTTCTCGCTGGAGTTTAAAGGGTTAACATATGAAAGGCCTGGACTCGCTGTTGTTTAAAAGGTTAACAACTAAAAGGGGCCTGTACTCGCTGGAGTTTAAAGGGTTAACATATGAAAGGCCTGGACACGCTGGAGTTTAGAATGTTAACATCTCAAAGGGGCTTGTTCTCGCTGGAGTTTAAAAGGTTAACATATGAAAGGTTCCTGTACTCGCTGGAGTTTAATGGGTTATACATATGAAAGGTGCCTGTACTCGCTGGAGTTTACAAGGTTAACATATGAAAGGGGCCTGTACTCGCTGGAGTTTAAAAGGTTAACATATGAAAGGGGCCTGTACTCGCTGGAGTTTAGAAGATTCACATCTCAAAGGAGGCAGTACTCGCTGGAGTTTAAAAGGTTAACATATGAAAGGTTCCTGTACTCGCTGGAGTTTAATAGGTTAACATATGAAAGGTTCCTGTACTCGCTGGAGTTTAAACGGTTAACATATGAAAGTGGCCTGTACTCGCTGGAGTTTAAAAGGTTAAAATAGAAAAGTCGCCTGTATTCGCTGGAGTTTAAATGGATAACATATGAAAGGGGCCTGTACTCGCTGGAGTTTAAAAGGTTAACATATGAAAGGTACCTGTACTCACTGGAGTTTAAGAGGATAACATCTCAAAGGGGCCTGTTCTCGCTGGGGTTTAAAAAGTTAACATTTGAAAGGTGCCTGTACTCGCTGGAGATTAAAAGATTAACATATGAAAGATGCCTGTACTTGCTGGAGTTTAAAAAGTTAACATTTGAAAAGTGCCTGTACACGCTGGAGCTTAAAATGTTAAAACCTAAAATGGCCCTGTACTATCTGGAGTTTAACAGGTTAACATATGAAAGGGGCCTGAACTCGCTGGAACTTAAATGTTAACATATGAAAGGGGCCGGTTCTCGCTGGAGTTTAATGGGTTAGCATATGAAAGGCCTGGCCTCGCTGTTGTTTAAAAGGTTAACATATGAACGGGGCACGTACTTGCTGGAGTTTAAAAGGTTAACATCTGAAAGGGGCCTATTCCCGCTGGAGTTTAGAAGGTTAACATCTCAAAGGGGCTTTTACTCGCTGTTGTTTAAAAGGTTAACATATGAACGGGGCCTGTACTCACTGGAGTTTAAAAGGTTAACATCTCAAAGGGGCCTATACCCGCTGGAGTTTAGAAGGTTAACATCTCAAAGGGGCCTGTACTCGATGGAGTTTAAAAATTAACATATGAAAGGGGACTGTACTCGCTGGAGTTTAAAGGGTTAACATATGAAAGGCCTGGACTCGCTGGAGTTTAAAAGGTTTACATAAGAAAGGTCTGTACTGACTGGAGTTTAAAGGGTTAACATAAGATAGTTCTGTACTCGCTGGAGTATAAAAGTTTAACATATGAAAGGGTCCTGTACTCACTGGAGCTTAAAATGTTAAAACCT
Organism: Hemitrygon akajei; assembly: GCF_048418815.1. NCBI lineage: Eukaryota > Metazoa > Chordata > Chondrichthyes > Myliobatiformes > Dasyatidae > Hemitrygon > Hemitrygon akajei. Next base: position 96,141,214 of record NC_133138.1, on the reverse strand, counting down.
AAAATGGCCCTGTACTATCTGGAGTTTAACAGGTTAACATATGAAAGGGGCCTGTACTCGCTGGAGCTTAAAAGGTTAACATATGAAAGGGGCCTGTTCTCGCTGGAGTTTAAAGGGTTAACATATGAAAGGCCTGGACTCGCTGTTGTTTAAAAGGTTAACAACTAAAAGGGGCCTGTACTCGCTGGAGTTTAAAGGGTTAACATATGAAAGGCCTGGACACGCTGGAGTTTAAAAGGTTAACAACTAAAAGGGGCCTGTACTCGCTGGAGTTTAAAGGGTTAACATATGAAAGGCCTGGACTCGCTGTTGTTTAAAAGGTTAACAACTAAAAGGGGCCTGTACTCGCTGGAGTTTAAAGGGTTAACATATGAAAGGCCTGGACTCGCTGTTGTTTAAAAGGTTAACATCTCAAAGGGGCTTGTACTCGCTGGAGTTTAAAAGGTTAACATATGAAAAGGGCGTGTGCTCGCTGGGGTTTAAAAGGTTAACATATGAAAGGCCTGGACTCGCTGGAGTTTAAAAGTTTAACATAAGAAAGGTCTGTACTCGCTGGGGTTTAAAAGGTTAACATAAGAAATGTCTGCACTCGCTGGAGTTTCAAAGGTTATCATTTTAAAGGGGCCTGTACTCACTGGAGTTTCAAAGGTTAGCATATGAAAGGGGCCTGTGCTCGCTGGAGTTTAAAAGGTTAACATCTCAAAGGGGCCTATACCCGATGGAGTTTAGAAGGTTAACATCTCAAAGGGGCTTTTACTCGCTGTTGTTTAAAAGGTTAACATATGAACGGGGCCTGTACTCACTGGAGTTTAAAAGGTTAACATCTCAAAGGGGCCTGTACTCGATGGAGTTTAAAAATTAACATATGAAAGGGGCCTGTACTCGCTGCAGCTTAAAAGGTTAACATATGAAAGGGGCCTGTTCTCGCTGGAGTTTAAAGGGTTAACATATGAAAGGCCTGGACTCGCTGTTGTTTAAAAGGTTAACAACTAAAAGGGGCCTGTACTCGCTGGAGTTTAAAGGGTTAACATATGAAAGGCCTGGACACGCTGGAGTTTAGAATGTTAACATCTCAAAGGGGCTTGTTCTCGCTGGAGTTTAAAAGGTTAACATATGAAAGGTTCCTGTACTCGCTGGAGTTTAATGGGTTATACATATGAAAGGTGCCTGTACTCGCTGGAGTTTACAAGGTTAACATATGAAAGGGGCCTGTACTCGCTGGAGTTTAAAAGGTTAACATATGAAAGGGGCCTGTACTCGCTGGAGTTTAGAAGATTCACATCTCAAAGGAGGCAGTACTCGCTGGAGTTTAAAAGGTTAACATATGAAAGGTTCCTGTACTCGCTGGAGTTTAATAGGTTAACATATGAAAGGTTCCTGTACTCGCTGGAGTTTAAACGGTTAACATATGAAAGTGGCCTGTACTCGCTGGAGTTTAAAAGGTTAAAATAGAAAAGTCGCCTGTATTCGCTGGAGTTTAAATGGATAACATATGAAAGGGGCCTGTACTCGCTGGAGTTTAAAAGGTTAACATATGAAAGGTACCTGTACTCACTGGAGTTTAAGAGGATAACATCTCAAAGGGGCCTGTTCTCGCTGGGGTTTAAAAAGTTAACATTTGAAAGGTGCCTGTACTCGCTGGAGATTAAAAGATTAACATATGAAAGATGCCTGTACTTGCTGGAGTTTAAAAAGTTAACATTTGAAAAGTGCCTGTACACGCTGGAGCTTAAAATGTTAAAACCTAAAATGGCCCTGTACTATCTGGAGTTTAACAGGTTAACATATGAAAGGGGCCTGAACTCGCTGGAACTTAAATGTTAACATATGAAAGGGGCCGGTTCTCGCTGGAGTTTAATGGGTTAGCATATGAAAGGCCTGGCCTCGCTGTTGTTTAAAAGGTTAACATATGAACGGGGCACGTACTTGCTGGAGTTTAAAAGGTTAACATCTGAAAGGGGCCTATTCCCGCTGGAGTTTAGAAGGTTAACATCTCAAAGGGGCTTTTACTCGCTGTTGTTTAAAAGGTTAACATATGAACGGGGCCTGTACTCACTGGAGTTTAAAAGGTTAACATCTCAAAGGGGCCTATACCCGCTGGAGTTTAGAAGGTTAACATCTCAAAGGGGCCTGTACTCGATGGAGTTTAAAAATTAACATATGAAAGGGGACTGTACTCGCTGGAGTTTAAAGGGTTAACATATGAAAGGCCTGGACTCGCTGGAGTTTAAAAGGTTTACATAAGAAAGGTCTGTACTGACTGGAGTTTAAAGGGTTAACATAAGATAGTTCTGTACTCGCTGGAGTATAAAAGTTTAACATATGAAAGGGTCCTGTACTCACTGGAGCTTAAAATGTTAAAACCTAAAATGGCCCTGTACTATCTGGAGTTTAACAGGTTAACATATGAAAGGGGCCTGTACTCGCTGGAGCTTAAAAGGTTAACATATGAAAGGGGCCTGTTCTCGCTGGAGTTTAAAGGGTTAACATATGAAAGGCCTGGACTCGCTGTTGTTTAAAAGGTTAACAACTAAAAGGGGCCTGTACTCGCTGGAGTTTAAAGGGTTAACATATGAAAGGCCTGGACACGCTGGAGTTTAAAAGGTTAACAACTAAAAGGGGCCTGTACTCGCTGGAGTTTAAAGGGTTAACATATGAAAGGCCTGGACTCGCTGTTGTTTAAAAGGTTAACAACTAAAAGGGGCCTGTACTCGCTGGAGTTTAAAGGGTTAACATATGAAAGGCCTGGACTCGCTGTTGTTTAAAAGGTTAACATCTCAAAGGGGCTTGTACTCGCTGGAGTTTAAAAGGTTAACATATGAAAGGTGCCTGTACTCGCTGGAGTTTAGAAGGTTAACATATGAAAGGGGCCTGTACTCGCTGGAGTTTAAAAGGTTAACATATGAAAGGGGACTTTACTCGCTGGAGTTTAGAAGGTTCACATCTCAAAGGAGCCAGTTCTCGCTGGAGTTTAAAAGGTTAACATATGAATGGGACCTGTACTCGCTGGAGTTTAAGAGGTTAACATCTCAAAGGGGCCTGTTCTCGCTGGGGTTTAAAAAGTTAACCTTTGAAAGGTGCCTGTACTCGCTGGAGATTAAAAGATTAACATATGAAAGGGGCCTGTACTTGCTGGAGTTTAAGAGGTTAACATGTCAAAGGGGCCTGTTCTCGCTGGGGTTTATAAAGTTAACATTTGAAAGGTGCCTGTACTCGCTGGAGCTTAAAATGTTAAAACCTAAGATGGCCCTGTACTATCTGGAGTTTAACAGGTTAACATATGAAAGGGGCTGTACTCGCTGGAGCTTAAAAGCTTAACATATGAAAGGGGCCTGTTCTCGCTGGAGTTTAAAGGGTTAACATATGAAAGTCCTGGACTCGCTGGAGTTTAAAGGGTTAACATATGAAAGGGGCCTGTACTCGCTGGAGTTTAAAGGGTTAACATATGAAAGGCCTGGACTCGCTGGAGTTTAGAAGGTTAACATCTCAAAGGGGCTTGTACTCGCTAGAGTTTAAAAGGTTAACATATGAAAGGTTCCTTTACTCGCTGGAGTTTAATAGGTTATACATATGAAAGGGGACAGTACTCGCTGGAGTTTAAAGGGTTAACATATGAAAGGCCTGGACTCGCTGGAGTTTAAAAGGTTCACATCTCAAAGGGGCTTGTACTCGCGGGAGTTTAAAGGGTGAATATATGAAAGCCCTGGACTCTCTGTTGCTTAAAAGGTTAAAATCTGAAAGGGGCCTGTACGCGCTGGAGTTTCAAAGGATAACATATGAAAGGGGCCTGTACTCGCTGGAGTTTAAAAATTAACATATGAAAGGGGCCTGTACTCGCTGGAGTTTAAAAGGTTAACATATGAAAGGTACCTGTACTCACTGGAGTTTAAGAGGATAACATCTCAAAGGGGCCTGTTCTCGCTGGGGTTTAAAAAGTTAACATATGAAAGATGCCTGTACTTGCTGGAGTTTAAAAAGTTAACATTTGAAAAGTGCCTGTACACGCTGGAGCTTAAAATATTAAAACCTAAAATGGCCCTGTACTATCTGGAGTTTAACAGGTTAACATATGAAAGGTGCCTGAACTCGCTGGAACTTAAATGTTAACATATGAAAAGGGCCGGTTCTCGCTGGAGTTTAAAGGGTTAGCATATGAAAGGCCTGGCCTCGCTGTTGTTTAAAAGGTTAACATATGAACGGGGCACGTACTTGCTGGAGTTTGAAAGGTTAACATCTGAAAGGGGCCTATACCCGCTGGAGTTTAGAAGGTTAACATCTCAAAGGGGCTTTTACTCGCTGTTGTTTAAAAGGTTAACATATGAACGGGGCCTGTACTCACTGGAGTTTAAAAGGTTAACATCTCAAAGGGGCCTATACCCGCTGGAGTTTAGAAGGTTAACATCTCAAAGGGGCCTGTACTCGATGGAGTTTAAAAATTAACATATGAAAGGGGACTGTACTCGCTGGAGTTTAAAGGGTTAACATATGAAAGGCCTGGACTCGCTGTTGTTTAAAAGGTTAACAACTAAAAGGGGCCTGTACTCGCTGGAGTTTAAAGGGTTAACATATGAAAGGCCTGGACTCGCTGTTGTTTAAAAGGTTAACATCTCAAAGGGGCTTGTACTCGCTGGAGTTTAAAAGGTTAACATATGAAAGGTGCCTGTACTCGCTGGAGTTTAGAAGGTTAACATATGAAAGGGGCCTGTACTCGCTGGAGTTTAAAAGGTTAACATATGAAAGGGGACTTTACTCGCTGGAGTTTAGAAGGTTCACATCTCAAAGGAGCCAGTTCTCGCTGGAGTTTAAAAGGTTAACATATGAATGGGACCTGTACTCGCTGGAGTTTAAGAGGTTAACATCTCAAAGGGGCCTGTTCTCGCTGGGGTTTAAAAAGTTAACCTTTGAAAGGTGCCTGTACTCGCTGGAGATTAAAAGATTAACATATGAAAGGGGCCTGTACTTGCTGGAGTTTAAGAGGTTAACATGTCAAAGGGGCCTGTTCTCGCTGGGGTTTATAAAGTTAACATTTGAAAGGTGCCTGTACTCGCTGGAGCTTAAAATGTTAAAACCTAAGATGGCCCTGTACTATCTGGAGTTTAACAGGTTAACATATGAAAGGGGCTGTACTCGCTGGAGCTTAAAAGCTTAACATATGAAAGGGGCCTGTTCTCGCTGGAGTTTAAAGGGTTAACATATGAAAGTCCTGGACTCGCTGGAGTTTAAAGGGTTAACATATGAAAGGGGCCTGTACTCGCTGGAGTTTAAAGGGTTAACATATGAAAGGCCTGGACTCGCTGGAGTTTAGAAGGTTAACATCTCAAAGGGGCTTGTACTCGCTAGAGTTTAAAAGGTTAACATATGAAAGGTTCCTTTACTCGCTGGAGTTTAATAGGTTATACATATGAAAGGGGACAGTACTCGCTGGAGTTTAAAGGGTTAACATATGAAAGGCCTGGACTCGCTGGAGTTTAAAAGGTTCACATCTCAAAGGGGCTTGTACTCGCGGGAGTTTAAAGGGTGAATATATGAAAGCCCTGGACTCTCTGTTGCTTAAAAGGTTAAAATCTGAAAGGGGCCTGTACGCGCTGGAGTTTCAAAGGATAACATATGAAAGGGGCCTGTACTCGCTGGAGTTTAAAAATTAACATATGAAAGGGGCCTGTACTCGCTGGAGTTTAAAAGGTTAACATATGAAAGGTACCTGTACTCACTGGAGTTTAAGAGGATAACATCTCAAAGGGGCCTGTTCTCGCTGGGGTTTAAAAAGTTAACATATGAAAGATGCCTGTACTTGCTGGAGTTTAAAAAGTTAACATTTGAAAAGTGCCTGTACACGCTGGAGCTTAAAATATTAAAACCTAAAATGGCCCTGTACTATCTGGAGTTTAACAGGTTAACATATGAAAGGTGCCTGAACTCGCTGGAACTTAAATGTTAACATATGAAAAGGGCCGGTTCTCGCTGGAGTTTAAAGGGTTAGCATATGAAAGGCCTGGCCTCGCTGTTGTTTAAAAGGTTAACATATGAACGGGGCACGTACTTGCTGGAGTTTGAAAGGTTAACATCTGAAAGGGGCCTATACCCGCTGGAGTTTAGAAGGTTAACATCTCAAAGGGGCTTTTACTCGCTGTTGTTTAAAAGGTTAACATATGAACGGGGCCTGTACTCACTGGAGTTTAAAAGGTTAACATCTCAAAGGGGCCTATACCCGCTGGAGTTTAGAAGGTTAACATCTCAAAGGGGCCTGTACTCGATGGAGTTTAAAAATTAACATATGAAAGGGGACTGTACTCGCTGGAGTTTAAAGGGTTAACATATGAAAGGCCTGGACTCGCTGTTGTTTAAAAGGTTAACAACTAAAAGGGGCCTGTACTCGCTGGAGTTTAAAGGGTTAACATATGAAAGGCCTGGACACGCTGGAGTTTAGAAGGTTAACATCTCAAAGGGGCTTGTACTCGCTGGAGTTTAAAAGGTTAACATATGAAAGGGGCCTGTACTCGCTGGAGTTTAGAAGGTTAACATATGAAAGGGGCCTGTACTCGCTGGAGTTTAGAAGGTTAACATATGAAAGGGGCCTGTACTCGCTGGAGTTTAGAAGGTTAACATATGAAAGGGGACTTTACTCGCTGGAGTTTAGAAGGTTCACATCTCAAAGGAGCCAGTTCTCGCTGGAGTTTAAAAGGTTAACATATGAATGGGACCTGTACTCGCTGGAGTTTAAGAGGTTAACATCTCAAAGGGGCCTGTTCTCGCTGGGGTTTAAAAAGTTAACATTTGAAAGGTGCCTGTACTCGCTGGAGATTAAAAGATTAACATATGAAAGGGGCCTGTACTTGCTGGAGTTTAAGAGGTTAACATGTCAAAGGGGCCTGTTCTCGCTGGGGTTTATAAAGTTAACATTTGAAAGGTGCCTGTACTCGCTGGAGCTTAAAATGTTAAAACCTAAGATGGCCCTGTACTATCTGGAGTTTAACAGGTTAACATATGAAAGGGGCTGTACTCGCTGGAGCTTAAAAGCTTAACATATGAAAGGGGCCTGTTCTCGCTGGAGTTTAAAGGGTTAACATATGAAAGTCCTGGACTCGCTGGAGTTTAAAGGGTTAACAAATGAAAGGGGCCTGTACTCGCTGGAGTTTAAAGGGTTAACATATGAAAGGCCTGGACTCGCTGGAGTTTAGAAGGTTAACATATGAAAGGGGCCTGTACTCGCTGGAGTTTAAAGGGTTAACATATGAAACGCCTGGACTCGCTGGAGTTTAGAAGGTTAACATCTCAAAGGGGCTTGTACTCGCTAGAGTTTAAAAGGTTAACATATGAAAGGTTCCTTTACTCGCTGGAGTTTAATAGGTTATACATATGAAAGGGGACAGTACTCGCTGGAGTTTAAAGGGTTAACATATGAAAGGCCTGGACTCGCTGGAGTTTAAAAGGTTCACATCTCAAAGGGGCTTGTACTCGCGGGAGTTTAAAGGGTGAATATATGAAAGCCCTGGACTCTCTGTTGCTTAAAAGGTTAAAATCTGAAAGGGGCCTGTACGCGCTGGAGTTTCAAAGGATAACATATGAAAGGGGCCTGTACTCGCTGGAGTTTAAAAATTAACATATGAAAGGGGCCTGTACTCGCTGGAGTTTCAAAGGTTAACATATGAAAAGGGCGTGTGCTCGCTGGGGTTTAAAAGGTTAACATATGAAAGGCCTGGACTCGCTGGAGTTTAAAAGTTTAACATAAGAAAGGTCTGTACTCGCTGGGGTTTAAAAGGTTAACATAAGAAATGTCTGCACTCGCAGGAGTTTAAAAGGTTATCATTTTAAAGGGGCCTGTACTCACTGGAGTTTCAAAGGTTAGCATATGAAAGGGGCCTGTGCTCGCTGGAGTTTAAAAGCTTAACATATGAAAGGGTCCTGTACTCGCTGGAGTTTAAAAGGTTAACATCTGAAAGGGGCCTATACCCGCTGGAGTTTAGAAGGTTAACATCTCAAAGGGGCTTTTACTCGCTGTTGTTTAAAAGGTTAACATATGAACGGGGCCTGTACTCACTGGAGTTTAAAAGGTTAACATCTGAAAGGGGCCTATACCCGCTGGAGTTTAGAAGGTTAACATCTCAAAGGGGCCTGTACTCGATGGAGTTTAAAGGGTTAACATATGAAAGGCCTGGACTCGCTGGAATTTAGAAGGTTAACATATGAAAGGGGCCTGTACTCGCTGGAGTTTAAAAGGTTTACATAAGAAAGGTCTGTAATGACTGGAGTTTAAAGGGTTAACATAAGATAGTTCTGTACTCGCTGGAGTATAAAAGTTTAACATATGAAAGGGTCCTGTACTCACTGGAGCTTAAAATGTTAAAACCTAAAATGGCCCTGTACTATCTGGAGTTTAACAGGTTAACATATGAAAGGGGCCTGTACTCGCTGGAGCTTAAATGGTTAACATATGAAAGGGGCCTGTTCTCGCTGGAGTTTAAAGGGTTAACATATGAAAGGCCTGGACTCGCTGTTGTTTAAAAGGTTAACAACTAAAAGGGGCCTGTACTCGCTGGAGTTTAAAAGGTTAACATATGAAAGGTTCCTGTACTCGCTGGAATTTAATGGGTTATACATATGAAAGGTGCCTGTACTCGCTGGAGTTTAGAAGGTTAACATATGAAAGGGGCCTGTACTCGCTGGAGTTTAGAAGGTTAACATATGAAAGGGGCCTGTACTCGCTGGAGTTTAGAAGGTTAACATATGAAAGGGGACTTTACTCGCTGGAGTTTAGAAGGTTCACATCTCAAAGGAGCCAGTTCTCGCTGGAGTTTAAAAGGTTAACATATGAATGGGACCTGTACTCGCTGGAGTTTAAGAGGTTAACATCTCAAAGGGGCCTGTTCTCGCTGGGGTTTAAAAAGTTAACATTTGAAAGGTGCCTGTACTCGCTGGAGATTAAAAGATTAACATATGAAAGGGGCCTGTACTTGCTGGAGTTTAAGAGGTTAACATGTCAAAGGAGCCTGTTCTCGCTGGGGTTTATAAAGTTAACATTTGAAAGGTGCCTGTACTCGCTGGAGCTTAAAATGTTAAAACCTAAGATGGCCCTGTACTATCTGGAGTTTAACAGGTTAACATATGAAAGGGGCTGTACTCGCTGGAGCGTAAAAGCTTAACATATGAAAGGGGCCTGTTCTCGCTGGAGTTTAAAGGGTTAACATATGAAAGTCCTGGACTCGCTGGAGTTTAAAGGGTTAACATATGAAAGGGGCCTGTACTCGCTGGAGTTTAAAGGGTTAACATATGAAAGGCCTGGACTCGCTGGAGTTTAGAAGGTTAACATATGAAAGGGGCCTGTACTCGCTGGAGTTTAAAGGGTTAACATATGAAAGGCCTGGACTCGCTGGAGTTTAGAAGGTTAACATCTCAAAGGGGCTTGTACTCGCTAGAGTTTAAAAGGTTAACATATGAAAGGTTCCTTTACTCGCTGGAGTTTAATAGGTTATACATATGAAAGGGGACAGTACTCGCTGGAGTTTAAAGGGTTAACATATGAAAGGCCTGGACTCGCTGGAGTTTAAAAGGTTCACATCTCAAAGGGGCTTGTACTCGCGGGAGTTTAAAGGGTGAATATAGGAAAGCCCTGGACTCTCTGTTGCTTAAAAGGTTAAAATCTGAAAGGGGCCTGTACGCGCTGGAGTTTCAAAGGATAACATATGAAAGGGGCCTGTACTCGCTGGAGTTTAAAAATTAACATATGAAAGGGGCCTGTACTCGCTGGAGTTTCAAAGGTTAACATATGAAAAGGGCGTGTGCTCGCTGGGGTTTAAAAGGTTAACATATGAAAGGCCTGGACTCGCTGGAGTTTAAAAGTTTAACATAAGAAAGGTCTGTACTCGCTGGGGTTTAAAAGGTTAACATAAGAAATGTCTGCACTCGCAGGAGTTTAAAAGGTTATCATTTTAAAGGGGCCTGTACTCACTGGAGTTTCAAAGGTTAGCATATGAAAGGGGCCTGTGCTCGCTGGAGTTTAAAAGCTTAACATATGAAAGGGTCCTGTACTCGCTGGAGTTTAAAAGGTTAACATCTGAAAGGGGCCTATACCCGCTGGAGTTTAGAAGGTTAACATCTCAAAGGGGCTTTTACTCGCTGTTGTTTAAAAGGTTAACATATGAACGGGTCCTGTACTCGCTGGAGCTTAAATGGTTAACATATGAAAGGGGCCTGTTCTCGCTGGAGTTTAAAGGGTTAACATATGAAAGGCCTGGACTCGCTGTTGTTTAAAAGGTTAACAACTAAAAGGGGCCTGTACTCGCTGGAGTTTAAAAGGTTAACATATGAAAGGTTCCTGTACTCGCTGGAATTTAATGGGTTATACATATGAAAGGTGCCTGTACTCGCTGGAGTTTAGAAGGTTAACATATGAAAGGGGCCTGTACTCGCTGGAGTTTAGAAGGTTAACATATGAAAGGGGCCTGTACTCGCTGGAGTTTAGAAGGTTAACATATGAAAGGGGACTTTACTCGCTGGAGTTTAGAAGGTTCACATCTCAAAGGAGCCAGTTCTCGCTGGAGTTTAAAAGGTTAACATATGAATGGGACCTGTACTCGCTGGAGTTTAAGAGGTTAACATCTCAAAGGGGCCTGTTCTCGCTGGGGTTTAAAAAGTTAACATTTGAAAGGTGCCTGTACTCGCTGGAGATTAAAAGATTAACATATGAAAGGGGCCTGTACTTGCTGGAGTTTAAGAGGTTAACATGTCAAAGGGGCCTGTTCTCGCTGGGGTTTATAAAGTTAACATTTGAAAGGTGCCTGTACTCGCTGGAGCTTAAAATGTTAAAACCTAAGATGGCCCTGTACTATCTGGAGTTTAACAGGTTAACATATGAAAGGGGCTGTACTCGCTGGAGCGTAAAAGCTTAACATATGAAAGGGGCCTGTTCTCGCTGGAGTTTAAAGGGTTAACATATGAAAGTCCTGGACTCGCTGGAGTTTAAAGGGTTAACATATGAAAGGGGCCTGTACTCGCTGGAGTTTAAAGGGTTAACATATGAAAGGCCTGGACTCGCTGGAGTTTAGAAGGTTAACATATGAAAGGGGCCTGTACTCGCTGGAGTTTAAAGGGTTAACATATGAAAGGCCTGGACTCGCTGGAGTTTAGAAGGTTAACATCTCAAAGGGGCTTGTACTCGCTAGAGTTTAAAAGGTTAACATATGAAAGGTTCCTTTACTCGCTGGAGTTTAATAGGTTATACATATGAAAGGGGACAGTACTCGCTGGAGTTTAAAGGGTTAACATATGAAAGGCCTGGACTCGCTGGAGTTTAAAAGGTTCACATCTCAAAGGGGCTTGTACTCGCGGGAGTTTAAAGGGTGAATATATGAAAGCCCTGGAATCTCTGTTGCTTAAAAGGTTAAAATCTGAAAGGGGCCTGTACGCGCTGGAGTTTCAAAGGATAACATATGAAAGGGGCCTATACTCGCTGGAGTTTAAAAATTAACATATGAAAGGGGCCTGTACTCGCTGGAGTTTCAAAGGTTAACATATGAAAAGGGCGTGTGCTCGCTGGGGTTTAAAAGGTTAACATATGAAAGGCCTGGACTCGCTGGAGTTTAAAAGTTTAACATAAGAAAGGTCTGTACTCGCTGGGGTTTAAAAGGTTAACATAAGAAATGTCTGCACTCGCAGGAGTTTAAAAGGTTATCATTTTAAAGGGGCCTGTACTCACTGGAGTTTCAAAGGTTAGCATATGAAAGGGGCCTGTGCTCGCTGGAGTTTAAAAGCTTAACATATGAAAGGGTCCTGTACTCGCTGGAGCTTAAAAGGTTAACATCTGAAAGGGGCCTATACCCGCTGGAGTTTAGAAGGTTAACATCTCAAAGGGGCTTTTACTCGCTGTTGTTTAAAAGGTTAACATACGAACGGGGCCTGTACTCACTGGAGTTTAAAAGGTTAACATCTGAAAGGGGCCTATACCCGCTGGAGTTTAGAAGGTTAACATCTCAAAGGGGCCTGTACTCGATGGAGTTTAAAGGGTTAACATATGAAAGGCCTGGACTCGCTGGAATTTAGAAGGTTAACATATGAAAGGGGCCTGTACTCGCTGGAGTTTAAAAGGTTTACATAAGAAAGTCTGTAATGACTGGAGTTTAAAGGGTTAACATAAGATAGTTCTGTACTCGCTGGAGTATAAAAGTTTAACATATGAAAGGGTCCTGTACTCACTGGAGCTTAAAATGTTAAAACCTAAAATGGCCCTGTACTATCTGGAGTTTAACAGGTTAACATATGAAAGGGGCCTGTACTCGCTGGAGCTTAAATGGTTAACATATGAAAGGGGCCTGTTCTGGCTGGAGTTTAAAGGGTTAACATATGAAAGGCCTGGACTCGCTGTTGTTTAAAAGGTTAACAACTAAAAGGGGCCTGTACTCGCTGGAGTTTAAAAGGTTAACATATGAAAGGGGCCTGTACTCGCTGGAGTTTAGAAGATTCACATCTCAAAGGAGGCAGTACTCGCTGGAGTTTAAAAAGTTAACATTTGAAAGGTGCCTGTACTCGCTGGAGATTAAAAGATTAACATATGAAAGGGGCCTGTACTTGCTGGAGTTTAAAAAGTTAACATTTGAAAAGTGCCTGTACACGCTGGAGCTTAAAAAGTTAAAACCTAAAATGGCCCTGTACTATCTGGAGTTTAACAGGTTAACATATGAAAGGGGCCTGTACTCGCTGGAACTTAAATGTTAACATATGAAAGGGGCCTGTTCTCGCTGGAGTTTAAAGGGTTAACATATGAAAGTCCTGGACTCGCTGGAGTTTAAAGGGTTAACATATGAAAGGGGCCTGTACTCGCTGGAGTTTAAAGGGTTAACATATGAAAGGCCTGGACTCGCTGGAGTTTAGAAGGTTAACATCTCAAAGGGGCTTGTACTCGCTAGAGTTTAAAAGGTTAACATATGAAAGGTTCCTTTACTCGCTGGAGTTTAATAGGTTATACATATGAAAGGGGACTGTACTCGCTGGAGTTTAAAGGGTTAACATATGAAAGGCCTGGACTCGCTGGAGTTTAAAAGGTTCACATCTCAAAGGGGCTTGTACTCGCGTGAGTTTAAAGGGTGAATATATGAAAGCCCTGGACTCTCTGTTGTTTAAAAGGTTAAAATCTGAAAGGGGCCTGTACTCGCTGGAGTTTCAAAGGATAACATATGAAAGGGGCCTGTGCTCGCTGGGGTTTAAAAGGTTAACATATGAAAGGGGCCTGTACTCGCTGGAATTTAAAAATTAACATATGAAAGGTGCCTGTACTCGCTGGAGTTTCAAAGGTTAACATATGAAAAGGGCGTGTGCTCGCTGGGGTTTAAAAGGTTAACATATGAAAGGCCTGGACTCGCTGGAGTTTAAAAGTTTAACATAAGAAATGTCTGCACTCGCTGGAGTTTAAAAGGTTATCATTTTAAACGGGCCTGTACTCACTGGAGTTTCAAAGGTTAGCATATGAAAGGGGCCTGTACTCGCTGGAGTTTAGAAGGTTAACATCTCAAAGGGGCTTTTACTCGCTGTTGTTTAAAAGGTTAACATATGAACGGGGCCTGTACTCACTGGAGTTTAAAAGGTTAACATCTCAAAGGGGCCTATACCCGCTGGAGTTTAGAAGGTTAACATCTCAAAGGGGCCTGTACTCGATGGAGTTTAAAAATTAACATATGAAAGGGGACTGTACTCGCTGGAGATTAAAGGGTTAACATATGAAAGGCCTGGACTCGCTGGAGTTTAGAAGGCTAACATATGAAAGGGGCCTGTACTCGCTGGAGTTTAAAAGGTTTACATAAGAAAGGTCTGTACTGACTGGAGTTTAAAGGGTTAATATAAAATAGTTCTGTACTCGCTGGAGTATAAAAGTTTAACATATGAAATGGTCCTGTACTCACTGGAGCTTAAAATGTTAAAACCTAAAATGGCCCTGTACTATCTGGAGTTTAACAGGTTAACATATGAAAGGGGCCTGTACTCGCTGGAGCTTAAAAGGTTAACATATGAAAGGGGCCTGTTCTCGCTGGAGTTTAAAGGGTTAACATATGAAAGGCCTGGACTCGCTGTTGTTTAAAAGGTTAACAACTAAAAGGGGCCTGAACTCGCTGGAGTTTAAAGGGTTAACATATGAAAGGCCTGGACACGCTGGAGTTTAGAAGGTTAACATCTCAAAGGGGCTTGTACTCGCTGGAGTTTAAAAGGTTAACATATGAAAGGTTCCTGTACTCGCTGGAGTTTAATGGGTTATACATATGAAAGGTGCCTGTACTCACTGGAGTTTAAAAGGTTAACATATGAAAGGGGCCTGTACTCGCTGGAGTTTAGAAGGTTAACATATGAAAGGGGCCTGTACTCGCTGGAGTTTAAAAGGTTAACATATGAAAGGGGCCTGTACTCGCTGGAGTTTAGAAGGTTAACATATGAAAGGGGCCTGTACTCGCTGGAGTTTAAAAGGTTAACATATGAAAGGGGCCTGTACTCGCTGGAGTTTAAAAGGTTAACATATGAAAGGGGCCTGTACTCGCTGGAGTTTAGAAGGTTAACATATGAAAGGGGCCTGTACTCGCTGGAGTTTAAAAGGTTAACATATGAAAGGTGCCTGTACTCGCTGGAGTTTTGAAGGTTAACATATGAAAGTGGCCTGTACTCGCTGGAGTTTAAAAGGTTAAAATAGAAAAGTCGCCTGTACTCGCTGGAGTTTAAATGGATAACATATGAAAGGGGCCTGTACTCGCTGGAGTTTAAAAGGTTAACATATGAAAGGTACCTGTACTCACTGGAGTTTAAGAGGATAACATCTCAAAGGGGCCTGTTCTCGCTGGGGTTTAAAAAGTTAACATTGAAAGGTGCCTGTACTCACTGGAGATTAAAAGATTAACATATGAAAGGGGCCTGTACTTGCTGGAGTTTAAAGGGTTAACATATGAAAGGTTCCTTTACTCGCTGGAGTTTAATAGGTTATACATATGAAAGGGGACAGTACTCTCTGGAGTTTAAAGGGTTAACATATGAAAGGCCTGGACTCGCTGGAGTTTAAAAGGTTCTCATCTCAAAGGGGCTTGTACTCGCGGGAGTTTAAAGGGTGAATATATGAAAGCCCTGGACTCTCTGTTGTTTAAAAGGTTAAAATCTGAAAGGGGCCTGTACTCGCTGGAGTTTCAAAGGATAACATATGAAAGGGGCCTGTGCTCGCTGGGGTTTAAAAGGTTAACATGTGAAAGGGGCCTGTACTCGCTGGAGTTTAAAAATTAACATATGAAAGGGGCCTGTACTCGCTGGAGTTTCAAAGGTTAACATATGAAAAGGGCGTGTGCTCGCTGGGGTTTAAAAGGTTAACATATGAAAGGCCTGGACTCGCTGGAGTTTAAAAGTTTAACATAAGAAAGGTCTGTACTCGCTGGGGTTTAAAAGGTTAACATAAGAAATGTCTGCACTCGCTGGAGTTTAAAAGGTTATCATTTTAAAGGGGCCTGTACTCACTGGAGTTTCAAAGGTTAGCATATGAAAGGGGCCTGTGCTCGCTGGGGTATAAAAGCTTAACATATGAAAGGGTCCTGTACTCGCTGGAGTTTAAAAGGTTAACATCTGAAAGGGGCCTATACCCGCTGGAGTTTAGAAGGTTAACATCCCAAAGGGGCTTTTACTCGCTGTTGTTTAAAAGGTTAACATATGAACGGGGCCTGTACTCACTGGAGTTTAAAAGGTTAACATCTCAAAGGGGCCTATACCCGCTGGAGTTTAGAAGGTTAACATCTCAAAGGGGCCTGTACTCGATGGAGTTTAAAAATTAACATATGAAAGGGGGCTGTACTCGCTGGAGTTTAAAGGGTTAACATATGAAAGGCCTGGACTCGCTGGAGTTTAGAAGGTTAACATATGAAAGGGGTCTGTACTCGCTGGAGTTTAAAAGGTTTACATAAGAAAGGTCTGTACTGACTGGAGTTTAAAGGGTTAACATAAGATAGTTCTGTACTCGCTGGAGTATAAAAGTTTAACATATGAAAGGGTCCTGTACTCACTGGAGCTTAAAATGTTAAAACCTAAAATGGCCCTGTACTATCTGGAGTTTAACAGGTTAACATATGAAAGGGGCCTGTACTCGCTGGAGCTTAAAAGGTTAACATATGAAAGGGGCCTGTTCTCGCTGGAGTTTAAAGGGTTAACATATGAAAGGCCTGGACTCGCTGTTGTTTAAAAGGTTAACAACTAAAAGGGGCCTGTACTCGCTGGAGTTTAAAGGGTTAACATATGAAAGGCCTGGACACGCTGGAGTTTAGAAGGTTAACATCTCAAAGGGGCTTGTACTCGCTGGAGTTTAAAAGGTTAACATATGAAAGGTGCCTGTACTCGCTGGAGTTTAGAAGGTTAACATATGAAAGGGGCCTGTACTCGCTGGAGTTTAGAAGATTCACATCTCAAAGGAGGCAGTACTCGCTGGAGTTTAATAGGTTAACATATGAAAGTGGCCTGTACTCGCTAGAGTTTAAAAGGTTAAAATAGAAAAGTCGCCTGTAGTCGCTGGAGTTTAAATGGATAACATATGAAAGGGGCCTGTACTCGCTGGGGTTTAAAAAGTTAACATTGAAAGGTGCCTGTACTCGCTTGAGATTAAAAGATTAACATATGAAAGGGGCTGTACTTGCTGGAGTTTAAAAAGTTAACATTTGAAAAGTGCCTGTACACGCTGGAGCTTAAAATGTTAAAACCTAAAATGGCCATGTACTATCTGGAGTTTAACAGGTTAACATATGAAAGGGGCCTGAACTCGCTGGAACTTAAATGTTAACATATGAAAGGGGCCGGTTCTCGCTGGAGTTTAAAGGGTTAGCATATGAAAGGCCTGGCCTCGCTGTTGTTTAAAAGGTTAACATATGAACGGGGCACGTACTTGCTGGAGTTTAAAAGGTTAACATCTGAAAGGGGCCTATACCCGCTGGAGTTTAGAAGGTTAACATCTCAAAGGGGCTTTTACTCGCTGTTGTTTAAAAGGTTAACATATGAAAGGGGCCTGTACTCACTGGAGTTTAAAAGGTTAACATCTCAAAGGGGCCTATACCCGCTGGAGTTTAGAAGGTTAACATCTCAAAGGGGCCTGTAATCGATGGAGTTTAAAAATTAACATATGAAAGGGGACTGTACTCGCTGGAGTTTAAAGGGTTAACATATGAAAGGCCTGGACTCGCTGGAGTTTAGAAGGTTAACATATGAAAGGGGCCTGTACTCGCTGGAGTTTAAAAGGTTTACATAAGAAAGGTCTGTATTGACTGGAGTTTAAAGGGTTAACATAAGATAGTTCTGTACTCGCTGGAGTATAAAAGTTTAACATATGAAAGGGTCCTGTACTCACTGGAGCTTAAAATGTTAAAACCTAAAATGGCCCTGTACTATCTGGAGTTTAACAGGTTAACATATGAAAGGGGCCTGTACTCGCTGGAGCTTAAAAGGTTAACATATGAAAGGGGCCTGTTCTCGCTGGAGTTTAAAGGGTTAACATATGAAAGGCCTGGACTCGCTGTTGTTTAAAAGGTTAACTACTAAAAGGGGCCTGTACTTGCTGGAGTTTAAAGGGTTAACATATGAAAGGCCTGGACACGCTGGAGTTTAGTAGGTTAACATCTCAAAGGGACTTGTACTCGCAGGAGTTTAAAAGGTTAACATATGAAAGGTGCCTGTACTCGCTGGAGTTTAGAAGGTTAACATATGAAAGGGGCCTGTACTCGCTGGAGTTTAGAAGATTCACATCTCAAAGGAGCCAGTACTCGCTGGAGTTTAAAAGGTTAACATATGAAAGTTTCCTGTACTCGCTGGAGTTTAAAAGGTTAAAATAGGAAAGTCGCCTTTACTCGCTGGAGTTTAGAAGGTTCACATCTCAAAGGAGCCAGTTCTCGCTGGAGTTTAAAAGGTTAACATATGAAAGGGACCTGTACTCGCTGGAGTTTAAGAGGTTAACATCTCAAAGGGGCCTGTTCTCGCTGGGGTTTAAAAAGTTAACATTTGAAAGGTGCCTGTACTCGCTGGAGTATAAAAGTTTAACATATGAAAGGGTCCTGTACTCGCTGGAGCTTAAAATGTTAAAACCTAAGATGGCCCTGTACTATCTGGAGTTTAACAGGTTAACATATGAAAGGGGCCTGTACTCGCTGGAGCTTAAAAGCTTAACATATGAAAGGGGCCTGTTCTCGCTGGAGTTTAAAGGGTTAACATATGAAAGTCCTGGACTCTCTGTTGTTTAAAAGGTTAAAATCTGAAAGGGGCCTGTACTCGCTGGAGTTTCAAAGGATAACATATGAAAGGGGCCTGTGCTCGCTGGGGTTTAAAAGGTTAACATATGAAAGGGGCCTGTGCTCGCTGGAATTTAAAAATTAACATATGAAAGGGGCCTGTACTCGCTGGAGTTTCAAAGGTTAACATATGAAAAGGGCGTGTGCTCGCTGGGGTTTAAAAGGTTAACATATGAAAGGCCTGGACTCGCTGGAGTTTAAAAGTTTAACATAAGAAAGGTCTGTACTCGCTGGGGTTTAAAAGGTTAACATAAGAAATGTCTGCACTCGCTGGAGTTTAAAAGGTTATCATTTTAAAGGGGCCTGTACTCACTGGAGTTTCAAAGGTTAGCATATGAAAGGGGCCTGTGCTCGCTGGGGTATAAAAGCTTAACATATGAAAGGGTCCTGTACTCGCTGGAGTTTAAAAGGTTAACATAAGAAAGGTCTCTACTCAATGGAATTTAAAAAGTTATCATGTCAAAGGGGCTTGTACTAGCTGGAGTTTAAAGGGTTAACATAAGAAAGGTCTGTATTTGCTGGAGTTTAAAGGGTTAACATATGAAAGGGGCCTGTACTCGCTGGAGTTTAAAAGCTTAACATCTGAAAGGGGCCTATACCCGCTGGAGTTTAGAAGGTTAACATCTCAAAGGGTCTTGTACTCGCTGTTGTTGAAAAGGTTAACATATGAACTGGGCCAGTACTTGCTGGAGTTTAAAATGTTAACATCTCAAAGGGGCCTGTACTCGATGGAGTTTAAAAATTAACATATGAAAGGGGACTGTACTCGCTGGAGTTTAAAGGGTTAACATATGAAAGGCCTGGGCTCGCTGGAGTTTAAAAGGTTAACATCTCAAAGGGGCTTGTACTCGCTGGAGTTTAAAAGGTTATACATATGAAAGGTGCCTGTACTTGCTGGAGTTTAAAAGGTTAAAATAGGAAAGTCGCCTGTACTCGCTGGAGTTTAAAAGGTTAACATCTCAAAGGGGCTTGTACTCGCTGGAGTTTAAAAGGTTATACATATGAAAGGTGCCTGTACTTGCTGGAGTTTAAAAGGTTAAAATAGGAAAGTCGCCTGTACTCGCTAGAGTTTAAAAGGTTAACATATGAAAGGTTCCTGTACTCGCTGGAGTTTAATAGGTTATACATATGAAAGGTGCCTGTACTCGCTGGAGTTTAAAAGGTTAAAATAGGAAAGTCGCCTGTACTCGCTGGAGTTTAAAAGGTTAACATATGAAAGGGGCCTGTACTCGCTGGAGTTTAGAAGATTCACATCTCAAAGGAGCCAGTACTCGCTGGAGTTTAAAAGGTTAACATATGAAAGGTTCCTGTACTCGCTGGAGTTTAAAAGGTTAACATATGAAAGGTGCCTGTACTCGCTGGAGTTTAGAAGGTTAAAATAGGAAAGTCGCCTGTACTCGCTGGAGTTTAAATGGTTAACATATGAAAGGGGCCTGTACTCGCTGGAGTTTAGAAGGTTCACATCTCAAAGGAGCCAGTACTTGCTGGAGTTTAAAAGGTTAACATATGAAAGGGACCTGTACTCGCTGGAGTTTAAGAGGTTAACATCTCAAAGGGGCCTGTTCTCGCTGGGGTTTAAAAAGTTAACATTTGAAAGGTGCCTGTACTCGCTGGAGCTTAAAATGTTAAAACCTAAAATGGCCCTGTACTATCTGGAGTTTAACAGGTTAACATATAAAAGGGGCCTGTACTCGCTGGAGTTCAGAAGGTTCACATCTCAAAGGGGCTTGTACTCGCGGGAGTTTAAAGGGTGAACATATGAAAGGCCTGGACTCTCTGGAGTTTAGAAGGTTAACATATGAAAGGGGCCTGTACTTGCTGGAGTTTAAAAGGTTAACATCTGAAAGGGGCCTATACTCGATGGAGTTTAAAAATTAACATATGAAAGGGGCCTGTACTCGCTGGAGTTTAAAGGGTTAACATATGAAAGGCCTGGACTCGCTGGAGTTTAGAAGGTTAACATATGAAAGGGGCCTGTACTTGCTGGAGTTTTAAAGGTTAACATCTCAAAGGGGCCTATACCCGCTGGAGTTTAGAAGGTTAACATCTCAAAGGGGCTTGTACTCATTGGAGTTTAAAAGGTTAACATCTCAAAGGGGCCTGTACTCGATGGAGTTTAAAAATTAACATATGAAAGGGGACTGTACTCGCTGGAGTTTAAAGGGTTAACATATGAAAGGCCTGGAATCGCTGGAGTTTAGAAGGTTAACATATGAAAGGGGTCTGTACTCGCTGGAGTTTAAAAGGTTTACATAAGAAAGGACTGTACTGACTGGAGTTTAAAGGGTTAACATAAGATAGTTCTGTACTCGCTGGAGTATAAAAGTTTAACATATGAAAGGGTCCTGTACTCACTGGAGCTTAAAATGTTAAAACCTAAAATGGCCCTGTACTATCTGGAGTTTAACAGGTTAACATATGAAAGGGGCCTGTACTCGCTGGAGCTTAAAAGGTTAACATATGAAAGGGGCCTGTTCTCGCTGGAGTTTAAAGGGTTAACATATGAAAGGCCTGGACTCGCTGTTGTTTAAAAGGTTAACAACTAAAAGGGGCCTGTACTCGCTGGAGTTTAAAGGGTTAACATATGAAAGGCCTGGACACGATGGAGTTTAGAAGGTTAAAATAGGAAAGTCACCTGTACTCGCTGGAGTTTAAAAGGTTCACATATGAACGGGGCCTGTACTCGCTGGAGTTTAGAAGGTTCACATCTCAAAGGAGCCAGTTCTCGCTGGAGTTTAAAAGGTTAACATATGAAAGGGACCTGTACTCGCTGGAGTTTAAGAAGTTAACATCTCAAAGGGGCCTGTTCTCGCTGGGGTTTAAAAAGTTAACATTTGAAAGGTGCCTGTACTCGCTGGAGATGAAAAGATTAACATATGAAAGGGGCCTGTACTTGCTGGAGTTTAAGAGGTTAACATGACAAAGGGGCCTTTTCTCGCAGGTGTTTAAAAAGTTAACATTTGAAAAGTGCCTGTACTCGCTGGAGCTTAAAATGTTAAAACCTAAAATGGCCCTGTACTATCTGGAGTTTAACAGGTTAACATATGAAAGGGGCCTGTACTCGCTGGAGCTTAAAAGGTTAACATATGAAAGGGGCCTGTTCTCGCTGGAGTTTAAAGGGTTAACATATGAAAGGCCCGGACTCACTGGAGTTTAAAGGGTTAACATATGAAAGGGGCCTATACTCGCTGTTGTTTAAAAGGTTAACATCTAAAAGGGGCCTGTACTCGCTGGAGTTTAAAGGGTTAACATATGAAAGGCCTGGACTCGCTGGAGTTTAAAAGGTTAACATCTCAAAGGAGCCTATACCCGCTGGAGTTTAGAAGGTTAACATCTCAAAGGGGCCTGTACTCGATGGAGTTTAAAAATTAACATATGAAAGGGGACTGTACTCGCTGGAGTTTAAAGGGTTAACATATGAAAGGCCTGGACTCGCTGGAGTTTAGAAGGTTAACATATGAAAGGGGCCTGTACTCGCTGGAGTTTAAAGGGTTAACATATGAAAGGGGCCTGTACTCACTGGAGTTTAAAAATTAACATATGAAAGGGGCCTGTACTCGCTGGAGTTTAAAAGGTTTACATTATAAAGGTCTGTACTGACTGGAGTTTTAAGGGTTAACATAAGATAGTTCTGTACTCGCTGGAGTATAAAAGTTTAACATATGAAAGGGTCCTGTACTCACTGGAGCTTAAAATGTTAAAACCTAAAATGGACCTGTACTATCTGGAGTTTAACAGGTTAACATATGAAAGGGGCCTGTACTCGCTGGAGCTTAAAAGGTTAACATATGAAAGGGGCCTGTACTCGCTGGAGTATAAAGGGTTAACATACGAAAGGCCTGGACACGCTGGAGTTTAGAAGGTTAACATCTCAATGGGGCTTGTACTCGCTGGAGTTCAAAAGGTTAACATATGAAAGGTTCCTGTACTCGCTGGAGTTTAATAGGTTATACATATGAAAGGTGCCTGTACTCGCTGGGGTTTAAAAGGTTAACATATGAAAGTGTCCTGTACTCGCTGGAGTTTAAAAGGTTAACATAAGAAAGGTCTCTACTGAATGGAATTTACAAAGTTATCATGTCAAAGGGGCTTGTACTAGCTGGAGATTAAAGGGTTAACATAAGAAAGGTCTGTATTCGCTGGAGTTTAAATGGTTAACATATGAAAGGGGCCTGTACTCGCTGGAGTTTAGAAGGTTCACATCTCAAAGGAGCCAGTACTCGCTGGAGTTTAAAAGGTTAACATATGAAAGGGACCTGTACTCGCTGGAGTTTAATAGGTTAACATCTCAAAGGGGCCTGTTCTCGCTGGGGTTTAAAAAGTTAACATTTGAAAGGTGCCTGTACTCGCTGGAGCTTAAAATGTTAAAACCTAAAATGGCCCTGTACTATCTGGAGTTTAACAGGTTAACATATAAAAGGGGCCTGTACTCGCTGGAGTTCAGAAGGTTCACATCTCAAAGGGGCTTGTACTCGCGGGAGTTTAAAGGGTGAACATATGAAAGGCCTGGACTCTCTGGAGTTTAGAAGGTTAACATATGAAAGGGGCCTGTACTTGCTGGAGTTTAAAAGGTTAACATCTGAAAGGGGCCTATACTCGATGGAGTTTAAAAATTAACATATGAAAGGGGCCTGTACTCGCTGGAGTTTAAAGGGTTAACATATGAAAGGCCTGGACTCGCTGGAGTTTAGAAGGTTAACATATGAAAGGGGCCTGTACTTGCTGGAGTTTTAAAGGTTAACATCTCAAAGGGGCCTATACCCGCTGGAGTTTAGAAGGTTAACATCTCAAAGGGGCTTGTACTCACTGGAGTTTAAAAGGTTAACATCTCAAAGGGGCCTGTACTCGATGGAGTTTAAAAATTAACATATGAAAGGGGACTGTACTCGCTGGAGTTTAAAGGGTTAACATATGAAAGGCCTGGACTCGCTGGAGTTTAGAAGGTTAACATATGAAAGGGGTCTGTACTCACTGGAGTTTAAAAGGTTTACATAAGAAAGGTCTGTACTGACTGGAGTTTAAAGGGTTAACATAAGATAGTTCTGTACTCGCTGGAGTATAAAAGTTTAACATATGAAAGGGTCCTGTACTCACTGGAGCTTAAAATGTTAAAACCTAAAATGGCCCTGTACTATCTGGAGTTTAACAGGTTAACATATGAAAGGGGCCTGTACTCGCTGGAGCTTAAAAGGTTAACATATGAAAGGGGCCTGTTCTCGCTGGAGTTTAAAGGGTTAACATATGAAAGGCCTGGACTCGCTGTTGTTTAAAAGGTTAACAACTAAAAGGGGCCTGTACTCGCTGGAGTTTAAAGGGTTAACATATGAAAGGCCTGGACACGATGGAGTTTAGAAGGTTAAAATAGGAAAGTCACCTGTACTCGCTGGAGTTTAAAAGGTTCACATATGAACGGGGCCTGTACTCGCTGGAGTTTAGAAGGTTCACATCTCAAAGGAGCCAGTTCTCGCTGGAGTTTAAAAGGTTAACATATGAAAGGGACCTGTACTCGCTGGAGTTTAAGAAGTTAACATCTCAAAGGGGCCTGTTCTCGCTGGGGTTTAAAAAGTTAACATTTGAAAGGTGCCTGTACTCGCTGGAGATGAAAAGATTAACATATGAAAGGGGCCTGTACTTGCTGGAGTTTAAGAGGTTAACATATGAAAGGGACCTGTACTCGCTGGAGTTTAAGAAGTTAACATCTCAAAGGGGCCTGTTCTCGCTGGGGTTTAAAAAGTTAACATTTGAAAGGTGCCTGTACTCGCTGGAGATGAAAAGATTAACATATGAAAGGGGCCTGTACTTGCTGGAGTTTAAGAGGTTAACATGTCAAAGGGGCCTTTTCTCGCTGGGGTTTAAAAAGTTAACATTTGAAAGGTGCCTGTACTCGCTGGAGATGAAAAGATTAACATATGAAAGGGGCCTGTACTTGCTGGAGTTTAAAAGGTTAACATATGAAAGGGACCTGTACTCGCTGGAGTTTAAGAAGTTAACATCTCAAAGGGGCCTGTTCTCGCTGGGGTTTAAAAAGTTAACATTTGAAAGGTGCCTGTACTCGCTGGAGATGAAAAGATTAACATATGAAAGGGGCCTGTACTTGCTGGAGTTTAAGAGGTTAACATGTCAAAGGGGCCTTTTCTCGCTGGTGTTTAAAAAGTTAACATTTGAAAAGTGCCTGTACTCGCTGGAGCTTAAAATGTTAAAACCTAAAATGGCCCTGTACTATCTGGAGTTTAACAGGTTAACATATGAAAGGGGCCTGTACTCGCTGGAGCTTAAAAGGTTAACATATGAAAGGGGCCTGTTCTCGCTGGAGTTTAAAGGGTTAACATATGAAAGGCCCGGACTCGCTGGAGTTTAAAGGGTTAACATATGAAAGGGGCCTATACTCGCTGTTGTTTAAAAGGTTAACATCTAAAAGGGGCCTGTACTCGCTGGAGTTTAAAGGGTTAACATATGAAAGGCCTGGACTCGCTGGAGTTTAAAAGGTTAACATCTCAAAGGAGCCTATACCCGCTGGAGTTTAGAAGGTTAACATCTCAAAGGGGCCTGTACTCGATGGAGTTTAAAAATTAACATATGAAAGGGGACTGTACTCGCTGGAGTTTAAAGGGTTAACATATGAAAGGCCTGGACTCGCTGGAGTTTAGAAGGTTAACATATGAAAGGGGCCTGTACTCGCTGGAGTTTAAAGGGTTAACATATGAAAGGGGCCTGTACTCACTGGAGTTTAAAAATTAACATATGAAAGGGGCCTGTACTCGCTGGAGTTTAAAAGGTTTACATTATAAAGGTCTGTACTGACTGGAGTTTTAAGGGTTAACATAAGATAGTTCTGTACTCGCTGGAGTATAAAAGTTTAACATATGAAAGGGTCCTGTACTCACTGGAGCTTAAAATGTTAAAACCTAAAATGGACCTGTACTATCTGGAGTTTAACAGGTTAACATATGAAAGGGGCCTGTACTCGCTGGAGCTTAAAAGGTTAACATATGAAAGGGGCCTGTACTCGCTGGAGTATAAAGGGTTAACATACGAAAGGCCTGGACACGCTGGAGTTTAGAAGGTTAACATCTCAAAGGGGCTTGTACTCGCTGGAGTTCAAAAGGTTAACATATGAAAGGTTCCTGTACTCGCTGGAGTTTAATAGGTTATACATATGAAAGGTGCCTGTACTCGCTGGGGTTTAAAAGGTTAACATATGAAAGTGTCCTGTACTCGCTGGAGTTTAAAAGGTTAACATAAGAAAGGTCTCTACTGAATGGAATTTACAAAGTTATCATGTCAAAGGGGCTTGTACTAGCTGGAGATTAAAGGGTTAACATAAGAAAGGTCTGTATTCGCTGGAGTTTAAATGGTTAACATATGAAAGGGGCCTGTACTCGCTGGAGTTTAGAAGGTTCACATCTCAAAGGAGCCAGTACTCGCTGGAGTTTAAAAGGTTAACATATGAAAGGGACCTGTACTCGCTGGAGTTTAAGAGGTTAACATCTCAAAGGGGCCTGTTCTCGCTGGGGTTTAAAAAGTTAACATTTGAAAGGTGCCTGTACTCGCTGGAGCTTAAAATGTTAAAACCTAAAATGGCCCTGTACTATCTGGAGTTTAACAGGTTAACATATAAAAGGGGCCTGTACTCGCTGGAGTTCAGAAGGTTCACATCTCAAAGGGGCTTGTACTCGCGGGAGTTTAAAGGGTGAACATATGAAAGGCCTGGACTCTCTGTTGTTTAAAAGGTTAAAATCTGAAAGGGGCCTGTACTCGCTGGAGTTTCAAAGGTTAACATATGAAAGGGGCCTGTACTCGCTGGAGCTTAAATGTTAACATATGAAAGGGGCCGTTTCTCGCTGGAGTTTAAAGGGTTAACATATGAAAGGCCTGGACTCGCTGTTGTTTAAAAGGTTAACATATGAACGGGGCACGTACTTGCTGGAGTTTAAAAGGTTAACATCTGAAAGGGGCCTATACTCGATGGAGTTTAAAAATTAACATATGAAAGGGGCCTGTACTCGCTGGAGTTTAAAGGGTTAACATATGAAAGGCCTGGACTCGCTGGAGTTTAGAAGGTTAACATATGAAAGGGGCCTGTACTTGCTGGAGTTTTAAAGGTTAACATCTCAAAGGGGCCTATACCCGCTGGAGTTTAGAAGGTTAACATCTCAAAGGGGCTTGTACTCACTGGAGTTTAAAAGGTTAACATATGAAAGGGTCCTGTACTCGATGGAGTTTAAAGGGTTAACATATGAAAGGGGCCTGTACTCACTGGAGTTTAAAAGGTTTACATAAGAAAGGTCTGTATTGACTGGAGTTTAAAGGGTTAACATAAGATAGTTCTGTACTCGCTGGAGTATAAAAGTTTAACATATTAAAGGGTCCTGTACTCACTGGAGCTTAAAATGTTAAAACCTAAAATGGCCCTGTACTATCTGGAGTTTAACAGGTTAACATATGAAAGGTGCCTGTACTCGCTGGAGCTTAAAAGGTTAACATATGAAAGGGGCCTGTTCTCACTGGAGTTTAAATGGTTAACATATGAAAGGCCTGGACTCGCTGTTGTTTAAAAGGTTAACAAATAAAAGGGGCCTGTACTCGCTGGAGTTTAAAGGGTTAACATATGAAAGGCCTGGACACGATGGAGTTTAGAAGGTTAAAATAGGAAAGTCACCTGTACTCGCTGGAGTTTAAAAGGTTCACATATGAACGGGGCCTGTACTCGCTGGAGTTTAGAAGGTTCACATCTCAAAGGAGCCAGTTCTCGCTGGAGTTTAAAAGGTTAACATATGAAAGGGACCTGTACTCGCTGGAGTTTAAGAAGTTAACATCTCAAAGGGGCCTGTTCTCGCTGGAGTTTAAAAAGTTAACATTTGAAAGGTGCCTGTACTCGCTGGAGATGAAAAGATTAACATATGAAAGGGGCCTGTACTTGCTGGAGTTTAAGAGGTTAACATGTCAAAGGGGCCTTTTCTCGCTGGGGTTTAAAAAGTTAACATTTGAAAACTGCCTGTACTCGCTGGAGCTTAAAATGTTAAAACCTAAAATGGCCCTGTACTATCTGGAGTTTAACAGGTTAACATATGAAAGGGGCCTGTACTCGCTGGAGCTTAAAAGGTTAACATATGAAAGGGGCCTGTTCTCGCTGGAGTTTAAAGGGTTAACATATGAAAGGCCCGGACTCGCTGGAGTTTAAAGGGTTAACATATGAAAGAGGCCTATACTCGCTGGAGTTTAAAGGGTTAACATATGAAAGGCCTGGACTCGCTGGAGTTTAGAAGGTTAACATATGAAAGGGGCCTGTACTCGCTGGAGCTTAAAAGGTTAACATATGAAAGGAGCCTGTACTCACTGGAGCTTAAAAATTAACATATGAAAGGGGCCTCTTCTCGCTGGAGTTTAAAAGGTTATCATCTAAAAGGGGCCAATACCCGCTGGAGTTTAGAAGGTTAACATCTCAATGGGGCTTGTACTCGCTGGAGTTTAAAAGGTTAACATATGAAAGGGGCCTGTACTCGATGGAGATTAAAAGGTTAACATATGAAAGGCCTGGACTCGCTGTTGTTTAAAAGGTTAACATATGATAGGGGCCTGTACTCAAATGGAGTTTAAAGGGTTAACATATGAAAGGGGCCTGTACTCAATGAGCTTAAAAATTAACATATGAAAGGGGCCTGCACTAGCTGGAGTATAAAAGGTTAACATCTCAAAGGGGCCTATACCCGCAGGAGTTTAGAAGGTTAACATCTCAAAGGGGCTTGTACTCGCTGGAGTTTAAAGGGTTAACACAAGAAATGTCTCTACTCGCTGGAGTTTAAAAGGTTATCATCTTAAAGGGGCCTGTACTCACTGGAGTTTAAAAGGTTAACATATGAAAGCGGCCTGTACTCGCTGGAGTTTAATAGTGAACATATGAAAGGGGCCTGTACTCGCTGAAGTTTAAAAGGTTAACGTCTCAAAGAGGTTTCTACTCACTGGAGTTTAAAGGGTTAACATAAGAAAGGTCTGTACTCGCTGGAGTATAAAAGTTTAACATATGAAAGGGTCCTGTACTCGCTGGAGCTTAAAATGTTAAAACCTAAAATGGCCCTGTACTATCTGGAGTTTAAAAGGTTAACATATGAAAGGGGCTTGTTCTCGCTGGAGCTTAAAAGGTTAACATATGAAAGGGGCCTGTTCTCGCTGGAGTTTAAAGGGTTAACATATGAAAGGCCTGGACTCGCTGTTGTTTAAAAGGTTAACATCTAAAAGGGGCCTGTACTCGCTGGAGTTTAAAGGGTTAACATATGAAAGGCCTGGACTCGCTGGAGTTTAAAAGGTTAACATCTCAAAGGAGCCTATACCCGCTGGAGTTTAGAAGGTTAACATCTCAAAGGGGCCTGTACTCGATGGAGTTTAAAAATTAACATATGAAAGGGGACTGTACTCGCTGGAGTTTAAAGGGTTAACATATGAAAGGCCTGGACTCGCTGGAGTTTAGAAGGTTAACATATGAAAGGGGCCTGTACTCGCTGGAGTTTAAAGGGTTAACATATGAAAGGGGCCTGTACTCACTGGAGTTTAAAAATTAACATATGAAAGGGGCCTGTACTCGCTGGAGTTTAAAAGGTTTACATTATAAAGGTCTGTACTGACTGGAGTTTAAAGGGTTAACATAAGATAGTTCTGTACTCGCTGGAGTATAAAAGTTTAACATATGAAAGGGTCCTGTACTCACTGGAGCTTAAAATGTTAAAACCTAAAATGGACCTGTACTATCTGGAGTTTAACAGGTTAACATATGAAAGGGGTCTGTACTCGCTGGAGCTTAAAAGGTTAACATATGAAAGGCGCCTGTTCTCGCAGGAGTTGAAAGGGTTAATATATGAAAGGCCTGGACTCGCTGTTGTTTAAAAGGTTAACAACTAAAAGGGGCCTATACTCGCTGGAGTTTAAAGGGTTAACATACGAAAGGCCTGGACACGCTGGAGTTTAGAAGGTTAACATCTCAAAGGGGCTTGTACTCGCTGGAGTTCAAAAGGTTAACATATGAAAGGTTCCTGTACTCGCTGGAGTTTAATAGGTTATACATATGAAAGGTGCCTGTACTCGCTGGGGTTTAAAAGGTTAACATATGAAAGTGTCCTGTACTCGCTGGAGTTTAAAAGGTTAACATAAGAAAGGTCTCTACTCAATGGAATTTACAAAGTTATCATGTCAAAGGGGCTTGTACTAGCTGGAGATTAAAGGGTTAACATAAGAAAGGTCTGTATTCGCTGGAGTTTAAATATTTAACATATGAAAGGGGCCTGTACTCGCTGGAGTTTAGAAGGTTCACATCTCAAAGGAGCCAGTACTCGCTGGAGTTTAAAAGGTTAACATATGAAAGGGACCTGTACTCGCTGGAGTTTAAGAGGTTAACATCTCAAAGGGGCCTGTTCTCGCTGGGGTTTAAAAAGTTAACATTTGAAAGGTGCCTGTACTCGCTGGAGCTTAAAATGTTAAAACCTAAAATGGCCCTGTACTATCTGGAGTTTAACAGGTTAACATATAAAAGGGGCCTGTACTCGCTGGAGTTCAGAAGGTTCACATCTCAAAGGGGCTTGTACTCGCGGGAGTTTAAAGGGTGAACATATGAAAGGCCTGGACTCTCTGTTGTTTAAAAGGTTAAAATCTGAAAGGGGCCTGTACTCGCTGGAGTTTCAAAGGTTAACATATGAAAGGGGCCTGTGCTCGCTGGGGTTTAAAAGGTTAACATATGAAAGGGGCCTGTACTCGCTGGAGCTTAAAATGTTAAAACCTAAAATGGCACTGTACTATCTGGAGTTTAACAGGTTAACATATGAAAGGGGCCTGTACTCGCTGGAGCTTAAATGTTAACATATGAAATGGGCCGTTTCTCGCTGGAGTTTAAAGGGTTAACATATGAAAGGCCTGGACTCGCTGTTGTTTAAAAGGTTAACATATGAACGGGGCACGTACTTGCTGGAGTTTAAAAGGTTAACATCTGAAAGGGGCCTATACTCGATGGAGTTTAAAAATTAACATATGAAAGGGGCCTGTACTCGCTGGAGTTTAAAGGGTTAACATATGAAAGGCCTGGACTCGCTGGAGTTTAGAAGGTTAACATATGAAAGGGGCCTGTACTTGCTGGAGTTTTAAAGGTTAACATCTCAAAGGGGCCTATACCCGCTGGAGTTTAGAAGGTTAACATCTCAAAGGGGCTTGTACTCACTGGAGTTTAAAAGGTTAACATATGAAAGGGTCCTGTACTCGATGGAGTTTATAGGGTTAACATCTTAAAGGAGCCTGTACTCACTGGAGTTTAAAAGCTTAACATATGAAAGCGGCCTGTACTCGCTGGAGTTTAAAAGGTTAACATACGAAAGGGGCCTGTACAAGCTGGACTATAAAAGGTTAAAATATGAAAGCGGCCTGTACTCGCTGGAGCTTAAAATGATAAAACGTCAACTAGCACAGTAATATATGGAGTTTAACAGGTTAACATATGAAAGGGGCCTGTACATGCTGGCGTTTAAAAGGTTAACATAAGAAAGGTCTGTAGTCGCTGGAGATTAAAATGTTATCATCTTAAAGGGGCCTGTACTCACAGGTGTTTAATAGGCTAACATATGAAAGGGGCCTGTACTCACTGAGCTTAAAAATTAACATATGAAAGGGGCCTGCACTAGCTGGAGTTTAAAAGGTTAACATCTCAAAGGGGCCTATACCCGCAGGAGTTTAGAAGGTTAACATCTCAAAGGGGCTTGTAGTCGCTGGAGTTTAAAAGGTTTACATAAGAAAGGTCTGTACTGACTGGAGTTTAAAAGATTAACATAAGAAAGGACTGTACTCGCTGGAGTTTAATAGTGAACATATGAAAGGGGCCTGTACTCGCTGAAGTTTAAAAGGTTAACGTCTCAAAGAGGTTTCTACTCACTGGAGTTTAAAGGGTTAACAAATGAAAGGCCTGGACTCGCTGGAGTTTAGAAGGTTAACATCTCAAAGGGGCTTGTACTCGCTGGAGTTTAAAAGGTTAACATACTAAAGGTTCCTGTACTCGCTGGAGTTTAATAGTTTATACATATGAAAGGGGCCTGTACTCGCTTGATTTTAAAAGGTTAAAATAGGAAAGTCGCCTGTACTCGCTGGAGTTTAAAAGGTTAACATATGAAAGGGGCCTGTACTCGCTGGTGTTTAGAAGGTTCACATCTCAAAGGGGCCTGTTCTCGCTGGGGTTTAAAAGGTTAACATATGAAAGGGACCTGTACTCGCTGGAGTTTAAGAAGTTAACATCTCAAAGGGGCCTGTTCTCGCTGGAGTTTAAAAAGTTAACATTTGAAAGGTGCCTGTACTCGCTGGAGATGAAAAGATTAACATATGAAAGGGGCCTGTACTTGCTGGAGTTTAAGAGGTTAACATGTCAAAGGAGCCTTTTCTCGCTGGGGTTTAAAAAGTTAACATTTGAAAAGTGCCTGTACTCGCTGGAGCTTAAAATGTTAAAACCTAAAATGGCCCTGTACTATCTGGAGTTTAACAGGTTAACATATGAAAGGGGCCTGTACTCGCTGGAGATTAAAAGGTTAACAGATGAAAGGGGCCTGTTCTCGCTGGAGTTTAAAGGGTTAACATATGAAAGGCCCGGACTCGCTGGAGTTTAAAGGGTTAACATATGAAAGGGGCCTATACTCGCTGGAGTTTAAAGGGTTAACATATGAAAGGCCTGGACTCGCTGGAGTTTAGAAGGTTAACATATGAAAGGGGCCTGTACTCGCTGGAGCTTAAAAGGTTAACATATGAAAGGGGCCTGTACTCACTGGAGCTTAAAAATTAACATATGAAAGGGGCCTGTTCTCGCTGGAGTTTAAAAGGTTATCATCTAAAAGGGGCCAATACCCGCTGGAGTTTAGAAGGTTAACATCTCAATGGGGCTTGTACTCGCTGGAGTTTAAAAGGTTAACATATGAAAGGGGCCTGTACTCGATGGAGATTAAAAGGTTAACATATGAAAGGCCTGGACTCGCTGTTGTTTAAAAGGTTAACATCTAAAATGGGCCTGTACTCGCTGGAGTTCAAAGGGTTAACGTATGAAAGGCCTGTACTCGCTGGAGTTTAAAAGGTTAACATCTCAAAGGGGCCTATACCCGAAGGAGTTTAGAAGGTTAACATATGATAGGGGCCTGTACTCAAATGGAGTTTAAAGGGTTAACATATGAAAGGGGCCTGTACTCACTGAGCTTAAAAATTAACATATGAAAGGGGCCTGCACTCACTGGAGTTTAAAAATTAACATATGAAAGGGGCCTGTACTCGCTGGAGTTTAAAAGGTTTACATTATAAAGGTCTGTACTGACTGGAGTTTAAAGGGTTAACATAAGATAGTTCTGTACTCGCTGGAGTATAAAAGTTTAACATATGAAAGGGTCCTGTACTCACTGGAGCTTAAAATGTTAAAACCTAAAATGGACCTGTACTATCTGGAGTTTAACAGGTTAACATATGAAAGGGGTCTGTACTCGCTGGAGCTTAAAAGGTTAACATATGAAAGGCGCCTGTTCTCGCAGGAGTTGAAAGGGTTAATATATGAAAGGCCTGGACTCGCTGTTGTTTAAAAGGTTAACAACTAAAAGGGGCCTATACTCGCTGGAGTTTAAAGGGTTAACATACGAAAGGTCTCTACTCAATGGAATTTACAAAGTTATCATGTCAAAGGGGCTTGTACTAGCTGGAGATTAAAGGGTTAACATAAGAAAGGTCTGTATTCGCTGGAGTTTAAATATTTAACATATGAAAGGGGCCTGTACTCGCTGGAGTTTAGAAGGTTCACATCTCAAAGGAGCCAGTACTCGCTGGAGTTTAAAAGGTTAACATATGAAAGGGACCTGTACTCGCTGGAGTTTAAGAGGTTAACATCTCAAAGGGGCCTGTTCTCGCTGGGGTTTAAAAAGTTAACATTTGAAAGGTGCCTGTACTCGCTGGAGCTTAAAATGTTAAAACCTAAAATGGCCCTGTACTATCTGGAGTTTAACAGGTTAACATATAAAAGGGGCCTGTACTCGCTGGAGTTCAGAAGGTTCACATCTCAAAGGGGCTTGTACTCGCGGGAGTTTAAAGGGTGAACATATGAAAGGCCTGGACTCTCTGTTGTTTAAAAGGTTAAAATCTGAAAGGGGCCTGTACTCGCTGGAGTTTCAAAGGTTAACATATGAAAGGGGCCTGTGCTCGCTGGGGTTTAAAAGGTTAACATATGAAAGGGGCCTGTACTCGCTGGAGCTTAAAATGTTAAAACCTAAAATGGCACTGTACTATCTGGAGTTTAACAGGTTAACATATGAAAGGGGCCTGTACTCGCTGGAGCTTAAATGTTAACATATGAAATGGGCCGTTTCTCGCTGGAGTTTAAAGGGTTAACATATGAAAGGCCTGGACTCGCTGTTGTTTAAAAGGTTAACATATGAACGGGGCACGTACTTGCTGGAGTTTAAAAGGTTAACATCTGAAAGGGGCCTATACTCGATGGAGTTTAAAAATTAACATATGAAAGGGGCCTGTACTCGCTGGAGTTTAAAGGGTTAACATATGAAAGGCCTGGACTCGCTGGAGTTTAGAAGGTTAACATATGAAAGGGGCCTGTACTTGCTGGAGTTTTAAAGGTTAACATCTCAAAGGGGCCTATACCCGCTGGAGTTTAGAAGGTTAACATCTCAAAGGGGCTTGTACTCACTGGAGTTTAAAAGGTTAACATATGAAAGGGTCCTGTACTCGATGGAGTTTATAGGGTTAACATCTTAAAGGAGCCTGTACTCACTGGAGTTTAAAAGCTTAACATATGAAAGCGGCCTGTACTCGCTGGAGTTTAAAAGGTTAACATACGAAAGGGGCCTGTACAAGCTGGACTATAAAAGGTTAAAATATGAAAGCGGCCTGTACTCGCTGGAGCTTAAAATGATAAAACGTCAACTAGCACAGTAATATATGGAGTTTAACAGGTTAACATATGAAAGGGGCCTGTACATGCTGGCGTTTAAAAGGTTAACATAAGAAAGGTCTGTAGTCGCTGGAGATTAAAATGTTATCATCTTAAAGGGGCCTGTACTCACAGGTGTTTAATAGGCTAACATATGAAAGGGGCCTGTACTCACTGAGCTTAAAAATTAACATATGAAAGGGGCCTGCACTAGCTGGAGTTTAAAAGGTTAACATCTCAAAGGGGCCTATACCCGCAGGAGTTTAGAAGGTTAACATCTCAAAGGGGCTTGTAGTCGCTGGAGTTTAAAAGGTTTACATAAGAAAGGTCTGTACTGACTGGAGTTTAAAAGATTAACATAAGAAAGGACTGTACTCGCTGGAGTTTAATAGTGAACATATGAAAGGGGCCTGTACTCGCTGAAGTTTAAAAGGTTAACGTCTCAAAGAGGTTTCTACTCACTGGAGTTTAAAGGGTTAACAAATGAAAGGCCTGGACTCGCTGGAGTTTAGAAGGTTAACATCTCAAAGGGGCTTGTACTCGCTGGAGTTTAAAAGGTTAACATACTAAAGGTTCCTGTACTCGCTGGAGTTTAATAGTTTATACATATGAAAGGGGCCTGTACTCGCTTGATTTTAAAAGGTTAAAATAGGAAAGTCGCCTGTACTCGCTGGAGTTTAAAAGGTTAACATATGAAAGGGGCCTGTACTCGCTGGTGTTTAGAAGGTTCACATCTCAAAGGGGCCTGTTCTCGCTGGGGTTTAAAAGGTTAACATATGAAAGGGACCTGTACTCGCTGGAGTTTAAGAAGTTAACATCTCAAAGGGGCCTGTTCTCGCTGGAGTTTAAAAAGTTAACATTTGAAAGGTGCCTGTACTCGCTGGAGATGAAAAGATTAACATATGAAAGGGGCCTGTACTTGCTGGAGTTTAAGAGGTTAACATGTCAAAGGAGCCTTTTCTCGCTGGGGTTTAAAAAGTTAACATTTGAAAAGTGCCTGTACTCGCTGGAGCTTAAAATGTTAAAACCTAAAATGGCCCTGTACTATCTGGAGTTTAACAGGTTAACATATGAAAGGGGCCTGTACTCGCTGGAGATTAAAAGGTTAACAGATGAAAGGGGCCTGTTCTCGCTGGAGTTTAAAGGGTTAACATATGAAAGGCCCGGACTCGCTGGAGTTTAAAGGGTTAACATATGAAAGGGGCCTATACTCGCTGGAGTTTAAAGGGTTAACATATGAAAGGCCTGGACTCGCTGGAGTTTAGAAGGTTAACATATGAAAGGGGCCTGTACTCGCTGGAGCTTAAAAGGTTAACATATGAAAGGGGCCTGTACTCACTGGAGCTTAAAAATTAACATATGAAAGGGGCCTGTTCTCGCTGGAGTTTAAAAGGTTATCATCTAAAAGGGGCCAATACCCGCTGGAGTTTAGAAGGTTAACATCTCAATGGGGCTTGTACTCGCTGGAGTTTAAAAGGTTAACATATGAAAGGGGCCTGTACTCGATGGAGATTAAAAGGTTAACATATGAAAGGCCTGGACTCGCTGTTGTTTAAAAGGTTAACATCTAAAATGGGCCTGTACTCGCTGGAGTTCAAAGGGTTAACGTATGAAAGGCCTGTACTCGCTGGAGTTTAAAAGGTTAACATCTCAAAGGGGCCTATACCCGAAGGAGTTTAGAAGGTTAACATATGATAGGGGCCTGTACTCAAATGGAGTTTAAAGGGTTAACATATGAAAGGGGCCTGTACTCACTGAGCTTAAAAATTAACATATGAAAGGGGCCTGCACTCACTGGAGTTTAAAAATTAACATATGAAAGGGGCCTGTACTCGCTGGAGTTTAAAAGGTTTACATTATAAAGGTCTGTACTGACTGGAGTTTAAAGGGTTAACATAAGATAGTTCTGTACTCGCTGGAGTATAAAAGTTTAACATATGAAAGGGTCCTGTACTCACTGGAGCTTAAAATGTTAAAACCTAAAATGGACCTGTACTATCTGGAGTTTAACAGGTTAACATATGAAAGGGGTCTGTACTCGCTGGAGCTTAAAAGGTTAACATATGAAAGGCGCCTGTTCTCGCAGGAGTTGAAAGGGTTAATATATGAAAGGCCTGGACTCGCTGTTGTTTAAAAGGTTAACAACTAAAAGGGGCCTATACTCGCTGGAGTTTAAAGGGTTAACATACGAAAGGCCTGGACACGCTGGAGTTTAGAAGGTTAACATCTCAAAGGGGCTTGTACTCGCTGGAGTTCAAAAGGTTAACATATGAAAGGTTCCTGTACTCGCTGGAGTTTAATAGGTTATACATATGAAAGGTGCCTGTACTCGCTGGGGTTTAAAAGGTTAACATATGAAAGTGTCCTGTACTCGCTGGAGTTTAAAAGGTTAACATAAGAAAGGTCTCTACTCAATGGAATTTACAAAGTTATCATGTCAAAGGGGCTTGTACTAGCTGGAGATTAAAGGGTTAACATAAGAAAGGTCTGTATTCGCTGGAGTTTAAATATTTAACATATGAAAGGGGCCTGTACTCGCTGGAGTTTAGAAGGTTCACATCTCAAAGGAGCCAGTACTCGCTGGAGTTTAAAAGGTTAACATATGAAAGGGACCTGTACTCGCTGGAGTTTAAGAGGTTAACATCTCAAAGGGGCCTGTTCTCGCTGGGGTTTAAAA
Organism: Hemitrygon akajei; assembly: GCF_048418815.1. Classification (NCBI taxonomy): domain Eukaryota; kingdom Metazoa; phylum Chordata; class Chondrichthyes; order Myliobatiformes; family Dasyatidae; genus Hemitrygon; species Hemitrygon akajei. The sequence goes on along the minus strand of NC_133138.1, from coordinate 96,104,334 downwards.
AGTTAACATTTGAAAGGTGCCTGTACTCGCTGGAGCTTAAAATGTTAAAACCTAAAATGGCCCTGTACTATCTGGAGTTTAACAGGTTAACATATAAAAGGGGCCTGTACTCGCTGGAGTTCAGAAGGTTCACATCTCAAAGGGGCTTGTACTCGCGGGAGTTTAAAGGGTGAACATATGAAAGGCCTGGACTCTCTGTTGTTTAAAAGGTTAAAATCTGAAAGGGGCCTGTACTCGCTGGAGTTTCAAAGGTTAACATATGAAAGGGGCCTGTGCTCGCTGGGGTTTAAAAGGTTAACATATGAAAGGGGCCTGTACTCGCTGGAGCTTAAAATGTTAAAACCTAAAATGGCACTGTACTATCTGGAGTTTAACAGGTTAACATATGAAAGGGGCCTGTACTCGCTGGAGCTTAAATGTTAACATATGAAATGGGCCGTTTCTCGCTGGAGTTTAAAGGGTTAACATATGAAAGGGGCCTATACTCGATGGAGTTTAAAAATTAACATATGAAAGGGGCCTGTACTCGCTGGAGTTTAAAGGGTTAACATATGAAAGGCCTGGACTCGCTGGAGTTTAGAAGGTTAACATATGAAAGGGGCCTGTACTTGCTGGAGTTTTAAAGGTTAACATCTCAAAGGGGCCTATACCCGCTGGAGTTTAGAAGGTTAACATCTCAAAGGGGCTTGTACTCACTGGAGTTTAAAAGGTTAACATATGAAAGGGTCCTGTACTCGATGGAGTTTATAGGGTTAACATATGAAAGGGGCCTGTACTCACTGGAGTTTAAAAGGTTTACATAAGAAAGGTCTGTATTGACTGGAGTTTAAAGGGTTAACATAAGATAGTTCTGTACTCGCTGGAGTATAAAAGTTTAACATATTAAAGGGTCCTGTACTCACTGGAGCTTAAAATGTTAAAACCTAAAATGGCCCTGTACTATCTGGAGTTTAACAGGTTAACATATGAAAGGGGCCAGTACTCGCTGGAGCTTAAAAGGTTAACATATGAAAGGGGCCTGTTCTCGCTGGAGTTTAAAGGGTTAACATATGAAAGGCCTGGACTCGCTGTTGTTTAAAAGGTTAACAACTAAAAGGGGCCTGTACTCGCTGGAGTTTAAAGGGTTAACATATGAAAGGCCTGGACACGATGGAGTTTAGAAGGTTAAAATAGGAAAGTCACCTGTACTCGCTGGAGTTTAAAAGGTTCACATATGAACGGGGCCTGTACTCGCTGGAGTTTAGAAGGTTAACATATGAAAGGGACCTGTACTCGCTGGAGTTTAAGAAGTTAACATCTCAAAGGGGCCTGTTCTCGCTGGGGTTTAAAAAGTTAACATTTGAAAGGTGCCTGTACTCGCTGGAGATGAAAAGATTAACATATGAAAGGGGCCTGTACTTGCTGGAGTTTAAGAGGTTAACATGTCAAAGGGGCCTTTTCTCGCTGGGGTTTAAAAAGTTAACATTTGAAAAGTGCCTGTACTCGCTGGAGCTTAAAATGTTAAAAACCAAAATGGCCCTGTACTATCTGGAGTTTAACAGGTTAACATATGAAAGGGGCCTGTACTCGCTGGAGCTTAAAATGTTAACATATGAAAGGGGCCTGTTCTCGCTGGAGTTTAAAGGGTTAACATATGAAAGGCCCGGACTCGCTGGAGTTTAAAGGGTTAACATATGAAAGGGGCCTATACTCGCTGGAGTTTAAAGGGTTAACATATCAAAGGCCTGGACTCGCTGGAGTTTAGAAGGTTAACATCTCAAATGGGCTTGTACTCGCTGGAGTTTAAAAGGTTAACATATGAAAGGGACCTGTACTCGCTGGAGTTTAAGAGGTTAACATCTCAAAGGGGCCTGTTCTCGCTGGGGTTTAAAAAGTTAACATTTGAAAGGTGCCTGTACTCGCTGGAGATTAAAAGATTAACATATGAAAGGGGCCTGTACTTGCTGGAGTTTAAGAGGATAACAAAAGAAAGGCCTGTACTCGCTGGAACTTAAAAGATTAACATATGAAAGGGGCATGTACTCGCTGGAGTTTAAAGGGTTAACATAAGAAAGGTCTGTACTCGCTGGAGTTTAAAATGTTATCATCTTAAAGGAGCCTGTACTCACTGGAGTTTAAAAGCTTAACATATGAAAGCGGCCTGTACTCGCTGGAGTTTAAAAGGTTAACATACGAAAGGGGCCTGTACAAGCTGGACTATAAAAGGTTAAAATATGAAAGCGGCCTGTACTCGCTGGAGCTTAAAATGATAAAACGTCAACTAGCACAGTAATATATGGAGTTTAACAGGTTAACATATGAAAGGGGCCTGTACATGCTGGCGTTTAAAAGGTTAACATAAGAAAGGTCTGTAGTCGCTGGAGATTAAAATGTTATCATCTTAAAGGGGCCTGTACTCACAGGTGTTTAATAGGCTAACATATGAAAGGGGCCTGTACTCACTGAGCTTAAAAATTAACATATGAAAGGGGCCTGCACTAGCTGGAGTTTAAAAGGTTAACATCTCAAAGGGGCCTATACCCGCAGGAGTTTAGAAGGTTAACATCTCAAAGGGGCTTGTAGTCGCTGGAGTTTAAAAGGTTTACATAAGAAAGGTCTGTACTGACTGGAGTTTAAAAGATTAACATAAGAAAGGACTGTACTCGCTGGAGTTTAATAGTGAACATATGAAAGGGGCCTGTACTCGCTGAAGTTTAAAAGGTTAACGTCTCAAAGAGGTTTCTACTCACTGGAGTTTAAAGGGTTAACAAATGAAAGGCCTGGACTCGCTGGAGTTTAGAAGGTTAACATCTCAAAGGGGCTTGTACTCGCTGGAGTTTAAAAGGTTAACATACTAAAGGTTCCTGTACTCGCTGGAGTTTAATAGTTTATACATATGAAAGGGGCCTGTACTCGCTTGATTTTAAAAGGTTAAAATAGGAAAGTCGCCTGTACTCGCTGGAGTTTAAAAGGTTAACATATGAAAGGGGCCTGTACTCGCTGGTGTTTAGAAGGTTCACATCTCAAAGGGGCCTGTTCTCGCTGGGGTTTAAAAGGTTAACATATGAAAGGGACCTGTACTCGCTGGAGTTTAAGAAGTTAACATCTCAAAGGGGCCTGTTCTCGCTGGAGTTTAAAAAGTTAACATTTGAAAGGTGCCTGTACTCGCTGGAGATGAAAAGATTAACATATGAAAGGGGCCTGTACTTGCTGGAGTTTAAGAGGTTAACATGTCAAAGGAGCCTTTTCTCGCTGGGGTTTAAAAAGTTAACATTTGAAAAGTGCCTGTACTCGCTGGAGCTTAAAATGTTAAAACCTAAAATGGCCCTGTACTATCTGGAGTTTAAAGGGTTAACATATGAAAGGGGCCTGTACTCGCTGGAGATTAAAAGGTTAACATATGAAAGGGGCCTATACTCGCTGGAGTTTAAAGGGTTAACATATGAAAGGCCTGGACTCGCTGGAGTTTAGAAGGTTAACATATGAAAGGGGCCTGTACTCGCTGGAGCTTAAAAGGTTAACATATGAAAGGGGCCTGTACTCACTGGAGCTTAAAAATTAACATATGAAAGGGGCCTGTTCTCGCTGGAGTTTAAAAGGTTATCATCTAAAAGGGGCCAATACCCGCTGGAGTTTAGAAGGTTAACATCTCAATGGGGCTTGTACTCGCTGGAGTTTAAAAGGTTAACATATGAAAGGGGCCTGTACTCGATGGAGATTAAAAGGTTAACATATGAAAGGCCTGGACTCGCTGTTGTTTAAAAGGTTAACATCTAAAATGGGCCTGTACTCGCTGGAGTTCAAAGGGTTAACGTATGAAAGGCCTGTACTCGCTGGAGTTTAAAAGGTTAACATCTCAAAGGGGCCTATACCCGAAGGAGTTTAGAAGGTTAACATATGATAGGGGCCTGTACTCAAATGGAGTTTAAAGGGTTAACATATGAAAGGGGCCTGTACTCACTGAGCTTAAAAATTAACATATGAAAGGGGCCTGCACTAGCTGGAGTTTAAAAGGTTAACATCTCAAAGGGGCCTATACCCGCAGGAGTTTAGAAGGTTAACATCTCAAAGGGGCTTGTACTCGCTGGAGTTTAAAGGGTTAACACAAGAAATGTCTCTACTCGCTGGAGTTTAAAAGGTTATCATCTTAAAGGGGCCTGTACTCACTGGAGTTTAAAAGGTTAACATATGAAAGCGGCCTGTACTCGCTGGAGTTTAATAGTGAACATATGAAAGGGGCCTGTACTCGCTGAAGTTTAAAAGGTTAACGTCTCAAAGAGGTTTCTACTCACTGGAGTTTAAAGGGTTAACATAAGAAAGGTCTGTACTCGCTGGAGTATAAAAGTTTAACATATGAAAGGGTCCTGTACTCGCTGGAGCTTAAAATGTTAAAACCTAAAATGGCCCTGTACTATCTGGAGTTTAAAAGGTTAACATATGAAAGGGGCTTGTTCTCGCTGGAGCTTAAAAGGTTAACATATGAAAGGGGCCTGTTCTCGCTGGAGTTTAAAGGGTTAACATATGAAAGGCCTGGACTCGCTGTTGTTTAAAAGGTTAACATCTAAAAGGGGCCTGTACTCGCTGGAGTTTAAAGGGTTAACATATGAAAGGCCTGGACTCGCTGGAGTTTAAAAGGTTAACATCTCAAAGGAGCCTATACCCGCTGGAGTTTAGAAGGTTAACATCTCAAAGGGGCCTGTACTCGATGGAGTTTAAAAATTAACATATGAAAGGGGACTGTACACGCTGGAGTTTAAAGGGTTAACATATGAAAGGCCTGGACTCGCTGGAGTTTAGAAGGTTAACATACGAAAGGGGCCTGTACTCGCTGGAGTTTAAAGGGTTAACATATGAAAGGGGCCTGTACTCACTGGAGTTTAAAAATTAACATATGAAAGGGGCCTGTACTCGCTGGAGTTTAAAAGGTTTACATTATAAAGGTCTGTACTGACTGGAGTTTAAAGGGTTAACATAAGATAGTTCTGTACTCGCTGGAGTATAAAAGTTTAACATATGAAAGGGTCCTGTACTCACTGGAGCTTAAAATGTTAAAACCTAAAATGGACCTGTACTATCTGGAGTTTAACAGGTTAACATATGAAAGGGGCCTGTACTCGCTGGAGCTTAAAAGGTTAACATATGAAAGGGTCCTGTACTCACTGGAGCTTAAAATGTTAAAACCTAAAATGGACCTGTACTATCTGGAGTTTAACAGGTTAACATATGAAAGGGGCCTGTTCTCACTGGAGTTTAAAGGGTTAATATATGAAAGGCCTGGACTCGCTGTTGTTTAAAAGGTTAACAACTAAAAGGGGCCTGTACTCGCTGGAGTTTAAAGGGTTAACATACGAAAGGCCTGGACACGCTGGAGTTTAGAAGGTTAACATCTCAAAGGGGCTTGTACTCGCTGGAGTTTAAAAGGTTAACATATGAAAGGTTCCTGTACTCGCTGGAGTTTAAAAGGTTATACATATGAAAGGTGCCTGTACTCGCTGGAGTTTAGAAGGTTAACATATGAAAGGTTCCTGTACTCGCTGGAGTTTAAAGGATTAACATATGAAAGGACTGGACTCGCTGTTGTTTAAAAGGTTAAAATCTGAAAGGGGCCTGTACTATCTGGAGTTTAACATGTTAACATATGAAAGGGGCCAGTACTCGCTGGAGTTTAAAAGGTTAACATATGAAAGGGCCCTGTACTCGCTGGAGTTTAAAGGATTAACATATGAAAGGACTGGACTCGCTGTTGTTTAAAAGGTTAAAATCTGAAAGGGGCCTGTACTCTCAGGAGTTTCAAAGGTTAACATATGAAAGGGGCCTGTGCTCGCTGGGGTTTAAAAGGTTAACATATGAAAGGGGCCTGTACTCGCTGGAGTTTAAAAGGTTAACATCTCAAAGGGGCCTATACCCGAAGAAGTTTAGAAGGTTAACATATGATAGGGGCCTGTACTCAATGGAGTTTAAAGGGTTAACATATGAAAGGGGCCTGTACTCACTGAGCTTAAAAATTAACATATGAAAGGGGCCTGCACTAGCTGGAGTTTAAAAGGTTAACATCTCAAAGGGGCCTATACCCGCAGGAGTTTAGAAGGTTAACATCTCAAAGGGGCTTGTAGTCGCTGGAGTTTAAAAGGTTTACATAAGAAAGGTCTGTACTGACTGGAGTTTAAAAGATTAACATAAGAAAGGACTGTACTCGCTGGAGTTTAATAGTGAACATATGAAAGGGGCCTGTACTCGCTGAAGTTTAAAAGGTTAACGTCTCAAAGAGGTTTCTACTCACTGGAGTTTAAAGGGTTAACAAATGAAAGGCCTGGACTCGCTGGAGTTTAGAAGGTTAACATCTCAAAGGGGCTTGTACTCGCTGGAGTTTAAAAGGTTAACATACTAAAGGTTCCTGTACTCGCTGGAGTTTAATAGTTTATACATATGAAAGGGGCCTGTACTCGCTTGATTTTAAAAGGTTAAAATAGGAAAGTCGCCTGTACTCGCTGGAGTTTAAAAGGTTAACATATGAAAGGGGCCTGTACTCGCTGGTGTTTAGAAGGTTCACATCTCAAAGGGGCCTGTTCTCGCTGGGGTTTAAAAGGTTAACATATGAAAGGGACCTGTACTCGCTGGAGTTTAAGAAGTTAACATCTCAAAGGGGCCTGTTCTCGCTGGAGTTTAAAAAGTTAACATTTGAAAGGTGCCTGTACTCGCTGGAGATGAAAAGATTAACATATGAAAGGGGCCTGTACTTGCTGGAGTTTAAGAGGTTAACATGTCAAAGGAGCCTTTTCTCGCTGGGGTTTAAAAAGTTAACATTTGAAAAGTGCCTGTACTCGCTGGAGCTTAAAATGTTAAAACCTAAAATGGCCCTGTACTATCTGGAGTTTAACAGGTTAACATATGAAAGGGGCCTGTACTCGCTGGAGATTAAAAGGTTAACAGATGAAAGGGGCCTGTTCTCGCTGGAGTTTAAAGGGTTAACATATGAAAGGCCCGGACTCGCTGGAGTTTAAAGGGTTAACATATGAAAGGGGCCTATACTCGCTGGAGTTTAAAGGGTTAACATATGAAAGGCCTGGACTCGCTGGAGTTTAGAAGGTTAACATATGAAAGGGGCCTGTACTCGCTGGAGCTTAAAAGGTTAACATATGAAAGGGGCCTGTACTCACTGGAGCTTAAAAATTAACATATGAAAGGGGCCTGTTCTCGCTGGAGTTTAAAAGGTTATCATCTAAAAGGGGCCAATACCCGCTGGAGTTTAGAAGGTTAACATCTCAATGGGGCTTGTACTCGCTGGAGTTTAAAAGGTTAACATATGAAAGGGGCCTGTACTCGATGGAGATTAAAAGGTTAACATATGAAAGGCCTGGACTCGCTGTTGTTTAAAAGGTTAACATCTAAAATGGGCCTGTACTCGCTGGAGTTCAAAGGGTTAACGTATGAAAGGCCTGTACTCGCTGGAGTTTAAAAGGTTAACATCTCAAAGGGGCCTATACCCGAAGGAGTTTAGAAGGTTAACATATGATAGGGGCCTGTACTCAAATGGAGTTTAAAGGGTTAACATATGAAAGGGGCCTGTACTCACTGAGCTTAAAAATTAACATATGAAAGGGGCCTGCACTAGCTGGAGTTTAAAAGGTTAACATCTCAAAGGGGCCTATACCCGCAGGAGTTTAGAAGGTTAACATCTCAAAGGGGCTTGTACTCGCTGGAGTTTAAAGGGTTAACACAAGAAATGTCTCTACTCGCTGGAGTTTAAAAGGTTATCATCTTAAAGGGGCCTGTACTCACTGGAGTTTAAAAGGTTAACATATGAAAGCGGCCTGTACTCGCTGGAGTTTAATAGTGAACATATGAAAGGGGCCTGTACTCGCTGAAGTTTAAAAGGTTAACGTCTCAAAGAGGTTTCTACTCACTGGAGTTTAAAGGGTTAACATAAGAAAGGTCTGTACTCGCTGGAGTATAAAAGTTTAACATATGAAAGGGTCCTGTACTCGCTGGAGCTTAAAATGTTAAAACCTAAAATGGCCCTGTACTATCTGGAGTTTAAAAGGTTAACATATGAAAGGGGCTTGTTCTCGCTGGAGCTTAAAAGGTTAACATATGAAAGGGGCCTGTTCTCGCTGGAGTTTAAAGGGTTAACATATGAAAGGCCTGGACTCGCTGTTGTTTAAAAGGTTAACATCTAAAAGGGGCCTGTACTCGCTGGAGTTTAAAGGGTTAACATATGAAAGGCCTGGACTCGCTGGAGTTTAAAAGGTTAACATCTCAAAGGAGCCTATACCCGCTGGAGTTTAGAAGGTTAACATCTCAAAGGGGCCTGTACTCGATGGAGTTTAAAAATTAACATATGAAAGGGGACTGTACACGCTGGAGTTTAAAGGGTTAACATATGAAAGGCCTGGACTCGCTGGAGTTTAGAAGGTTAACATACGAAAGGGGCCTGTACTCGCTGGAGTTTAAAGGGTTAACATATGAAAGGGGCCTGTACTCACTGGAGTTTAAAAATTAACATATGAAAGGGGCCTGTACTCGCTGGAGTTTAAAAGGTTTACATTATAAAGGTCTGTACTGACTGGAGTTTAAAGGGTTAACATAAGATAGTTCTGTACTCGCTGGAGTATAAAAGTTTAACATATGAAAGGGTCCTGTACTCACTGGAGCTTAAAATGTTAAAACCTAAAATGGACCTGTACTATCTGGAGTTTAACAGGTTAACATATGAAAGGGGCCTGTACTCGCTGGAGCTTAAAAGGTTAACATATGAAAGGGTCCTGTACTCACTGGAGCTTAAAATGTTAAAACCTAAAATGGACCTGTACTATCTGGAGTTTAACAGGTTAACATATGAAAGGGGCCTGTTCTCACTGGAGTTTAAAGGGTTAATATATGAAAGGCCTGGACTCGCTGTTGTTTAAAAGGTTAACAACTAAAAGGGGCCTGTACTCGCTGGAGTTTAAAGGGTTAACATACGAAAGGCCTGGACACGCTGGAGTTTAGAAGGTTAACATCTCAAAGGGGCTTGTACTCGCTGGAGTTTAAAAGGTTAACATATGAAAGGTTCCTGTACTCGCTGGAGTTTAAAAGGTTATACATATGAAAGGTGCCTGTACTCGCTGGAGTTTAGAAGGTTAACATATGAAAGGTTCCTGTACTCGCTGGAGTTTAAAGGATTAACATATGAAAGGACTGGACTCGCTGTTGTTTAAAAGGTTAAAATCTGAAAGGGGCCTGTACTATCTGGAGTTTAACATGTTAACATATGAAAGGGGCCAGTACTCGCTGGAGTTTAAAAGGTTAACATATGAAAGGGCCCTGTACTCGCTGGAGTTTAAAGGATTAACATATGAAAGGACTGGACTCGCTGTTGTTTAAAAGGTTAAAATCTGAAAGGGGCCTGTACTCTCAGGAGTTTCAAAGGTTAACATATGAAAGGGGCCTGTGCTCGCTGGGGTTTAAAAGGTTAACATATGAAAGGGGCCTGTACTCGCTGGAGTTTAAAAGGTTAACATCTCAAAGGGGCCTATACCCGAAGAAGTTTAGAAGGTTAACATATGATAGGGGCCTGTACTCAATGGAGTTTAAAGGGTTAACATATGAAAGGGGCCTGTACTCACTGAGCTTAAAAATTAACATATGAAAGGGGCCTGCACTAGCTGGAGTTTAAAAGGTTAACATCTCAAAGGGGCCTATACCCGCAGGAGTTTAGAAGGTTAACATCTCAAAGGGGCTTGTAGTCGCTGGAGTTTAAAAGGTTTACATAAGAAAGGTCTGTACTGACTGGAGTTTAAAAGATTAACATAAGAAAGGACTGTACTCGCTGGAGTTTAATAGTGAACATATGAAAGGGGCCTGTACTCGCTGAAGTTTAAAAGGTTAACGTCTCAAAGAGGTTTCTACTCACTGGAGTTTAAAGGGTTAACAAATGAAAGGCCTGGACTCGCTGGAGTTTAGAAGGTTAACATCTCAAAGGGGCTTGTACTCGCTGGAGTTTAAAAGGTTAACATACTAAAGGTTCCTGTACTCGCTGGAGTTTAATAGTTTATACATATGAAAGGGGCCTGTACTCGCTTGATTTTAAAAGGTTAAAATAGGAAAGTCGCCTGTACTCGCTGGAGTTTAAAAGGTTAACATATGAAAGGGGCCTGTACTCGCTGGTGTTTAGAAGGTTCACATCTCAAAGGGGCCTGTTCTCGCTGGGGTTTAAAAGGTTAACATATGAAAGGGACCTGTACTCGCTGGAGTTTAAGAAGTTAACATCTCAAAGGGGCCTGTTCTCGCTGGAGTTTAAAAAGTTAACATTTGAAAGGTGCCTGTACTCGCTGGAGATGAAAAGATTAACATATGAAAGGGGCCTGTACTTGCTGGAGTTTAAGAGGTTAACATGTCAAAGGAGCCTTTTCTCGCTGGGGTTTAAAAAGTTAACATTTGAAAAGTGCCTGTACTCGCTGGAGCTTAAAATGTTAAAACCTAAAATGGCCCTGTACTATCTGGAGTTTAACAGGTTAACATATGAAAGGGGCCTGTACTCGCTGGAGATTAAAAGGTTAACAGATGAAAGGGGCCTGTTCTCGCTGGAGTTTAAAGGGTTAACATATGAAAGGCCCGGACTCGCTGGAGTTTAAAGGGTTAACATATGAAAGGGGCCTATACTCGCTGGAGTTTAAAGGGTTAACATATGAAAGGCCTGGACTCGCTGGAGTTTAGAAGGTTAACATATGAAAGGGGCCTGTACTCGCTGGAGCTTAAAAGGTTAACATATGAAAGGGGCCTGTACTCACTGGAGCTTAAAAATTAACATATGAAAGGGGCCTGTTCTCGCTGGAGTTTAAAAGGTTATCATCTAAAAGGGGCCAATACCCGCTGGAGTTTAGAAGGTTAACATCTCAATGGGGCTTGTACTCGCTGGAGTTTAAAAGGTTAACATATGAAAGGGGCCTGTACTCGATGGAGATTAAAAGGTTAACATATGAAAGGCCTGGACTCGCTGTTGTTTAAAAGGTTAACATCTAAAATGGGCCTGTACTCGCTGGAGTTCAAAGGGTTAACGTATGAAAGGCCTGTACTCGCTGGAGTTTAAAAGGTTAACATCTCAAAGGGGCCTATACCCGAAGGAGTTTAGAAGGTTAACATATGATAGGGGCCTGTACTCAAATGGAGTTTAAAGGGTTAACATATGAAAGGGGCCTGTACTCACTGAGCTTAAAAATTAACATATGAAAGGGGCCTGCACTAGCTGGAGTTTAAAAGGTTAACATCTCAAAGGGGCCTATACCCGCAGGAGTTTAGAAGGTTAACATCTCAAAGGGGCTTGTACTCGCTGGAGTTTAAAGGGTTAACACAAGAAATGTCTCTACTCGCTGGAGTTTAAAAGGTTATCATCTTAAAGGGGCCTGTACTCACTGGAGTTTAAAAGGTTAACATATGAAAGCGGCCTGTACTCGCTGGAGTTTAATAGTGAACATATGAAAGGGGCCTGTACTCGCTGAAGTTTAAAAGGTTAACGTCTCAAAGAGGTTTCTACTCACTGGAGTTTAAAGGGTTAACATAAGAAAGGTCTGTACTCGCTGGAGTATAAAAGTTTAACATATGAAAGGGTCCTGTACTCGCTGGAGCTTAAAATGTTAAAACCTAAAATGGCCCTGTACTATCTGGAGATTAAAAGGTTAACATATGAAAGGGGCTTGTTCTCGCTGGAGCTTAAAAGGTTAACATATGAAAGGGGCCTGTTCTCGCTGGAGTTTAAAGGGTTAACATATGAAAGGCCTGGACTCGCTGTTGTTTAAAAGGTTAACATCTAAAAGGGGCCTGTACTCGCTGGAGTTTAAAGGGTTAACATATGAAAGGCCTGGACTCGCTGGAGTTTAAAAGGTTAACATCTCAAAGGAGCCTATACCCGCTGGAGTTTAGAAGGTTAACATCTCAAAGGGGCCTGTACTCGATGGAGTTTAAAAATTAACATATGAAAGGGGACTGTACTCGCTGGAGTTTAAAGGGTTAACATATGAAAGGCCTGGACTCGCTGGAGTTTAGAAGGTTAACATATGAAAAGGACCTGTACTCGCTGGAGTTTAAAGGGTTAACATATGAAAGGGGCCTGTACTCACTGGAGTTTAAAAATTAACATATGAAAGGGGCCTGTACTCGCTGGAGTTTAAAAGGTTTACATAAGAAAGGTCTGTATTGACTGGAGTTTAAAGGGTTAACATAAGATAGTTCTGTACTCGCTGGAGTATAAAAGTTTAACATATGAAAGGGTCCTGTACTCACTGGAGCTTAAAATGTTAAAACCTAAAATGGACCTGTACTATCTGGAGTTTAACAGGTTAACATATGAAAGGGGCCTGTACTCGCTGGAGCTTAAAAGGTTAACATATGAAAGGGTCCTGTACTCACTGGAGCTTAAAATGTTAAAACCTAAAATGGACCTGTACTATCTGGAGTTTAACAGGTTAACATATGAAAGGGGCCTGTTCTCACTGGAGTTTAAAGGGTTAATATATGAAAGGCCTGGACTCGCTGTTGTTTAAAAGGTTAACAACTAAAAGGGGCCTGTACTCGCTGGAGTTTAAAGGGTTAACATACGAAAGGCCTGGACACGCTGGAGTTTAGAAGGTTAACATCTCAAAGGGGCTTGTACTCGCTGGAGTTTAAAAGGTTAACATATGAAAGGTTCCTGTACTCGCTGGTGTTTAATAGGTTATACATATGAAAGGTGCCTGTACTCGCTGGGGTTTAAAAGGTTAACATATGAAAGGGGCCTGTGCTCGCTGGGGTTTAAAAGGTTAACATATGAAAGGGGCCTGTACTCGCTGGAGTTTAAAGGGTTAACATCTCAAAGGGGCCTATACCCGAAGGAGTTTAGAAGGATAACATATGATAGGGGCCTGTACTCAATGGAGTTTAAAGGGTTAACATATGAAAGGGGCCTGTACTCACTGAGCTTAAAAATTAACATATGAAAAGGGCCTGCACTAGCTGGAGTTTAAAAGGTTAACATCTCAAAGGGGCCTATACCCGCAGGAGTTTAGAAGGTTAACATCTCAAAGGGGCTTGTAGTCGCTGGAGTTTAAAAGGTTTACATAAGAAAGGTCTGTACTGACTGGAGTTTAAAAGATTAACATAAGAAAGGACTGTACTCGCTGGAGTTTAAAAGGTTAACATAAGAAAGGTCGGTACTCGCTGGAATTTAAAAGGTTATCATCTCAAAGGGGCTTGTACTCGCTGGAGTTTAAAGGGTTAACACAAGAAATGTCTCTACTCGCTGGAGTTTAAAAGGTTATCATCTTAAAGTGGCCTGTACTCACTGGAGTTTAAAAGGTTAACATATGAAAGCGGCCTGTACTCGCTGGAGTTTAATAGTGAACATATGAAAGGGGCCTGTACTCGCTGAAGTTTAAAAGGTTAACGTCTCAAAGAGGTTTCTACTCACTGGAGTTTAAAGGGTTAACAAATGAAAGGCCTGGACTCGCTGGAGTTTAGAAGGTTAACATCTCAAAGGGGCTTGTACTCGCTGGAGTTTAAAAGGTTAACATACTAAAGGTTCCTGTACTCGCTGGAGTTTAATAGTTTATACATATGAAAGGGGCCTGTACTCGCTTGAGTTTAAAAGGTTAAAATAGGAAAGTCGCCTGTACTCGCTGGAGTTTAAAAGGTTAACATATGAAAGGGGCCTGTACTCGCTGGTGTTTAGAAGGTTCACATCTCAAAGGAGCCAGTACACGCTGGAGTTTAAAAGGTTAACATATGAAAGGGACCTGTACTCGCTGGAGTTTAAGAGGTTAACATCTCAAAGGGGCCTGTTCTCGCTGGGGTTTAAAAAGTTAACATTTGAAAGGTGCCTGTACTCGCTGGAGATTAAAAGATTAACATATGAAAGGGGCCTGTACTTGCTGGAGTTTAAGAGGTTAACATCTCAAAGGTGCCTGTACTCGCTGGAGCTTAAAATGTTAAAACCTAAAATGGCCATGTACTATCAGGAGTTTAACAGATTAACATATGAAAGCGGCCTGTACTCGCTGGAGTTTAAAAGGTTAACGTACAAAAGGGGCCTGTACTCGCTGGAGTTTTAAAGGTTAAGATATGAAAGGGGCCTGTACTCGCTGGAGTTTAAAAGGTTAACGTACAAAAGGGGCCTGTACTCACTGGAGTTTAATAGGCTAACATATGAAAGGGGTCTGTACTCGCTGGAGCTTAAAATGTTAAAATCTCAAATGGGCCTGTACTATCTGGAGTTTAACAGGTTAACATATGAAAGGGGCCTGTACTCGCTGGAGTTTATAATGTTAACATATGAAAGGGGCATGTACTCACTGGAGTTTAAAATGATAAAACGTCAACTAGCACAGTACTATCTGGAGTTTAACAGGTTAACATATGAAAGGGGCCTGTACTCACTGGCGTATAAAAGGTTAACATAAGAAAGGTCTGTAGTCGCTGGAGATTAAAATGTTATCATCTTAAAGGGGCCTGTACTCACTGGAGTTTAATAGGTTAACATATGAAAGGGGCCTGTACTCGCTGGAGTTTAAAGGGTTAACATAAGAAAGGTCTGTACTCACTGAAGTTTAAAAGCTTAAGATATAAAAGGGGTCTGTACTCGCTAGAGCTTAAAATGTTAAAATCTCAAATGGGCCTGTACTATCTGGAGTTTAACAGGTTAACATATGAAAGGCTCCTGTACTCGCAGGAGTTTAAAAGGTTAACATATGAAAGGGGCATGTACTCGCTGGAGTTTAAAGGGTTAACATATGAAAGGACTGGACTCGCTGTTGTTTAAAAGGTTAAAATCTGAAAGGGGCCTGTACTCGCTGGAGTTTCAAAGGTTAACATATGAAAGGGGCCTGTGCTCGCTGGGGTTTAAAAGGTTAACATCTCAAACGGGAGTGTACTCGCTGGAGTTTAAAGGGTTAACACAAGAAAGGTCGGTACTCGCTGGAATTTAAAAGGTTTTCATCTCAAAGGGGCTTGTACTTGGTGGAGTTTAAATGGTTAACAAAAGAAATGTCTATACTCGCTGGGGTTTAAAAGGTTATCATTTTAAAGGGGCCTGTACTCACTGGAATTTAAAAATTAACATATGAAAGGGGCCTGTACTTGCTGGAGTTTAAAAATCAACATATGAAAGGGGCCTGTACTCGCTGGAATTTAAAAGGTTAACATATGAAAGGGGCCTGTACTCGCTGTTTTTTAAAGGTTAACATATGAAAGGGGCCATTACTCGCAGGAGTTTCAAAGGTAAACATATGAAAGGGGCCTGTGCTCGCTGGGGTTTAAAAGGTTAACATATGAAAGGGGCCTGTACTCGCTGGAGTTTAAAAATTAACATATGAAAGGGACCTGTACTTGCTGGAGTTTAAAAGGTTAACATCTCAAAGGCGCTTGTATTCGATGGAGTTTAAAAGGTTAACATATGAAAGCGGCCTGTACTCGCAGGATTTTAAAAGTGAACATATGATAGGGGCCTGTACTCGCTGGAGTTTAAAGGGTTAACATAAGAAAGTTCTGCAATCGCTGGAGTATAAAAATTTAACATATGAAAGGGGGCTGTACTCGCTGGAGCTTAAAATGTTATAACCTCAAATGGTCCTGTACTATCTGGAGTTTAACAGGATAACAAAAGAAAGGCCTGTACTCGCTGGAACTTAAAAGGTTAACATATGAAAGGGGCATGTACTCGCTGGAGTTTAAAGGGTTAACATAAGAAAGGTCTGTACTCGCTGGAGTTTAAAATGTTATCATCTTAAAGGAGCCTGTACTCACTGGAGTTTAAAAGCTTAACATATGAAAGCGGCCTGTACTCGCTGGAGTTTAAAAGGTTAACATACGAAAGGGGCCTGTACTCGCTGGAGCTTAAAATGATAAAACGTCAACTAGCACAGTACTATATGGAGTTTAACAGGTTAACATATGAAAGGGGCCTGTACATGCTGGCGTTTAAAAGGTTAACATAAGAAAGGTCTGTAGTCACTGGAGATTAAAATGTTATCATCTTAAAGGGGCCTGTACTCACAGGTGTTTAATAGGCTAACATATGAAAGGGGCCTGTACTCGCTGGAGTTTAAAAGGTTATCATCTTAAAGGGGGATGTACTCGCTGGAGTTTAAAAGTGAACATATGAAAGGGGCCTGTACTCGCTGAAGTTTAAAAGGTTAACGTCTCAAAGAGGTTTCTACTCACTGGAGTTTAAAGGGTTAACATAAGAAAGGTCTGTACTCGCTGGAGTATAAAAGTTTAACATATGAAAGGGTCCTGTACTCACTGGAGCTTAAAATGTTAAAACCTAAAATGGCCCTGTACTATCTGGAGTTTAACAGGTTAACATATGAAAGGGGCTTGTACTCGCTGGACCTTAAAAGGTTAACATATGAAAGGGGCCTGTTCTCGCTGGAGTTTAAAGGGTTAACATATGAAAGGGGCCTGAACTCGCTGGAGTTTAAAAGGTTAACATATGAACGGGGCCTGTACCCGCTGGAGTTTCGAAGGTTAACATCTCAAATGGGCTTGTACTCGCTGGAGTTTAAAAATTAACATATGAAAGGGGCCTGTACTCGCTGCAGTTTATAAGGTTTACATAAGAAAGGTCTGTACTGACTGGAGTTTAAAAGGTTAACATAAGAAATGTCTGTACTCGCTGGAGTTTAAAAATTAACATATGAAAGGGGCCTGTACTCGCTGGAGTTTATAAGGTTTACATAAGAAAGGTCTGTACTGACTGGAGTTTAACAGGTTAACATATGAAAGGGGCCTGTACTCGCTGGCGTTTAAAAGGTTAACATAAGAAAGGTCTGTAGTCGCTGGAGTATAAAATGTTATCATCTTAAAGGGGCCTGTACTCACTGGTGTTTAATAGGCTAACATATGAAAGGGGCCTGTACTCGCTGGAGTTTAAAAGGTTATCATCTTAAAGGGGCCTGTACTCACTGGAGTTTAAAAGGTTAACATATGAAAGCGGCCTGTACTCGCTGGAGTTTAAAAGTGAACATTTGAAAGGTTCCTGTACTCGCTGGAGTTTAATAGTTTATACATATGAAAGGGGCCTGTACTCGCTTGAGTTTAAAAGGTTAACATATGAAAGCGGCCTGTACTCGCTGGAGTTTAAAAGTGAACATTTGAAAGGTTCCTGTACTCGCTGGAGTTTAATAGTTTATACATATGAAAGGGGCCTGTACTCGCTTGAGTTTAAAAGGTTAAAATAGGAAACTCGCCTATATTCGCTGGAGTTTAAAAGGGTTAACACAAGAAATGTCTCTACTCTCTGGAGTTTAAAAGGTTATCATCTTAATGGGGCAAGTTCTCACTGGAGTTTAAA
The DNA here is from genome assembly GCF_048418815.1 of Hemitrygon akajei. Taxonomy (NCBI): domain Eukaryota; kingdom Metazoa; phylum Chordata; class Chondrichthyes; order Myliobatiformes; family Dasyatidae; genus Hemitrygon; species Hemitrygon akajei. Next base: position 96,087,056 of record NC_133138.1, on the reverse strand, counting down.
AGGTTAACATCTGAAAGCGGCCTGTACTCACTGGAGTTTAAAAGTGAACATGTGAAAGGGGCCTGTACTCGCTGAAGTTTAAAAGGTTAACGTCTCAAAGAGGTTTGTATTCCCTGGAGTTTAAAGGGTTAACATAATAAAGTTCTGTACTCGCTGGAGCATAAAAGTTTAACATATGAAAGGGTCCTGTACTCGCTGGAGCTTAAAATGTTAAAACCTAAAATGGCCCTGTACTATCTGGGGTTTAACAGGTTAACATATGAAAGGGGCCTGAACTCGCTGGAGCTTAAAAGGTTAACATATGAAAGGGGCCAGTTCTCGCTGGAGTTTAAAGGGTTAACATATGAAAGGCCTGGACTCGATGTTATTTAAAAGGTTAACATTTAAAAGGGGCATGTACTTGCTGGAGTTTAAAGGGTTAACATATGAAAGGCCTGGACTCGCTGGAGTTTAGAAGGTTAACATCTCAAATGGGCTTGTACTCGCTGGAGTTTAAAAGGTTAACATATGAAAGGGACCTGTACTCGCTGGAGTTTAAGAGGTTAACATCTCAAAGGGGCCTGTTCTCGCTGGGGTTTAAAAAGTTAACATTTGAAAGGTGCCTGTACTCGCTGGAGATTAAAAGATTAACATATGAAAGGGGCCTGTACTTGCTGGAGTTTAAGAGGATAACAAAAGAAAGGCCTGTACTCGCTGGAACTTAAAAGATTAACATATGAAAGGGGCATGTACTCGCTGGAGTTTAAAGGGTTAACATAAGAAAGGTCTGTACTCGCTGGAGTTTAAAATGTTATCATCTTAAAGGAGCCTGTACTCACTGGAGTTTAAAAGCTTAACATATGAAAGCGGCCTGTACTCGCTGGAGTTTAAAAGGTTAACATACGAAAGGGGCCTGTACAAGCTGGACTATAAAAGGTTAAAATATGAAAGCGGCCTGTACTCGCTGGAGCTTAAAATGATAAAACGTCAACTAGCACAGTAATATATGGAGTTTAACAGGTTAACATATGAAAGGGGCCTGTACATGCTGGCGTTTAAAAGGTTAACATAAGAAAGGTCTGTAGTCGCTGGAGATTAAAATGTTATCATCTTAAAGGGGCCTGTACTCACAGGTGTTTAATAGGCTAACATATGAAAGGGGCCTGTACTCACTGAGCTTAAAAATTAACATATGAAAGGGGCCTGTACTCGCTGGAGTTTAAAAGGTTTACATAAGAAAGGTCTGTATTGACTGGAGTTTAAAGGGTTAACATAAGATAGTTCTGTACTCGCTGGAGTATAAAAGTTTAACATATGAAAGGGTCCTGTACTCACTGGAGCTTAAAATGTTAAAACCTAAAATGGACCTGTACTATCTGGAGTTTAACAGGTTAACATATGAAAGGGGCCTGTACTCGCTGGAGCTTAAAAGGTTAACATATGAAAGGGTCCTGTACTCACTGGAGCTTAAAATGTTAAAACCTAAAATGGACCTGTACTATCTGGAGTTTAACAGGTTAACATATGAAAGGGGCCTGTTCTCACTGGAGTTTAAAGGGTTAATATATGAAAGGCCTGGACTCGCTGTTGTTTAAAAGGTTAACAACTAAAAGGGGCCTGTACTCGCTGGAGTTTAAAGGGTTAACATACGAAAGGCCTGGACACGCTGGAGTTTAGAAGGTTAACATCTCAAAGGGGCTTGTACTCGCTGGAGTTTAAAAGGTTAACATATGAAAGGTTCCTGTACTCGCTGGTGTTTAATAGGTTATACATATGAAAGGTGCCTGTACTCGCTGGGGTTTAAAAGGTTAACATATGAAAGGGGCCTGTGCTCGCTGGGGTTTAAAAGGTTAACATATGAAAGGGGCCTGTACTCGCTGGAGTTTAAAGGGTTAACATCTCAAAGGGGCCTATACCCGAAGGAGTTTAGAAGGATAACATATGATAGGGGCCTGTACTCAATGGAGTTTAAAGGGTTAACATATGAAAGGGGCCTGTACTCACTGAGCTTAAAAATTAACATATGAAAAGGGCCTGCACTAGCTGGAGTTTAAAAGGTTAACATCTCAAAGGGGCCTATACCCGCAGGAGTTTAGAAGGTTAACATCTCAAAGGGGCTTGTAGTCGCTGGAGTTTAAAAGGTTTACATAAGAAAGGTCTGTACTGACTGGAGTTTAAAAGATTAACATAAGAAAGGACTGTACTCGCTGGAGTTTAAAAGGTTAACATAAGAAAGGTCGGTACTCGCTGGAATTTAAAAGGTTATCATCTCAAAGGGGCTTGTACTCGCTGGAGTTTAAAGGGTTAACACAAGAAATGTCTCTACTCGCTGGAGTTTAAAAGGTTATCATCTTAAAGTGGCCTGTACTCACTGGAGTTTAAAAGGTTAACATATGAAAGCGGCCTGTACTCGCTGGAGTTTAATAGTGAACATATGAAAGGGGCCTGTACTCGCTGAAGTTTAAAAGGTTAACGTCTCAAAGAGGTTTCTACTCACTGGAGTTTAAAGGGTTAACAAATGAAAGGCCTGGACTCGCTGGAGTTTAGAAGGTTAACATCTCAAAGGGGCTTGTACTCGCTGGAGTTTAAAAGGTTAACATACTAAAGGTTCCTGTACTCGCTGGAGTTTAATAGTTTATACATATGAAAGGGGCCTGTACTCGCTTGAGTTTAAAAGGTTAAAATAGGAAAGTCGCCTGTACTCGCTGGAGTTTAAAAGGTTAACATATGAAAGGGGCCTGTACTCGCTGGTGTTTAGAAGGTTCACATCTCAAAGGAGCCAGTACACGCTGGAGTTTAAAAGGTTAACATATGAAAGGGACCTGTACTCGCTGGAGTTTAAGAGGTTAACATCTCAAAGGGGCCTGTTCTCGCTGGGGTTTAAAAAGTTAACATTTGAAAGGTGCCTGTACTCGCTGGAGATTAAAAGATTAACATATGAAAGGGGCCTGTACTTGCTGGAGTTTAAGAGGTTAACATCTCAAAGGTGCCTGTACTCGCTGGAGCTTAAAATGTTAAAACCTAAAATGGCCATGTACTATCAGGAGTTTAACAGATTAACATATGAAAGCGGCCTGTACTCGCTGGAGTTTAAAAGGTTAACGTACAAAAGGGGCCTGTACTCGCTGGAGTTTTAAAGGTTAAGATATGAAAGGGGCCTGTACTCGCTGGAGTTTAAAAGGTTAACGTACAAAAGGGGCCTGTACTCACTGGAGTTTAATAGGCTAACATATGAAAGGGGTCTGTACTCGCTGGAGCTTAAAATGTTAAAATCTCAAATGGGCCTGTACTATCTGGAGTTTAACAGGTTAACATATGAAAGGGGCCTGTACTCGCTGGAGTTTATAATGTTAACATATGAAAGGGGCATGTACTCGCTGGAGTTTAAAATGATAAAACGTCAACTAGCACAGTACTATCTGGAGTTTAACAGGTTAACATATGAAAGGGGCCTGTACTCACTGGCGTATAAAAGGTTAACATAAGAAAGGTCTGTAGTCGCTGGAGATTAAAATGTTATCATCTTAAAGGGGCCTGTACTCACTGGAGTTTAATAGGTTAACATATGAAAGGGGCCTGTACTCGCTGGAGTTTAAAGGGTTAACATAAGAAAGGTCTGTACTCACTGAAGTTTAAAAGCTTAAGATATAAAAGGGGTCTGTACTCGCTAGAGCTTAAAATGTTAAAATCTCAAATGGGCCTGTACTATCTGGAGTTTAACAGGTTAACATATGAAAGGCTCCTGTACTCGCAGGAGTTTAAAAGGTTAACATATGAAAGGGGCATGTACTCGCTGGAGTTTAAAGGGTTAACATATGAAAGGACTGGACTCGCTGTTGTTTAAAAGGTTAAAATCTGAAAGGGGCCTGTACTCGCTGGAGTTTCAAAGGTTAACATATGAAAGGGGCCTGTGCTCGCTGGGGTTTAAAAGGTTAACATCTCAAACGGGAGTGTACTCGCTGGAGTTTAAAGGGTTAACACAAGAAAGGTCGGTACTCGCTGGAATTTAAAAGGTTTTCATCTCAAAGGGGCTTGTACTTGGTGGAGTTTAAATGGTTAACAAAAGAAATGTCTATACTCGCTGGGGTTTAAAAGGTTATCATTTTAAAGGGGCCTGTACTCACTGGAATTTAAAAATTAACATATGAAAGGGGCCTGTACTTGCTGGAGTTTAAAAATCAACATATGAAAGGGGCCTGTACTCGCTGGAATTTAAAAGGTTAACATATGAAAGGGGCCTGTACTCGCTGTTTTTTAAAGGTTAACATATGAAAGGGGCCATTACTCGCAGGAGTTTCAAAGGTAAACATATGAAAGGGGCCTGTGCTCGCTGGGGTTTAAAAGGTTAACATATGAAAGGGGCCTGTACTCGCTGGAGTTTAAAAATTAACATATGAAAGGGACCTGTACTTGCTGGAGTTTAAAAGGTTAACATCTCAAAGGCGCTTGTATTCGATGGAGTTTAAAAGGTTAACATATGAAAGCGGCCTGTACTCGCAGGATTTTAAAAGTGAACATATGATAGGGGCCTGTACTCGCTGGAGTTTAAAGGGTTAACATAAGAAAGTTCTGCAATCGCTGGAGTATAAAAATTTAACATATGAAAGGGGGCTGTACTCGCTGGAGCTTAAAATGTTATAACCTCAAATGGTCCTGTACTATCTGGAGTTTAACAGGATAACAAAAGAAAGGCCTGTACTCGCTGGAACTTAAAAGGTTAACATATGAAAGGGGCATGTACTCGCTGGAGTTTAAAGGGTTAACATAAGAAAGGTCTGTACTCGCTGGAGTTTAAAATGTTATCATCTTAAAGGAGCCTGTACTCACTGGAGTTTAAAAGCTTAACATATGAAAGCGGCCTGTACTCGCTGGAGTTTAAAAGGTTAACATACGAAAGGGGCCTGTACTCGCTGGAGCTTAAAATGATAAAACGTCAACTAGCACAGTACTATATGGAGTTTAACAGGTTAACATATGAAAGGGGCCTGTACATGCTGGCGTTTAAAAGGTTAACATAAGAAAGGTCTGTAGTCACTGGAGATTAAAATGTTATCATCTTAAAGGGGCCTGTACTCACAGGTGTTTAATAGGCTAACATATGAAAGGGGCCTGTACTCGCTGGAGTTTAAAAGGTTATCATCTTAAAGGGGGATGTACTCGCTGGAGTTTAAAAGTGAACATATGAAAGGGGCCTGTACTCGCTGAAGTTTAAAAGGTTAACGTCTCAAAGAGGTTTCTACTCACTGGAGTTTAAAGGGTTAACATAAGAAAGGTCTGTACTCGCTGGAGTATAAAAGTTTAACATATGAAAGGGTCCTGTACTCACTGGAGCTTAAAATGTTAAAACCTAAAATGGCCCTGTACTATCTGGAGTTTAACAGGTTAACATATGAAAGGGGCTTGTACTCGCTGGACCTTAAAAGGTTAACATATGAAAGGGGCCTGTTCTCGCTGGAGTTTAAAGGGTTAACATATGAAAGGGGCCTGAACTCGCTGGAGTTTAAAAGGTTAACATATGAACGGGGCCTGTACCCGCTGGAGTTTCGAAGGTTAACATCTCAAATGGGCTTGTACTCGCTGGAGTTTAAAAATTAACATATGAAAGGGGCCTGTACTCGCTGCAGTTTATAAGGTTTACATAAGAAAGGTCTGTACTGACTGGAGTTTAAAAGGTTAACATAAGAAATGTCTGTACTCGCTGGAGTTTAAAAATTAACATATGAAAGGGGCCTGTACTCGCTGGAGTTTATAAGGTTTACATAAGAAAGGTCTGTACTGACTGGAGTTTAACAGGTTAACATATGAAAGGGGCCTGTACTCGCTGGCGTTTAAAAGGTTAACATAAGAAAGGTCTGTAGTCGCTGGAGTATAAAATGTTATCATCTTAAAGGGGCCTGTACTCACTGGTGTTTAATAGGCTAACATATGAAAGGGGCCTGTACTCGCTGGAGTTTAAAAGGTTATCATCTTAAAGGGGCCTGTACTCACTGGAGTTTAAAAGGTTAACATATGAAAGCGGCCTGTACTCGCTGGAGTTTAAAAGTGAACATTTGAAAGGTTCCTGTACTCGCTGGAGTTTAATAGTTTATACATATGAAAGGGGCCTGTACTCGCTTGAGTTTAAAAGGTTAACATATGAAAGCGGCCTGTACTCGCTGGAGTTTAAAAGTGAACATTTGAAAGGTTCCTGTACTCGCTGGAGTTTAATAGTTTATACATATGAAAGGGGCCTGTACTCGCTTGAGTTTAAAAGGTTAAAATAGGAAACTCGCCTATATTCGCTGGAGTTTAAAAGGGTTAACACAAGAAATGTCTCTACTCTCTGGAGTTTAAAAGGTTATCATCTTAATGGGGCAAGTTCTCACTGGAGTTTAAAAGGTTAACATCTGAAAGCGGCCTGTACTCACTGGAGTTTAAAAGTGAACATGTGAAAGGGGCCTGTACTCGCTGAAGTTTAAAAGGTTAACGTCTCAAAGAGGTTTGTATTCCCTGGAGTTTAAAGGGTTAACATAATAAAGTTCTGTACTCGCTGGAGCATAAAAGTTTAACATATGAAAGGGTCCTGTACTCGCTGGAGCTTAAAATGTTAAAACCTAAAATGGCCCTGTACTATCTGGGGTTTAACAGGTTAACATATGAAAGGGGCCTGAACTCGCTGGAGCTTAAAAGGTTAACATATGAAAGGGGCCAGTTCTCGCTGGAGTTTAAAGGGTTAACATATGAAAGGCCTGGACTCGATGTTATTTAAAAGGTTAACATTTAAAAGGGGCATGTACTTGCTGGAGTTTAAAGGGTTAACATATGAAAGGCCTGGACTCGCTGGAGTTTAGAAGGTTAACATCTCAAATGGGCTTGTACTCGCTGGAGTTTAAAAGGTTAACATATGAAAGGGACCTGTACTCGCTGGAGTTTAAGAGGTTAACATCTCAAAGGGGCCTGTTCTCGCTGGGGTTTAAAAAGTTAACATTTGAAAGGTGCCTGTACTCGCTGGAGATTAAAAGATTAACATATGAAAGGGGCCTGTACTTGCTGGAGTTTAAGAGGATAACAAAAGAAAGGCCTGTACTCGCTGGAACTTAAAAGATTAACATATGAAAGGGGCATGTACTCGCTGGAGTTTAAAGGGTTAACATAAGAAAGGTCTGTACTCGCTGGAGTTTAAAATGTTATCATCTTAAAGGAGCCTGTACTCACTGGAGTTTAAAAGCTTAACATATGAAAGCGGCCTGTACTCGCTGGAGTTTAAAAGGTTAACATACGAAAGGGGCCTGTACAAGCTGGACTATAAAAGGTTAAAATATGAAAGCGGCCTGTACTCGCTGGAGCTTAAAATGATAAAACGTCAACTAGCACAGTAATATATGGAGTTTAACAGGTTAACATATGAAAGGGGCCTGTACATGCTGGCGTTTAAAAGGTTAACATAAGAAAGGTCTGTAGTCGCTGGAGATTAAAATGTTATCATCTTAAAGGGGCCTGTACTCACAGGTGTTTAATAGGCTAACATATGAAAGGGGCCTGTACTCACTGAGCTTAAAAATTAACATATGAAAGGGGCCTGCACTAGCTGGAGTTTAAAAGGTTAACATCTCAAAGGGGCCTATACCCGCAGGAGTTTAGAAGGTTAACATCTCAAAGGGGCTTGTAGTCGCTGGAGTTTAAAAGGTTTACATAAGAAAGGTCTGTACTGACTGGAGTTTAAAAGATTAACATAAGAAAGGACTGTACTCGCTGGAGTTTAATAGTGAACATATGAAAGGGGCCTGTACTCGCTGAAGTTTAAAAGGTTAACGTCTCAAAGAGGTTTCTACTCACTGGAGTTTAAAGGGTTAACAAATGAAAGGCCTGGACTCGCTGGAGTTTAGAAGGTTAACATCTCAAAGGGGCTTGTACTCGCTGGAGTTTAAAAGGTTAACATACTAAAGGTTCCTGTACTCGCTGGAGTTTAATAGTTTATACATATGAAAGGGGCCTGTACTCGCTTGATTTTAAAAGGTTAAAATAGGAAAGTCGCCTGTACTCGCTGGAGTTTAAAAGGTTAACATATGAAAGGGGCCTGTACTCGCTGGTGTTTAGAAGGTTCACATCTCAAAGGGGCCTGTTCTCGCTGGGGTTTAAAAGGTTAACATATGAAAGGGACCTGTACTCGCTGGAGTTTAAGAAGTTAACATCTCAAAGGGGCCTGTTCTCGCTGGAGTTTAAAAAGTTAACATTTGAAAGGTGCCTGTACTCGCTGGAGATGAAAAGATTAACATATGAAAGGGGCCTGTACTTGCTGGAGTTTAAGAGGTTAACATGTCAAAGGAGCCTTTTCTCGCTGGGGTTTAAAAAGTTAACATTTGAAAAGTGCCTGTACTCGCTGGAGCTTAAAATGTTAAAACCTAAAATGGCCCTGTACTATCTGGAGTTTAACAGGTTAACATATGAAAGGGGCCTGTACTCGCTGGAGATTAAAAGGTTAACAGATGAAAGGGGCCTGTTCTCGCTGGAGTTTAAAGGGTTAACATATGAAAGGCCCGGACTCGCTGGAGTTTAAAGGGTTAACATATGAAAGGGGCCTATACTCGCTGGAGTTTAAAGGGTTAACATATGAAAGGCCTGGACTCGCTGGAGTTTAGAAGGTTAACATATGAAAGGGGCCTGTACTCGCTGGAGCTTAAAAGGTTAACATATGAAAGGGGCCTGTACTCACTGGAGCTTAAAAATTAACATATGAAAGGGGCCTGTTCTCGCTGGAGTTTAAAAGGTTATCATCTAAAAGGGGCCAATACCCGCTGGAGTTTAGAAGGTTAACATCTCAATGGGGCTTGTACTCGCTGGAGTTTAAAAGGTTAACATATGAAAGGGGCCTGTACTCGATGGAGATTAAAAGGTTAACATATGAAAGGCCTGGACTCGCTGTTGTTTAAAAGGTTAACATCTAAAATGGGCCTGTACTCGCTGGAGTTCAAAGGGTTAACGTATGAAAGGCCTGTACTCGCTGGAGTTTAAAAGGTTAACATCTCAAAGGGGCCTATACCCGAAGGAGTTTAGAAGGTTAACATATGATAGGGGCCTGTACTCAAATGGAGTTTAAAGGGTTAACATATGAAAGGGGCCTGTACTCACTGAGCTTAAAAATTAACATATGAAAGGGGCCTGCACTAGCTGGAGTTTAAAAGGTTAACATCTCAAAGGGGCCTATACCCGCAGGAGTTTAGAAGGTTAACATCTCAAAGGGGCTTGTACTCGCTGGAGTTTAAAGGGTTAACACAAGAAATGTCTCTACTCGCTGGAGTTTAAAAGGTTATCATCTTAAAGGGGCCTGTACTCACTGGAGTTTAAAAGGTTAACATATGAAAGCGGCCTGTACTCGCTGGAGTTTAATAGTGAACATATGAAAGGGGCCTGTACTCGCTGAAGTTTAAAAGGTTAACGTCTCAAAGAGGTTTCTACTCACTGGAGTTTAAAGGGTTAACATAAGAAAGGTCTGTACTCGCTGGAGTATAAAAGTTTAACATATGAAAGGGTCCTGTACTCGCTGGAGCTTAAAATGTTAAAACCTAAAATGGCCCTGTACTATCTGGAGTTTAAAAGGTTAACATATGAAAGGGGCTTGTTCTCGCTGGAGCTTAAAAGGTTAACATATGAAAGGGGCCTGTTCTCGCTGGAGTTTAAAGGGTTAACATATGAAAGGCCTGGACTCGCTGTTATTTAAAAGGTTAACATCTAAAAGGGGCCTGTACTCGCTGGAGTTTAAAGGGTTAACATATGAAAGGCCTGGACTCGCTGGAGTTTAAAAGGTTAACATCTCAAAGGAGCCTATACCCGCTGGAGTTTAGAAGGTTAACATCTCAAAGGGGCCTGTACTCGATGGAGTTTAAAAATTAACATATGAAAGGGGACTGTACTCGCTGGAGTTTAAAGGGTTAACATATGAAAGGCCTGGACTCGCTGGAGTTTAGAAGGTTAACATATGAAAAGGACCTGTACTCGCTGGAGTTTAAAGGGTTAACATATGAAAGGGGCCTGTACTCACTGGAGTTTAAAAATTAACATATGAAAGGGGCCTGTACTCGCTGGAGTTTAAAAGGTTTACATAAGAAAGGTCTGTATTGACTGGAGTTTAAAGGGTTAACATAAGATAGTTCTGTACTCGCTGGAGTATAAAAGTTTAACATATGAAAGGGTCCTGTACTCACTGGAGCTTAAAATGTTAAAACCTAAAATGGACCTGTACTATCTGGAGTTTAACAGGTTAACATATGAAAGGGGCCTGTACTCGCTGGAGCTTAAAAGGTTAACATATGAAAGGGTCCTGTACTCACTGGAGCTTAAAATGTTAAAACCTAAAATGGACCTGTACTATCTGGAGTTTAACAGGTTAACATATGAAAGGGGCCTGTTCTCACTGGAGTTTAAAGGGTTAATATATGAAAGGCCTGGACTCGCTGTTGTTTAAAAGGTTAACAACTAAAAGGGGCCTGTACTCGCTGGAGTTTAAAGGGTTAACATACGAAAGGCCTGGACACGCTGGAGTTTAGAAGGTTAACATCTCAAAGGGGCTTGTACTCGCTGGAGTTTAAAAGGTTAACATATGAAAGGTTCCTGTACTCGCTGGTGTTTAATAGGTTATACATATGAAAGGTGCCTGTACTCGCTGGGGTTTAAAAGGTTAACATATGAAAGGGGCCTGTGCTCGCTGGGGTTTAAAAGGTTAACATATGAAAGGGGCCTGTACTCGCTGGAGTTTAAAGGGTTAACATCTCAAAGGGGCCTATACCCGAAGGAGTTTAGAAGGATAACATATGATAGGGGCCTGTACTCAATGGAGTTTAAAGGGTTAACATATGAAAGGGGCCTGTACTCACTGAGCTTAAAAATTAACATATGAAAAGGGCCTGCACTAGCTGGAGTTTAAAAGGTTAACATCTCAAAGGGGCCTATACCCGCAGGAGTTTAGAAGGTTAACATCTCAAAGGGGCTTGTAGTCGCTGGAGTTTAAAAGGTTTACATAAGAAAGGTCTGTACTGACTGGAGTTTAAAAGATTAACATAAGAAAGGACTGTACTCGCTGGAGTTTAAAAGGTTAACATAAGAAAGGTCGGTACTCGCTGGAATTTAAAAGGTTATCATCTCAAAGGGGCTTGTACTCGCTGGAGTTTAAAGGGTTAACACAAGAAATGTCTCTACTCGCTGGAGTTTAAAAGGTTATCATCTTAAAGTGGCCTGTACTCACTGGAGTTTAAAAGGTTAACATATGAAAGCGGCCTGTACTCGCTGGAGTTTAATAGTGAACATATGAAAGGGGCCTGTACTCGCTGAAGTTTAAAAGGTTAACGTCTCAAAGAGGTTTCTACTCACTGGAGTTTAAAGGGTTAACAAATGAAAGGCCTGGACTCGCTGGAGTTTAGAAGGTTAACATCTCAAAGGGGCTTGTACTCGCTGGAGTTTAAAAGGTTAACATACTAAAGGTTCCTGTACTCGCTGGAGTTTAATAGTTTATACATATGAAAGGGGCCTGTACTCGCTTGAGTTTAAAAGGTTAAAATAGGAAAGTCGCCTGTACTCGCTGGAGTTTAAAAGGTTAACATATGAAAGGGGCCTGTACTCGCTGGTGTTTAGAAGGTTCACATCTCAAAGGAGCCAGTACACGCTGGAGTTTAAAAGGTTAACATATGAAAGGGACCTGTACTCGCTGGAGTTTAAGAGGTTAACATCTCAAAGGGGCCTGTTCTCGCTGGGGTTTAAAAAGTTAACATTTGAAAGGTGCCTGTACTCGCTGGAGATTAAAAGATTAACATATGAAAGGGGCCTGTACTTGCTGGAGTTTAAGAGGTTAACATCTCAAAGGTGCCTGTACTCGCTGGAGCTTAAAATGTTAAAACCTAAAATGGCCATGTACTATCAGGAGTTTAACAGATTAACATATGAAAGCGGCCTGTACTCGCTGGAGTTTAAAAGGTTAACGTACAAAAGGGGCCTGTACTCGCTGGAGTTTTAAAGGTTAAGATATGAAAGGGGCCTGTACTCGCTGGAGTTTAAAAGGTTAACGTACAAAAGGGGCCTGTACTCACTGGAGTTTAATAGGCTAACATATGAAAGGGGTCTGTACTCGCTGGAGCTTAAAATGTTAAAATCTCAAATGGGCCTGTACTATCTGGAGTTTAACAGGTTAACATATGAAAGGGGCCTGTACTCGCTGGAGTTTATAATGTTAACATATGAAAGGGGCATGTACTCGCTGGAGTTTAAAATGATAAAACGTCAACTAGCACAGTACTATCTGGAGTTTAACAGGTTAACATATGAAAGGGGCCTGTACTCACTGGCGTATAAAAGGTTAACATAAGAAAGGTCTGTAGTCGCTGGAGATTAAAATGTTATCATCTTAAAGGGGCCTGTACTCACTGGAGTTTAATAGGTTAACATATGAAAGGGGCCTGTACTCGCTGGAGTTTAAAGGGTTAACATAAGAAAGGTCTGTACTCACTGAAGTTTAAAAGCTTAAGATATAAAAGGGGTCTGTACTCGCTAGAGCTTAAAATGTTAAAATCTCAAATGGGCCTGTACTATCTGGAGTTTAACAGGTTAACATATGAAAGGCTCCTGTACTCGCAGGAGTTTAAAAGGTTAACATATGAAAGGGGCATGTACTCGCTGGAGTTTAAAGGGTTAACATATGAAAGGACTGGACTCGCTGTTGTTTAAAAGGTTAAAATCTGAAAGGGGCCTGTACTCGCTGGAGTTTCAAAGGTTAACATATGAAAGGGGCCTGTGCTCGCTGGGGTTTAAAAGGTTAACATCTCAAACGGGAGTGTACTCGCTGGAGTTTAAAGGGTTAACACAAGAAAGGTCGGTACTCGCTGGAATTTAAAAGGTTTTCATCTCAAAGGGGCTTGTACTTGGTGGAGTTTAAATGGTTAACAAAAGAAATGTCTATACTCGCTGGGGTTTAAAAGGTTATCATTTTAAAGGGGCCTGTACTCACTGGAATTTAAAAATTAACATATGAAAGGGGCCTGTACTTGCTGGAGTTTAAAAATCAACATATGAAAGGGGCCTGTACTCGCTGGAATTTAAAAGGTTAACATATGAAAGGGGCCTGTACTCGCTGTTTTTTAAAGGTTAAAATCTGAAAGGGGCCATTACTCGCAGGAGTTTCAAAGGTAAACATATGAAAGGGGCCTGTGCTCGCTGGGGTTTAAAAGGTTAACATATGAAAGGGGCCTGTACTCGCTGGAGTTTAAAAATTAATATATGAAAGGGACCTGTACTTGCTGGAGTTTAAAAGGTTAACATCTCAAAGGCGCTTGTATTCGATGGAGTTTAAAAGGTTAACATATGAAAGCGGCCTGTACTCGCAGGATTTTAAAAGTGAACATATGATAGGGGCCTGTACTCGCTGGAGTTTAAAGGGTTAACATAAGAAAGTTCTGCAATCGCTGGAGTATAAAAATTTAACATATGAAAGGGGGCTGTACTCGCTGGAGCTTAAAATGTTATAACCTCAAATGGTCCTGTACTATCTGGAGTTTAACAGGATAACAAAAGAAAGGCCTGTACTCGCTGGAACTTAAAAGGTTAACATATGAAAGGGGCATGTACTCGCTGGAGTTTAAAGGGTTAACATAAGAAAGGTCTGTACTCGCTGGAGTTTAAAATGTTATCATCTTAAAGGAGCCTGTACTCACTGGAGTTTAAAAGCTTAACATATGAAAGCGGCCTGTACTCGCTGGAGTTTAAAAGGTTAACATACGAAAGGGGCCTGTACTCGCTGGAGCTTAAAATGATAAAACGTCAACTAGCACAGTACTATATGGAGTTTAACAGGTTAACATATGAAAGGGGCCTGTACATGCTGGCGTTTAAAAGGTTAACATAAGAAAGGTCTGTAGTCACTGGAGATTAAAATGTTATCATCTTAAAGGGGCCTGTACTCACAGGTGTTTAATAGGCTAACATATGAAAGGGGCCTGTACTCGCTGGAGTTTAAAAGGTTATCATCTTAAAGGGGGATGTACTCGCTGGAGTTTAAAAGTGAACATATGAAAGGGGCCTGTACTCGCTGAAGTTTAAAAGGTTAACGTCTCAAAGAGGTTTCTACTCACTGGAGTTTAAAGGGTTAACATAAGAAAGGTCTGTACTCGCTGGAGTATAAAAGTTTAACATATGAAAGGGTCCTGTACTCACTGGAGCTTAAAATGTTAAAACCTAAAATGGCCCTGTACTATCTGGAGTTTAACAGGTTAACATATGAAAGGGGCTTGTACTCGCTGGACCTTAAAAGGTTAACATATGAAAGGGGCCTGTTCTCGCTGGAGTTTAAAGGGTTAACATATGAAAGGGGCCTGAACTCGCTGGAGTTTAAAAGGTTAACATATGAACGGGGCCTGTACCCGCTGGAGTTTCGAAGGTTAACATCTCAAATGGGCTTGTACTCGCTGGAGTTTAAAAATTAACATATGAAAGGGGCCTGTACTCGCTGCAGTTTATAAGGTTTACATAAGAAAGGTCTGTACTGACTGGAGTTTAACAGGTTAACATATGAAAGGGGCCTGTACTCGCTGGCGTTTAAAAGGTTAACATAAGAAAGGTCTGTAGTCGCTGGAGTATAAAATGTTATCATCTTAAAGGGGCCTGTACTCACTGGTGTTTAATAGGCTAACATATGAAAGGGGCCTGTACTCGCTGGAGTTTAAAAGGTTATCATCTTAAAGGGGCCTGTACTCACTGGAGTTTAAAAGGTTAACATATGAAAGCGGCCTGTACTCGCTGGAGTTTAAAAGTGAACATTTGAAAGGTTCCTGTACTCGCTGGAGTTTAATAGTTTATACATATGAAAGGGGCCTGTACTCGCTTGAGTTTAAAAGGTTAACATATGAAAGCGGCCTGTACTCGCTGGAGTTTAAAAGTGAACATTTGAAAGGTTCCTGTACTCGCTGGAGTTTAATAGTTTATACATATGAAAGGGGCCTGTACTCGCTTGAGTTTAAAAGGTTAAAATAGGAAACTCGCCTATATTCGCTGGAGTTTAAAAGGGTTAACACAAGAAATGTCTCTACTCTCTGGAGTTTAAAAGGTTATCATCTTAAAGGGGCAAGTTCTCACTGGAGTTTAAAAGGTTAACATCTGAAAGCGGCCTGTACTCACTGGAGTTTAAAAGTGAACATGTGAAAGGGGCCTGTACTCGCTGAAGTTTAAAAGGTTAACGTCTCAAAGAGGTTTGTATTCCCTGGAGTTTAAAGGGTTAACATAATAAAGTTCTGTACTCGCTGGAGCATAAAAGTTTAACATATGAAAGGGTCCTGTACTCGCTGGAGCTTAAAATGTTAAAACCTAAAATGGCCCTGTACTATCTGGGGTTTAACAGGTTAACATATGAAAGGGGCCTGAACTCGCTGGAGCTTAAAAGGTTAACATATGAAAGGGGCCAGTTCTCGCTGGAGTTTAAAGGGTTAACATATGAAAGGCCTGGACTCGATGTTATTTAAAAGGTTAACATTTAAAAGGGGCATGTACTTGCTGGAGTTTAAAGGGTTAACATATGAAAGGCCTGGACTCGCTGGAGTTTAGAAGGTTAACATCTCAAATGGGCTTGTACTCGCTGGAGTTTAAAAGGTTAACATATGAAAGGGACCTGTACTCGCTGGAGTTTAAGAGGTTAACATCTCAAAGGGGCCTGTTCTCGCTGGGGTTTAAAAAGTTAACATTTGAAAGGTGCCTGTACTCGCTGGAGATTAAAAGATTAACATATGAAAGGGGCCTGTACTTGCTGGAGTTTAAGAGGATAACAAAAGAAAGGCCTGTACTCGCTGGAACTTAAAAGATTAACATATGAAAGGGGCATGTACTCGCTGGAGTTTAAAGGGTTAACATAAGAAAGGTCTGTACTCGCTGGAGTTTAAAATGTTATCATCTTAAAGGAGCCTGTACTCACTGGAGTTTAAAAGCTTAACATATGAAAGCGGCCTGTACTCGCTGGAGTTTAAAAGGTTAACATACGAAAGGGGCCTGTACAAGCTGGACTATAAAAGGTTAAAATATGAAAGCGGCCTGTACTCGCTGGAGCTTAAAATGATAAAACGTCAACTAGCACAGTAATATATGGAGTTTAACAGGTTAACATATGAAAGGGGCCTGTACATGCTGGCGTTTAAAAGGTTAACATAAGAAAGGTCTGTAGTCGCTGGAGATTAAAATGTTATCATCTTAAAGGGGCCTGTACTCACAGGTGTTTAATAGGCTAACATATGAAAGGGGCCTGTACTCGCTGGAGTTTAAAAGGTTATCATCTTAAAGGGGGATGTACTCTCTGGAGTTTAAAAGTGAACATATGAAAGGGGCCTGTACTCGCTGAAGTTTAAAAGGTTAACGTCTCAAAGAGGTTTCTACTCACTGGAGTTTAAAGGGTTAACATAAGAAATGTCTGTACTCGCTGGAGTATAAAAGTTTAACATATGAAAGGGTCCTGTACTCACTGGAGCTTAAAATGTTAAAACCTAAAATGGCCCTGTACTATCTGGAGTTTAACAGGTTAACATATGAAAGGGGCTTGTACTCGCTGGACCTTAAAAGGTTAACATATGAAAGGGGCCTGTTCTCGCTGGAGTTTAAAGGGTTAACATATGAAAGGGGCCTGAACTCGCTGGAGTTTAAAAGGTTAACATATGAACGGGGCCTGAACCCGCTGGAGTTTCGAAGGTTAACATCTCAAATGGGCTTGTACTCGCTGGAGGTTAAAAATTAACATATGAAAGGGGCCTGTACTCGCTGCAGTTTATAAGGTTTACATAAGAAAGGTCTGTACTGACTGGAGTTTAAAAGGTTAACATAAGAAATGTCTGTACTCGCTGGAGTTTAAAAATTAACATATGAAAGGGGCCTGTACTCGCTGGAGTTTATAAGGTTTACATAAGAAAGGTCTGTACTGACTGGAGTTTAACAGGTTAACATATGAAAGGGGCCTGTACTCGCTGGCGTTTAAAAGGTTAACATAAGAAATGTCTGTAGTGGCTGGAGTATAAAATGTTATTATCTTAAAGGGGCCTGTACTCACTGGTGTTTAATAGGCTAACATATGAAAGGGGCCTGTACTCGCTGGTGTTTAAAAGGTTATCATCTTAAAGGGGCCTGTACTCACTGGAGTTTAAAAGGTTAACATATGAAAGCGGCCTGTACTCGCTGGAGTTTAAAAGTGAACATTTGAAAGGTTCCTGTACTCGCTGGAGTTTAATAGTTTATACATATGAAAGGGGCCTGTACTCGCTTGAGTTTAAAAGGTTAACGTCTCAAAGAGGTTTGTATTCCCTGGAGTTTAAAGGGTTAACATAATAAAGTTCTGTACTCGCTGGAGCATAAAAGTTTAACATATGAAAGGGTCCTGTACTCGCTGGAGCTTAAAATGTTAAAACCTAAAATGGCCCTGTACTATCTGGGGTTTAACAGGTTAACATATGAAAGGGGCCTGAACTCGCTGGAGCTTAAAAGGTTAACATATGAAAGGGGCCAGTTCTCGCTGGAGTTTAAAGGGTTAACATATGAAAGGCCTGGACTCGATGTTATTTAAAAGGTTAACATTTAAAAGGGGCATGTACTTGCTGGAGTTTAAAGGGTTAACATATGAAAGGCCTGGACTCGCTGGAGTTTAGAAGGTTAACATCTCAAATGGGCTTGTACTCGCTGGAGTTTAAAAGGTTAACATATGAAAGGGACCTGTACTCGCTGGAGTTTAAGAGGTTAACATCTCAAAGGGGCCTGTTCTCGCTGGGGTTTAAAAAGTTAACATTTGAAAGGTGCCTGTACTCGCTGGAGATTAAAAGATTAACATATGAAAGGGGCCTGTACTTGCTGGAGTTTAAGAGGATAACATCTCAAAGGGGCCTGTTCTCGCTGGGGTTTAAAAGGTTAACATCTCAAAGGCGCTTGTATTCGATGGAGTTTAAAGGGATAATATAAGAAAGGTGTTTACTCGCTGGAATTTAAAAGTTATCATCTCAAAGGGGCTTGTATTCACTGGAGTTTAAAAGGTTAACATATGAAAGCAGCCTGTACTCGATGGAGTTTAAAGTGAACATATGATAGGGGCCTGTACTGGCTGGAGTTTAAAAGGTTAACGTCTCAAAGAGGCTTGAACTCGCTGGAGTTTAAAGGGTTAACATAAGAAAGGCCTGGACTCGCTGGAGTTTAGAAGGTTAACATCTCAAAGGGGCTTGTACTCGCTGGAGTTTAAAAGGTTAACATATGAAAGGGACCTGTACTCGCTGGAGTTTAAGAGGTTAACATCTCAAAGTGGCCTGTTCTCGCTGGGGTTTAAAAAGTTAACATTTGAAAGGTGCCTGTACTCACTGGAGATTAAAAGATTAACATATGAAAGGGGCCTGTAGTTGCTGGAGTTTAAGAGGATAACATCTCAAAGGGGCCTGTTCTCGCTGGGGTTTAAAAAGTTAACATTTGAAAGGTGCCTGTACTCGCTGGAGATTAAAAGATTATCATATGAAAGGGGCCTGTACTTGCTGGAGTTTAAGAGGTTAACATCTCAAAGGTGCCTGTACTCGCTGGAGCTTAAAATGTTAAAACCTAAAATGGCCCTGTACTATCTGGAGTTTAACAGGTTAACATATGAAAGGAGCCTGTACTCGCTGGAGCTTAAAAGGTTAACATATGAAAGGGGCCTGTTCTCACTGGAGTTTAAAGGGTTAACATATGAAAGGCCTGGACTCGTTGGAGTTTAGATGGTTAACATTTCAAAGGGGCTTGTACTCGCTGGAGTTTAAAAGGTTAACATATGAAAGGCTCCTGTACTCGCTGGAGTTTAAAAGGTTAACATATGAAAGGGGCATGTACTCGCTGGAGTTTAAAGGGTTAACATGTGAAAGGACTGGACTCGCTGTTGTTTGAAAGGTTAAAATCTGAAAGGGGCCTGTACTCGTTGGAGTTTCAAAGGTTAACATATGAAAGGGGCCTGTGCTCGCTGGGGTTTAAAAGGTTAACATCTCAAACAGGAGTGTACTCCCTGGAGTTCAAAAATTAACATATGAAAGGGACCTGTACTTGCTGGAGTTTAAAATGTTAACATCTCAAAGGCGCTTGTATTCGATGGAGTTTAAAGGGATAACATAAGAAAGGTGTTTACTCGCTGGAATTTAAAAGTTATCATCTCAAAGGGGCTTGTATTCACTGGAATTTAAAAGGTTAACATATGAAAGCGGCCTGTACTCGATGGAGTTTAAAGTGAACATATGATAGGGGCCTGTACTGGCTGGAGTTTAAAAGGTTAACGTCTCAAAGAGGCTTGAACTCGCTGGAGTTTAAAGGGTTAACATAAGAAAGTTCTGCAATCGCTGGAGTATAAAAGTTTAACATATGAAAGGGGGCTGTACTCGCTGGAGCTTAAAATGTTATAACCTCAAAAGGTCCTGTTCTATCTGGAGTTTAACAATATAACATAAGAAAGGCCTGTAATCGCTGGAGCTTAAAAGGTTAACATATGAATGGGGCATGTACTCGCTGGAGTTTAAAGGGTTAACATATGAAAGGTCTGTACTCGCTGGGGTTTAAAACATTAACATCTCAAAGGGGCCTATACCCGCTGGAGTTTAGAAGGTTAACATCTCAAAGTGCCTTGTACTCGCAGCAGTTTAAAAGGTTAACATATGAAAGGGGGCCTGTACTCGATGGAGTTTAAAGGGTTAACATAAGAAATGTCTGTACTCGCTGGAGTTTAAAATGTTATCATCTTAAAGGGGCCTGTACTCACTGGAGTTTAAAAGCTTAACATATTAAAGCGGCCTGTACTCGCTGGAGTTTAAAAGGTTAACATACGAAAGGGGCCTGTAGTAGCTGGACTATAAAAGGTTAAGATATGAAAGGGGCCTGTACTAGTTGGACTATAAAAGGTTAAGATATGAAAGGGGCCTGTACTCGCTGGAGCTTAAAATGATAAAACGTCAACTAGCACAGTACTATCTGGAGTTTAACAGGTTAACATATGAAAGGGGCCTGTACTCGCTGGCGTTTAAAAGGTTAACATAAGAAAGGTCTGTAGTCGCTGGAGTATAAAAATTTAACATATGAAAGGGGGCTGTACTCGCTGGAGCTTAAAATGTTATAACCTCAAATGGTCCTGTACTATCTGGAGTTTAACAGGATAACAAAAGAAAGGCCTGTACTCGCTGGAACTTAAAAGGTTAACATATGAAAGGGGCATGTACTCGCTGGAGTTTAAAGGGTTAACATAAGAAAGGTCTGTACTCGCTGGAGTTTAAAATGTTATCATCTTAAAGGAGCCTGTACTCACTGGAGTTTAAAAGCTTAACATATGAAAGCGGCCTGTACTCGCTGGAGTTTAAAAGGTTAACATACGAAAGGGGCCTGTACTCGCTGGAGCTTAAAATGATAAAACGTCAACTAGCACAGTACTATATGGAGTTTAACAGGTTAACATATGAAAGGGGCCTGTACATGCTGGCGTTTAAAAGGTTAACATAAGAAAGGTCTGTAGTCACTGGAGATTAAAATGTTATCATCTTAAAGGGGCCTGTACTCACAGGTGTTTAATAGGCTAACATATGAAAGGGGCCTGTACTCGCTGGAGTTTAAAAGGTTATCATCTTAAAGGGGGATGTACTCGCTGGAGTTTAAAAGTGAACATATGAAAGGGGCCTGTACTCGCTGAAGTTTAAAAGGTTAACGTCTCAAAGAGGTTTCTACTCACTGGAGTTTAAAGGGTTAACATAAGAAAGGTCTGTACTCGCTGGAGTATAAAAGTTTAACATATGAAAGGGTCCTGTACTCACTGGAGCTTAAAATGTTAAAACCTAAAATGGCCCTGTACTATCTGGAGTTTAACAGGTTAACATATGAAAGGGGCTTGTACTCGCTGGACCTTAAAAGGTTAACATATGAAAGGGGCCTGTTCTCGCTGGAGTTTAAAGGGTTAACATATGAAAGGGGCCTGAACTCGCTGGAGTTTAAAAGGTTAACATATGAACGGGGCCTGTACCCGCTGGAGTTTCGAAGGTTAACATCTCAAATGGGCTTGTACTCGCTGGAGTTTAAAAATTAACATATGAAAGGGGCCTGTACTCGCTGCAGTTTATAAGGTTTACATAAGAAAGGTCTGTACTGACTGGAGTTTAAAAGGTTAACATAAGAAATGTCTGTACTCGCTGGAGTTTAAAAATTAACATATGAAAGGGGCCTGTACTCGCTGGAGTTTATAAGGTTTACATAAGAAAGGTCTGTACTGACTGGAGTTTAACAGGTTAACATATGAAAGGGGCCTGTACTCGCTGGCGTTTAAAAGGTTAACATAAGAAAGGTCTGTAGTCGCTGGAGTATAAAATGTTATCATCTTAAAGGGGCCTGTACTCACTGGTGTTTAATAGGCTAACATATGAAAGGGGCCTGTACTCGCTGGAGTTTAAAAGGTTATCATCTTAAAGGGGCCTGTACTCACTGGAGTTTAAAAGGTTAACATATGAAAGCGGCCTGTACTCGCTGGAGTTTAAAAGTGAACATTTGAAAGGTTCCTGTACTCGCTGGAGTTTAATAGTTTATACATATGAAAGGGGCCTGTACTCGCTTGAGTTTAAAAGGTTAACATATGAAAGCGGCCTGTACTCGCTGGAGTTTAAAAGTGAACATTTGAAAGGTTCCTGTACTCGCTGGAGTTTAATAGTTTATACATATGAAAGGGGCCTGTACTCGCTTGAGTTTAAAAGGTTAAAATAGGAAACTCGCCTATATTCGCTGGAGTTTAAAAGGGTTAACACAAGAAATGTCTCTACTCTCTGGAGTTTAAAAGGTTATCATCTTAAAGGGGCAAGTTCTCACTGGAGTTTAAAAGGTTAACATCTGAAAGCGGCCTGTACTCACTGGAGTTTAAAAGTGAACATGTGAAAGGGGCCTGTACTCGCTGAAGTTTAAAAGGTTAACGTCTCAAAGAGGTTTGTATTCCCTGGAGTTTAAAGGGTTAACATAATAAAGTTCTGTACTCGCTGGAGCATAAAAGTTTAACATATGAAAGGGTCCTGTACTCGCTGGAGCTTAAAATGTTAAAACCTAAAATGGCCCTGTACTATCTGGGGTTTAACAGGTTAACATATGAAAGGGGCCTGAACTCGCTGGAGCTTAAAAGGTTAACATATGAAAGGGGCCAGTTCTCGCTGGAGTTTAAAGGGTTAACATATGAAAGGCCTGGACTCGATGTTATTTAAAAGGTTAACATTTAAAAGGGGCATGTACTTGCTGGAGTTTAAAGGGTTAACATATGAAAGGCCTGGACTCGCTGGAGTTTAGAAGGTTAACATCTCAAATGGGCTTGTACTCGCTGGAGTTTAAAAGGTTAACATATGAAAGGGACCTGTACTCGCTGGAGTTTAAGAGGTTAACATCTCAAAGGGGCCTGTTCTCGCTGGGGTTTAAAAAGTTAACATTTGAAAGGTGCCTGTACTCGCTGGAGATTAAAAGATTAACATATGAAAGGGGCCTGTACTTGCTGGAGTTTAAGAGGATAACAAAAGAAAGGCCTGTACTCGCTGGAACTTAAAAGATTAACATATGAAAGGGGCATGTACTCGCTGGAGTTTAAAGGGTTAACATAAGAAAGGTCTGTACTCGCTGGAGTTTAAAATGTTATCATCTTAAAGGAGCCTGTACTCACTGGAGTTTAAAAGCTTAACATATGAAAGCGGCCTGTACTCGCTGGAGTTTAAAAGGTTAACATACGAAAGGGGCCTGTACAAGCTGGACTATAAAAGGTTAAAATATGAAAGCGGCCTGTACTCGCTGGAGCTTAAAATGATAAAACGTCAACTAGCACAGTAATATATGGAGTTTAACAGGTTAACATATGAAAGGGGCCTGTACATGCTGGCGTTTAAAAGGTTAACATAAGAAAGGTCTGTAGTCGCTGGAGATTAAAATGTTATCATCTTAAAGGGGCCTGTACTCACAGGTGTTTAATAGGCTAACATATGAAAGGGGCCTGTACTCGCTGGAGTTTAAAAGGTTATCATCTTAAAGGGGGATGTACTCTCTGGAGTTTAAAAGTGAACATATGAAAGGGGCCTGTACTCGCTGAAGTTTAAAAGGTTAACATCTCAAAGAGGTTTCTACTCACTGGAGTTTAAAGGGTTAACATAAGAAATGTCTGTACTCGCTGGAGTATAAAAGTTTAACATATGAAAGGGTCCTGTACTCACTGGAGCTTAAAATGTTAAAACCTAAAATGGCCCTGTACTATCTGGAGTTTAACAGGTTAACATATGAAAGGGGCTTGTACTCGCTGGACCTTAAAAGGTTAACATATGAAAGGGGCCTGTTCTCGCTGGAGTTTAAAGGGTTAACATATGAAAGGGGCCTGAACTCGCTGGAGTTTAAAAGGTTAACATATGAACGGGGCCTGAACCCGCTGGAGTTTCGAAGGTTAACATCTCAAATGGGCTTGTACTCGCTGGAGGTTAAAAATTAACATATGAAAGGGGCCTGTACTCGCTGCAGTTTATAAGGTTTACATAAGAAAGGTCTGTACTGACTGGAGTTTAAAAGGTTAACATAAGAAATGTCTGTACTCGCTGGAGTTTAAAAATTAACATATGAAAGGGGCCTGTACTCGCTGGAGTTTATAAGGTTTACATAAGAAAGGTCTGTACTGACTGGAGTTTAACAGGTTAACATATGAAAGGGGCCTGTACTCGCTGGCGTTTAAAAGGTTAACATAAGAAATGTCTGTAGTGGCTGGAGTATAAAATGTTATTATCTTAAAGGGGCCTGTACTCACTGGTGTTTAATAGGCTAACATATGAAAGGGGCCTGTACTCGCTGGAGTTTAAAAGGTTATCATCTTAAAGGGGCCTGTACTCACTGGAGTTTAAAAGGTTAACATATGAAAGCGGCCTGTACTCGCTGGAGTTTAAAAGTGAACATTTGAAAGGTTCCTGTACTCGCTGGAGTTTAATAGTTTATACATATGAAAGGGGCCTGTACTCGCTTGAGTTTAAAAGGTTAACGTCTCAAAGAGGTTTGTATTCCCTGGAGTTTAAAGGGTTAACATAATAAAGTTCTGTACTCGCTGGAGCATAAAAGTTTAACATATGAAAGGGTCCTGTACTCGCTGGACCTTAAAATGTTAAAACCTAAAATGGCCCTGTACTATCTGGGGTTTAACAGGTTAACATATGAAAGGGGCCTGAACTCGCTGGAGCTTAAAAGGTTAACATATGAAAGGGGCCAGTTCTCGCTGGAGTTTAAAGGGTTAACATATGAAAGGCCTGGACTCGATGTTATTTAAAAGGTTAACATTTAAAAGGGGCATGTACTTGCTGGAGTTTAAAGGGTTAACATATGAAAGGCCTGGACTCGCTGGAGTTTAGAAGGTTAACATCTCAAAGGGGCTTGTACTCGCTGGAGTTTAAAAGGTTAACATATGAAAGGGACCTGTACTCGCTGGAGTTTAAGAGGTTAACATCTCAAAGGGGCCGGTTCTCGCTGGGGTTTAAAAAGTTAACATTTGAAAGGTGCCTGTACTCGCTGGAGATTAAAAGATTAACATATGAAAGGGGCCTGTACTTGCTGGAGTTTAAGAGGATAACATCTCAAAGGGGCCTGTTCTCGCTGGGGTTTAAAAGGTTAACATCTCAAAGGCGCTTGTATTCGATGGAGTTTAAAGGGATAATATAAGAAAGGTGTTTACTCGCTGGAATTTAAAAGTTATCATCTCAAAGGGGCTTGTATTCACTGGAGTTTAAAAGGTTAACATATGAAAGCAGCCTGTACTCGATGGAGTTTAAAGTGAACATATGATAGGGGCCTGTACTGGCTGGAGTTTAAAAGGTTAACGTCTCAAAGAGGCTTGAACTCGCTGGAGTTTAAAGGGTTAACATAAGAAAGGCCTGGACTCGCTGGAGTTTAGAAGGTTAACATCTCAAAGGGGCTTGTACTCGCTGGAGTTTAAAAGGTTAACATATGAAAGGGACCTGTACTCGCTGGAGTTTAAGAGGTTAACATCTCAAAGTGGCCTGTTCTCGCTGGGGTTTAAAAAGTTAACATTTGAAAGGTGCCTGTACTCACTGGAGATTAAAAGATTAACATATGAAAGGGGCCTGTAGTTGCTGGAGTTTAAGAGGATAACATCTCAAAGGGGCCTGTTCTCGCTGGGGTTTAAAAAGTTAACATTTGAAAGGTGCCTGTACTCGCTGGAGATTAAAAGATTATCATATGAAAGGGGCCTGTACTTGCTGGAGTTTAAGAGGTTAACATCTCAAAGGTGCCTGTACTCGCTGGAGCTTAAAATGTTAAAACCTAAAATGGCCCTGTACTATCTGGAGTTTAACAGGTTAACATATGAAAGGAGCCTGTACTCGCTGGAGCTTAAAAGGTTAACATATGAAAGGGGCCTGTTCTCACTGGAGTTTAAAGGGTTAACATATGAAAGGCCTGGACTCGTTGGAGTTTAGATGGTTAACATTTCAAAGGGGCTTGTACTCGCTGGAGTTTAAAAGGTTAACATATGAAAGGCTCCTGTACTCGCTGGAGTTTAAAAGGTTAACATATGAAAGGGGCATGTACTCGCTGGAGTTTAAAGGGTTAACATGTGAAAGGACTGGACTCGCTGTTGTTTGAAAGGTTAAAATCTGAAAGGGGCCTGTACTCGTTGGAGTTTCAAAGGTTAACATATGAAAGGGGCCTGTGCTCGCTGGGGTTTAAAAGGTTAACATCTCAAACAGGAGTGTACTCCCTGGAGTTCAAAAATTAACATATGAAAGGGACCTGTACTTGCTGGAGTTTAAAATGTTAACATCTCAAAGGCGCTTGTATTCGATGGAGTTTAAAGGGATAACATAAGAAAGGTGTTTACTCGCTGGAATTTAAAAGTTATCATCTCAAAGGGGCTTGTATTCACTGGAATTTAAAAGGTTAACATATGAAAGCGGCCTGTACTCGATGGAGTTTAAAGTGAACATATGATAGGGGCCTGTACTGGCTGGAGTTTAAAAGGTTAACGTCTCAAAGAGGCTTGAACTCGCTGGAGTTTAAAGGGTTAACATAAGAAAGTTCTGCAATCGCTGGAGTATAAAAGTTTAACATATGAAAGGGGGCTGTACTCGCTGGAGCTTAAAATGTTATAACCTCAAAAGGTCCTGTTCTATCTGGAGTTTAACAATATAACATAAGAAAGGCCTGTAATCGCTGGAGCTTAAAAGGTTAACATATGAATGGGGCATGTACTCGCTGGAGTTTAAAGGGTTAACATATGAAAGGTCTGTACTCGCTGGGGTTTAAAACATTAACATCTCAAAGGGGCCTATACCCGCTGGAGTTTAGAAGGTTAACATCTCAAAGTGCCTTGTACTCGCAGCAGTTTAAAAGGTTAACATATGAAAGGGGGCCTGTACTCGATGGAGTTTAAAGGGTTAACATAAGAAATGTCTGTACTCGCTGGAGTTTAAAATGTTATCATCTTAAAGGGGCCTGTACTCACTGGAGTTTAAAAGCTTAACATATTAAAGCGGCCTGTACTCGCTGGAGTTTAAAAGGTTAACATACGAAAGGGGCCTGTAGTAGCTGGACTATAAAAGGTTAAGATATGAAAGGGGCCTGTACTAGTTGGACTATAAAAGGTTAAGATATGAAAGGGGCCTGTACTCGCTGGAGCTTAAAATGATAAAACGTCAACTAGCACAGTACTATCTGGAGTTTAACAGGTTAACATATGAAAGGGGCCTGTACTCGCTGGCGTTTAAAAGGTTAACATAAGAAAGGTCTGTAGTCGCTGGAGTATAAAATGTTATCATCTTAAAGGGGCCTGTACTCACTGGTGTTTAATAGGCTAACATATGAAAGGGGCCTGTACTCGCTGGAGTTTAAAAGGTTATCATCTTAAAGGGGCCTGTACTCACTGGAGTTTAAAAGGTTAACATATGAAAGCGGCCTGTACTCGCTGGAGTTTAAAAGTGAACATTTGAAAGGTTCCTGTACTCGCTGGAGTTTAATAGTTTATACATATGAAAGGGGCCTGTACTCGCTTGAGTTTAAAAGGTTAAAATAGGAAAGTCGCCTATACTCGCTGGAGTTTAAAAGTTTAACATATGAAAGGGGCCAGTACTCGCTGGAGTTTAGAAGGTTCACATCTCAAAGGAGCCAGTACTCGCTGGAGTTTAAAAGGTTAACATATGATAGGGGCCTGTACTGGCTGGAGTTTAAAAGGTTAACGTCTCAAAGAGGCTTGTACTCGCTGGAGTTTAAAGGGTTAACATAAGAAAGTTCTGCAATCGCTGGAGTATAAAAGTTTAACATATGAAAGGGGCCTGTACTCGCTGGAGCTTAAAATGTTATAACCTCAAATGGTCCTGTACTATCTGGAGTTTAACAGGATAACATATGAAAGTGGCCTGTACTCGCTGGAGCTTAAAAGGTTAACATATGAACGGGGCACGTACTTGCTGGAGTTTGAAACGTTAACATCTCAAAGGGGCCTATACCTGCTGGAGTTTAGAAGGTTAACATCTCAATGTGGCTTGTACTCGCTGCAGTTTAAAAGGTTAACATATGAAAGGGGGCCTGTACTCGATGGAGCTTAAAGGGTTAACATAAGAAATGTCTGTACTCGCTGGAGCTTAAAAGATTATCATCTTAAAGGGGCCTGTACTCACTGGAGTTTAAAAGCTTAACATATGAAAGCGGCCTGTACTCGCTGGAGTTTAAAAGGTTAACATATGAAAGGGGCCTGTACTAACTGGACTATAAAAGGTTAAGATATGAAAGGGGCCTGTACTCGCTGGAGCTTAAAATGATAAAACGTCAACTAGCACAGTACTATCTCGAGTTTAACAGGTTATCATATGAAATGGGCCTGTACTCGCTGGCGTTTAAAAGGTTAACATAAGAAAGGTCTGTAGTCGCTGGAGTTTAAAATGTTATCATCTTAAAGGTGCCTGTACTCACTGGAGTTTAATAGGCTAACATATGAAAGGGGCCTGTACTCGCTGGAGTTTAAAAATGAACATATGAAAGGGGCCTGTACTCTCTGGAGTTTAAAATGTTAACGTCTCAAAGGGGCTTGTACTCACTGGAGTTTTAAATGTTAACGTCTCAAAGGGGCTTGTAGTCACTGGAGTTTAATAGGCTAACATATGAAAGGGCCCTGTACTCACTGGAGTTTAAAAATGAACATATGAAAGGGGCTTCTACTCTCTGGAGTTTAAAATGTTAACGTCTCAAAGGGGCTTGTACTCACTGGAGTTTAAAGGGTTAACATAAGAAAGGTCTGTACTCGCTGGAGTTTAAAAATGAACATATGAAAGGGGCCTGTACTCTCTGGAGTTTAAAATGTTAACGTCTCAAAGGGGCTTGTACTCACTGGAGTTTAAAATGTTAACGTCTCAAAGGGGCTTGTACTCACTGGAATTTAAAGGGTTAACTTAAGAAAGGTCTGTACTCGCTGGAGTTTAAAAATGAACATATGAAAGGGGCCTGTACTCTCTGGAGTTTAAAATGTTAACGTCTCAAAGGGGCTTGTACTCACTGGAGTTTAAAATGTTAACGTCTCAAAGGGGCTTGTACTCACTGGAGTTTAATAGGCTAACATTTGAAAGGGCCCTGTACTCACTGGAGTTTAAAAATGAACATATGAAAGGGGCCTGTACTCTCTGGAGTTTAAAGGGTTAACATAAGAAAGGTCTGCACTCGCTGAAGTTTAAAAGCTTAAGATATAAAAGGGGTCTGTACTCGTTTGAGCTTAAAATGTTAAATCTCAAATGGGCCTGTACTATCTGGAGTTTAACAGGTTAACACATGAAAGGCGCCTGTACTCGCTGGAGTTTAAAAGGTTAACATATGAAAGGGGCATGTACTTGCTGGAGTTTAAAGGGTTAACATATGAAAGGCCTGGACCCGATGTTGTTTAAAAGGTTAAAATCTGAAAGGGGCCTGTGCTCGCTGGGGTTTCAAAGGTTAACATATGAAAGGGGCCTGTGCTCGCTGGGGTTTAAAAGGTTAACATCTCAAACGGGAGTGTACTCGCTGGAGTTTAAAGGGTTAACACAAGAATGGCCTGTACAATGGAATTTTAAAAGTTATCATGTCAAAGGGGTTTGTACTCGCAGGAGTTTAAAGGGTTAACATTAGAAAGGTCTGTACTCGCTGGAGTTTAAAAATCAACATATGAAAGGGACCTGTACTCGCTGGAATTTAAAAGTTATCATCTGAAAGGGGTTTGTACTCACTGGAGTTTAAAGGTTTAACATAAGAAATGTCTGTATTCTTATGTATTTAAAAGGTTATCACCTCAAAGGGGCTTGTACTCGCTGGAGTTTAAAGGGTTAACATAAGAAATGTCTGTACTCGCTGGAGTTTAAATGCTTAACATATGAAAGGTGTCTGTACTCGCAAGAGCTTAAAATGTTAAAATCTCAAATGGGCCTGTACTATCTGGAGTTTAACGGGTTAACATATGAAAGGGGCCTGTACTTGCTGGAGTTTAAAAGGTTAACATATGAAAGGGGCATGTACACGCTGGAGTTTAAAGGGTTAACATATGAAAGGTCTGTACTCGCTGCAGTTTAAAAGGTTAACATCTCAAAGCGGCATGTACTCGCTGGAGTTTAAAGGGTTAACATAAGAAGTGTCTGTACTCGCTGGAGTTTCAAAGGTTAACATATGAAAGAGGCCTGTAGTCGCTGGAGTTTAAAAGTGAACATATGAAAGGGGCCTGTACTGGCTGGAGTTTAAAAGGTTAACGTCTCAAAGAGGCTTGTACTCGCTGGAGTTTAAAGGGTTAACATAAGAAATGTCTGTACTCGCTGGAATTTAAAAAGTTATCATGTCAAAGGGGCTTGTACACGCTGCAGTTTAAAGGGTTAACATAAGAAAGTTCTGTACTCGCTGGAGTTTAAATGTTTAATATACAAAAGGGGCCTGTACTCGGTGGAATTTAAAATGTTATCATCTTAAAGGGGCCTGTACTCACTGGAGTTTAATAGGTTAACGTACGAAAGGGGCCTGTACGCGCTGCATTTTAAATGGTTAACGTCTCAAAAGGGCTTGTACTCACTGGAGTTTAAAATGTTAACATAAGAAAGGTCGGTACTCGCTCGAATTTAAAAGGTTATCATATGAAAGGGGCCTGAACACACTGGAGTTTAAAAGGTTAGCATCTCAAAGGGGCTGTACTCGCTGGTGTTTAAAATGTTAACATCTCAAAGGGTCCTGAACTCGCTGGAGTTTAAAAGGTTAATATTTCAAAGGGGCCAGTTCTTGCTGGAGTTTAAAAGGTTAACATATGAAAAGGGTCTGTACTCGCGGGAGATTAAAATGTGAACATATGAAAGTGGCTTGTACTCGCTGTAGTTTAAAAGGTTTTGACATCAAAGGGGCCTGTACTCGCTGGAGTTCAAAAGGTTAACATCTCAATGTGTCCTGTAATCGCTGGAGTTTAAAAGGATAATATTTCAAAGGGGCCTGTTCTTGCTGGAGTTTAAATGGTTAAAATCTCAAAGGGGCTTGTACTCGCTAGGAGCTTAAAGGGTTAACATAAGAAAGGTATGTACTCGCTGGAATTTAAAAGGTGATCATCTCAAAGGGGCTTGTACTCGCTGGAGTTTAATGGGTTAACATAAGAAAGGGTGTACTCGCAGGAGTTTAAAAGGTTAACATATCAAAGGGGTCTGTACTCGCTGGAGATTAAAATGTGAACATATGTAAGTGGCTTTTACTCGCTGGAACTTAAAAGGTTAAAATCTCAAAGGGTCTAATCTCTGGAGTTTAAAAGGTTAACATATGAAAGGGGCCTGTACTCACTGGCGTATAAATGGTTAACATAAGAAAGGTCTGTAGTCGCTGGAGTTTAAAATGTTATCATCTTAAAGGGGCCTGTACTCACTAGAGTTTAAAAGGTTAACATATGAAAGGGGCCATTACTTGCTGGAGTTTTAAAGTGAACATATGAAAGGGGCCTGTACTCGCTGGAGCTTTAAAGGTTAACATATGAAAGGGGCCTGTACTCGCTGGAGTTTAAAGGGTTAACATAAGAAAGGGGCCTGTACTCGCTGGAGTTTAAAGGGTTAACATAAGAAAGGTATGTACTCGCTGAAGTTTAAAAGCTTAAGATATAAAAGGGGGCTGTACTCGCTGGAGCTTAAAATGTTAAAATCTCAAATGGGCCTGTACTATCTGGAGTTTAACAGGTTAACATATGAAAGGCTCCTGTACTCGCTGGAGTTTAAAAAGTTAACATATGAAAGGGGCATGTACTCGCTGGAGTTTCAAAGGTTATCATATGAAAGGGGCCTGTGCTCGCTGGGGTTTAAAAGGTTAACATCTCAAACGGGAGTGTACTCACTGGAGTTTAAAGAGTTAACACAAGAAAGGCCTGTACTCGCTGGAGATTAAAAGGTTAACGTACAAAAGGGGCCGGTACTCACTGGAATTTAAAAATTAACATATGAAAGGGGCCTGTACTCGCTGAAGTTTAAAAATCAACATATGAAAGGGGCCTGTGCTCGCTGGGGTTTAAAAGGTTAACATATGAAAGGGGCATGTACTCGCTGGAGTTTAAAGGGTTAACATATGAAAGGCCTGGACTCGCTGTTGTTTAAAATGTTAAAATCTGAAAGGGGCCTCTACTCGCTGGAGTTTCAAAGGTTAACACATGAAAGGGGCCTGTACTCGCTGGAGTTTAAAGGATTAACATATGAAAGGCCTGGACTCACTGTTTTTTAAAAGGTTAAAATCTGAAAGGGGCCTGTACTCGCAGGAGTTTCAAAGGTAAACATATGAAAGGGGCCTGTGCTCGCTGGGGTTTAAAAGGTTAACATATGAAAGGGGCCTGTACTCGCTGGAGTTTAAACATTAACATATGAAAGGGACCTGTACTTGCTGGAGTTTAAAAGGTTAACATCTCAAAGGCGCTTGTATTCGATGGAGTTTAAAGGGATAACATAAGAAAGGTGTTTACTCGCTGGAATTTAAAAGTTATCATCTCAAAGGGGCTTGTACTCACTGGAGTTTAAAAGGTTAACATATGATAGGGGCCTGTACTGGCTGGAGTTTAAAAGGTTAACTTCTCAAAGAGGCTTGTACTCGCTGGAGTTTAAAAGTGAATATATGATAGGGGCCTGTACTGGCTGGAGTTTAAAAGGTTAACGTCTCAAAGAGGCTTGTACTCGCTGGAGTTTAAAGGGTTAACATAAGAAAGTTCTGCAATCGCTGGAGTATAAAAGTTTAACATATGAAAGGGGCATGTACTCGCTGGAGTTTAAAATGATAAAACATCAACTAGCACAGTACTATCTGGAGTTTAACAGGTTAACATATGAAAGGGGCCCGTACTCACTGGCGTATAAATGGTTAACATAAGAAAGGTCTGTAGTCGCTGGAGTTTAAAATGTTATCATCTTAAAGGGGCTTGTACTCACTGGAGTTTAATAGGTTAACATATGAAAGGGGCCTGTACTCGCTGGAGTTTAAAATGTTAACATAAGAAATGTCTGTACTCGCTGAAGTTTAAAAGGTTATCATCTTAAAGGGGCCTGTACTCACTGGAGTTTAATAGGTTAACATATGAAAGGGGCCTGTACTCGCTGGAGCTTTAAAGGTTAACATATGAAAGGGGCATGTACTCGCTGGAGTTTCAAAGGTTATCATATGAAAGGGGCCTGTGCTCGCTGGGGTTTAAAAGGTTAACATCTCAAACGGGAGTGTACTCGCTGGAGTTTAAAGGGTTAACACAAGAAAGGCCTGTACGCAATGGAATTTAAAAAGTTATGATGTCAAAGGGGCTTGTACTCGCTGGAGTTTAAAGGGTTAACATAATAAAGGTCTGTACTCGCTGGAGATTAAAAGGTTAATGTACGAAAGGGGCCGGTACTCACTGGAATTTAAAAATTAACATATGAAAGGGGCCTGTACTCGCTGGAGTTTAAAAATCAACATATGAAAGGGGCCTGTGCTCGCTGGGGTTTATAAGGTTAACATATGAAAGGGGCATGTACTCGCTGGAGTTTAAAGGGTTAACATATGAAAGGCCTGGACTCGCTGTTGTTTAAAATGTTAAAATCTGAAAGGGGCCTCTACTCGCTGGAGTTTCAAAGGTTAACATATGAAAGGGGCTTGTACTCGCTAGGAGCTTAAAGGGTTAACATAAGAAAGGTATGTACTCGCTGGAATTTAAAAGGTGATCATCTCAAAGGGGCTTGTACTCGCTGGAGTTTAATGGGTTAACATAAGAAAGGGTGTACTCGCAGGAGTTTAAAAGGTTAACATATCAAAGGGGTCTGTACTCGCTGGAGATTAAAATGTGAACATATTTAAGTGGCTTTTACTCGCTGGAACTTAAAAGGTTAAAATCTCAAAGGGTCTAATCTCTGGAGTTTAAAAGGTTAACATATGAAAGGGGCCTGTACTCACTGGCGTATAAATGGTTAACATAAGAAAGGTCTGTAGTCGCTGGAGTTTAAAATGTTATCATCTTAAAGGGGCCTGTACTCACTAGAGTTTAAAAGGTTAACATATGAAAGGGGCCATTACTTGCTGGAGTTTTAAAGTGAACATATGAAAGGGGCCTGTACTCGCTGGAGCTTTAAAGGTTAACATATGAAAGGGGCCTGTACTCGCTGGAGTTTAAAGGGTTAACATAAGAAAGGGGCCTGTACTCGCTGGAGTTTAAAGGGTTAACATAAGAAAGGTCTGTACTCGCTGAAGTTTAAAAGCTTAAGATATAAAAGGGGGCTGTACTCGCTGGAGCTTAAAATGTTAAAATCTCAAATGGGCCTGTACTATCTGGAGTTTAACAGGTTAACATATGAAAGGCTCCTGTACTCGCTGGAGTTTAAAAAGTTAACATATGAAAGGGGCATGTACTCGCTGGAGTTTCAAAGGTTATCATATGAAAGGGGCCTGTGCTCGCTGGGGTTTAAAAGGTTAACATCTCAAACGGGAGTGTACTCACTGGAGTTTAAAGAGTTAACACAAGAAAGGCCTGTACTCGCTGGAGATTAAAAGGTTAACGTACAAAAGGGGCCGGTACTCACTGGAATTTAAAAATTAACATATGAAAGGGGCCTGTACTCACTGGAGTTTAAAAATCAACATATGAAAGGGGCCTGTGCTCGCTGGGGTTTAAAAGGTTAACATATGAAAGGGGCATGTACTCGCTGGAGTTTAAAGGGTTAACATATGAAAGGCCTGGACTCGCTGTTGTTTAAAATGTTAATATCTGAAAGGGGCCTCTACTCGCTGGAGTTTCAAAGGTTAACACATGAAAGGGGCCTGTACTCGCTGGAGTTTAAAGGATTAACATATGAAAGGCCTGGACTCACTGTTTTTTAAAAGGTTAAAATCTGAAAGGGGCCTGTACTCGCAGGAGTTTCAAAGGTAAACATATGAAAGGGGCCTGTGCTCGCTGGGGTTTAAAAGGTTAACATATGAAAGGGGCCTGTACTCGCTGGAGTTTAAACATTAACATATGAAAGGGACCTGTACTTGCTGGAGTTTAAAAGGTTAACATCTCAAAGGCGCTTGTATTCGATGGAGTTTAAAGGGATAACATAAGAAAGGTGTTTACTCGCTGGAATTTAAAAGTTATCATCTCAAAGGGGCTTGTACTCACTGGAGTTTAAAAGGTTAACATATGATAGGGGCCTGTACTGGCTGGAGTTTAAAAGGTTAACTTCTCAAAGAGGCTTGTACTCGCTGGAGTTTAAAAGTGAATATATGATAGGGGCCTGTACTGGCTGGAGTTTAAAAGGTTAACTTCTCAAAGAGGCTTGTACTCGCTGGAGTTTAAAAGTGAATATATGATAGGGGCCTGTACTGGCTGGAGTTTAAAAGGTTAACGTCTCAAAGAGGCTTGTACTCGCTGGAGTTTAAAGGGTTAACATAAGAAAGTTCTGCAATCGCTGGAGTATAAAAGTTTAACATATGAAAGGGGCATGTACTCGCTGGAGTTTAAAATGATAAAACATCAACTAGCACAGTACTATCTGGAGTTTAACAGGTTAACATATGAAAGGGGCCCGTACTCACTGGCGTATAAATGGTTAACATAAGAAAGGTCTGTAGTCGCTGGAGTTTAAAATGTTATCATCTTAAAGGGGCTTGTACTCACTGGAGTTTAATAGGTTAACATATGAAAGGGGCCTGTACTCGCTGGAGTTTAAAATGTTAACATAAGAAAGGTCTGTACTCGCTGAAGTTTAAAAGGTTATCATCTTAAAGGGGCCTGTACTCACTGGAGTTTAATAGGTTAACATATGAAAGGGGCCTGTACTCGCTGGAGCTTTAAAGGTTAACATATGAAAGGGGCATGTACTCGCTGGAGTTTCAAAGGTTATCATATGAAAGGGGCCTGTGCTCGCTGGGGTTTAAAAGGTTAACATCTCAAACGGGAGTGTACTCGCTGGAGTTTAAAGGGTTAACACAAGAAAGGCCTGTACGCAATGGAATTTAAAAAGTTATGATGTCAAAGGGGCTTGTACTCGCTGGAGTTTAAAGGGTTAACATAATAAAGGTCTGTACTCGCTGGAGATTAAAAGGTTAATGTACGAAAGGGGCCGGTACTCACTGGAATTTAAAAATTAACATATGAAAGGGGCCTGTACTCGCTGGAGTTTAAAAATCAACATATGAAAGGGGCCTGTGCTCGCTGGGGTTTCAAAGGTTAACATATGAAAGGGGCCTGTACTCGCTGGAGTTTAAAGGATTAACATATGAAAGGCCTGGACTCACTGTTTTTTAAAAGGTTAAAATCTGAAAGGGGCCTGTACTCGCAGGAGTTTCAAAGGTAAACATATGAAAGGGGCCTGTGCTCGCTGGGGTTTAAAAGGTTAACATATGAAAGGGGCCTGTACTCGCTGGAGTTTAAAAATTAACATATGAAAGGGACCTGTACTTGCTGGAGTTTAAAAGGTTAACATCTCAAAGGCGCTTGTATTCGATGGAGTTTAAAGGGATAACATAAGAAAGGTGTTTACTCGCTGGAATTTAAAAGTTATCATCTCAAAGGGGCTTGTACTCACTGGAGTATAAAAGGTTATCATATGATAGGGGCCTGTACTGGCTGGAGTTTAAAAGGTTAACTTCTCAAAGAGGCTTGTACTCGCTGGAGTTTAAAAGTGAATATATGATAGGGGCCTGTACTGGCTGGAGTTTAAAAGGTTAACGTCTCAAAGAGGCTTGTACTCGCTGGAGTTTAAAGGGTTAACATAAGAAAGTTCTGCAATCACTGGAGTATAAAAGTTTAACATATGAAAGGGGGCTGTACTCGCTGGAGTTTAAAGGGTTAACATAAGAAATGTCTGTACTCGCTGGAGTTTAAAAGATTATCATCTTAAAGGGGCCTGTACTCACTGGAGTTTAAAAGCTTAACATATGAAAGCGGCCTGTACTCGCTGGACTATAAAAGGTTATGATATGAAAGGGGCCTGTACTCGCTGGCGTTTAAAAGGTTAACATAAGAAAGGTCTGTAGTCGCTGGAGTTTAAAATGTTATCATCTTAAAGGTGCCTGTACTCACTGGAGTTTAATAGGCTAACATATGAAAGGGGCCTGTACTCGCTGGAGTTTAAAAATGAACATATGAAAGGGGCCTGTACTCTCTAGCGTTTAAAATGTTAACGTCTCAAAGGGGCTTGTACTCACTGGAGTTTAAATGGTTAACATAAGAAAGGTCTGTACTCGCTGAAGTTTAAAAGCTTAAGATATAAAAGGGGTCTGTACTCGTTTGAGCTTAAAATGTTAAATCTCAAATGGGCCTGTACTATCTGGAGTTTAACAGGTTAACATATGAAAGGCTCCTGTACTCGCTGGAGTTTAAAGGGTTAACATATGAAAGGGGCATGTACTTGCTGGAGTTTAAAGGGTTAACATATGAAAGGCCTGGACCCGATGTTGTTTTAAAGGTTAAAATCTGAAAGGGGCCTGTACTCGCTGGAGTTTCAAAGGTTAACATATGAAAGGGGCCTGTGCTCGCTGGGGTTTCAAAGGTTAACATACGAAAGGAACCTGTACTCGCTGGAGTTTAAAAGGTTAACATCTCAAAGGCGCTTGTTTTCGATGGAGTTTAATGGGTTAACATATGAAAGGCGCTTGTGTTCGATGGAGTTTAAAGGGTTAACATAAGAAAGGTCTTTACTTGCTGGAATTTAAAAGGTTTTCATCTCAAAGGGGCTTGTACTCACTGGAGTTTAAAGGGTTAACATAAGAAATGTCTGTACTCACTGCAGTTTAAAAGGTTTAACATCTCAAAGCGGCCTGTACTGGCTGGAGTTTAAAAGGTTAACATATGAAAGGCGCTTGTGTTCGATGGAGTTTAAA
Source organism: Hemitrygon akajei (assembly GCF_048418815.1). Taxonomy (NCBI): domain Eukaryota; kingdom Metazoa; phylum Chordata; class Chondrichthyes; order Myliobatiformes; family Dasyatidae; genus Hemitrygon; species Hemitrygon akajei. The sequence continues at coordinate 96,049,784 of NC_133138.1, read as the reverse complement.
GGGTTAACATAAGAAAGGTCTTTACTCGCTGGAATTTAAAAGGTTATCATCTCAAAGGGGCTTGTACTCACTGGAGTTTAAAGGGTTAAAATAAGAAATGTCTGTACTCGCTGGAGTTTAAAAGGTTTAACATCTCAAAGGGGCCTGTACTCGCTGGAATTTAAAAGGTTAACATATGAAAGGGGCCTGTACTCGATGGAGTTTAAAGGGTTAACATAAGAAATGTCTGTATTCGTTGGAATTTAAAAGGTTATCATATCAAAGGGGCTTGTACTCGCTGGAGTTAAAAGGGTTAACATAAGAAATGTCTGTACTCGCTGGAGTTTAACGGGTTATCATCTCAAAGGAGCCAGTACTCGCTGGAGTTTAAAAGGTTAACATATGAAAGGGACCTGTACTCGATGGAGTTTAAAAGGTTTTGATTTCAAAGGGGCCTGTACTTGCTGGAGTTTAAAAGGTTAACATCACAAAGGGGCCTATACTCGCTGGATTTTAAAAGGGTAACATCTCAAAGTGGCCTGTACTCGCTGGTGTTTAAAAGGTTAACATCTCAAAGGGGCCTGTACTCTCTGCAGTTTAAAAGGTTAACATATGAAAGGGGCCTGTACTCGCTGGAGTTTAAAATGTTATAATCTCAAATGGGCCTGTACTATCTGGAGTTGAACATGTTATCATATGAAATGGGCCTGTTCTCGCTGGAGTGTAAAGTGTTAACATATGAAAGGCCATGAATCGCTGTTGTTTACAAGGTTAAAATCTGAAAGGGGCCTGTACTCACAGGAGTTTCAAAGGTTAACCTATGAAGGTACCCTGTAATCGCCCTTTGCTTTAAAAGGTTAACATATGAAAGGGGCCTGCACTCGCTGGAGTTTAAAAATTAACATATGAAAGGGGCCTGTACTCGCAGGAGTTTCAAAGGTTAACACATGAAAGGGGCCTGTGCTCGCTGGGGTTTAAAATGTTAACATATGAAAGTGGCCTGTACTCGCTGGAGTTTAAAATTTAATGTATGAAAGGGGCCTGTACTCTCTGGAGTTTAAAAGGTTAACATCTCAATGGGGCTTGTACTTGATGGAGTTTAAAGGGTTAACAAAAGAAAGGTCTGTACTCGCTGGAATTTAAAAGGTTATCATCTCAAAGGGGCTTGTACCCGCTGCAGTTTAAAGGGTTAACATATGAAAGAGGCCTGTAGTCGCTGGAGTTTAAAAGTGAACATATGAAAGGGGTTTGTACTGGCTGGAGTTTAAAAGTTTAACCTACGAAAGGGGCCTGTACTCACTGGAATTTAAAATGTTATCATCTTAAAGGGGCCTGTACTCACTGGAGTTTAATAGGTTAACATATGAAAGAGGCCTGTAGTCGCTGGAGTTTAAAAGTGAACATATGAAAGGGGTTTGTACTGGCTGGAGTTTAAAAGTTTAACGTCTCAAAGAGGCTTGTACTCGCTGGAGTTTAAAGGGTTAACATAAGAAAGTTCTGTACTCGCTGGAGTTTAAAATGTTATCATCTTAAAGGGGCCTGTACTCACTGGAGTTTAATAGGCTAACATATGAAAGGGGTCTGTACTCGCTGGAGCTTAAAATGTTAAAATCTCAAATGGGCCTGTACTATCTGGAGTTTAACAGGTTAACATATGAAAGGGGCCTGTACTCGCTGGAGTTTAAAATGTTAACATATGAAAGGGGCATGTACTCGCTGGAGTTTAAAATGATAAAACGTCAACTAGCACAGTACTATCTGGAGTTTAACAGGTCAGGTTAACATATGAAATGGGCCTGTACTCACTGGCGTATAAAAGGTTAACATAAGAAAGGTCTGTAGTCGCTGGAGTTTAAAATGTTATCATCTTAAAGGGGCCTGTACTCACAGGAGTTTAATAGGTTAACATATGAAAGGGGCCTGTACTCGCTGGAGTTTAAAGGGTTAACATAAGAAAGGTCTGTACTCACTGAAGTTTAAAAGCTTAAGATATAAAAGGGGTCTGTACTCGCTAGAGCTTAAAATGTTAAAATCTCAAATGGGCCTGTACTATCTGGAGTTTAACAGGTTAACATATGAAAGGCTCCTGTACTCGCAGGAGTTTAAAAGGTTAACATATGAAAGGGGCATGTACTCGCTGGAGTTTAAAGGGTTAACATATGAAAGGACTGGACTCGCTGTTGTTTAAAAGGTTAAAATCTGAAAGGGGCCTGTACTCGCTGGAGTTTCAAAGGATAACATATGAAAGGGACCTGTACTTGCTGGAGTTTAAAAGGTTAACATCTCAAAGGTGCTTGTATTCGATGGAGTTTAAAAGGTTAACATATGAAAGCGGCCTGTACTCGCAGGATTTTAAAAGTGAACATATGATAGGGGCCTGTACTCGCTGGAGTTTAAAGGGTTAACATAAGAAAGTTCTGCAATCGCTGGAGTATAAAAATTTAACATATGAAAGGGGGCTGTACTCGCTGGAGCTTAAAATGTTATAACCTCAAATGGTCCTGTACTATCTGGAGTTTAACGGGATAACATAAGAAAGGCCTGTACTCGCTGGAACTTAAAAGGATAACATATGAAAGGGGCATATACTCGCTGGAGTTTAAAGGGTTAACATAAGAAAGGTCTGTACTCGCTGGAGTTTAAAAGGTTATCATCTTAAAGGAGCCTGTACTCACTGGAGTTTAAAAGCTTAACATATGAAAGCGGCCTGTACTCGCTGGAGTTTAAAAGGTTAACATACGAAAGGGGCCTGTACAAGCTGGACTATAAAAGGTTAAGATATGAAAGCGGCCTGTACTTGCTGGAGCTTAAAATGATAAAACGTAAACTAGCACAGTAGTATATGGAGTTTAACAGGTTAACATATGAAAGGGGCCTGTACTTGCTGGCGTTTAAAAGGTTAACATAAGAAAGGTCTGTAGTCGCTGGAGTTTAAAATGTTATCATCTTAAAGGGGCCTGTACTCACTGGTGTTTAATAGGCTAACATATGAAAGGGGCCTGTAATCGCTGGAGTTTAAAAGGTTATCATCTTAAAGGGGCATGTACTCGCTGGAGTTTAAAAGTGAACATATGAAATGGGCCTGTACTCGCTGAAGTTTAAAAGGTTAACGTCTCAAAGAGGTTTCTACTCACTGGAGTTTAAAGGGTTAACATAAGAAAGCTCTGTACTCGCTGGAGTATAAAAGTTTAACATATGAAAGGGTCCTGTACTCACTGGAGCTTAAAATGTTAAAACCTAAAATGGCCCTGTACTATCTGGAGTTTATCAGGTTAACATATGAAAGGGGCTTGTACTCGCTGGACCTTAAAAGTTAACATATGAAAGGGGCCTGTTCTCGCTGGAGTTTAAAGGGTTAACATATGAAAGGCCTGGACTCGCTGTTGTTTAAAAGGTTAACATCTAAAAGGGGCCTGTACTCGCTGGAGTTTAAAGGGTTAACATATGAAAGGGGCCTGAACTCGCTGGAGTTTAAAAGGTTAACATATGAACGGGGCCTGTACCCGCTGGAGTTTAGAAGGTTAACATCTCAAATGGGCTTGTACTCGCTGGAGTTTAAAAATTAACATATGAAAGGGGCCTGTACTCGCTGGCGTTTAAAAGGTTAACATAAGAACGGTCTGTAGTCGCTGGAGTTTAAAATGTTATCATCTTAAAGGTGCCTGTACTCACTGGAGTTTAATAGGCTAACATATGAAAGGGGCCTGTACTCGCTGGAGTTTAAAAATGAACATATGAAAGGGGCCTGTACTCTCTAGAGTTTAAAATGTTAACGTCTCAAAGGGGCTTGTACTCACTGGAGTTTAAAGGGTTAACATAATAAAGGTCTGTACTCGTTGAAGTTTAAAAGCTTAAGATATAAAAGGGGTCTGTACTCGTTTGAGCTTAAAATGTTAAATCTCAAATGGGCCTGTACTATCTGGAGTTTAACAGGTTAACATATGAAAGGCACCTGTACTCGCTGGAGTTTAAAAGGTTATCATATGAAAGGCCTGGACCCGATGTTGTTTAAAAGGTTAAAATCTGAAAGGGGCTTGTACTCGCTGGAGTTTAAAGGGTTAACATAAGAAAAGTCTGTACTCGCTGGAGTTTAAAATTTAACATATGAAAGGGGCCTGTACTCGCTGGAGTTTAAAATTTAACATATGAAAGGGGCCTGTACTCTCTGGAGTTTAAAAGGTTAACATCTCAAAGGGGCTTGTACTTGATGGAGATTAAAGGGTTAACAAAAGAAAGATCTGTACTCGCTGGAATTTAAAAGGTTATCATCTCAAAGGGGCTTGTACTCGCTGCAGTTTAAAGGGTTAACATAAGAAAGTTCTGTACTCGCTGGAGTTTAAAATTTTAACCTACGAAAGGGGCCTGTACTCACTGGAATTTAAAATGTTATCATCTTAAAGGGGCCTGTACTCACTGGAGTTTAATAGGTTAACATATGAAAGAGGCCTGTAGGCGCTGGAGTTTAAAAGTGAACATATGAAAGGGGTTTGTACTGGCTGGAGTTTAAAAGTTTAACGTCTCAAAGAGGCTTGTACTCGCTGGAGTTTAAAGGGTTAACATAAGAAAGGACTGTACTCTCTGGAGATTAAAAGGTTAACGTACGAAAGGGGCGTGTACTCACTGGAATTTAACAGGTTAATATCTGAAAGGGGCCTGTACTCGCTGGAGTTTCAAAGGTAAACATATGAAAGGGGCCTGTGCTCGCTGGAGTTTAAAAGGTTATCATCTTAAAGGAGCCTGTACTCACTGGAGTTTAAAAGCTTAACATATGAAAGCGGCCTGTACTCGCTGGAGTTTAAAAGGTTAACATACGAAAGGGGCCTGTACAAGCTGGACTATAAAAGGTTAAGATATGAAAGCGGCCTGTACTTGCTGGAGCTTAAAATGATAAAACGTAAACTAGCACAGTAGTATATGGAGTTTAACAGGTTAACATATGAAAGGGGCCTGTACTTGCTGGCGTTTAAAAGGTTAACATAAGAAAGGTCTGTAGTCGCTGGAGTTTAAAATGTTATCATCTTAAAGGGGCCTGTACTCACTGGTGTTTAATAGGCTAACATATGAAAGGGGCCTGTAATCGCTGGAGTTTAAAAGGTTATCATCTTAAAGGGGCATGTACTCGCTGGAGTTTAAAAGTGAACATATGAAAGGGGCCTGTACTCGCTGAAGTTTAAAAGGTTAACGTCTCAAAGAGGTTTCTACTCACTGGAGTTTAAAGGGTTAACATAAGAAAGCTCTGTACTCGCTGGAGTATAAAAGTTTAACATATGAAAGGGTCCTGTACTCACTGGAGCTTAAAATGTTAAAACCTAAAATGGCCCTGTACTATCTGGAGTTTATCAGGTTAACATATGAAAGGGGCTTGTACTCGCTGGACCTTAAAAGTTAACATATGAAAGGGGCCTGTTCTCGCTGGAGTTTAAAGGGTTAACATATGAAAGGCCTGGACTCGCTGTTGTTTAAAAGGTTAACATCTAAAAGGGGCCTGTACTCGCTGGAGTTTAAAGGGTTAACATATGAAAGGGGCCTGAACTCGCTGGAGTTTAAAAGGTTAACATATGAACGGGGCCTGTACCCGCTGGAGTTTAGAAGGTTAACATCTCAAATGGGCTTGTACTCGCTGGAGTTTAAAAATTAACATATGAAAGGGGCCTGTACTCGCTGGCGTTTAAAAGGTTAACATAAGAACGGTCTGTAGTCGCTGGAGTTTAAAATGTTATCATCTTAAAGGTGCCTGTACTCACTGGAGTTTAATAGGCTAACATATGAAAGGGGCCTGTACTCGCTGGAGTTTAAAAATGAACATATGAAAGGGGCCTGTACTCTCTAGAGTTTAAAATGTTAACGTCTCAAAGGGGCTTGTACTCACTGGAGTTTAAAGGGTTAACATAATAAAGGTCTGTACTCGTTGAAGTTTAAAAGCTTAAGATATAAAAGGGGTCTGTACTCGTTTGAGCTTAAAATGTTAAATCTCAAATGGGCCTGTACTATCTGGAGTTTAACAGGTTAACATATGAAAGGCACCTGTACTCGCTGGAGTTTAAAAGGTTATCATATGAAAGGCCTGGACCCGATGTTGTTTAAAAGGTTAAAATCTGAAAGGGGCTTGTACTCGCTGGAGTTTAAAGGGTTAACATAAGAAAAGTCTGTACTCGCTGGAGTTTAAAATTTAACATATGAAAGGGGCCTGTACTCGCTGGAGTTTAAAATTTAACATATGAAAGGGGCCTGTACTCTCTGGAGTTTAAAAGGTTAACATCTCAAAGGGGCTTGTACTTGATGGAGATTAAAGGGTTAACAAAAGAAAGATCTGTACTCGCTGCAATTTAAAAGGTTATCATCTCAAAGGGGCTTGTACTCGCTGCAGTTTAAAGGGTTAACATAAGAAAGTTCTGTACTCGCTGGAGTTTAAAAGTTTAACCTACGAAAGGGGCCTGTACTCACTGGAATTTAAAATGTTATCATCTTAAAGGGGCCTGTACTCACTGGAGTTTAATAGGTTAACATATGAAAGAGGCCTGTAGGCGCTGGAGTTTAAAAGTGAACATATGAAAGTGGTTTGTACTGGCTGGAGTTTAAAAGTTTAACGTCTCAAAGAGGCTTGTACTCGCTGGAGTTTAAAGGGTTAACATAAGAAAGGACTGTACTCTCTGGAGATTAAAAGGTTAACGTACGAAAGGGGCGTGTACTCACTGGAATTTAACAGGTTAATATCTGAAAGGGGCCTGTACTCGCTGGAGTTTCAAAGGTAAACATATGAAAGGGGCCTGTGCTCGCTGGGGTTTAAAAGGTTAACATATGAAAGGGGCCTGTACTCGCTGGAGTTTAAACATTAACATATGAAAGGGACCTGTACTTGCTGGAGTTTAAAAGGTTAACATCTCAAAGGCGCTTGTATTCGATGGAGTTTAAAGGGATAACATAAGAAAGGTGTTTACTCGCTGGAATTTAAAAGTTATCATCTCAAAGGGGCTTGTACTCACTGGAGTTTAAAAGGTTAACATATGAAAGGCCTGGACCCGATGTTGTTTAAAAGGTTAAAATCTGAAAGGGGCCTGTGCTCGCTGGGGTTTCAAAGGTTAACATATGAAAGGGGCCTGAACTCACTGGAGTTTAAAAGGTTAGCATCTCAAAGGGGCTGTACTCGCTGGAGCTTAAAAGGTTAACATTTGAAAGGGGCCTGTACTTGCTGGAGTTTAAAAGTTTAACATCACAAAGGGGCCTATACTCGCTGGAGTTTAAAAGGTTAACATCTCAAAGTGGCCTGTACTCGCTGGAATTTAAAAGGTTAACATATGAAAAGGGCCTGTACTCGCTGGAGTTTAAAAGGTTAACATCTCAAAGGGGCCTGTATTCGCTGGAGTTTAAAAGGTTAACATATGAAAAGGGCCTGTACTCGCGGGAGATTAAAATGTGAACATATGAAAGTGGCTTGTACTCGCTGGAGTTTAAAAGGTTTGGATTTCAAAGGGGCCTGTACTCGCTGGAGTTCAAAAGGTTAACATCTCAAAGTGTCCTGTACTCGCTGGAGTTTAAATGGTTAACATCTCAAAGGGGCTTGTACTCGCTAGGAGGTTAAAGGGTTAACATAAGAAAGGGTGTACTCGCTGGAGTTTAAAAGGTTAACATATCAAAGCGGCCTGTAGTCGCTGGAGATTAAAATATGAACATATGTAAGTGGCTTTTACTCGCTGGAGCTTAAAAGGTTAAAATCTCAAAGGGTCTAATCTCTGGAGTTTAAAAGGTTAACATATGAAAGGGGCATGTACTCGCTGGAGTTTAAAATGATAAAACATCAACTAGCACAGTACTATCTGGAGTTTAACAGGTTAACATATGAAAGGGGCCCGTACTCACTGGCGTATAAATGGTTAACATAAGAAAGGTCTGTAGTCGCTGGAGTTTAAAATGTTATCATCTTAAAGGGGCCGGTACTCACTGGAGTTTAAAAGGTTAACATATGAAAGGGGCATGTACTCGCTGGAGTTTAAAATGATAAAACATCAACTAGCACAGTACTATCTGGAGTTTAACAGGTTAACATATGAAAGGGGCCCGTACTCACTGGCGTATAAATGGTTAACATAAGAAAGGTCTGTAGTCGCTGGAGTTTAAAATGTTATCATCTTAAAGGGGCCTGTACTCACTGGAGTTTAAAAGGTTAACATATGAAAGGGGCCTGTACTCGCTGGAGTTTAAAATGTTATCATCTTAAAGGGGCCTGTACTCACTGGAGTTTAAAAGGTTAACATATGAAAGGGGTCTGTACTCGCTGAAGTTTAAAAGCTTAAGATATAAAAGGGGTCTGTACTCGCTAGAGCTTAAAATGTTAAAATCTCAAATGGGCCTGTACTATCTGGAGTTTAACAGGTTAACATATGAAAGGCTCCTGTACTCGCTGGAGTTTAAAAAGTTAACATATGAAAGGGGCATGTACTCGCTGGAGTTTCAAAGGTTATCATATGAAAGGGGCCTGTGCTCGCTGGGGTTTAAAAGGTTAACATCTCAAACGGGAGTGTACTCGCTGGAGTTTAAAGGGTTAACACAAGAAAGGCCTGTACGCAATGGAATTTAAAAAGTTATGATGTCAAAGGGGCTTGTACTCGCTGGAGTTTAAAGGGTTAACATAAGAAAGGTCTATACTCGCTGGAGATTAAAAGGTTAACGTATGAAAGGGGCAGGTACTCACTGGAATTTAAAAATTAACATATGAAAGGGGCCTGTACTCGCTGGAGTTTAAAAATCAACATATGAAAGGGGCCTGTGCTCGCTGGGGTTTAAAAGGTTAACATATGAAAGGGGCATGTACTCGCTGGAGTTTAAAGGGTTAACATATGAAAGGCCTGGACTCGCTGTTGTTTAAAATGTTAAAATCTGAAAGGGGCCTCTACTCGCTGGAGTTTCAAAGGTTAACATATGAAAGGGGCCTGTTCTCGCTGGAGTTTGAAGGATTAACATATGAAAGGCCTGGACTCACTGTTTTTTAAAAGGTTAAAATCTGAAAGGGGCCTGTTCTCGCAGGAGTTTCAAAGGTAAACATATGAAAGGGGCCTTTGCTCGCTGGGGTTTAAAAGGTTAACATATGAAAGGGGCCTGTACTCGCTGGAGTTTAAAAATTAACATATGAAAGGGACCTGTACTTGCTGGAGTTTAAAAGGTTAACATCTCAAAGGCGCTTGTATTCGATGGAGTTTAAAGGGATAACATAAGAAAGGTGTTTACTCGCTGGAATTTAAAAGTTATCATCTCAAAGGGGCTTGTACTCACTGGAGTTTAAAAGGTTAACATATGATAGGGGCCTGTACTGGCTGGAGTTTAAAAGGTTAACGTCTCAAAGAGGCTTGTATTCGCTGGAGTTTAAAGGGTTAACATAAGAAAGTTCTGCAATCGCTGGAGTATAAAAAGTTTAACATATGAAAGGGGGCTGTACTCGCTGGAGTTTAAAGGGTTAACATAAGAAATGTCTGTACTCGCTGGAGTTTAAAAGATTATCATCTTAAAGGGGCCTGTACTCGCTGGAGTTTAAAAGGTTAACATATGAAAGGGGCCTGTACTAACTGGACTATAAAAGGTTAAGATATGAAAGGGGCCTGTACTCGCTGGAGCTTAAAATGATAAAACGTCAACTAGCACAGTACTATCTCGAGTTTAACAGGTTATTATATGAAAGGGGCCTGTACTCGCTGGCGTTTAAAAGGTTAACATAAGAAAGGTCTGTAGTCGCTGGAGTTTAAAATTTTATCATCTTAAAGGTGCCTGTACTCACTGGAGTGTAATAGGCTAACATATGAAAGGGGCCTGTACTCGCTGGAGTTTAAAAATGAACATATGAAAGGGGTCTGTACTCGTTTGAGCTTAAAATGTTAAATCTCAAATGGGCCTGTACTATCTGGAGTTTAACAGGTTAACATATGAAAGGCGCCTGTACTCGCTGGAGTTTAAAAGGTTAACATATGAAAGGGGCATGTACTTGCTGGAGTTTAAAGGGTTAACATATGAAAGGCCTGGACCCGATGTTGTTTAAAAGGTTAAAATCTGAAAGGGGCCTGTACTCGCTGGAGTTTCAAAGGTTAACATATGAAAGGGGCCTGTGCTCGCTGGGGTTTCAAAGGTTAACATACGAAAGGGGCCTGTACTCACTGGAATTTAAAATGTTATCATCTTAAAGGGGCCTGTACTCACTGGAGTTTAATAGGCTAACGTACAAAAGGGGCCTGTACTCGCTGCATTTTAAATGGTTAACATCTCAAAAGGGCTTGTACTCACTGGAGTTTAAAGTGTTAACATAAGAAAGGTCTGTACTCGCTCGAACTTAAAAGGTTAACATTTGAAAGGGGCCTGTACTTGTTGGAGTTTAAAACTTTAACATCACAAAGGGGCCTATACTCGCTGGAGTTTAAAAGGTTAACATCTCAAAGTGGCCTGTACTCGCTGGAATTTAAAAGGTTAACATATGAAAGGGGCCTGTACTCGCTGGAGTTTAAAAGGTTAACATCTCAAAGGGGCCTGTATTCGCTGGAGTTTAAAAGGTTAACATATGAAAAGGGACTGTACTCGCGGGAGATTAAAATGTGAACATATGAAAGTGGCTTGTACTCGCTGGAGTTTAAATGGTTAACATCTCAAAGGGGCTTGTACTCGCTAGGAGGTTAAAGGGTTAACATAAGAAAGGTATGTACTCGCTGGAATTTAAAAGGTTATCATCTCAAAGGGGCTTGTACTCGCTGGAGTTTAAAGGTTTAACATAAGAAAAGGTGTACTCGCTGGAGTTTAAAAGGTTAACATATCAAAGCTGCCGGTACTCGCTGGAGATTAAAATGTGAACATATGTAAGTGGCTTTTACTCGCTGGAGCTTAAAAGGTTAAAATCTCAAATGGTCCATTAATCGCTTGAGTTTAAAAGGTTAACATTTGAAAGGGTCCTGTACTCGCAGGAGTTTCAAAGGTTAACATATGAAAGGGGCCTGTGCTCGCTGGGGTTTAAAGGGTTAACATAAGAAAAGTCTGTACTCGCTGGAGTTTCAAAGGTTAACGTACGAAAGGGGCCAGTACTCGCTGGAGTTTAAAAATTAACATATGAAAGGTACCTGTACTCGCTGGAGTTTAAAAGGTTAACATCTCAAAGGCGCTTGTTTTCGATGGAGTTTAATGGGTTAACATAAGAAAGGTCTTTACTTGCTGGAATTTAAAAGGTTATCATCTCAAAGGGGCTTGTACTCACTGGAGTTTACAGGGTTAACATAAGAAATGTCTGTACTCGCTGCAGTTTAAAAGGTTTAACATCTCAAAGGGGCCTGTACTCGCTGGAGTTTAAAAGGTTAACATATGAAAGGCGCTTGTATTCGATGGAGTTTAAAGAGTTAACATAAGAAAGGTCTTTACGCGCTGGAATTTAAAAGTTATCATCTCAAAGGGGCTTGTACTCACTGGAGTTTAAAGGGTTAAAATAAGAAATGTCTGTACTCGCTGGAGTTTAAAAGGTTTAACATCTCAAAGGGGCCTGTACTCGCTGGAATTTAAAAGGTTAACATATGAAATGGGCCTGTACTCGATGGAGTTTAAAGGGTTAACATAAGAAATGTCTGTATTCGTTGGAATTTAAAAAGTTATCATATCAAAGGGGCTTGTACTCGCTGGAGTTTAAAGGGTTAACATAAGAAATGTCTGAACTCGCTGGAGTTTAAAGGGTTATCATCTCAAAGGAGCCAGTACTCGCTGGAGTTTAAAAGGTTAACATATGAAAGGGACCTGTACTCGATGGAGTTTAAAAGGTTTTGATTTCAAAGGGGCCTGTACTCGCTGGTGTTTAAAAGGTAAACATATGAAAGGGGCCTGTACTCGCTGGAGTTTAAAAGGTTAACATCTCAAAGGGGCCTGTACTCTCTGCAGTTTAAAAGGTTAACATATGAAAGGGGCCTGTACTCGCTGGAGTTTAAAATGTTATAATCTCAAATGGGCCTGTACTATCAGGAGTTGAACATGTTAACATATGAAATGGGCCTGTTCTCGCTGGAGTGTAAAGTGTTAACATATGAAAGGCCATGAATCGCTGTTGTTTACAAGGTTAAAATCTGAAAGGGTCCTGTACTCACAGGAGTTTCAAAGGTTAACCTATGAAGGGACCCTGTAATCGCCCTTTGGTTTAAAAGGTTAACATATGAAAGGGGCCTGCACTCGCTGGAGTTTAAAAATTAGCATATGAAAGGGGCCTGTACTCGAAGGAGTTTCAAAGGTTAACACATGAAAGGGGCCTGTGCTCGCTGGGGTTTAAAATGTTAACATATGAAAGTGGCCTGTACTCGCTGGAGTTTAAAATTTAACATATGAAAGGGGCCTGTACTCTCTGGGGTTCAAAAGGTTAACATCTCAAAGGGGCTTGTACTTGATGGAGTTTAAAGGGTTAACAAAAGAAAGGTCTGTACTCGCTGGAATTTAAAAGGTTATCATCTCAAAGGGGCTTGTACTCGCTGCAGTTTAAAGGGTTAACATAAGAAAGTTCTGTACTCGCTGGAGTTTAAAAGTTTAACATACGAAAGGGGCCTGTACTCACTGGAATTTAAAATGTTATCATCTTAAAGGGGCCTGTACTCACTGGAGTTTAATAGGTTAACATATGAAAGAGGCCTGTAGTCGCTGAAGTTTAAAAGTGAACATATGAAAGGGGTTTGTACTGGATGGAGTTTAAAAGTTTAACGTCTCAAAGAGGCTTGTACTCGCTGGAGTTTAAAGGGTTAACATAAGAAAGGACTGTACTCTCTGGAGATTAAAAGGTTAACGTACGAAAGGGGCGTGTACTCACTGGAATTTAAAAATTAACATATGAAAGGGGCCTGTACTCGCTGGAGTTTCAAAGGTAAACATATGAAAGGGGCCTGTACTCGCTGGAGTTTAAAAGGTTAACATATGAAAGGGGCCTGTACTCGCTGGAGTTTCAAAGGTAAACATATGAAAGGGGCCTGTGCTCGCTGGGGTTTAAAAGGTTAACATATGAAAGGGGCCTGTACTCGCTGGAGTTTAAAAATTAACATATGAAAGTGACCTGTACTTGCTGGAGTTTAAAAGGTTAACATCTCAAAGGCGCTTGTATTCGATGGAGTTTAAAGGGATAACATAAGAAAGGTGTTTACCCGCTGGAGTTTAGAAGGTTAACATCTCAAAGTGGCTTGTACTCGCTGCAGTTTAAAAGGTTAACATATGAAAGGGGGCCTGTACTCGATGGAGTTTAAAGGGTTAACAAAAGAAAGGTCTGTACTCGCTGGAATTTAAAAGGTTATCATCTCAAAGGGGCTTGTACTCGCTGCAGTTTAAAGGGTTAACATAAGAAAGTTCTGTACTCGCTGGAGTTTAAAAGTTTAACATACGAAAGGGGCCTGTACTCACTGGAATTTAAAATGTTATCATCTTAAAGGGGCCTGTACTCACTGGAGTTTAATAGGTTAACATATGAAAGAGGCCTGTAGACGCTGGAGTTTAAAAGTGAACATATGAAAGGGGTTTGTACTGGCTGGAGTTTAAAAGTTTAACGTCTCAAAGAGGCTTGTACTCGCTGGAGTTTAAAGGGTTAACATAAGAAAGGACTGTACTCTCTGGAGATTAAAAGGTTAACGTACGAAAGGGGCGTGTACTCACTGGAATTTAACAGGTTAAAATCTGAAAGGGGCCTGTACTCGCTGGAGTTTCAAAGGTAAACATATGAAAGGGGCCTGTACTCGCTGGAGTTTAAAAATTAACATATGAAAGGGACCTGTACTTGCTGGAGTTTAAAAGGTTAACATCTCAAAGGCACTTGTATTCGATGGAGATTAAAGGGATAACATAAGAAAGGTGTTTACTCGCCTGAATTTAAAAGTTATCATCTCAAAGGGGCTTGTACTCACTGGAGTTTAAAAGGTTAACATATGGTAGGGGCCTGTACTGGCTGGAGTTTAAAAGGTTAACGTCTCAAAGAGGCTTGTACTCGCTGGAGTTTAAAAGTGAACATATGATAGGGGCCTGTACTGGCTGGAGTTTAAAAGGTTAACGTCTCAAAGAGGCTTGTACTCGCTGGAGTTTAAAGGGTTAACATAAGAAAGTTCTGCAATCGCTGGAGTATAAAAGTTTAACATATGAAAGGGGGCTGTACTCGCTGGAGCTTAAAATGTTATATCCTCAAATGGTCCTGTACTATCTGGAGTTTAACAGGATAACATATGAAAGGGGCCTGTTCTCGCTGGAGCTTAAAAGGTTAACATATGAACGGGGCACGTACTTGCTGGAGTTTGAAACGTTAACATCTCAAAGGGGCCTATACCCGCTGGACTTAGGAAAGGTTAACATCTCAAAGTGGCTTGTACTCGCTGCAGTTTAAAAGGTTAACATATGAAAGGGGGCCTGTACTCGATGGAGTTTAAAGGGTTAACAAAAAAAAGGTCTGTACTCGCTGGAATTTAAAAGGTTATCATCTCAAAGGGGCTTGTACTCGCTGCAATTTAAAGGGTTAACATAAGAAAGTTCTGTACTCGCTGGAGTTTAAAAGTTTAACATACGAAAGGGGCCTGTACTCACTGGAATTTAAAATGTTATCATCTTAAAGGGGCCTGTACTCACTGGAGTTTAATAGGTTAACATATGAAAGAGGCCTGTAGTCGTTGGAGTTTAAAAGCGAACATATGAAAGTGGCTTGTACTCGCTGGAGCTTAAAAGGTTAAAATCTCAAAGGGTTCTTTAATCGCTGGAGTTTAAAAGGTTAACATCTCAAAGTGGCCTGTACTCGCTGGAGTTTAAAAGGTTAACATATGAAAGGGGCCTGTAGTCGCTGGAGTTTAAAAGTGAACATATGAAAGGGGTTTGTACTGGCTGGAGTTTAAAAGTTTAACGTCTCAAAGAGGCTTGTACTCGCTGGAGTTTAAAGGGTTAACATAAGAAAGGACTGTACTCTCTGGAGATTAAAAGGTTAACGTACGAAAGGGGCGTGTACTCACTGGAATTTAACAGGTTAAAATCTGAAAGGGGCCTGTACTCGCTGGAGTTTCAAAGGTAAACATTTGAAATGGGCCTGTGCTCGCTGGGGTTTAAAAGGTTAACATATGAAAGGGGCCTGTACTCGCTGGAGTTTAAAAATTAACATATGAAAGGGACCTGTACTTGCTGGAGTTTAAAAGGTTAACATCTCAAAGGCGCTTGTATTCGATGGAGTTTAAAGGGATAACATAAGAAAGGTGTTTACTCGCCTGAATTTAAAAGTTATCATCTCAAAGGGGCTTGTACTCACTGGAGTTTAAAAGGTTAACATATGATAGGGGCCTGTACTGGCTGGAGTTTAAAAGGTTAACGTCTCAAAGAGGCTTGTACTCGCTGGAGTTTAAAAGTGAACATATGATAGGGGCCTGTACTGGCTGGAGTTTAAAAGGTTAACATCTCAAAGAGGCTTGTACTCGCTGGAGTTTAAAGGGTTAACATAAGAAAGTTCTGCAATCGCTGGAGTATAAAAGTTTAACATATGAAAGGGGGCTGTACTCGCTGGAGCTTAAAATGTTATATCCTCAAATGGTCCTGTACTATCTGGAGTTTAACAGGATAACATATGAAAGGGGCCTGTTCTCGCTGGAGCTTAAAAGGTTAACATATGAACGGGGCACGTACTTGCTGGAGTTTGAAACGTTAACACCTCAAAGGGGCCTATACCCGCTGGAGTTTAGAAGGTTAACATCTCAAAGTGGCTTGTACTCGCTGCAGTTTAAAAGGTTAACATATGAAAGGGGGCCTGTACTCGATGGAGTTTTAAGGGTTAACAAAAGAAAGGTCTGTACCCGCTGGAATTTAAAAGGTTATCATCTCAAAGGGGCTTATACTCGCTGCAATTTAAAGGGTTAACATAAGAAAGTTCTGTACTCGCTGGAGTTTAAAAGTTTAACATACGAAAGGTGCCTGTACTCACTGGAATTTAAAATGTTATCATCTTAAAGGGGCCTGTACTCACTGGAGTTTAATAGGTTAACATATGAAAGAGGCCTGTAGTCGCTGGAGTTTAAAAGTGAACATATGAAAGGGGTTTGTACTGGCTGGAGTTTAAAAGTTTAACGTCTCAAAGAGGCTTGTACTCGCTGGAGTTTAAAGGGTTAACATAAGAAAGGACTGTACTCTCTGGAGATTAAAGGTTAACATACGAAAGGGGCGTGTACACACTGGAATTTAGAAATTAACATATGAAAGGGGCCTGTACTCGCTGGAATTTAACAGGTTAAAATCTGAAAGGGGCCTGTACTCGCTGGAGTTTCAAAGGTAAACATATGAAAGGGGCCTGTGCTCGCTGGGGTTTAAAAGGTTAACATATGAAAGGGGCCTGTACTCGCTGGAGTTTAAAATTTAACATATGAAAGGGGCCTGTACTCTCTGGAGTTTAAAAGGTTAACATCTCAAAGGGGCTTGTACTTGATGGAGTTTAAAGGGTTAACGAAAGAAAGGTCTGTACTCGCTGGAATTTAAAAGGTTATCATCTCAAAGGGGCTTGTACTCGCTGCAGTTTAAATGGTTAACATAAGAAATGTCTGTACTCGCTGCAGTTTAAAAGGTTTAACATCTCAAAGGGGCCTGTACTCGCTGGAGTTTAAAAGGTTAACATATGAAAGGCGCTTGTATTCGATGGAGTTTAAAGAGTTAACATAAGAAAGGTCTTTACTCGCTGTAATTTAAAAGTTATCATCTCAAAGGGGCTTGTACTCACTGGAGTTTAAAGGGTTAAAATAAGAAATGTCTGTACTCGCTGGAGTTTAAAAGGTTTAACATCTCAAAGGCGCTTGTATTCGATGGAGTTTAAAGGGATAACATAAGAAAGGTGTTTACTCGCCTGAATTTAAAAGTTATCATCTCAAAGGGGCTTGTACTCACTGGAGTTTAAAAGGTTAACATATGATAGGGGCCTGTACTGGCTGGAGTTTAAAAGGTTAACGTCTCAAAGAGGCTTGTACTCGCTGGAGTTTAAAAGTGAACATATGATAGGGGCCTGTACTGGCTGGAGTTTAAAAGGTTAACATCTCAAAGAGGCTTGTACTCGCTGGAGTTTAAAGGGTTAACATAAGAAAGTTCTGCAATCGCTGGAGTATAAAAGTTTAACATATGAAAGGGGGCTGTACTCGCTGGAGCTTAAAATGTTATATCCTCAAATGGTCCTGTACTATCTGGAGTTTAACAGGATAACATATGAAAGGGGCCTGTTCTCGCTGGAGCTTAAAAGGTTAACATATGAACGGGGCACGTACTTGCTGGAGTTTGAAACGTTAACATCTCAAAGGGGCCTATACCCGCTGGAGTTTAGAAGGTTAACATCTCAAAGTGGCTTGTACTCGCTGCAGTTTAAAAGGTTAACATATGAAAGGGGGCCTGTACTCGATGGAGTTTTAAGGGTTAACAAAAGAAAGGTCTGTACCCGCTGGAATTTAAAAGGTTATCATCTCAAAGGGGCTTATACTCGCTGCAATTTAAAGGGTTAACATAAGAAAGTTCTGTACTCGCTGGAGTTTAAAAGTTTAACATACGAAAGGTGCCTGTACTCACTGGAATTTAAAATGTTATCATCTTAAAGGGGCCTGTACTCACTGGAGTTTAATAGGTTAACATATGAAAGAGGCCTGTAGTCGCTGGAGTTTAAAAGTGAACATATGAAAGGGGTTTGTACTGGCTGGAGTTTAAAAGTTTAACGTCTCAAAGAGGCTTGTACTCGCTGGAGTTTAAAGGGTTAACATAAGAAAGGACTGTACTCTCTGGAGATTAAAAGGTTAACATACGAAAGGGGCGTGTACACACTGGAATTTAGAAATTAACATATGAAAGGGGCCTGTACTCGCTGGAATTTAACAGGTTAAAATCTGAAAGGGGCCTGTACTCGCTGGAGTTTCAAAGGTAAACATATGAAAGGGGCCTGTGCTCGCTGGGGTTTAAAAGGTTAACATATGAAAGGGGCCTGTACTCGCTGGAGTTTAAAATTTAACATATGAAAGGGGCCTGTACTCTCTGGAGTTTAAAAGGTTAACATCTCAAAGGGGCTTGTACTTGATGGAGTTTAAAGGGTTAACGAAAGAAAGGTCTGTACTCGCTGGAATTTAAAAGGTTATCATCTCAAAGGGGCTTGTACTCGCTGCAGTTTAAATGGTTAACATAAGAAATGTCTGTACTCGCTGCAGTTTAAAAGGTTTAACATCTCAAAGGGGCCTGTACTCGCTGGAGTTTAAAAGGTTAACATATGAAAGGCGCTTGTATTCGATGGAGTTTAAAGAGTTAACATAAGAAAGGTCTTTACTCGCTGTAATTTAAAAGTTATCATCTCAAAGGGGCTTGTACTCACTGGAGTTTAAAGGGTTAAAATAAGAAATGTCTGTACTCGCTGGAGTTTAAAAGGTTTAACATCTCAAAGGCGCTTGTATTCGATGGAGTTTAAAGGGATAACATAAGAAAGGTGTTTACTCGCCTGAATTTAAAAGTTATCATCTCAAAGGGGCTTGTACTCACTGGAGTTTAAAAGGTTAACATATGATAGGGGCCTGTACTGGCTGGAGTTTAAAAGGTTAACGTCTCAAAGAGGCTTGTACTCGCTGGAGTTTAAAAGTGAACATATGATAGGGGCCTGTACTGGCTGGAGTTTAAAAGGTTAACATCTCAAAGAGGCTTGTACTCGCTGGAGTTTAAAGGGTTAACATAAGAAAGTTCTGCAATCGCTGGAGTATAAAAGTTTAACATATGAAAGGGGGCTGTACTCGCTGGAGCTTAAAATGTTATATCCTCAAATGGTCCTGTACTATCTGGAGTTTAACAGGATAACATATGAAAGGGGCCTGTTCTCGCTGGAGCTTAAAAGGTTAACATATGAACGGGGCACGTACTTGCTGGAGTTTGAAACGTTAACATCTCAAAGGGGCCTATACCCGCTGGAGTTTAGAAGGTTAACATCTCAAAGTGGCTTGTACTCGCTGCAGTTTAAAAGGTTAACATATGAAAGGGGGCCTGTACTCGATGGAGTTTTAAGGGTTAACAAAAGAAAGGTCTGTACTCGCTGGAATTTAAAAGGTTATCATCTCAAAGGGGCTTATACTCGCTGCAATTTAAAGGGTTAACATAAGAAAGTTCTGTACTCGCTGGAGTTTAAAAGTTTAACATACGAAAGGTGCCTGTACTCACTGGAATTTAAAATGTTATCATCTTAAAGAGGCCTGTACTCACTGGAGTTTAATAGGTTAACATATGAAAGAGGCCTGTAGTCGCTGGAGTTTAAAAGTGAACATATGAAAGGGGTTTGTACTGGCTGGAGTTTAAAAGTTTAACGTCTCAAAGAGGCTTGTACTCGCTGGAGTTTAAAGGGTTAACATAAGAAAGGACTGTACTCTCTGGAGATTAAAAGGTTAACGTACGAAAGGGGCGTGTACACACTGGAATTTAGAAATTAACATATGAAAGGGGCCTGTACTCGCTGGAATTTAACAGGTTAAAATCTGAAAGGGGCCTGTACTCGCTGGAGTTTCAAAGGTAAACATATGAAAGGGGCCTGTGCTCACTGGGGTTTAAAAGGTTAACATATGAAAGGGGCCTGTACTCGCTGGAGTTTAAAATTTAACATATGAAAGGGGCCTGTACTCTCTGGAGTTTAAAAGGTTAACATCTCAAAGGGGCTTGTACTTGATGGAGTTTAAAGGGTTAACGAAAGAAAGGTCTGTACTCGTTGGAATTTAAAAGGTTATCATCTCAAAGGGGCTTGTACTCACTGCAGTTTAAAGGGTTAACATAAGAAAGTTCTGTACTCGCTGGAGTTTAAAAGTTTAACATACGAAAGTGGCCTGTACTCACTGGAATTTAAAATGTTATCATCTTAAAGGGGCCTGTACTCACTGGAGTTTAATAGGTTAACATATGAAAGAGGCCTGTAGTCGCTGAAGTTTAAAAGTGAACATATGAAAGGGGTTTGTACTGGCTGGAGTTTAAAAGTTTAACGTCTCAAAGAGGCTTGTACTCGCTGGAGTTTAAAGGGTTAACATAAGAAAGGACTGTACTCTCTGGAGATTAAAAGGTTAACGTACGAAAGGGGCCTGTACACACTGGAATTTAAAAATTAACATATGAAAGGGGCCTGTACTCGCTGGAGTTTCAAAGGTAAACATATGAAAGGGGCCTGTGCTCGCTGGGGTTTAAAAGGATAACATATGAAAGGCGCTGTATTCGATGGAGTTTAAAGGGTTAACATAAGAAAGGTCTTTACTCGCTGGAATTTAAAAGGTTATCATCTCAAAGGGGCTTGTACTCACTGGAGATTAAAGGGTTAAAATAAGAAATGTCTGTACTCGCTGGAGTTTAAAAGGTTTAACATCTCAAAGGGGCCTGTACTTGCTGGAGTTTAACAGGTTAAAATATGAAAGGTGCCTGTACTCGATGGAGTTTAAAGGGTTAACATAAGAAATGTCTGTATTCGTTGGAATTTAAAAGGTTATCAAATCAAAGAAGCTAGTACTCGCTGGAGTTTAAAGGGTTAACATAAGAAATGTCTGTACTCGCTGGAGTTTAAAGGATTATCATCTCAAATGAGCCAGTACTCGCTGGAGTTTAAAAGGTTAACATATGAAAGGGACCTGTACTCGCTGGAGTTTAAAAGGTTTTGATTTCAAAGGGGCCTGTATTGCTGGAGTTTAAAATGTTAACATCACAAAGGGGCCTATACTCGCTGGATTTTAAAAGGGTAACATCTCAAAGTGGCCTGTACTCGCTGGAGTTTAAAAGGTTAACATATGAAAGGGGCCTGTACTCGCTGGAGTTTAAAAGGTTAACATCTCAAAGGGGCCTGTACTGGCTGCAGTTTAAAAGGTTAACATATGAAAGGGGCCTGTACTCGCTGGAGTGTAAAGGGTTAACATATGAAAGGCCATGAATCGCTGTTGTTTACAAGGTTAAAATCTGAAAGGGGCCTGTACTCGCAGGAGTTTCAAAGGTTAACCTATGAAGGGACCCTGTAATCGCCCTTTGGTTTAAAAGGTTAACATATGAAAGGGGCCTGCACTCGCTGGAGTTTAAAAATTAACATATGAAAGGGGCCTGTACTCGCAGGAGTTTCAAAGGTTAACACATGAAAGGGGCCTGTGCTCGCTGGGGTTTAAAAGGTTAACATATGAAAGGGGCCTGTACTCTCTGGAGTTTAAAAGGTAAACATCTCAAAGGGGCTTGTACATGATGGAGTTTAAAGGGTTAACAAAAGAAAGGTCTGTACTCGCTGGAATTTAAAAGGTTATCATCTCAAAGGGGCTTGTACTCGCTGCAGTTTAAAGAGTTAACATAAGAAAGTTCTGTACTCGCTGGAGTTTAAAAGTTTAACATACGAAAGGGGCCTGTACTCACTGGAATTTAAAATGTTATCATCTTAAAGGGGCCTGTACTCACTGGAGTTTAATAGGTTAACATATGAAAGAGGCCTGTAGTCGCTGGAGTTTAAAAGTGAACATATGAAAGGGGTTTGTACTGGCTGATGTTTAAAAGTTTAACGTCTCAAAGAGGCTTGTACTCGCTGGAGTTTAAAGGGTTAACATAAAAAGGACTGTACACGCTGGAATTTAAAAAGTTATCATGTCAAAGGTGCTTGTACACGCTGCAGTTTAAAGGGTTAACATAAGAAAGTTCTGTAATCGCTGGAGTTTAAAAGTTTAACATACGAAAGGGGCCTGTACTCACTGGAATTTAAAATGTTATCATCTTAAAGGGGCCTGTACTCACTGGAGTTTAATAGGTTAACGTACGAAAGGGGCCTGTACTTGCTGCATTTTAAATGGTTAACATCTCAAAAGGTCTTGTACACATTGGAGTTTAAAGTGTTAACATAAGAAAGGTCTGTACTCGCTCGAATTTAAAAGGTTAACATATGAAAGGGGCCTGTACTCACTGGAGTTTTAAAGGTTAATATTTTAAAGGGGCCAGTTCTTGCTGGAGTTTAAAAGGTCAACATCTCAAAGGGGCATGTACTCGCTAGGAGTTTAAAGGGTTAACATAAGAAAGGTCCGTACTCACTGGAATTTAAAAGGTTATCATCTTAAAGGGGCTTGTACTCGCTGGAGTTCAAAAGGTTAAGATGTGAAAAGGGCCTGTACTCGCTGGAGATTAAAATGTGAACATATGACAGTGGCTTGTACTCGCTGGAGCTTAAAAGGTTAAAATCTCAAAGGGGCCAGTACTCGCTGGAGTTTAAAAGGTTAACATTTGAAAGGGGCCTGTACTTGCTGGAGTTTAAACGGTTAACATCACAAAGGGGCCTATACTCGCTGGAGTTTAAAAGGTTAACATCTCAAAGTGGCCTGTACTCGCTGGAATTTAAAAGGTTAACATATGAAACGGGCATGTACTCGCTGGAGTTTAAAAGGTTTTGATTTCAAAGGGGCCTGTACTTGCTGGAGTTTAAAAGGTTAACATCTCAAAGTGGCCTGTACTCGCTGGAGTTTAAAAGGTTAACGTACGAAAGGGCCTGTACTCTCTGCAGTTTAAAAGGTTAACATATGAAAGGGGCCTGTACTCGCTGGAGTTTAAAAATGTTATCATATTAAAGGGGCCTGTACTCTCTGGAGTTTAATATGTTAACGTACGAAAGGGGCCTGTACTCGTTGCATTTTAAATGGTTAATGTCTCAAAAGGGCTTGTACTCACTGGAGTTTAAAGTGTTAACATAAGAAAGGTCTGTACTCGCTCGAATTTAAAAGGTTAACATATGAAAGGGGCCTGAACTCACTGGAGTTTAAAAGGTTAGCATCTCAAAGGGGCTGTACTCGCTGGAGCTTAAAAGGTTAACATATGAAAGGGGCCTGTACTTGCTGGTGTTTAAAAGGTTAACATCTCAAAGGGGCCTGTATTCGCTGGAGTTTAAAAGGTTAACATATGAAAAGGGTCTGTACTCGCGGGAGATTAAAATGTGAACATATGAAAGTGGCTTGTACTCGCTGGAGTTTAAAAGATTTTGATTTCAAAGGGGCCTGTACCTGCTGGAGTTTAAAAGGTTAACATCTCAAAGTGGCCTGTACTCGCTGGAATTTAAAAGGTTAACATATGAAAGGGGCATGTACTCGCTGGAGTTTAAAAGGTTTTGATTTCAAAGGGGCCTGTACTTGCTGGAGTTTAAAAGGTTAACATCTCAAAGTGGCCTGTACTCGCTGGAGTTTAAAAGGTTAGCATCTCAAAGGGGCTGTACTCGCTGGAGCTTAAAAGGTTAACATTTGAAAGGGGCCTGTACTTGCTGGAGTTTAAAAGTTTAACATCACAAAGGGGCCTATACTCGCTGGAGTTTAAAAGGTTAGCATCTCAAAGGTGCTGTACTCGCTGGAGCTTAAAAGGTTAACATATGAAAGGGGCCTGTACTTGCTGGTGTTTAAAAGGTTAACATCTCAAAGGGGCCTGTATTCGCTGGAGTTTAAAAGGTTAACATATGAAAAGGGTCTGTACTCGCGGGAGATTAAAATGTGAACATATGAAAGTGGCTTGTACTCGCTGGAGTTTAAAAGGTTTTGATTTCAAAGGGGCCTGTACTTGCTGGAGTTTAAAAGGTTAACATCTCAAAGGGGCCTGTACTCGCTGGAGTTTAAAGGGTTAACATAAGAAAGGTCTGTACTCACTGGAGTTTAAAAATTAACATATGAAAGGGGCCTGTACTCGCTGGGGTTTAAAAATCAACATCTGAAAGGGGCCTGTACTCGCTGGAATTTAAAAGGTTAAAATCTGAATGGGGCCTGTACTCGCAGGAGTTTCAAAGGTTAGCATATGAAAGGGGCCTGTGCTCGCTGGGGTTTAAAAGGTTAACATATGAAAGGGGCCTGTACTCGCTGGAGTTTAAAAATTAACAGATGAACGGTACCTGTACTCGCTGGAGTTCAAAATGTTAACATCTCAAAGGCGCTTGTATTCGATGGAGTTTAAAGGGTTAACATAAGAAAGGTCTTTACTCGCTGGAATTTAAAAGGTCATCATCTCAAAGGGGCTTGTACTCACTGGCGTTTAAAGGGTTAACATAAGAAATGTCTGAACTCGCTGCAGTTTATAAGGTTTAACATATCAAAGGGGCCTGTACTCGCTGGAGTTTAAAAGGTTATCATATGAAAGGCGCTTGTATTCGATGCAGTTTAAAGGGTTAACATAAGAAAGGTCTTTACTCGCTGGAATTTAAAAGGTTATCATCTCAAAGGGGCTTGTACTCACTGGAGTTTAAAGGGTTAAAATAAAAAATGTCTGTACTCGCTGGAGTTTAAAGGGTTAAAATAAGAAATGTCTGTACTCGTTGGAGTTTAAAAGGTTAACATCTCAAAGGTTCCTGTACTCGCTGCAGTTTAAAAGGTTAACATATGAAAGGGGCCTGTACTCGCTGGAGTTTAAATGGTTAATATATGAAAGGGGCCTGTACTCGATGGAGTTTAAAGGGTTAACATAAGAAATGTCTGTATTCGTTGGAATTTAAAAGATTATCATATCAAAGGGGCTTGTACTCACTGGAGTTTAAAGGGTTAAAATAAGAAATGTCTGTACTCGCTGGAGTTTAAAGGGTTAAAATAAGAAATGTCTGTACTCGTTGGAGTTTAAAAGGTTAACATCTCAAAGGGGCCTGTACTCGCTGCAGTTTAAAAGGTTAACATATGAAAGGGGCCTGTACTCGCTGGAGTTTAAAAGGTTAATATATGAAAGGGGCCTGTACTCGATGGAGTTTAAAGGGTTAACATAAGAAATGTCTGTATTCGTTGGAATTTAAAAGATTATCATATCAAAGGGGCTTGTACTCACTGGAGTTTAAAGGGTTAAAATAAGAAATGTCTGTACTCGCTGGAGTTTAAAGGGTTAAAATAAGAAATGTCTGTACTCGCTGGAGTTTAAAAGGTTAACATCTCAAAGGGGCCTGTACTCGCTGGAGTTTAAAAGGTTAACATAAGAAAGTTCTGTACTCGCTGGAGTTTAAAAGTTTAACATACGAAAGGGGCCTGTACTCACTGGAATTTAAAATGTTATCATCTTAAAGGGGCCTGTACTCACTAGAGTTTAATAGGTTAACGTACGAAAGGGGCCTGTACTTGCTACATTTTAAATGGTTAACATCTCAAAAGGGCTTGTACTCACTGGAGTTTAAAGTGTTAACATAAGAAAGGTCTGTACTCGCTCGAATATAAAAGGTTAACATATGAAAGGGGCCTGAACTCTCCAGAGTTTAAAAGGTCAACATCTCAAAGGGGCTTGTACTCGCTGGAGTTTAAAAGGTTAACATCTCAAAGGGTCCTGAACTCGCTGGAGTTTAAAAGGTTAATATTTCGAAGGGGCCAGTTCTTGCTGGAGTTTAAAAGGTCAACATCTCAAAGGGGCTTGTACTCGCTTGGAGTTTAAAGGGTTAACATAAGAAAGGTCCGTACTCGCTGGAATTTAAAAGGTTATCATCTCAAAGGGGCTTGTACTCGCTGGAGTTTAAAGGGTTAACATAAGAAAGGGTATTCTCGCTGGAGTTTAAAAGGTTAAGATATGAAAGTGGCCTCCACTCGCTGGAGCTTAAAAGGTTAAAATCTCAAAGGGGCCAGTACTCGCTGGAGTTTAAAAGGTTAACATTTGAAAGGGGCCTGTACTTGCTGGAGTTTAAAAGGTTAACATCACAAAGGGGCCTATACTCGCTGGAGTTTAAAAGGTTAACATCACAAAGCGGCCAGTACTCTCTGGAGTTTCAAAGGTTAGCATATGAAAGGGGCCTGTGCTCGCTGGGGTTTAAAAGGTTAACATATGAAAGGGGCCTGTACTCGCTGGAGTTTAAAAATTAACAGATGAAAGGTACCTGTACTCGCTGGAGTTTAAAATGTTAACATCTCAAAGGCGCTTGTATTCGATGGAGTTTAAAGGGTTAACATAAGAAAGGTCTTTATTCGCTGGAATTTAAAAGGTTATCATCTCAAAGGGGCTTGTATTCACTGGAGTTTAAAGGGTTAAAATAAGAAATGCCTGTACTCGCTGGAGTTTAAAAGGTTAACATAAGAAAGTTCTGTACTCGCTGGAGTTTAAAAGGTTTAACATCTCAAAGGGGCCTGTACTCGCTGGAGTTTAAAATGTTAACATCTCAAAGGCGCTTGTATTCGATGGAGTTTAAAGGGTTAACATAAGAAATGTCTGTATTCGTTGGAATTTAAAAGGCTATCATATCAAAAGGGCTTGTACTCACTGGAGTTTAAAAGGTTAACATAAGAAAGTTCTGTACTCGCTGGAGTTTAAAAGGTTAACATAAGAAAGTTCTGTACTCGCTGGAGTTTAAAAGTTTAACATACGAAAGGGGCCTGTACTCACTGGAATTTAAAATGTTATCATCTTAAAGGGGCCTGTACTCACTGGAGTTTAATAGGTTAACGTACGAAAGGGGCCTGTACTTGCTACATTTTAAATGGTTAACATCTCAAAAGGGCTTGTACTCACTGGAGTTTAAAGTGTTAACATAAGAAAGGTCTGTACTCGCTCGAATATAAAAGGTTAACATATGAAAGGGGCCTGAACTCTCCAGAGTTTAAAAGGTCAACATCTCAAAGGGGCTTGTACTCGCTGGAGTTTAAAAGGTTAACATCTCAAAGGGTCCTGAACTCGCTGGAGTTTAAAAGGTTAATATTTCGAAGGGGCCAGTTCTTGCTGGAGTTTAAAAGGTCAACATCTCAAAGGGGCTTGTACTCGCTTGGAGTTTAAAGGGTTAACATAAGAAAGGTCCGTACTCGCTGGAATTTAAAAGGTTATCATCTCAAAGGGGCCTGTACTCGCTGGAGTTTAAAGGGTTAACATAAGAAAGGGTATTCTCGCTGGAGTTTAAAAGGTTAAGATATGAAAGTGGCCTCCACTCGCTGGAGCTTAAAAGGTTAAAATCTCAAAGGGGCCAGTACTCGCTGGAGTTTAAAAGGTTAACATTTGAAAGGGGCCTGTACTTGCTGGAGTTTAAAAGGTTAACATCACAAAGGGGCCTATACACGCTGGAGTTTAAAAGGTTAACATCACAAAGCGGCCAGTACTCTCTGGAGTTTCAAAGGTTAGCATATGAAAGGGGCCTGTGCTCGCTGGGGTTTAAAAGGTTAACATATGAAAGGGGCCTGTACTCGCTGGAGTTTAAAAATTAACAGATGAAAGGTACCTGTACTCGCTGGAGTTTAAAATGTTAACATCTCAAAGGCGCTTGTATTCGATGGAGTTTAAAGGGTTAACATAAGAAAGGTCTTTATTCGCTGGAATTTAAAAGGTTATCATCTCAAAGGGGCTTGTATTCACTGGAGTTTAAAGGGTTAAAATAAGAAATGCCTGTACTCGCTGGAGTTTAAAAGGTTTAACATCTCAAAGGGGCCTGTACTCGCTGGAGTTTAAAATGTTAACATCCCAAAGGCGCTTGTATTCGATGGAGTTTAAAGGGTTAACATAAGAAATGTCTGTATTCGTTGGAATTTAAAAGGCTATCATATCAAAAGGGCTTGTACTCACTGGAGTTTAAAGGGTTAACATAAGAAATGTCTGTACTCGCTGGAGTTTAAAGGGTTAAAATAAGAAATGTCTGTACTCGCTGGAGTTTAAAAGGTTAACATCTCAAAGGGGCCTGTACTCGCTGGAGTTTAAAATGTTAAAATCTCAAATGGGCCTGTACTCACTGGAGTTTAATAGGTTAACATATGAAAGAGGCCTGTAGTCGCTGGAGTTTAAAAGTGAACATATGAAAGGGGTTTGTACTGGCTGGAGTTTAAAAGTTTAACGTCTCAAAGAGGCTTATACTCGCTGGAGTTTAATAGGTTAACGTACGAAAGGGGCCTGTACTTGCTGCATTTTAAATGGTTAACGTCTCAAAAGGGCTTGTACTCACTGGAGTTTAAAGTGTTAACATAAGAAGGGTCTGTACTCGCTCGAATTTAAAAGGTTAACATATGAAAGGGGCCTGAACTCACTGGAGTTTAAAAGGTTAGCATCTCAAAGGGGCTGTACTCGCTGGTGTTTAAAAGGTTAACATCTCAAAGGGTCCTGAACTCGCTGGAGTTTAAAAGGTTAATATTTCAAAGGGGCCAGTTCTTGCTGGAGTTTAAAAGGTCAACATCTCAAAGGGGCTTGTACTCGCTTGGAGTTTAAAGGGTTAACATAAGAAAGGTCCGTACTCGCTGGAATTTAAAAGGTTATCATCTCAAAGGGGCTTGTACTCGCTGGAGTTTAAAGGGTTAACATAAGAAAGGGTATTCTCGCTGGATTTTAAAAGGTTAAGATATGAAAGTGGCCTCCACTCGCTGGAGCTTAAAAGGTTAAAATCTCAAAGGGGCCAGTAGTCGCTAGAGTTTAAAAGGTTAACATTTGAAAGGGGCCTGTACTTGTTGGAGTTTAAAAGGTTAACATCACAAAGGGGCCTATACTCGCTGGAGTTTAAAAGGTTAACATCACAAAGGGGCCAGTACTCGCTGGAGTTTCAAAGGTTAGCATATGAAAGGGTCCTGTGCTTGCTGGGGTTTAAAAGGTTAACATATGAAAGGGGCCTGTACTCGCTGGAGTTTAAAAATTAACAGATGAAAGGTACCTGTATTCGCTGGAGTTTAAAATGTTAACATCTCAAAGGCGCTTGTATTCGATGGAGTTTAAAGGGTTAACATAAGAAAGGTCTTTACTCGCTGGAATTTAAAAGGTTATCATCTCAAAGGGGCTTGTACTCACTGGCGTTTAAAGGGTTAACATAAGAAATGTCTGAACTCGCTGCAGTTTATAAGGTTTAACATCTCAAAGGGGCCTGTACTCGCTGGAGTTTAAAAGGTTATCATATGAAAGGCGCTTGTATTCGATGGAGTTTAAAGGGTTAACATAAGAAAGGTCTTTACTCGCTGGAATTTAAAAGGTTATCATATCAAAAGGGCTGGTACTCACTGGAGTTTAAAGGGTTAACATAAGAAATGTCTGTACTCGCTGGAGTTTAAAGGGTTAAAATAAGAAATGTCTGTACTCGCTGGAGTTTAAAAGGTTAACATCTCAAAGGGGCCTGTACTCGCTGCAGTTTAAAAGGATAACATATGAAAGGGGCCTGTACTCGCTGAAGTTTAAAATGTTAAAATCTCAAATGGGCCTGTACTATCTGGAGTTGAACATGTTAACATATGAAATGGGGCTGTACTCGCTGGAGCTTAAAAGGTTAACATATGAAAGGGGCCTGTACTCGCTGGAGTGTAAAGGGTTAACATATGAAAGGCCATGAATCGCTGTTGTTTACAAGGTTAAAATCTGAAAGGGGCCTGTACTCGCAGGAGTTTCAAATGTTAACCTATGAAGCGACCCTGTAATCGCCCTTTGGTTTGAAAGGTTAACATATGAAAGGGGCCTGCACTCGCTGGAGTTTAAAAATTAACATATGAAAGGGGCCTGTACTCGAAGGAGTTTCAAAGGTTAACATATGAAATGGGCCTGTGCTCGCTGGGGTTTAAAAGGTTAACATATGAAAGGGGCCTGTACTCGCTGGAGTTTAAAATGTTAAAATCTCAAATGTGCCTGTACTATCTGGAGTTTAAAAGGTTAACATCTCAAAGGGGCTTGTACTTGATGGAGTTCAAAGGGTTAACATAAGAAAGTTCTGTACTCGCTGGAGTTTAAAAGTTTAAGATACGAAAGGGGCCTGAACTCACTGGAGTTTAAAAGGTTAGCATCTCAAAGGGGCTGTACTCGCTGGAGCTTAAAAGGTTAACATCACAAAGGGGCCTATACTCGCTGGAGTTTAAAAGGTTAACATCTCAAAGTGTCCTGTACTCGCTGGAATTTAAATGGTTAACATATGAAAGGGGCCTGTACTTGCTGGAGTTTAAAAGGTTAACATCTCAAAGGGGCCTGTATTCGCTGGAGTTTAAAAGGTTAACATATGAAAGGCGCTTGTATTCGATGGAGTTTAAAGAGTTAACATAAGAAAGGTCTTTACTCGCTGGAATTTAAAAGGTTATCATCTCAAAGGGGCTTGTACTCGCTGGAGTTTAAAATGTTAACATATGAAAGGGGCCTGTACTCGCTGGAGTTTAAAAATTAACATACGAAAGGTACCTGTCCTCGCTGGAGTTTAAAAGGTTAACATCTCAAAGGCGCTTGTATTCGATGGAGTTTAAAGGGTTAACATAAGAAAGGTCTGTACACGCTGGAGTTTCAAAGGTTATCATCTTAAAGGGGCCTGTACTCACTGGAGTTTAAAAGGTTAACATATGAAAGAGGCCTGTAGTCGCTGGAGTTTAAAAGTGAACATATGAAAGGGGTTTGTACTGGCTGGAGTTTAAAAGTTTAACGTCTCAATGAGGCTTGTATTCGCTGGAGTTTAAAGGGTTAACATAAGAAAGGACTGTACTCGCTGGAATTTAAAAAGTTATCATGTCAAAGGGGCTTGTACACGCTGCAGTTTAAAGGGTTAACATAAGAAAGTTCTGTACTCGCTGGAGTTTAAAAGTTTAACATACGAAAGGGGCCTGTACTCACTGGAATTTAAAATGTTATCATCTTAAAGGGGCCTGTACTCAATGGAGATTAATAGGTTAACGTACGAAAGGGGCCTGTACTCGCTGGAGTTGAAAAGGTTAACATATGAATAGGGCCTATACTCGCTGGAGTTTAAAAGGTTAACATATGAAAGTGGCTTGTACTCGCTGGAGCTTAAAAGGTTTTGATTTCAAAGGGGCCTGTACTTGCTGGAGTTTAAAAGGTTAACATCTCAAAGTGGCCTGTACTCGCTGGAGTTTAAAAGGTTAACATATGAAACGGGCCTGTATTCGCTAGAGTTTAAAAGGTTAACATCTCAAAGGGGCCTGTACTCCCTGGAGTTCAAAAGGTTAACATCTCAAAGTGTCCTGTACTCACTGGAGTTTAAAAGGATAATATTTCAAAGGGGCCTGTTCTTGCTGCAGTTTATATGGTTAACATCTCAAAGGGGCTTGTACTCGCTAGGAGTTTAAAGGGTTAACATAAGAAAGGTATGTACTCGCTGTAATTTAAAAGGTTATCATCTCAAAGGTGCTTGTACTCGCTGGAGTTTAAAGGGTTAACATATGAAAGTGGCCTGTACTCGCTGGAGTTTAAAAGCTTAACATATGAAAGGGGCCTGTACTCGCTGGAGTTTAAAATGTTAAAATCTCAAATGGGCCTGTACTATCTGGAGTTGAACATGTTAACATATGAAATGGGCCTGTACCCGCTAGAGCTTAAAAGTTTAACATATGAAAGGGGCCTGTAGTCGCTGGAGTGTAAAGGGTTAACAGATGAAAGGCCATGAATCGCTGTTGTTTACAAGGTTAAAATCTGAAAGGGGCCTGTACTCGCAGGAGTTTCAAAGTTTAACCTATGAAGGGACCCTGTAATCGCCCTTTGGTTTAAAAGGTTAACATATGAAAGGGGCCTGCACTCGCTGGAGTTTAAAAATTAACATATGAAAGGGGCCTGTGCTCGCTGGGGTTTAAAAGGTTAACATATGAAAGGGGCCTGCACTCGCTGGAGTTTAGAAGGTTAACATATGAAAGGCGCTTGTATTCGATGGAGTTTAAAGGGTTAACATAAGAAAGGTCTTTACTCGCTGGAATTTAAAAGGTTATCATCTCAAAGGGGCTTGTACTCACTGGAGTTTAAAGGGTTAAAATAAGAAATGTCTGTACTCGCTGGAGTTTAAAAGGTTTAACATCTCAAAGGGGCCTGTACTCGCTGGAGTTTAAAAGGTTAACATATGAAAGGGGACTGTAATCGATGGAGTTTAAAGGGTTAACATAAGAAATGTCTGTATTCGTTGGAATTTAAAAGGTTATCATATCAAAGGGGCTTGTACTCACTGGAGTTTAAAGGGTTAAAATAAGAAATGTCTGTACTCGCTGGAGTTTAAAGGGTTAAAATAAGAAATGTCTGTACTCGCTGGAGTTTAAAAGGTTAACATCTCAAAGGGGCCTGTACTCGCTGGAGTTTAAAAGGTTAACATAAGAAAGTTCTGTACTCGCTGGAGTTTAAAAGTTTAACATACGAAAGGGGCCTGTACTCACTGGAATTTAAAATGTTATCATCTTAAAGGGGCCTGTACTCACTGGAGTTTAATAGGTTAACGTACGAAAGGGGCCTGTACTTGCTACATTTTAAATGGTTAACATCTCAAAAGGGCTTGTACTCACTGGAGTTTAAAGTGTTAACATAAGAAAGGTCTGTACTCGCTCGAATATAAAAGGTTAACATATGAAAGGGGCCTGAACTCTCCAGAGTTTAAAAGGTCAACATCTCAAAGGGGCTTGTACTCGCTGGAGTTTAAAAGGTTAACATCTCAAAGGGTCCTGAACTCGCTGGAGTTTAAAAGGTTAATATTTCGAAGGGGCCAGTTCTTGCTGGAGTTTAAAAGGTCAACATCTCAAAGGGGCTTGTACTCGCTTGGAGTTTAAAGGGTTAACATAAGAAAGGTCCGTACTCGCTGGAATTTAAAAGGTTATCATCTCAAAGGGGCTTGTACTCGCTGGAGTTTAAAGGGTTAACATAAGAAAGGGTATTCTCGCTGGAGTTTAAAAGGTTAAGATATGAAAGTGGCCTCCACTCGCTGGAGCTTAAAAGGTTAAAATCTCAAAGGGGCCAGTACTCGCTGGAGTTTAAAAGGTTAACATTTGAAAGGGGCCTGTACTTGCTGGAGTTTAAAAGGTTAACATCACAAAGGGGCCTATACTCGCTGGAGTTTAAAAGGTTAACATCACAAAGCGGCCAGTACTCTCTGGAGTTTCAAAGGTTAGCATATGAAAGGGGCCTGTGCTCGCTGGGGTTTAAAAATTAACAGATGAAAGGTACCTGTACTCGCTGGAGTTTAAAATGTTAACATCTCAAAGGCGCTTGTATTCGATGGAGTTTAAAGGGTTAACATAAGAAATGTCTGTATTCGTTGGAATTTAAAAGGCTATCATATCAAAAGGGCTTGTACTCACTGGAGTTTAAAGGGTTAACATAAGAAATGTCTGTACTCGCTGGAGTTTAAAGGGTTAAAATAAGAAATGTCTGTACTCGCTGGAGTTTAAAAGGTTAACATCTCAAAGGGGCCTGTACTCGCTGGAGTTTAAAATGTTAAAATC
This sequence comes from Hemitrygon akajei, assembly GCF_048418815.1. Classification (NCBI taxonomy): domain Eukaryota; kingdom Metazoa; phylum Chordata; class Chondrichthyes; order Myliobatiformes; family Dasyatidae; genus Hemitrygon; species Hemitrygon akajei. The sequence continues at coordinate 96,016,767 of NC_133138.1, read as the reverse complement.
TCAAATGGGCCTGTACTCACTGGAGTTTAATAGGTTAACATATGAAAGAGGCCTGTAGTCGCTGGAGTTTTTTAAGTGAACATATGAAAGGGGTTTGAACTGGCTGGAGTTTAAAAGTTTAACGTCTCAAAGAGGCTTGTACTCGCTGGAGTTTAATAGGTTAACGTACGAAAGGGGCCTGTACTTGCTGCATTTTAAATGGTTAACGTCTCAAAAGGGCTTGTACTCACTGGAGTTTAAAGTGTTAACATAAGAAGGGTCTGTACTCGCTCGAATTTAAAAGGTTAACATATGAAAGGGGCCTGAACTCACTGGAGTTTAAAAGGTTAGCATCTCAAAGGGGCTGTACTCGCTGGTGTTTAAAAGGTTAACATCTCAAAGGGTCCTGAACTCGCTGGAGTTTAAAAGGTTAATATTTCAAAGGGGCCAGTTCTTGCTGGAGTTTAAAAGGTCAACATCTCAAAGGGGCTTGTACTCGCTTGGAGTTTAAAGGGTTAACATAAGAAAGGTCCGTACTCGCTGGAATTTAAAAGGTTATCATCTCAAAGGGGCTTGTACTCGCTGGAGTTTAAAGGGTTAACATAAGAAAGGGTATTCTCGCTGGATTTTAAAAGGTTAAGATATGAAAGTGGCCTCCACTCGCTGGAGCTTAAAAGGTTAAAATCTCAAAGGGGCCAGTAGTCGCTGGAGTTTAAAAGGTTAACATTTGAAAGGGTCCTGTGCTCGCTGGGGTTTAAAAGGTTAACATATGAAAGGGGCCTGTACTCGCTGGAGTTTAAAAATTAACAGATGAAAGGTACCTGTATTCGCTGGAGTTTAAAATGTTAACATCTCAAAGGCGCTTGTATTCGATGGAGTTTAAAGGGTTAACATAAGAAAGGTCTTTACTCGCTGGAATTTAAAAGGTTATCATCTCAAAGGGGCTTGTACTCACTGGCGTTTAAAGGGTTAACATAAGAAATGTCTGAACTCGCTGCAGTTTATAAGGTTTAACATCTCAAAGGGGCCTGTACTCGCTGGAGTTTAAAAGGTTATCATATGAAAGGCGCTTGTATTCGATGGAGTTTAAAGGGTTAACATAAGAAAGGTCTTTACTCGCTGGAATTTAAAAGGTTATCATATCAAAAGGGCTGGTACTCACTGGAGTTTAAAGGGTTAACATAAGAAATGTCTGTACTCGCTGGAGTTTAAAGGGTTAAAATAAGAAATGTCTGTACTCGCTGGAGTTTAAAAGGTTAACATCTCAAAGGGGCCTGTACTCGCTGCAGTTTAAAAGGATAACATATGAAAGGGGCCTGTACTCGCTGAAGTTTAAAATGTTAAAATCTCAAATGGGCCTGTACTATCTGGAGTTGAACATGTTAACATATGAAATGGGGCTGTACTCGCTGGAGCTTAAAAGGTTAACATATGAAAGGGGCCTGTACTCGCTGGAGTGTAAAGGGTTAACATATGAAAGGCCATGAATCGCTGTTGTTTACAAGGTTAAAATCTGAAAGGGGCCTGTACTCGCAGGAGTTTCAAATGTTAACCTATGAAGCGACCCTGTAATCGCCCTTTGGTTTGAAAGGTTAACATATGAAAGGGGCCTGCACTCGCTGGAGTTTAAAAATTAACATATGAAAGGGGCCTGTACTCGAAGGAGTTTCAAAGGTTAACATATGAAATGGGCCTGTGCTCGCTGGGGTTTAAAAGGTTAACATATGAAAGGGGCCTGTACTCGCTGGAGTTTAAAATGTTAAAATCTCAAATGTGCCTGTACTATCTGGAGTTTAAAAGGTTAACATCTCAAAGGGGCTTGTACTTGATGGAGTTCAAAGGGTTAACATAAGAAAGTTCTGTACTCGCTGGAGTTTAAAAGTTTAAGATACGAAAGGGGCCTGAACTCACTGGAGTTTAAAAGGTTAGCATCTCAAAGGGGCTGTACTCGCTGGAGCTTAAAAGGTTAACATCACAAAGGGGCCTATACTCGCTGGAGTTTAAAAGGTTAACATCTCAAAGTGTCCTGTACTCGCTGGAATTTAAATGGTTAACATATGAAAGGGGCCTGTACTTGCTGGAGTTTAAAAGGTTAACATCTCAAAGGGGCCTGTATTCGCTGGAGTTTAAAAGGTTAACATATGAAAGGCGCTTGTATTCGATGGAGTTTAAAGAGTTAACATAAGAAAGGTCTTTACTCGCTGGAATTTAAAAGGTTATCATCTCAAAGGGGCTTGTACTCGCTGGAGTTTAAAATGTTAACATATGAAAGGGGCCTGTACTCGCTGGAGTTTAAAAATTAACATACGAAAGGTACCTGTCCTCGCTGGAGTTTAAAAGGTTAACATCTCAAAGGCGCTTGTATTCGATGGAGTTTAAAGGGTTAACATAAGAAAGGTCTGTACACGCTGGAGTTTCAAAGGTTATCATCTTAAAGGGGCCTGTACTCACTGGAGTTTAAAAGGTTAACATATGAAAGAGGCCTGTAGTCGCTGGAGTTTAAAAGTGAACATATGAAAGGGGTTTGTACTGGCTGGAGTTTAAAAGTTTAACGTCTCAATGAGGCTTGTATTCGCTGGAGTTTAAAGGGTTAACATAAGAAAGGACTGTACTCGCTGGAATTTAAAAAGTTATCATGTCAAAGGGGCTTGTACACGCTGCAGTTTAAAGGGTTAACATAAGAAAGTTCTGTACTCGCTGGAGTTTAAAAGTTTAACATACGAAAGGGGCCTGTACTCACTGGAATTTAAAATGTTATCATCTTAAAGGGGCCTGTACTCAATGGAGATTAATAGGTTAACGTACGAAAGGGGCTTGTACTCGCTGGAGTTGAAAAGGTTAACATATGAATAGGGCCTATACTCGCTGGAGTTTAAAAGGTTAACATATGAAAGTGGCTTGTACTCGCTGGAGCTTAAAAGGTTTTGATTTCAAAGGGGCCTGTACTTGCTGGAGTTTAAAAGGTTAACATCTCAAAGTGGCCTGTACTCGCTGGAGTTTAAAAGGTTAACATATGAAACGGGCCTGTATTCGCTAGAGTTTAAAAGGTTAACATCTCAAAGGGGCCTGTACTCCCTGGAGTTCAAAAGGTTAACATCTCAAAGTGTCCTGTACTCACTGGAGTTTAAAAGGATAATATTTCAAAGGGGCCTGTTCTTGCTGCAGTTTATATGGTTAACATCTCAAAGGGGCTTGTACTCGCTAGGAGTTTAAAGGGTTAACATAAGAAAGGTATGTACTCGCTGTAATTTAAAAGGTTATCATCTCAAAGGTGCTTGTACTCGCTGGAGTTTAAAGGGTTAACATATGAAAGTGGCCTGTACTCGCTGGAGTTTAAAAGCTTAACATATGAAAGGGGCCTGTACTCGCTGGAGTTTAAAATGTTAAAATCTCAAATGGGCCTGTACTATCTGGAGTTGAACATGTTAACATATGAAATGGGCCTGTACCCGCTAGAGCTTAAAAGTTTAACATATGAAAGGGGCCTGTAGTCGCTGGAGTGTAAAGGGTTAACAGATGAAAGGCCATGAATCGCTGTTGTTTACAAGGTTAAAATCTGAAAGGGGCCTGTACTCGCAGGAGTTTCAAAGTTTAACCTATGAAGGGACCCTGTAATCGCCCTTTGGTTTAAAAGGTTAACATATGAAAGGGGCCTGCACTCGCTGGAGTTTAAAAATTAACATATGAAAGGGGCCTGTGCTCGCTGGGGTTTAAAAGGTTAACATATGAAAGGGGCCTGCACTCGCTGGAGTTTAGTAGGTTAACATATGAAAGGCGCTTGTATTCGATGGAGTTTAAAGGGTTAACATAAGAAAGGTCTTTACTCGCTGGAATTTAAAAGGTTATCATCTCAAAGGGGCTTGTACTCACTGGAGTTTAAAGGGTTAAAATAAGAAATGTCTGTACTCGCTGGAGTTTAAAAGGTTTAACATCTCTAAGGGGCCTGTACTCGCTGGAGTTTAAAAGGTTAACATATGAAAGGGGACTGTAATCGATGGAGTTTAAAGGGTTAACATAAGAAATGTCTGTATTCGTTGGAATTTAAAAGTTTATCATATCAAAGGGGCTTGTACTCACTGGAGTTTAAAGGGTCAACATAAGAAATGTCTGTACTCGCTGGAGTTTAAAGGGTTATCATCTCAAAGGAGCCAGTACTCGCTGGAGTTTAAAAGGTTTTGATTTCAAAGGGGCCTGTACTCGCTGGAGTTTAAAAGGTTAACATCTCAAAGGGGCCTGTACTCGCTGCAGTTTAAAAGGTTAACATATGAAAGGGGCCTGTACTCGCTGGAGTCTAAAATGTTAAAATCTCAAATGGGCCTGTACTATCTGGAGTTGAACATGTTAACATATGAAATGGGCCTGTACTCGCTGGAGCTTAAAAGGTTAACATATGAAAGGGGTCTGTACTCGCTGGAGTGTAAAGGGTTAACATATGAAAGGCCATGAATCGCTGTTGTTTACAAGGTTAAAATCTGAAAGGGGCCTGTAATCGCAGGAGTTTCAAAGGTTAACCTATGAAGGGACCCTGTAATCGCCCTTTGGTTTAAACGGTTAACATATGAAAGGGGCCTGCACTCGCTGGAGTTTAAAAATTAACATATGAAAGGGGCCTGTACTCGCAGGAGTTTCAAAGGTTAACATATGAAATGGGCCTGTGCTCGCTGGGGTTTAAAAGGTTAACATATGAAAGGGGCCTGTACTCGCTGGAGTTTAAAATGTAACATATGAAAGGGGCCTGTACTCTCTGGAGTTTAAAAGGTTAACATCTCAAAGGGGCTTGTACTTGATGGAGTTTAAAGGGTTAACATTAGAAAGGTCTGTACTCGCTGGAATTTAAAAGGTTATCATCTCAAAGGGGCTTGTACACGCTGGAGTTTAAAGGGTTAACATAAGAAATGTCTGTACTCGCTGGAGTTTCAAAGGTTATCATCTTAAAGGGGCCTGTACTCACTGGAGTTTAAAAGGTTAACATATGAAAGAGGCCTGTAGTCGCTGGAGTTTAAAAGTGAACATATGAAAGGGGTTTGTACTGGCTGGAGTTTAAAAGTTTAACGTCTCAATGAGGCTTGTACTCGCTGGAGTTTAAAGGGTTAACATAAGAAAGTTCTGTACTCGCTGGAGTTTAAAAGTTTAACATACGAAAGGGGCCTGTACTCACTGGAATTTAAAATGTTATCATCTTAAAGGGGCCTGTACTCACTGGAGATTAATAGGTTAACGTACGAAAGGGGCCTGTACTCGCTGGAGTTGAAAAGGTTAACATATGAAAAGGGCCTATACTCGCTGGGGTTTAAAAGGTTAACATATGAAAAGGGCCTGTACTCGCTGGAGTTTAAAAGGTTAACATATGAAAGTGGCTTGTACTCGCTGCAGCTTAAATGGTTTTGATTTCAAAGGGGCCTGTACTTGCTGGAGTTTAAAAGGTTTTGATTTCAAAGGGGCCTGTACTTGCTGGAGTTTAAAAGGTTAACATATCAATGTGGCCTGTACTCGCTGGAGTTTAAAAGGTTTACATATGAAAGGGGCCTGTATTCGCTAGAGTTTAAAAGTTTAACATCTCAAAGGGGCCTGTACTCCCTGCAGTTCAAAAGTTTAACATCTCAAAGTGTCCTGTACTCACTGGAGTTTAAAAGGATAATATTTCAAAGGGGCCTGTTCTTGCTGGAGTTTATATGGTTAACATCTCAAAGGGGCTTGTACTCGCTAGGAGTTTAAAGGGTTAACATAAGAAAGGTACGTACTCGCTGTAATTTAAAAGGTTATCATCTCAAAGGGGCTTGTACTCGCTGGAGTTTATAGGGTTAACATATGAAAGTGGCCTGTACTCGCTGGAGTTTAAAAGGTTAACATATGAAAGGGGCCTGTACTCGCTGGAGTTTAAAAGGTTAACATCACAAAGGGGCCTGTACTCACTGCAGGTTAAAAGGTTAACATATGAAAGGGGCCTGTACTCGCTGGAGTGTAAAGGGTTAACAGATGAAAGGCCATGAATCGCTGTTGTTTACAAGGTTAAAATCTGAAAGGGGCCTGTACTCGCAGGAGTTTCAAATTTTAACCTATGAAGGGACCCTGTAATCGCCCTTTGGTTTAAAAGGTTAAGATATGAAAGGGGCCTGCACTCGCTGGAGTTTAAAAATTAACATATGAAAGGGGCCTGTGCTCGCTGGGGTTTAAAAGGTTAACATATGCAAGGGGCCTGTACTCGCTGGAGTTTAAAATTTAACATATGAAAGGGGCCTGTACTCTCTGGAGTTTAAAAGGTTAACATCTCAAAGGGGCTTGTACTTGATGGAGTTTAAAGGGTTAACATAAGAAAGGTCTGTACTCGCTGGAATTTAAAAGGTTATCATCTCAAAGGGGCTTGTACTCGCTGGAGTTTAAAGGGTTAACATAAGAAATGTCTGTACTCGCTGGAGTTTCAAAGGTTATCATCTTAAAGGGGCCTGTACTCACTGGAGTTTAATAGGTTAACGTACGAAAGGGGCCTGTACTCGCTGCATTTTAAATGGTTAACATCTCAAAAGGGCTTTTACTCACTGGAGCTTAAAGTGTTAACATAAGAAAGGTCTGTACTCGCTGGTGTTTAAAAGGTTAACATCTCAAAGGGTCCTGAACTCGCTGGAGTTTTAAAGGTTAATATTTCAAAGGGGCCAGTTCTTGCTGGAGTTTAAAAGGTCAACATCTCAAAGGGGCTTGTACTTGCTAGGAGTTTAAAGGGTTAACATAAGAAAGGTCCGTACTCGCTGGAATTTAAAAGGTTATCATCACAAAGGGGCTTGTACTCGCTGGAGTTTAAAGGGTTAACATAAGAAAGGTCCGTACTCGCTGGAATTTAAAAGGTTATCATCTCAAAGGGGCTTGTACTCGCTGGAGTTTTAAAGGTTAAGATATGAAAGGGGCCTGTACTCGCTGGAGATTAAAATGTGAACATATGACAGTGGCTTGTACTCGGGGGAGCTTAAAAGGTTAAAATCTCAAAGGGGCCAGTACTTGCTGGAGGTTAAAAGGTTAACATCACAAAGGGGCCTATACTCGCTGGAGTTTAAAAGGTTAACATCTCAAAGTGGCCTGTACTCGGTGGAATTTAAAAGGTTAACATATGAAAGGGGCCTGTACTCGCTGGAGTTTAAAAGGTTAACATCTCAAAGGGGCATGTACTCGCTAGGAGTTTAAAGGGTTAACATAAGAAAGGTATGTACTCACTGGAATTTAAAAGGTTATCATCTCAAAGGGGCTTGTACACGCTGGAGTTTAAAGGGTTAACATAAGAAATGTCTGTACTCGCTGGAGTTTCAAAGGTTATCATCTTAAAGGGGCCTGTACTCACTGGAGTTTAAAAGGTTAACATATGAAAGAGGCCTGTAGTCGCTGGAGCTTAAAAGTGAATATATGAAAGGGGTTTGTACTGGCTGGAGTTTAAAAGTTTAACTTCTCAAAGAGGCTTGTACACGCTGCAGTTTAAAGGGTTAACATAAGAAAGTTCTGTACTCGCTGGAGTTTAAAAGTTTAACATACGAAAGGGGCCTGTACTCACTGGAATTTAAAATGTTATCATCTTAAAGGGGCCTGTACTCACTGGAGTTTAATAGGTTAACGTACGAAAGGGGCCTGTACTCGCTGCATTTTAAATGGTTAACGTCTCAAAAGGGCTTGTACTCACTGGAGTTTAGCGGCCTGTACTCGCTGGAGTTTAAAAGGTTAACATCTCAAAGTGGCCTGTACTCGCTGGAGTATAAAAGGTTAACATATGAAATGGGCCTGTACTCGCTGGAGTTTAAAAGGTTATCATCTTAAAGGGGCCTGTACTCACTGCAGTTTAAAAGGTTAACATATGAAAGAGGCCTGTAGTCGCAGGAGTTTAAAAGTGAACATATGAAAGGGGTTTCTACAGGCTGGAGTTAAAAAGTTTAACGTCTCAAAGAGGCTTGTACTCGCTGGAGTTTAAAGGGTTAACATAAGAAAGGACTGTACTCGCTGGAATTTAAAAAGCTATCATGTCAAAGGGGCTTGTACACGCTGCAGTTTATAGGGTTAACATAAGAAAGTTCTTAACTCGCTGGAGTTTAAAAGTTTAACATACGAAAGGGGACTGTACTCACTGGAGTTTAATAGGTTAACGTACGAAAGGGGCCTGTACTCGCTGCATTTTAAATGGTTAACGTCTCAAAAGGGCTTTTACTCACTGGAGTTTAAAATGTTAACATAAGAAAGGTCTGTACTCGCTGGTGTTTAAAAGGTTAACATCTCAAAGGGTCCTGAACTCGCTGGAGTTTTAAAGGTTAATATTTCAAAGGGGCCAGTTCTTGCTGGAGTTTAAAAGGTCAACATCTCAAAGGGGCTTGTACTCGCTAGGAGTTTAAAGGGTTAACATAAGAAAGGTCCGTACTCGCTGGAATTTAAAAGGTTATCATCACAAAGGGGCTTGTACTCGCTGGAGTTTAAAGGGTTAACATAAGAAAGGTCCGTACTCGCTGGAATTTAAAAGGTTATCATCTCAAAGGGGCTTGTACTCGCTGGAGTTTTAAAGGTTAAGATATGAAAGGGGCCTGTACTCGCTGGAGATTAAAATGTGAACATATGACAGTGGCTTGTACTCGGGGGAGCTTAAAAGGTTAAAATCTCAAAGGGGCCAGTACTTGCTGGAGTTTAAAAGGTTAACATCACAAAGGGGCCTATACTCGCTGGAGTTTAAAAGGTTAACATCTCAAAGTGGCCTGTACTCGGTGGAATTTAAAAGGTTAACATCTCAAAGGGGCATGTACTCGCTAGGAGTTTAAAGGGTTAACATAAGAAAGGTATGTACTCACTGGAATTTAAAAGGTTATCATCTCAAAGGGGCTTGTACACGCTGGAGTTTAAAGGGTTAACATAAGAAATGTCTGTACTCGCTGGAGTTTAAAAGTTTAACATACGAAAGGGGCCTGTACTCGCTGGAGTTTAAAATGTTATCATCTTAAAGGGGCCTGTACTCACTGGAGATTAATAGGTTAACGTACGAAAGGGGCCTGTACTCGCTGGAGTTGAAAAGGTTAACATATGAAAAGGGCCTATACTCGCTGGGGTTTAAAAGGTTAACATATGAAAAGGGCCTGTACTCGCTGGAGTTTAAAAGGTTAACATATGAAAGTGGCTTGTACTCGCTGCAGCTTAAATGGTTTTGATTTCAAAGGGGCCTGTACTTGCTGGAGTTTAAAAGGTTTTGATTTCAAAGGGGCCTGTACTTGCTGGAGTTTAAAAGGTTAACATATCAATGTGGCCTGTACTCGCTGGAGTTTAAAAGGTTAACATATGAAAGGGGCCTGTATTCGCTAGAGTTTAAAAGGTTAACATCTCAAAGGGGCCTGTACTCCCTGCAGTTCAAAAGTTTAACATCTTAAAGTGTCCTGTACTCACTGGAGTTTAAAAGGATAATATTTCAAAGGGGCCTGTTCTTGCTGGAGTTTATATGGTTAACATCTCAAAGGGGCTTGTACTCGCTAGGAGTTTAAAGGGTTAACATAAGAAAGGTACGTACTCGCTGTAATTTAAAAGGTTATCATCTCAAAGGGGCTTGTACTCGCTGGAGATTAAAGGGTTAACATATGAAAGTGGCCTGTACTCGCTGGAGTTTAAAAGCTTAACATATGAAAGTGGCCTGTACTCGCTGGAGTTTAAAAGGTTAACATGACAAAGGGGCCAGTACTCACTGCAGTTTAAAAGGTTAACATATGAAAGGGGCCTGTACTCGCTGGAGTGTAAAGGGTTAACAGATGAAAGGCCATGAATCGCTGTTGTTTACAAGGTTAAAATCTGAAAGGGGCCTGTACTCGCAGGAGTTTCAAATTTTAACCTATGAAGGGACCCTGTAATCGCCCTTTGGTTTAAAAGGTTAAGATATGAAAGGGGCCTGCACTCGCTGGAGTTTAAAAATTAACATATGAAAGGGGCCTGTGCTCGCTGGGGTTTAAAAGGTTAACATATGCAAGGGGCCTGTACTCGCTGGAGTTTAAAATTTAACATATGAAAGGGGCCTGTATTCTCTGGAGTTTAAAAGGTTAACATCTCAAAGGGGCTTGTACTTGATGGAGTTTAAAGGGTTAACATAAGAAAGGTCTGTACTCGCTGGAATTTAAAAGGTTATCATCTCAAAGGGGCTTGTACTCGCTGGAGTTTAAAGGGTTAACATAAGAAATGTCTGTACTCGCTGGAGTTTCAAAGGTTATCACCTTAAAGGGGCCTGTACTCACTGGAGTTTAAAAGGTTAACATATGAAAGAGGCCTGTAGTCGCTGGAGCTTAAAAGTGAATATATGAAAGGGGTTTGTACTGGCTGGAGTTTAAAAGTTTAACGTCTCAAAGAGGCTTGCACTCGCTGGAGTTTAAAGGGTTAACATAAGAAAGGACTGTACTCGCTGGAATTTAAAAAGTTATCATGTCAAAGGTGCTTGTACACGCTGCAGATTAAAGGGTTAACATAAGAAAGTTCTGTACTCGCTGGAGTTTAAAAGTTTAACATACGAAAGGGGCCTGTACTCACTGGAATTTAAAATGTTATCATCTTAAAGGGGGCTGTACTCACTGGAGTTTAATAGGTTAACGTACGAAAGGGGCCTGTACTCGCTGCATTTTAAATGGTTAACGTCTCAAAAGGGCTTGTACTCACTGGAGTTTAGCGGCCTGTACTCGCTGGAGTTTAAAAGGTTAACATCTCAAAGTGGCCTGTACTCGCTGGAGTATAAAAGGTTAACATATGAAATGGGCCTGTACTCGCTGGAGTTTAAAAGGTTATCATCTTAAAGGGGCCTGTACTCACTGCAGTTTAAAAGGTTAACATATGAAAGAGGCCTGTAGTCGCTGGAGTTTAAAAGTGAACATATGAAAGGGGTTTCTACAGGCTGGAGTTAAAAAGTTTAACGTCTCAAAGAGGCTTGTACTCGCTGGAGTTTAAAGGGTTAACATAAGAAAGGACTGTACTCGCTGGAATTTAAAAAGCTATCATGTCAAAGGGGCTTGTACACGCTGCAGTTTATAGGGTTAACATAAGAAAGTTCTTAACTCGCTGGAGTTTAAAAGTTTAACATACGAAAGGGGACTGTACTCACTGGAGTTTAATAGGTTAACGTACGAAAGGGGCCTGTACTCGCTGCATTTTAAATGGTTAACGTCTCAAAAGGGCTTTTACTCACTGGAGTTTAAAGTGTTAACATAAGAAAGGTCTGTACTCGCTGGTGTTTAAAAGGTTAGCATCTCAAAGGGTCCTGAACTCGCTGGAGATTTAAAGGTTAATATTTCAAAGGGGCCAGTTCTTGCTGGAGTTTAACAGGTCAACATCTCAAAGGAGCTTGTACTCGCTAGGAGTTTAAAGGGTTAACATAAGAAAGGTCCGTACTCGCTGGAATTTAAAAGGTTATCATCACAAAGGGGCTTGTACTCGCTGGAGTTTAAAGGGTTAACATAAGAAAGGTCCGTACTCGCTGGAATTTAAAAGGTTATCAACTCAAAGGGGCTTGTACTCGCTGGAGTTTTAAAGGTTAAGATATGAAAGGGGCCTGTACTCGCTGGAGATTAAAATGTGAACATATGACAGTGGCTTGTACTCGGGGGAGCTTAAAAGGTTAAAATCTCAAAGGGGCCAGTACTTGCTGGAGTTTAAAAGGTTAACATCACAAAGGGGCCTATACTCGCTGGAGTTTAAAAGGTTAACATCTCAAAGTGGCCTGTACTCGGTGGAATTTAAAAGGTTAACATATGAAAGGGGCCTGTACTCGCTGGAGTTTAAAAGGTTAACATCTCAAAGGGGCATGTACTCGCTAGGAGTTTAAAGGGTTAACATAAGAAAGGTATGTACTCACTGGAATTTAAAAGGTTATCATCTGAAAGGGGCTTGTACTCGCTGGAGTTTAAAGGGTTAACATAAGAAAGGGTGTACTCGCTGGAGTTTAAAAGGTTAACATCTCAAAGTGGCCTGTACTCGCTGGAGTTTATAAGGTTAACATCTCAAAGGGGCCTGTATTCGCTGGAGTTTAAAAGGTTAACATACGAAAGGGGCCTGTACTCACTGGAATTTAAAATGTTATCATTTTAAAGGGGCCTGTACTCACTGGAGTTTAATAGGTTAACGTACGAAAGGGGCCTGTACTAGCTGCAGTTTAAATGGTTAACTTCTCAAAAGGGCTTGTACTCACTGGATTTAAAGTGTTAACATAAGAAAGGTATGTACTCGCTCGAATTTAAAAGGTTAACATATGAAAGGGGCCTGAACTCACTGGAGTTTAAAAGGTTAACATCTCAAAGGGGCTGTACTCGCTGGAGTTTAAAAGGTTAACATCTCAAAGGGTCCTGTACGCGCTGGAGTTTAAAAGGTTAATATTTCAACGGGACCTGTTCTTGCTGGAGTTTTAAAGGTCAACATCTCAAAGGGGCTTGTACTCGCTAGGAGTTTAAAGGGTTAACATAATAAAGGTCCGTACTCGCTGGAATTTAAAAGGTTATCATCTCAAAGGGGCTTGTACTCGCTGAAGTTTAAAGGGTTAACATACATATGAAAAGGGCCTGTACTCGTTGGATATTAAAATGTGAACATATGACAGTGGCTTGTACTCGCTGGAGCTTAAAAGGTTAAAATATCAAAGGGGCCAGTACTCGCTGGAGTTTAAAAAGTTAACATCTCAAAGTGGCCTGTACTCGCTGGAGTTTAAAAGGTTAACATATGAAAGGGGCCTGTACTCGCTGGAGTTTAAAAGGTTAACATCTCAAAGGGTCCTGTATTTGCTGGAGTTTAAAAGGTTAACATATGAAAAGAGCCTTTACTCGCGGGAGATTAAAATGTGAACATATGAAAGTGGCTTGTACTCGCTGGAGCTTAAAAGGTTAAAATCTCAAAGGGTCCTTTAATCGCTGGAGTTTAAAAGGTTAACATCTCAAAGTGGCCTGTACTCACTGGAGTTTAAAAGGTTAACATATGAAAGGGGCCTGTACTCGCTGGAGTTTAAAAGGTTAACATCTTAAAGGGGCCTGTACTCACTGGAGTTTAAAAGGTTAACATATGAAAGAGGCCTGTAGTCGCTGGAGTTTAAAAGTGAACATATGAAAGGGGTTTGTACTGGCTGGAGTTTAAATGTTTAACGTCTCAAAGAGGCTTGTACTCGCTGGAGTTTAAAGGGTTAACATAAGAAAGTGGCCTGTACTCGCTGGAGTTTACAAGCTTAACATATGAAAGGGGCCTGTACTCGCTGGAGTTTAAAAGGTTAACATCACAAAGGGGCCTGTACTCACTGCAGTTTAAAAGGTTAACTATGAAAGGGGCCTGTACTCGCTGGAGTTTAAAATGTTAAAATCTCAAATGGGCCTGTACTATCTGGAGTTGAACATGTTAACATATGAAATGGGCCTGTACCCGCTAGAGCTTAAAAGTTTAACATATGAAAGGGGCCTGTAGTAGCTGGAGTGTAAAGGGTTAACAGATGAAAGGCCATGAATCGCTGTTGTTTACAAGGTTAAAATCTGAAAGGGGCCTGTACTCGCAGGAGTTTCAAAGTTTAACCTATGAAGGGACACTGTAATCGCCCTTTGGTTTAAAAGGTTAACATATGAAAGGGGCCTGCACTTGCTGGAGTTTAAAAATTAACATATGAAAGGGGCCTGTGCTCGCTGGGGTTTAAAAGGTTAACATATGAAAGGGGCCTGCACTCGCTGGAGTTTAGAAGGTTAACATATGAAAGGCGCTTGTATTCGATGGAGTTTAAAGGGTTAACATAAGAAAGGTCTTTACTCGCTGTAATTTAAAAGGTTATCATCTCAAAGGGGCTTGTACTCACTGGAGTTTAAAGGGTTAAAATAAGAAATGTCTGTACTCGCTGGAGTTTAAAAGGTTTAACATCTCAAAGGGGCCTGTACTCGCTGGAGTTTAAAAGGTTAACATATGAAAGGGTACTGTACTCGATGGAGTTTAAAGGGTTAACATAAGAAATGTCTGTATTCGTTGGAATTTAAAAGGTTATCATATCAAAGGGGCTTGTACTCACTGGAGTTTAAAGGGTCAACATAAGAAATGTCTGTACTCGCTGGAGTTTAAAGGGTTATCATCTCAAAGGAGCCAGTACTCGCTGGAGTTTAAAAGGTTTTGATTTCAAAGGGGCCTGTACTCGCTGGAGTTTAAAAGGTTAACATCTCAAAGGGGCCTGTACTCGCTGCAGTTTAAATGGTTAACATATGAAAGGGGCCTGTACTCGCTGGAGTTTAAAATGTTAAAATCACAAATGGGCCTGTACTATCTGGAGTTGAACATGTTAACATATGAAATGGGCCTGTACTCGCTGGAGCTTAAAAGGTTAACATATGAAAGGGGCCTGTACTCGCTGGAGTGTAAAGGGTTAACATATGAAAGGCCATGAATCGCTGTTGTTTACAAGGTTAAAATCTGAAAGGGGCCTGTACTCGCAGGAGTTTCAAAGTTTAACCTATGAAGGGACCCTGTAATCGCCCTTTGGTTTAAAAGGTTAACATATGAAGGGACCCTGTAATCGCCCTTTGGTTTAAACGGTTAACATATGAAAGGGGCCTGCACTCGCTGGAGTTTAAAAATTAACATATGAAAGGGGCCTGTACTCGCAGGAGTTTCAAAGGTTAACATATGAAATGGGCCTGTGCTCGCTGGGGTTTAAAAGGTTAACATATGAAAGGGGCCTGTACTCGCTGGAGTTTAAAATGTAACATATGAAAGGGGCCTGTACTCTCTGGAGTTTAAAAGGTTAACATCTCAAAGGGTCTTGTACTTGATGGAGTTTAAAGGGTTAACATTAGAAAGGTCTGTACTCGCTGGAATTTAAAAGGTTATCATCTCAAAGGGGCTTGTACACGCTGGAGTTTAAAGGGTTAACATAAGAAATGTCTGTACTCGCTGGAGTTTCAAAGGTTATCATCTTAAAGGGGCCTGTACTCACTGGAGTTTAAAAGGTTAACATATGAAAGAGGCCTGTAGTCGCTGGAGTTTAAAAGTGAACATATGAAAGGGGTTTGTACTGGCTGGAGTTTAAAAGTTTAACGTCTCAATGAGGCTTGTACTCGCTGGAGTTTAAAGGGTTAACATAAGAAAGTTCTGTACTCGCTGGAGTTTAAAAGTTTAACATACGAAAGGGGCCTGTACTCACTGGAATTTAAAATGTTATCATCTTAAAGGGGCCTGTACTCACTGGAGATTAATAGGTTAACGTACGAAAGGGGCCTGTACTCGCTGGAGTTGAAAAGGTTAACATATGAAAAGGGCCTATACTCACTGGGGTTTAAAAGGTTAACATATGAAAAGGGCCTGTACTCGCTGGAGTTTAAAAGGTTAACATATGAAAGTGGCTTGTACTCGCTGGAGTTTAAAGGGTTAACATAAGAAAGTTCTGTACTCACTGGAGTTTAAAAGTTTAACATACGAAAGGGGTCTGTACTCACTGGAATTTAAAATGTTATCATCTTAAAGGGGCCTGTACTCACTGGAGATTAATAGGTTAACGTACGAAAGGGGCCTGTACTCGCTGGAGTTGAAAAGGTTTTGATTTCAAAGGGGACTGTACTTGCTGGAGTTTAAAAGGTTAACATATCAATGTGGCCTGTACTCGCTGGAGTTTAAAAGCTTAACATATGAAAGGGGCCTGTACTCGCTGGAGTTTAAAAGGTTAACATCACAAAGGGGCCTGTACTCACTGCAGTTCAAAAGGTTAACATATGAAATGGGCCTGTACTCGCAAGAGCTTAAAAGTTTAGCATATGAAAGGGGCCTGTACTCGCTGGAGTGTAAAGGGTTAACAGATGAAAGGCCATGAATCGCTGTTGTTTACAAGGTTAAAATCTGAAAGGGGCCTGTACTCGCAGGAGTTTCAATTTTAACCTATGAAGGGACCCTGTAATCGCCCTTTGGTTTAAAAGGTTAAGATATGAAAGGGGCCTGCACTCGCTGGAGTTTAAAAATTAACATATGAAAGGGGCCTGTGCTCGTTGGGGTTTAAAAGGTTAACATATGCAAGGGGCCTGTACTCGCTGGAGTTTAAAATTTAACATATGAAAGGGGCCTGTACTCTCTGGAGTTTAAAAGGTTAACATCTCAAAGGGGCTTGTACTTGATGGAGTTTAAAGGGTTAACATAAGAAAGGTCTGTACTCGCTGGAATTTAAAAGGTTATCATCTCAAAGGGGCTTGTACTCGCTGGAGTTTAAAGGGTTAACATAAGAAATGTCTGTACTCGCTGGAGTTTCAAAGGTTATCATCTTAAAGGGGCCTGTACTCACTGGAGTTTAAAAGGTTAACATATGAAAGAGGCCTGTAGTCGCTGGAGCTTAAAAGTGAATATATGAAAGGGGTTTGTACTGGCTGGAGTTTAAAAGTTTAACGTCTCAAAGAGGCTTGTACTCGCTGGAGTTTAAAGGGTTAACATAAGAAAGGACTGTACTCGCTGGAATTTAAAAAGTTATCATGTCAAAGGTGCTTGTACACGCTGCAGTTTAAAGGGTTAACATAAGAAAGTTCTGTACTCGCTGGAGTTTAAAAGTTTAACATACGAAAGGGGCCTGTACTCACTGGAATTTAAAATGTTATCATCTTAAAGGGGCCTGTACTCACTGGAGTTTAATAGGTTAACGTACGAAAGGGGCCTGTACTCGCTGCTTTTTAAATGGTTAACGTCTCAAAAGGGCTTGTACTCACTGGAGTTTAGCGGCCTGTACTCGCTGGAGTTTAAAAGGTTAACATCTCAAAGTGGCCTGTACTCGCTGGAGTATAAAAGGTTAACATATGAAATGGGCCTGTACTCGCTGGAGTTTAAAAGGTTATCATCTTAAAGGGGCCTGTACTCACTGGAGTTTAAAAGGTTAACATATGAAAGAGGCCTGTAGTCGCTGGAGTTTAAAAGTGAACATATGAAAGGGGTTTCTACAGGCTGGAGTTAAAAAGTTTAACGTCTCAAAGAGGCTTGTACTCGCTGGAGTTTAAAGGGTTAACATAAGAAAGGACTGTACTCGCTGGAATTTAAAAAGCTATCATGTCAAAGGGGCTTGTACACGCTGCAGTTTATAGGGTTAACATAAGAAAGTTCTTAACTCGCTGGAGTTTAAAAGTTTAACATACGAAAGGGGACTGTACTCACTGGAGTTTAATAGGTTAACGTACGAAAGGGGCCTGTACTCGCTGCATTTTAAATGGTTAACGTCTCAAAAGGGCTTTTACTCACTGGAGTTTAAAGTGTTAACATAAGAAAGGTCTGTACTCGCTGGTGTTTAAAAGGTTAACATCTCAAAGGGTCCTGAACTCGCTGGAGTTTTAAAGGTTAATATTTCAAAGGGGCCAGTTCTTGCTGGAGTTTAAAAGGTCAACATCTCAAAGGGGCTTGTACTCGCTAGGAGTTTAAAGGGTTAACATAAGAAAGGTCCGTACTCTCTGGAATTTAAAAGGTTATCATCTCAAAGGGGCATGTACTCGCTGGAGTTTTAAAGGTTAAGATATGAAAGGGGCCTGTACTCGCTGGAGATTAAAATGTGAACATATGACAGTGGCTTGTACTCGGGGGAGCTTAAAAGGTTAAAATCTCAAAGGGGCCAGTACTTGCTGGAGTTTAAAAGGTTAACATCACAAAGGGGCCTATACTCGCTGGAGTTTAAAAGGTTAACATCTCAAAGTGGCCTGTACTCGGTGGAATTTAAAAGGTTAACATATGAAAGGGGCCTGTACTCACTGGAGTTTAAAAGGTTAACATCTCAAAGGGGCATGTACTCGCTAGGAGTTTAAAGGGTTAACATAAGAAAGGTATGTACTCACTGGAATTTAAAAGGTTATCATCTGAAAGGGGCTTGAACTCGCTGGAGTTTAAAGGGTTAACATAAGAAAGGGTGTACTCGCTGGAGTTTAAAAGGTTAACATCTCAAAGTGGCCTGTACTCGCTGGAGTTTAAAAGGTTAACATATGAAAGCGGCCTGTACTCGCTGGAGTTTATAAGGTTAACATCTCAAAGGGGCCTGTATTCGCTGGAGTTTAAAAGGTTAACATACGAAAGGGGCCTGTACTAGCTGCAGTTTAAATGGTTAACTTCTCAAAAGGGCTTGTACTCACTGGATTTAAAGTGTTAACATAAGAAAGGTATGTACTCGCTCGAATTTAAAAGGTTAACATATGAAAGGGGCCTGAACTCACTGGAGTTTAAAAGGTTAACATCTCAAAGGGGCTGTACTCGCTGGAGCTTAAAAGGTTAAAATCTCAAAGGGTCCTTTAATCGCTGGAGTTTAAAGGGTTAACATAAGAAAGGTCTTTACTCGCTGGAATTTAAAAGGTTATCATCTCAAAGGGGCTTGTACTCACTGGAGTTTAAAGGGTTAAAATAAGAAATGTCTGTACTCGCTGGAGTTTAAAAGGTTTAACATCTCAAAGGGGCCTGTACTCGCTGGAGTTTAAAAGGTTAACATATGAAAGGGTACTGTACTCGATGGAGTTTAAAGGGTTAACATAAGAAATGTCTGTATTCGTTGGAATTTAAAAGGTTATCATATCAAAGGGGCTTGTACTCACTGGAGTTTAAAGGGTCAACATAAGAAATGTCTGTACTCGCTGGAGTTTAAAGGGTTATCATCTCAAAGGAGCCAGTACTCGCTGGAGTTTAAAAGGTTTTGATTTCAAAGGGGCCTGTACTCGCTGGAGTTTAAAAGGTTAACATCTCAAAGGGGCCTGTACTCGCTGCAGTTTAAAAGGTTAACATATGAAAGGGGCCTGTACTCGCTGGAGTTTAAAATGTTAAAATCACAAATGGGCCTGTACTATCTGGAGTTGAACATGTTAACATATGAAATGGGCCTGTACTCGCTGGAGCTTAAAAGGTTAACATATGAAAGGGGCCTGTACTCGCTGGAGTGTAAAGGGTTAACATATGAAAGGCCATGAATCGCTGTTGTTTACAAGGTTAAAATCTGAAAGGGGCCTGTAATCGCAGGAGTTTCAAAGGTTAACCTATGAAGGGACCCTGTAATCGCCCTTTGGTTTAAACGGTTAACATATGAAAGGGGCCTGCACTCGCTGGAGTTTAAAAATTAACATATGAAAGGGGCCTGTACTCGCAGGAGTTTCAAAGGTTAACATATGAAATGGGCCTGTGCTCGCTGGGGTTTAAAAGGTTAACATATGAAAGGGGCCTGTACTCGCTGGAGTTTAAAATGTAACATATGAAAGGGGCCTGTACTCTCTGGAGTTTAAAAGGTTAACATCTCAAAGGGGCTTGTTCTTGATGGAGTTTAAAGGGTTAACATTAGAAAGGTCTGTACTCGCTGGAATTTAAAAGGTTATCATCTCAAAGGGGCTTGTACTCGCTGCAGTTTAAAGGGTTAACATAAGAAATGTCTGTACTCGCTGGAGTTTCAAAGGTTATCATCTTAAAGGGGCCTGTACTCACTGGAGTTTAAAAGGTTAACATATGAAAGAGGCCTGTAGTCGCTGGAGTTTAAAAGTGAACATATGAAAGGGGTTTGTACTGGCTGGAGTTTAAAAGTTTAACGTCTCAATGAGGCTTGTACTCGCTGGAGTTTAAAGGGTTAACATAAGAAAGTTCTGTACTCGCTGGAGTTTAAAAGTTTAACATACGAAAGGGGCCTGTACTCACTGGAATTTAAAATGTTATCATCTTAAAGGGGCCTGTACTCACTGGAGATTAATAGGTTAACGTACGAAAGGGGCCTGTACTCGCTGGAGTTGAAAAGGTTAACATATGAAAGGCCTGGACCCGATGTTGTTTAAAAGGTTAAAATCTGAAAGGGGCCTGTACTCGCTGGAGTTTCAAAGGTTAACATATGAAAGGGGCCTGTGCTCGCTGGGGTTTCAAAGGTTAACATGCGAAAGGGGCCTGTACTCACTGGAATTTAAAATGTTATCATCTTAAAGGGGCCTGTACTCACTGGAGATTAATAGGTTAACGTACGAAAGGGGCCTGTACTCGCTGGAGTTGAAAAGGTTAACATATGAAAAGGGCCTATACTCGCTGGGGTTTAAAAGGTTAACATATGAAAAGGGCCTGTACTCGCTGGAGTTTAAAAGGTTAACATATGAAAGTGGCTTGTACTCGCTGGAGTTTAAAGGGTTAACATAAGAAAGTTCTGTACTCACTGGAGTTTAAAAGTTTAATATACGAAAGGGGTCTGTACTCACTGGAATTTAAAATGTTATCATCTTAAAGGGGCCTGTACTCACTGGAGATTAATAGGTTAACGTACGAAAGGGCCCTGTACTTGCTGGAGTTTAAAAGGTTAACATATCAATGTGGCCTGTACTCGCTGGAGTTTAAAAGGTTAACATATGAAAGGGGCCTGTATTCGCTAGAGTTTAAAAGGTTAACATCTCAAAGGGGCTTGTACTCGCTAGGAGTTTAAAGGGTTAACATAAGAAAGGTACGTACTCGCTGTAATTTAAAAGGTTATCATCTCAAAGGGGCTTGTACTCGCTGGAGTTTAAAGGGTTAACATATGAAAGTGGCCTGTACTCGCTGGAGTTTAAAAGCTTAACATATGAAAGGGGCCTGTACTCGCTGGAGTTTAAAAGGTTAACATCACAAAGGGGCCTGTACTGACTGCAGTTTAAAAGGTTAACATATGAAATGGGCCTGTACTCGCAAGAGCTTAAAAGTTTATCATATGAAAGGGGCCTGTACTAGCTGGAGTGTAAAGGGTTAACAGATGAAAGGCCATGAATCGCTGTTGTTTACAAGGTTAAAATCTGAAAGGGGCCTGTACTCGCAGGAGTTTCAAATTTTAACCTATGAAGGGACCCTGTAATCGCCCTTTGGTTTAAAAGGTTAAGATATGAAAGGGGCCTGCACTCGCTGGAGTTTAAAAATTAACATATGAAAGGGGCCTGTGCTCGTTGGGGTTTAAAAGGTTAACATATGCAAGGGGCCTGTACTCGCTGGAGTTTAAAATTTAACATATGAAAGGGGCCTGTACTCTCTGGAGTTTAAAAGGTTAACATCTCAAAGGGGCTTGTACTTGATGGAGTTTAAAGGGTTAACATAAGAAAGGTCTGTACTCGCTGGAATTTAAAAGGTTATCATCTCAAAGGGGCTTGTACTCGCTGGAGTTTAAAGGGTTAACATAAGAAATGTCTGTACTCGCTGGAGTTTCAAAGGTTATCATCTTAAAGGGGCCTGTACTCACTGGAGTTTAAAAGGTTAACATATGAAAGAGGCCTGTAGTCGCTGGAGCTTAAAAGTGAATATATGAAAGGGGTTTGTACTGGCTGGAGTTTAAAAGTTTAACGTCTCAAAGAGGCTTGTACTCGCTGGAGTTTAAAGGGTTAACATAAGAAAGGACTGTACTCGCTGGAATTTAAAAAGTTATCATGTCAAAGGTGCTTGTACACGCTGCAGTTTAAAGGGTTAACATAAGAAAGTTCTGTACTCGCTGGAGTTTAAAAGTTTAACATACGAAAGGGGCCTGTACTCACTGGAATTTAAAATGTTATCATCTTAAAGGGGCCTGTACTCACTGGAGTTTAATAGGTTAACGTACGAAAGGGGCCTGTACTCGCTGCATTTTAAATGGTTAACGTCTCAAAAGGGCTTGTACTCACTGGAATTTAGCGGCCTGTACTCGCTGGAGTTTAAAAGGTTAACATCTCAAAGTGCCCTGTACTCGCTGGAGTATAAAAGGTTATCATCTTAAAGGGGCCTGTACTCACTGGAGTTTAAAAGGTTAACATATGAAAGAGGCCTGTAGTCGCTGGAGTTTAAAAGTGAACATATGAAAGGGGTTTCTACAGGCTGGAGTTAAAAAGTTTAACGTCTCAAAGAGGCTTGTACTCGCTGGAGTTTAAAGGGTTAACATAAGAAAGGACTGTACTCGCTGGAATTTAAAAAGCTATCATGTCAAAGGGGCTTGTACACGCTGCAGTTTATAGGGTTAACATAAGAAAGTTCTTAACTCGCTGGAGTTTAAAAGTTTAACATACGAAAGGGGACTGTACTGACTGGAGTTTAATAGGTTAACGTACGAAAGGGGCCTGTACTCGCTGCATTTTAAATGGTTAACGTCTCAAAAGGGCTTTTACTCACTGGAGTTTAAAGTGTTAACATAAGAAAGGTCTGTACTCGCTGGTGTTTAAAAGGTTAACATCTCAAAGGGTCCTGAACTCGCTGGAGTTTTAAAGGTTAATATTTCAAAGGGGCCAGTTCTTGCTGGAGTTTAAAAGGTCAACATCTCAAAGGGGCTTGTACTCGCTAGGAGTTTAAAGGGTTAACATAAGAAAGGTCCGTACTCTCTGGAATTTAAAAGGTTATCATCACAAAGGGGCTTGTACTCGCTGGAGTTTAAAGGGTTAACATAAGAAAGGTCCGTACTCGCTGGAATTTAAAAGGTTATCATCTCAAAGGGGCATGTACTCGCTGGAGTTTTAAAGGTTAAGATATGAAAGGGGCCTGTACTCGCTGGAGATTAAAATGTGAACATATGACAGTGGCTTGTACTCGGGGGAGCTTAAAAGGTTAAAATCTCAAAGGGGCCTGTACTATCTGGAGTTGAACATGTTAACATATGAAATGGGCCTGTACCCGCTAGAGCTTAAAAGTTTAACATATGAAAGGGGCCTGTAGTCGCTGGAGTGTAAAGGGTTAACAGATGAAAGGCCATGAATCGCTGTTGTTTACAAGGTTAAAATCTGAAAGGGGCCTGTACTCGCAGGAGTTTCAAATTTTAACCTATGAAGGGACCCTGTAATCGCCCTTTGGTTTAAAAGGTTAAGATATGAAAGGGGCCTGCACTCGCTGGAGTTTAAAAATTAACATATGAAAGGGGCCTGTGCTCGTTGGGGTTTAAAAGGTTAACATATGCAAGGGGCCTGTACTCGCTGGAGTTTAAAATTTAACATATGAAAGGGGCCTGTACTCTCTGGAGTTTAAAAGGTTAACATCTCAAAGGGGCTTGTACTTGATGGAGTTTAAAGGGTTAACATAAGAAAGGTCTGTACTCGCTGGAATTTAAAAGGTTATCATCTCAAAGGGGCTTGTACTCGCTGGAGTTTAAAGGGTTAACATAAGAAATGTCTGTACTCGCTGGAGTTTCAAAGGTTATCATCTTAAAGGGGCCTGTACTCACTGGAGTTTAAAAGGTTAACATATGAAAGAGGCCTGTAGTCGCTGGAGCTTAAAAGTGAATATATGAAAGGGGTTTGTACTGGCTGGAGTTTAAAAGTTTAACGTCTCAAAGAGGCTTGTACTCGCTGGAGTTTAAAGGGTTAACATAAGAAAGGACTGTACTCGCTGGAATTTAAAAAGTTATCATGTCAAAGGTGCTTGTACACGCTGCAGTTTAAAGGGTTAACATAAGAAAGTTCTGTACTCGCTGGAGTTTAAAAGTTTAACATACGAAAGGGGCCTGTACTCACTGGAATTTAAAATGTTATCATCTTAAAGGGGCCTGTACTCACTGGAGTTTAATAGGTTAACGTACGAAAGGGGCCTGTACTCGCTGCATTTTAAATGGTTAACGTCTCAAAAGGGCTTGTACTCACTGGAATTTAGCGGCCTGTACTCGCTGGAGTTTAAAAGGTTAACATCTCAAAGTGCCCTGTACTCGCTGGAGTATAAAAGGTTATCATCTTAAAGGGGCCTGTACTCACTGGAGGTAAAAGGTTAACATATGAAAGAGGCCTGTAGTCGCTGGAGTTTAAAAGTGAACATATGAAAGGGGTTTCTACAGGCTGGAGTTAAAAAGTTTAACGTCTCAAAGAGGCTTGTACTCGCTGGAGTTTAAAGGGTTAACATAAGAAAGGACTGTACTCGCTGGAATTTAAAAAGCTATCATGTCAAAGGGGCTTGTACACGCTGCAGTTTATAGGGTTAACATAAGAAAGTTCTTAACTCGCTGGAGTTTAAAAGTTTAACATACGAAAGGGGACTGTACTGACTGGAGTTTAATAGGTTAACGTACGAAAGGGGCCTGTACTCGCTGGAGTTTAAAAGGTTAACATCACAAAGGGGCCTGTACTGACTGCAGTTTAAAAGGTTAACATATGAAATGGGCCTGTACTCGCAAGAGCTTAAAAGTTTATCATATGAAAGGGGCCTGTACTCGCTGGAGTGTAAAGGGTTAACAGATGAAAGGCCATGAATCGCTGTTGTTTACAAGGTTAAAATCTGAAAGGGGCCTGTACTCGCAGGAGTTTCAAATTTTAACCTATGAAGGGACCCTGTAATCGCCCTTTGGTTTAAAAGGTTAAGATATGAAAGGGGCCTGCACTCGCTGGAGTTTAAAAATTAACATATGAAAGGGGCCTGTGCTCGTTGGGGTTTAAAAGGTTAACATATGCAAGGGGCCTGTACTCGCTGGAGTTTAAAATTTAACATATGAAAGGGGCCTGTACTCTCTGGAGTTTAAAAGGTTAACATCTCAAAGGGGCTTGTACTTGATGGAGTTTAAAGGGTTAACATAAGAAAGGTCTGTACTCGCTGGAATTTAAAAGGTTATCATCTCAAAGGGGCTTGTACTCGCTGGAGTTTAAAGGGTTAACATAAGAAATGTCTGTACTCGCTGGAGTTTCAAAGGTTATCATCTTAAAGGGGCCTGTACTCACTGGAGTTTAAAAGGTTAACATATGAAAGAGGCCTGTAGTCGCTGGAGCTTAAAAGTGAATATATGAAAGGGGTTTGTACTGGCTGGAGTTTAAAAGTTTAACGTCTTAAAGAGGCTTGTACTCGCTGGAGTTTAAAGGGTTAACATAAGAAAGGACTGTACTCGCTGGAATTTAAAAAGTTATCATGTCAAAGGTGCTTGTACACGCTGCAGTTTAAAGGGTTAACATAAGAAAGTTCTGTACTCGCTGGAGTTTAAAAGTTTAACATACGAAAGGGGCCTGTACTCACTGGAATTTAAAATGTTATCATCTTAAAGGGGCCTGTACTCACTGGAGTTTAATAGGTTAACGTACGAAAGGGGCCTGTACTCGCTGCATTTTAAATGGTTAACGTCTCAAAAGGGCTTGTACTCACTGGAATTTAGCGGCCTGTACTCGCTGGAGTTTAAAAGGTTAACATCTCAAAGTGCCCTGTACTCGCTGGAGTATAAAAGGTTATCATCTTAAAGGGGCCTGTACTCACTGGAGGTAAAAGGTTAACATATGAAAGAGGCCTGTAGTCGCTGGAGTTTAAAAGTGAACATATGAAAGGGGTTTCTACAGGCTGGAGTTAAAAAGTTTAACGTCTCAAAGAGGCTTGTACTCGCTGGAGTTTAAAGGGTTAACATAAGAAAGGACTGTACTCGCTGGAATTTAAAAAGCTATCATGTCATAGGGGCTTGTACACGCTGCAGTTTATAGGGTTAACATAAGAAAGTTCTTAACTCGCTGGAGTTTAAAAGTTTAACATACGAAAGGGGACTGTACTGACTGGAGTTTAATAGGTTAACGTACGAAAGGGGCCTGTACTCGCTGGAGTTTAAAAGGTTAACATCACAAAGGGGCCTGTACTGACTGCAGTTTAAAAGGTTAACATATGAAATGGGCCTGTACTCGCAAGAGCTTAAAAGTTTATCATATGAAAGGGGCCTGTACTCGCTGGAGTGTAAAGGGTTAACAGATGAAAGGCCATGAATCGCTGTTGTTTACAAGGTTAAAATCTGAAAGGGGCCTGTACTCGCAGGAGTTTCAAATTTTAACCTATGAAGGGACCCTGTAATCGCCCTTTGGTTTAAAAGGTTAAGATATGAAAGGGGCCTGCACACGCTGGAGTTTAAAAATTAACATATGAAAGGGGCCTGTGCTCGTTGGGGTTTAAAAGGTTAACATATGCAAGGGGCCTGTACTCGCTGGAGTTTAAAATTTAACATATGAAAGGGGCCTGTACTCTCTGGAGTTTAAAAGGTTAACATCTCAAAGGGGCTTGTACTTGATGGAGTTTAAAGGGTTAACATAAGAAAGGTCTGTACTCGCTGGAATTTAAAAGGTTATCATCTCAAAGGGGCTTGTACTCGCTGGAGTTTAAAGGGTTAACATAAGAAATGTCTGTACTCGCTGGAGTTTCAAAGGTTATCATCTTAAAGGGGCCTGTACTCACTGGAGTTTAAAAGGTTAACATATGAAAGAGGCCTGTAGTCGCTGGAGCTTAAAAGTGAATATATGAAAGGGGTTTGTACTGGCTGGAGTTTAAAAGTTTAACGTCTCAAAGAGGCTTGTACTCGCTGGAGTTTAAAGGGTTAACATAAGAAAGGACTGTACTCGCTGGAATTTAAAAAGTTATCATGTCAAAGGTGCTTGTACACGCTGCAGTTTAAAGGGTTAACATAAGAAAGTTCTGTACTCGCTGGAGTTTAAAAGTTTAACATACGAAAGGGGCCTGTACTCACTGGAATTTAAAATGTTATCATCTTAAAGGGGCCTGTACTCACTGGAGTTTAATAGGTTAACGTACGAAAGGGGCCTGTACTCGCTGCATTTTAAATGGTTAACGTCTCAAAAGGGCTTGTACTCACTGGAATTTAGCGGCCTGTACTCGCTGGAGTTTAAAAGGTTAACATCTCAAAGTGCCCTGTACTCGCTGGAGTATAAAAGGTTATCATCTTAAAGGGGCCTGTACTCACTGGAGGTAAAAGGTTAACATATGAAAGAGGCCTGTAGTCGCTGGAGTTTAAAAGTGAACATATGAAAGGGGTTTCTACAGGCTGGAGTTAAAAAGTTTAACGTCTCAAAGAGGCTTGTACTCGCTGGAGTTTAAAGGGTTAACATAAGAAAGGACTGTACTCGCTGGAATTTAAAAAGCTATCATGTCAAAGGGGCTTGTACACGCTGCAGTTTATAGGGTTAACATAAGAAAGTTCTTAACTCGCTGGAGTTTAAAAGTTTAACATACGAAAGGGGACTGTACTGACTGGAGTTTAATAGGTTAACGTACGAAAGGGGCCTGTACTCGCTGGAGTTTAAAAGGTTAACATCACAAAGGGGCCTGTACTGACTGCAGTTTAAAAGGTTAACATATGAAATGGGCCTGTACTCGCAAGAGCTTAAAAGTTTATCATATGAAAGGGGCCTGTACTCGCTGGAGTGTAAAGGGTTAACAGATGAAAGGCCATGAATCGCTGTTGTTTACAAGGTTAAAATCTGAAAGGGGCCTGTACTCGCTGGAGTTTAACAGGTTAACATATGAAAGAGGCCTGTAGTCGCTGGAGTTTAAAAGTGAACATATGAAAGGGGTTTCTACAGGCTGGAGTTAAAAAGTTTAACGTCTCAAAGAGGCTTGTACTCGCTGGAGTTTAAAGGGTTAACATAAGAAAGGACTGTACTCGCTGGAATTTAAAAAGCTATCATGTCAAAGGGGCTTGTACACGCTGCAGTTTATAGGGTTAACATAAGAAAGTTCTTAACTCGCTGGAGTTTAAAAGTTTAACATACGAAAGGGGACTGTACTGACTGGAGTTTAATAGGTTAACGTACGAAAGGGGCCTGTACTCGCTGCATTTTAAATGGTTAACGTCTCAAAAGGGCTTTTACTCACTGGAGTTTAAAGTGTTAACATAAGAAAGGTCTGTACTCGCTGGTGTTTAAAAGGTTAACATCTCAAAGGGTCCTGAACTCGCTGGAGTTTTAAAGGTTAATATTTCAAAGGGGCCAGTTCTTGCTGGAGTTTAAAAGGTCAACATCTCAAAGGGGCTTGTACTCGCTAGGAGTTTAAAGGGTTAACATAAGAAAGGTCCGTACTCTCTGGAATTTAAAAGGTTATCATCACAAAGGGGCTTGTACTCGCTGGAGTTTAAAGGGTTAACATAAGAAAGGTCCGTACTCGCTGGAATTTAAAAGGTTATCATCTCAAAGGGGCATGTACTCGCTGGAGTTTTAAAGGTTAAGATATGAAAGGGGCCTGTACTCGCTGGAGATTAAAATGTGAACATATGACAGTGGCTTGTACTCGGGGGAGCTTAAAAGGTTAAAATCTCAAAGGGGCCTGTACTATCTGGAGTTGAACATGTTAACATATGAAATGGGCCTGTACCCGCTAGAGCTTAAAAGTTTAACATATGAAAGGGGCCTGTAGTCGCTGGAGTGTAAAGGGTTAACAGATGAAAGGCCATGAATCGCTGTTGTTTACAAGGTTAAAATCTGAAAGGGGCCTGTACTCGCAGGAGTTTCAAATTTTAACCTATGAAGGGACCCTGTAATCGCCCTTTGGTTTAAAAGGTTAAGATATGAAAGGGGCCTGCACTCGCTGGAGTTTAAAAATTAACATATGAAAGGGGCCTGTGCTCGTTGGGGTTTAAAAGGTTAACATATGCAAGGGGCCTGTACTCGCTGGAGTTTAAAATTTAACATATGAAAGGGGCCTGTACTCTCTGGAGTTTAAAAGGTTAACATCTCAAAGGGGCTTGTACTTGATGGAGTTTAAAGGGTTAACATAAGAAAGGTCTGTACTCGCTGGAATTTAAAAGGTTATCATCTCAAAGGGGCTTGTACTCGCTGGAGTTTAAAGGGTTAACATAAGAAATGTCTGTACTCGCTGGAGTTTCAAAGGTTATCATCTTAAAGGGGCCTGTACTCACTGGAGTTTAATAGGTTAACGTACGAAAGGGGCCTGTACTCGCTGCATTTTAAATGGTTAACGTCTCAAAAGGGCTTGTACTCACTGGAATTTAGCGGCCTGTACTCGCTGGAGTTTAAAAGGTTAACATCTCAAAGTGCCCTGTACTCGCTGGAGTATAAAAGGTTATCATCTTAAAGGGGCCTGTACTCACTGGAGGTAAAAGGTTAACATATGAAAGAGGCCTGTAGTCGCTGGAGTTTAAAAGTGAACATATGAAAGGGGTTTCTACAGGCTGGAGTTAAAAAGTTTAACGTCTCAAAGAGGCTTGTACTCGCTGGAGTTTAAAGGGTTAACATAAGAAAGGACTGTACTCGCTGGAATTTAAAAAGCTATCATGTCAAAGGGGCTTGTACACGCTGCAGTTTATAGGGTTAACATAAGAAAGTTCTTAACTCGCTGGAGTTTAAAAGTTTAACATACGAAAGGGGACTGTACTGACTGGAGTTTAATAGGTTAACGTACGAAAGGGGCCTGTACTCGCTGGAGTTTAAAAGGTTAACATCACAAAGGGGCCTGTACTGACTGCAGTTTAAAAGGTTAACATATGAAATGGGCCTGTACTCGCAAGAGCTTAAAAGTTTATCATATGAAAGGGGCCTGTACTCGCTGGAGTGTAAAGGGTTAACAGATGAAAGGCCATGAATCGCTGTTGTTTACAAGGTTAAAATCTGAAAGGGGCCTGTACTCGCAGGAGTTTCAAATTTTAACCTATGAAGGGACCCTGTAATCGCCCTTTGGTTTAAAAGGTTAAGATATGAAAGGGGCCTGCACTCGCTGGAGTTTAAAAATTAACATATGAAAGGGGCCTGTGCTCGTTGGGGTTTAAAAGGTTAACATATGCAAGGGGCCTGTACTCGCTGGAGTTTAAAATTTAACATATGAAAGGGGCCTGTACTCTCTGGAGTTTAAAAGGTTAACATCTCAAAGGGGCTTGTACTTGATGGAGTTTAAAGGGTTAACATAAGAAAGGTCTGTACTCGCTGGAATTTAAAAGGTTATCATCTCAAAGGGGCTTGTACTCGCTGGAGTTTAAAGGGTTAACATAAGAAATGTCTGTACTCGCTGGAGTTTCAAAGGTTATCATCTTAAAGGGGCCTGTACTCACTGGAGTTTAAAAGGTTAACATATGAAAGAGGCCTGTAGTCGCTGGAGCTTAAAAGTGAATATATGAAAGGGGTTTGTACTGGCTGGAGTTTAAAAGTTTAACGTCTCAAAGAGGCTTGTACTCGCTGGAGTTTAAAGGGTTAACATAAGAAAGGACTGTACTCGCTGGAATTTAAAAAGTTATCATGTCAAAGGTGCTTGTACACGCTGCAGTTTAAAGGGTTAACATAAGAAAGTTCTGTACTCGCTGGAGTTTAAAAGTTTAACATACGAAAGGGGCCTGTACTCACTGGAATTTAAAATGTTATCATCTTAAAGGGGCCTGTACTCACTGGAGTTTAATAGGTTAACGTACGAAAGGGGCCTGTACTCGCTGCATTTTAAATGGTTAACGTCTCAAAAGGGCTTGTACTCACTGGAATTTAGCGGCCTGTACTCGCTGGAGTTTAAAAGGTTAACATCTCAAAGTGCCCTGTACTCGCTGGAGTATAAAAGGTTATCATCTTAAAGGGGCCTGTACTCACTGGAGTTTAACAGGTTAACATATGAAAGAGGCCTGTAGTCGCTGGAGTTTAAAAGTGAACATATGAAAGGGGTTTCTACAGGCTGGAGTTAAAAAGTTTAACGTCTCAAAGAGGCTTGTACTCGCTGGAGTTTAAAGGGTTAACATAAGAAAGGACTGTACTCGCTGGAATTTAAAAAGCTATCATGTCAAAGGGGCTTGTACACGCTGCAGTTTATAGGGTTAACATAAGAAAGTTCTTAACTCGCTGGAGTTTAAAAGTTTAACATACGAAAGGGGACTGTACTGACTGGAGTTTAATAGGTTAACGTACGAAAGGGGCCTGTACTCGCTGCATTTTAAATGGTTAACGTCTCAAAAGGGCTTTTACTCACTGGAGTTTAAAGTGTTAACATAAGAAAGGTCTGTACTCGCTGGTGTTTAAAAGGTTAACATCTCAAAGGGTCCTGAACTCGCTGGAGTTTTAAAGGTTAATATTTCAAAGGGGCCAGTTCTTGCTGGAGTTTAAAAGGTCAACATCTCAAAGGGGCTTGTACTCGCTAGGAGTTTAAAGGGTTAACATAAGAAAGGTCCGTACTCTCTGGAATTTAAAAGGTTATCATCACAAAGGGGCTTGTACTCGCTGGAGTTTAAAGGGTTAACATAAGAAAGGTCCGTACTCGCTGGAATTTAAAAGGTTATCATCTCAAAGGGGCATGTACTCGCTGGAGTTTTAAAGGTTAAGATATGAAAGGGGCCTGTACTCGCTGGAGATTAAAATGTGAACATATGACAGTGGCTTGTACTCGGGGGAGCTTAAAAGGTTAAAATCTCAAAGGGGCCAGTACTTGCTGGAGTTTAAAAGGTTAACATCACAAAGGGGCCTATACTCGCTGGAGTTTAAAAGGTTAACATCTCAAAGTGGCATGTACTCGGTGGAATTTAAAAGGTTAACATATGAAAGGGGCCTGTACTCACAGGAGTTTAAAAGGTTAACATCTCAAAGGGGCATGTACTCGCTAGGAGTTTAAAGGGTTAACATAAGAAAGGTATGTACTCACTGGAATTTAAAAGGTTATCATCTGAAAGGGGCTTGTACTCGCTGGAGTTTAAAGGGTTAACATAAGAAAGGGTGTACTCGCTGGAGTTTAAAAGGTTAACATCTCAAAGTGGCCTGTACTCGCTGGAGTTTAAAAGGTTAACATATGAAAGCGGCCTGTACTCGCTGGAGTTTATAAGGTTAACATCTCAAAGGGGCCTGTATTCGCTGGAGTTTAAAAGGTTAACATACGAAAGGGGCCTGTACTAGCTGCAGTTTAAATGGTTAACTTCTCAAAAGGGCTTGTACTCACTGGATTTAAAGTGTTAACATAAGAAAGGTATGTACTCGCTCGAATTTAAAAGGTTAACATATGAAAGGGGCCTGAACTCACTGGAGTTTAAAAGGTTAACATCTCAAAGGGGCTGTACTCGCTGGAGTTTAAAAGGTTAACATCTCAAAGGGTCCTGTACGCGCTGGAGTTTAAAAGGTTAATATTTCAAAGGGACCTGTTCTTGCTGGAGTTTTAAAGGTCAACATCTCAAAGGGGCTTGTACTCGCTAGGAGTTTAAAGGGTTAACATAATAAAGGTCCGTACTCGCTGGAATTTAAAAGGTTATCATCTCAAAGGGGCTTGTACTCGCTGAAGTTTAAAGGGTTAACATACATATGAAAAGGGCCTGTACACGTTGGATATTAAAATGTGAACATATGACAGTGGCTTGTACTCGCTGGAGCTTAAAAGGTTAAAATCTCAAAGGGGCCAGTACTCGCTGGAGTTTAAAAAGTTAACATCTCAAAGTGGCCTGTACTCGCTGGAGTTTAAAAGGTTAACATATGAAAAGAGCCTGTACTCGCGGGAGATTAAAATGTGAACATATGAAAGTGGCTTGTACTCGCTGGAGCTTAAAAGGTTAAAATCTCAAAGGGTCCTTTAATCGCTGGAGTTTAAAAGGTTAACATATGAAAGGGGCCTGTACTCGCTGTAGTTTAAAAGGTTAACATATGAAAGGGGCCTGTACTCGCTGGAGTTTAAAAGGTTAACATCTTAAAGGGGCCTGTACTCACTGGAGTTTAAAAGGTTAACATATGAAAGAGGCCTGTAGTCGCTGGAGTTTAAAAGTGAACATATGAAAGGGGTTTGTACTGGCTGGAGTTTAAATGTTTAACGTCTCAAAGAGGCTTGTACTCGCTGGAGTTTAAAGGGTTAACATAAGAAAGTGGCCTGTACTCACTGGAGTTTAAAAGCTTAACATATGAAAGGGGCCTGTACTCGCTGGAGTTTAAAAGGTTAACATCACAAAGTGGCCTGTACTCACTGCAGTTTAAAAGGTTAACATATGAAAGGGGCCTGTACTCGCTGGAGTTTAAAATGTTAAAATCTCAAATGGGCCTGTACTATCTGGAGTTGAACATGTTAACATATGAAATGGGCCTGTACCCGCTAGAGCTTAAAAGTTTAACATATGAAAGGGGCCTGTAGTCGCTGGAGTGTAAAGGGTTAACAGATGAAAGGCCATGAATCGCTGTTGTTTACAAGGTTAAAATCTGAAAGGGGCCTGTACTCGCAGGAGTTTCAAAGGTTAACCTATGAAGGGACCCTGTAATCGCCCTTTGGTTTAAAAGGTTAACATATGAAAGGGGCCTGCACTCGCTGGAGTTTAGAAGGTTAACATATGAAAGGCGCTTGTATTCGATGGAGTTTAAAGGGTTAACATAAGAAAGGTCTTTACTCGCTGGAATTTAAAAGGTTATCATCTCAAAGGGGCTTGTACTCACTGGAGTTTAAAGGGTTAAAATAAGAAATGTCTGTACTCGCTGGAGTTTAAAAGGTTTAACATCTCAAAGGGGCCTGTACTCGCTGGAGTTTAAAAGGTTAACATATGAAAGGGTACTGTACTCGATGGAGTTTAAAGGGTTAACATAAGAAATGTCTGTATTCGTTGGAATTTAAAAGGTTATCATATCAAAGGGGCTTGTACTCACTGGAGTTTAAAGGGTCAACATAAGAAATGTCTGTACTCGCTGGAGTTTAAAGGGTTATCATCTCAAAGGAGCCAGTACTCGCTGGAGTTTAAAAGGTTTTGATTTCAAAGGGGCCTGTACTCGCTGGCGTTTAAAAGGTTAACATCTCAAAGGGGCCTGTACTTGCTGCAGTTTAAAAGGTTAACATATGAAAGGGGCCTGTACTCGCTGGAGTTTAAAATGTTAAAATCACAAATGGGCCTGTACTATCTGGAGTTGAACATGTTAACATATGAAATGGGCCTGTACTCGCTGGAGCTTAAAAGGTTAACATATGAAAGGGGCCTGTACTCGCTGGAGTGTAAAGGGTTAACATATGAAAGGCCATGAATCGCTGTTGTTTACAAGGTTAAAATCTGAAAGGGGCCTGTAATCGCAGGAGTTTCAAAGGTTAACCTATGAAGGGACCCTGTAATCGCCCTTTGGTTTAAACGGTTAACATATGAAAGGGGCCTGCACTCGCTGGAGTTTAAAAATTAACATATGAAAGGGGCCTGTACTCGCAGGAGTTTCAAAGGTTAACATATGAAATGGGCCTGTGCTCGCTGGGGTTTAAAATGTTAACATATGAAAGGGGCCTGTACTCGCTGGAGTTTAAAATGTAACATATGAAAGGGGCCTGTACTCTCTGGAGTTTAAAAGGTTAACATCTCAAAGGGGCTTGTACTTGATGGAGTTTAAAGGGTTAACATAAGAAAGGTCTGTACTCGCTGGAATTTAAAAGGTTATCATCTCAAAGGGGCTTGTACACGCTGGAGTTTAAAGGGTTAACATAAGAAATGTCTGTACTCGCTGGAGTTTCAAAGGTTATCATCTTAAAGGGGCCTGTACTCACTGGAGTTTAAAAGGTTAACATATGAAAGAGGCCTGTAGTCGCTGGAGCTTAAAAGTGAATATATGAAAGGGGTTTGTACTGGCTGGAGTTTAAAAGTTTAACGTCTCAAAGAGGCTTGTACTCGCTGGAGTTTAAAGGGTTAACATAAGAAAGGACTGTACTCGCTGGAATTTAAAAAGTTATGATGTCAAAGGTGCTTGTACACGCTGCAGTTTAAAGGGTTAACATAAGAAAGTTCTGTACTCGCTGGAGTTTAAAAGTTTAACATACGAAAGGGGCCTGTACTCACTGGAATTTAAAATGTTATCATCTTAAAGGGGCCTGTACTCACTGGAGTTTAATAGGTTAACGTACGAAAGGGGCCTGTACTCGCTGCATTTTAAATGGTTAACGTCTCAAAAGGGCTTGTACTCACTGGAGTTTAGCGGCCTGTACTCGCTGGAGTTTAAAAGGTTAACATCTCAAAGTGGCCTGTACTCGCTGGAGTATAAAAGGTTAACATATGAAATGGGCCTGTACTCGCTGGAGTTTAAAAGGTTATCATCTTAAAGGGGCCTGTACTCACTGGAGTTTAAAAGGTTAACATATGAAAGAGGCCTATAGTCGCCGGAGTTTAAAAGTGAACATATGAAAGGGGTTTGTACAGGCTGGAGTTAAAAAGTTTAACGTCTCAAAGAGGCTTGTACTCGCTGGAGTTTAAAGGGTTAACATAAGAAAGGACTGTACTCGCTGGAATTTAAAAAGCTATCATGTCAAAGGGGCTTGTACACGCTGCAGTTTATAGGGTTAACATAAGAAAGTTCTTAACTCGCTGGAGTTTAAAAGTTTAACATACGAAAGGGGACTGTACTCACTGGAGTTTAATAGGTTAACGTACGAAAGGGGCCTGTATTCGCTGCATTTTAAATGGTTAACGTCTCAAAAGGGCTTTTACTCACTGGAGTTTAAAGTGTTAACATAAGAAAGGTCTGTACTCGCTGGTGTTTAAAAGGTTAACATCTCAAAGGGTCCTGAACTCGCTGGAGTTTTAAAGGTTAAGATAGGAAAGGGGCCTGTACTCGCTGGAGATTAAAATGTGAACATATGACAGTGGCTTGTACTCGGGGGAGCTTAAAAGGTTAAAATCTCAAAGGGGCCAGTACTTGCTGGAGTTTAAAAGGTTAACATCACAAAGGGGCCTATACTCGCTGGAGTTTAAAAGGTTAACATCTCAAAGTGGCCTGTACTCGGTGGAATTTAAAAGGTTAACAGATGAAAGGGGCCTGTACTCGCTGGAGTTTAAAAGGTTAACATCTCAAAGGGGCATGTACTCGCTAGGAGTTTAAAGGGTTAACATAAGAAAGGTATGTACTCACTGGAATTTAAAAGGTTATCATCTGAAAGGGGCTTGTACTCGCTGGAGTTTAAAGGGTTAACATAAGAAAGGGTGTAATCGCTGGAGTTTAAAAGGTTAACATCTCAAAGTGGCCTGTACTCGCTGGAGTTTAAAAGGTTAACATATGAAAGCGGCCTGTACTCGCTGGAGTTTATAAGGTTAACATCTCAAAGGGGCCTGTATTCGCTGGAGATTAAAAGGTTAACATACGAAAGGGGCTTGTACTCACTGGAATTTAAAATGTTATCATTTTAAAGGGGCCTGTACTCACTGGAGTTTAATAGGTTAACGTACGAAAGGGGCCTGTACTAGCTGCAGTTTAAATGGTTAACTTCTCAAAAGGGCTTGTACTCACTGGATTTAAAGTGTTAACATAAGAAAGGTATGTACTCGCTTGAATTTAAAAGGTTAACATATGAAAGGGGCCTGAACTCACTGGAGTTTAAAAGGTTAACATCTCAAAGGGGCTGTACTCGCTGGAGTTTAAAAGGTTAACATCTCAAAGGGTCCTGTACGCGCTGGAGTTTAAAAGGTTAATATTTCAAAGGGACCTGTTCTTGCTGGAGTTTTAAAGGTCAACATCTCAAAGGGGCTTGTACTCGCTAGGAGTTTAAAGGGTTAACATAAGAAAGGTCCGTACTCGCTGGAATTTAAAAGGTTATCATCTCAAAGGGGCTTGTACTCGCTGAAGTTTAAAGGGTTAACATACATATGAAAAGGGCCTGTACTCGTTGGATATTAAAATGTGAACATATGACAGTGGCTTGTACTCGCTGGAGCTTAAAAGATTAAAATCTCAAAGGTGCCAGTACTCGCTGGAGTTTAAAAAGTTAACATCTCAAAGTGGCCTGTACTCGCTGGAGTTTAAAAGGTTAACATATGAAAGGGGCCTGTACTCGCTGCATTTTAAATGGTTAACGTCTCAAAAGGGCTTTTACTCACTGGAGTTTAAAGTGTTAACATAAGAAAGGTCTGTACTCGCTGGTGTTTAAAAGGTTAACATCTCAAAGGGTCCTGAACTCGCTGGAGTTTTAAAGGTTAAGATAGGAAAGGGGCCTGTACTCGCTGGAGATTAAAATGTGAACATATGACAGTGGCTTGTACTCGGGGGAGCTTAAAAGGTTAAAATCTCAAAGGGGCCAGTACTTGCTGGAGTTTAAAAGGTTAACATCACAAAGGGGCCTATACTCGCTGGAGTTTAAAAGGTTAACATCTCAAAGTGGCCTGTACTCGGTGGAATTTAAAAGGTTAACAGATGAAAGGGGCCTGTACTCGCTGGAGTTTAAAAGGTTAACATCTCAAAGGGGCATGTACTCGCTAGGAGTTTAAAGGGTTAACATAAGAAAGGTATGTACTCACTGGAATTTAAAAGGTTATCATCTGAAAGGGGCTTGTACTCGCTGGAGTTTAAAGGGTTAACATAAGAAAGGGTGTAATCGCTGGAGTTTAAAAGGTTAACATCTCAAAGTGGCCTGTACTCGCTGGAGTTTAAAAGGTTAACATATGAAAGCGGCCTGTACTCGCTGGAGTTTATAAGGTTAACATCTCAAAGGGGCCTGTATTCGCTGGAGATTAAAAGGTTAACATACGAAAGGGGCCTGTACTCACTGGAATTTAAAATGTTATCATTTTAAAGGGGCCTGTACTCACTGGA
The DNA here is from genome assembly GCF_048418815.1 of Hemitrygon akajei. Lineage (NCBI taxonomy): Eukaryota > Metazoa > Chordata > Chondrichthyes > Myliobatiformes > Dasyatidae > Hemitrygon > Hemitrygon akajei. The sequence continues at coordinate 95,979,709 of NC_133138.1, read as the reverse complement.
GTTTAATAGGTTAACGTACGAAAGGGGCCTGTACTAGCTGCAGTTTAAATGGTTAACTTCTCAAAAGGGCTTGTACTCACTGGATTTAAAGTGTTAACATAAGAAAGGTATGTACTCGCTCGAATTTAAAAGGTTAACATATGAAAGGGGCCTGAACTCACTGGAGTTTAAAAGGTTAACATCTCAAAGGGGCTGTACTCGCTGGAGTTTAAAAGGTTAACATCTCAAAGGGTCCTGTACGCGCTGGAGTTTAAAAGGTTAATATTTCAAAGGGACCTGTTCTTGCTGGAGTTTTAAAGGTCAACATCTCAAAGGGGCTTGTACTCGCTAGGAGTTTAAAGGGTTAACATAAGAAAGGTCCGTACTCGCTGGAATTTAAAAGGTTATCATCTCAAAGGGGCTTGTACTCGCTGAAGTTTAAAGGGTTAACATACATATGAAAAGGGCCTGTACTCGTTGGATATTAAAATGTGAACATATGACAGTGGCTTGTACTCGCTGGAGCTTAAAAGATTAAAATCTCAAAGGTGCCAGTACTCGCTGGAGTTTAAAAAGTTAACATCTCAAAGTGGCCTGTACTCGCTGGAGTTTAAAAGGTTAACATATGAAAGGGGCCTGTACTCGCTGGAGTTTAAAAGGTTAACATCTCAAAGGGGCCTGTATTTGCTGGAGTTTAAAAGGTTAACATATGAAAAGAGCCTGTACTCGTGGGAGATTAAAATGTGAACATATGAAAGTGGCTTGTACTCGCTGGAGCTTAAAAGGTTAAAATCTCAAAGGGTCCTTTAATCGCTGGAGTTTAAAAGGTTAACATATGAAAGGGGCCTGTACTCGCTGGAGTTTAAAAGGTTAACATCTTAAAGGGGCCTGTACTCACTGGAGTTTAAAAGGTTAACATATGAAAGAGGCCTGTAGTCGCTGGAGTTTAAAAGTGAACATATGAAAGGGGTTTGTACTGGCTGCAGTTTAAATGTTTAACGTCTCAAAGAGGCTTGTACTCGCTGGAGTTTAAAGGGTTAACATAAGAAAGGACTGTACTCGCTGGAATTTAAAAAGTTATCATGTCAAAGGGGCTTGTACACGCTGCAGTTTATAGGGTTAACATAAGAAAGTTCTGTACTCGCTGGAGTTTAAAAGTTTAACATACGAAAGGGGACTGTACTCACTGGAGTTTAATAGGTTAACGTACGAAAGGGGCCTGTACTCGCTGCATTTTAAATGGTTAACGTCTCAAAAGGGCTTTTACTCACTGGAGTTTAAAGTGTTAACATAAGAAAGTTCTGTACTCGCTCGAATTTAAAAGGTTAACATATGAAAGGGGCCTGAACTCACTGGAGTTTAAAAGGTTAGCATCTCAAAGGGGCTGTACTCGCTGGTGTTTAAAAGGTTAACATCTCAAAGGGTCCTGAACTCGCTGGAGTTTAAAAGGTTAATATTTCAAAGGGCCCAGTTCTTGCTGGAGTTTAAAAGGTCAACATCTCAAAGGGGCTTGTACTCGCTAGGAGTTTAAAGGGTTAACATAAGAAAGGTCCGTACTCGCTGGAATTTAAAAGGTTATCATCTCAAAGGGGCTTGTACTCGCTGGTGTTTAAAGGGTTAACATAAGAAAGGTCCGTACTCGCTGGAATTTAAAAGGTTATCATCCCAAAGGGGCTTGTACTCGTTGGAGTTTAAAAGGTTAAGATATGAAAGGGGCCTGTACTCGCTGGAGATTAAAATGTGAACATATGACAGTGGCTTGTACTCGCTGGAGCTTAAAAGGGTAAAATCTCAAAGGGGCCTGTACTCGCTGGAGTTTAAAAGGTTAACATTTGAAAGGGGCCTGTACTTGCTGGAGTTTAAAAGGTTAACATCACAAAGGGGCCTATACTCGCTGGAGTTTAAAAGGTTAACATCTCAAAGTGGCCTGTACTCGCTGGAATTTAAAAGGTTAACATGTGAAAGGGGCCTGTACTCGCTGGAGTTTAAAAGGTTAACATCTCAAAGGGGCCTGTACTCGCTGGAGTTTAAAAGGTTAACATCTTAAAGGGGCCTGTACTCACTGGAGTTTAAAAGGTTAACATATGAAAGAGGCCTGTAGTCGCTGGAGTTTAAAAGTGAACATATGAAAGGGGTTTGTACTGGCTGCAGTTTAAATGTTTAACGTCTCAAAGAGGCTTGTACTCGCTGGAGTTTAAAGGGTTAACATAAGAAAGGACTGTACTCGCTGGAATTTAAAAAGTTATCATGTCAAAGGGGCTTGTACACGCTGCAGTTTATAGGGTTAACATAAGAAAGTTCTGTACTCGCTGGAGTTTAAAAGTTTAACATACGAAAGGGGACTGTACTCACTGGAGTTTAATAGGTTAACGTACGAAAGGGGCCTGTACTCGCTGCATTTTAAATGGTTAACGTCTCAAAAGGGCTTTTACTCACTGGAGTTTAAAGTGTTAACATAAGAAAGGTCTGTACTCGCTGGTATTTAAAAGGTTAACATCTCAAAGGGTCCTGAACTTGCTGGAGTTTTAAAGGTTAAGATAGGAAAGGGGCCTGTACTCGCTGGAGATTAAAATGTGAACATATGACAGTGGCTTGTACTCGGGGGAGCTTAAAAGGTTAAAATCTCAAAGGGGCCAGTACTTGCTGGAGTTTAAAAGGTTAACATCACAAAGGGGCCAATATTCGCTGGAGTTTAAAAGGTTAACATCTCAAAGTGGCCTGTACTCGGTGGAATTTAAAAGGTTAACAGATGAAAGGGGCCTGTACTCGCTGGAGTTTAAAAGGTTAACATCTCAAAGGGGCATGTACTCGCTAGGAGTTTAAAGGGTTAACATAAGAAAGGTATGTACTCACTGGAATTTAAAAGGTTATCATCTGAAAGGGGCTTGTACTCGCTGGAGTTTAAAGGGTTAACATAAGAAAGGGTGTAATCGCTGGAGTTTAAAAGGTTAACATCTCAAAGTGGCCTGTACTCGCTGGAGTTTAAAAGGTTAACATATGAAAGCGGCCTGTACTCGCTGGAGTTTATAAGGTTAACATCTCAAAGGGGCCTGTATTCGCTGGAGATTAAAAGGTTAACATACGAAAGGGGCCTGTACTCACTGGAATTTAAAATGTTATCATTTTAAAGGGGCCTGTACTCACTGGAGTTTAATAGGTTAACGTACGAAAGGGGCCTGTACTAGCTGCAGTTTAAATGGTTAACTTCTCAAAAGGGCTTGTACTCACTGGATTTAAAGTGTTAACATAAGAAAGGTATGTACTCGCTCGAATTTAAAAGGTTAACATATGAAAGGGGCCTGAACTCACTGGAGTTTAAAAGGTTAACATCTCAAAGGGGCTGTACTCGCTGGAGTTTAAAAGGTTAACATCTCAAAGGGTCCTGTACGCGCTGGAGTTTAAAAGGTTAATATTTCAAAGGGACCTGTTCTTGCTGGAGTTTTAAAGGTCAACATCTCAAAGGGGCTTGTACTCGCTAGGAGTTTAAAGGGTTAACATAAGAAAGGTCCGTACTCGCTGGAATTTAAAAGGTTATCATCTCAAAGGGGCTTGTACTCGCTGAAGTTTAAAGGGTTAACATACATATGAAAAGGGCCTGTACTCGTTGGATATTAAAATGTGAACATATGACAGTGGCTTGTACTCGCTGGAGCTTAAAAGATTAAAATCTCAAAGGTGCCAGTACTCGCTGGAGTTTAAAAAGTTAACATCTCAAAGTGGCCTGTACTCGCTGGAGTTTAAAAGGTTAACATATGAAAGGGGCCTGTACTCGCTGGAGTTTAAAAGGTTAACATCTCAAAGGGGCCTGTATTTGCTGGAGTTTAAAAGGTTAACATATGAAAAGAGCCTGTACTCGTGGGAGATTAAAATGTGAACATATGAAAGTGGCTTGTACTCGCTGGAGCTTAAAAGGTTAAAATCTCAAAGGGTCCTTTAATCGCTGGAGTTTAAAAGGTTAACATATGAAAGGGGCCTGTACTCGCTGGAGTTTAAAAGGTTAACATCTTAAAGGGGCCTGTACTCACTGGAGTTTAAAAGGTTAACATATGAAAGAGGCCTGTAGTCGCTGGAGTTTAAAAGTGAACATATGAAAGGGGTTTGTACTGGCTGCAGTTTAAATGTTTAACGTCTCAAAGAGGCTTGTACTCGCTGGAGTTTAAAGGGTTAACATAAGAAAGGACTGTACTCGCTGGAATTTAAAAAGTTATCATGTCAAAGGGGCTTGTACACGCTGCAGTTTATAGGGTTAACATAAGAAAGTTCTGTACTCGCTGGAGTTTAAAAGTTTAACATACGAAAGGGGACTGTACTCACTGGAGTTTAATAGGTTAACGTACGAAAGGCGCCTGTACTCGCTGCATTTTAAATGGTTAACGTCTCAAAAGGGCTTTTACTCACTGGAGTTTAAAGTGTTAACATAAGAAAGTTCTGTACTCGCTCGAATTTAAAAGGTTAACATATGAAAGGGGCCTGAACTCACTGGAGTTTAAAAGGTTAGCATCTCAAAGGGGCTGTACTCGCTGGTGTTTAAAAGGTTAACATCTCAAAGGGTCCTGAACTCGCTGGAGTTTAAAAGGTTAATATTTCAAAGGGCCCAGTTCTTGCTGGAGTTTAAAAGGTCAACATCTCAAAGGGGCTTGTACTCGCTAGGAGTTTAAAGGGTTAACATAAGAAAGGTCCGTACTCGCTGGAATTTAAAAGGTTATCATCTCAAAGGGGCTTGTACTCGCTGGTGTTTAAAGGGTTAACATAAGAAAGGTCCGTACTCGCTGGAATTTAAAAGGTTATCATCCCAAAGGGGCTTGTACTCGTTGGAGTTTAAAAGGTTAAGATATGAAAGGGGCCTGTACTCGCTGGAGATTAAAATGTGAACATATGACAGTGGCTTGTACTCGCTGGAGCTTAAAAGGGTAAAATCTCAAAGGGGCCTGTACTCGCTGGAGTTTAAAAGGTTAACATTTGAAAGGGGCCTGTACTTGCTGGAGTTTAAAAGGTTAACATCACAAAGGGGCCTATACTCGCTGGAGTTTAAAAGGTTAACATCTCAAAGTGGCCTGTACTCGCTGGAATTTAAAAGGTTAACATGTGAAAGGGGCCTGTACTCGCTGGAGTTTAAAAGGTTAACATCTCAAAGGGGCCTGTACTCGCTGGAGTTTAAAAGGTTAACATCTTAAAGGGGCCTGTACTCACTGGAGTTTAAAAGGTTAACATATGAAAGAGGCCTGTAGTCGCTGGAGTTTAAAAGTGAACATATGAAAGGGGTTTGTACTGGCTGCAGTTTAAATGTTTAACGTCTCAAAGAGGCTTGTACTCGCTGGAGTTTAAAGGGTTAACATAAGAAAGGACTGTACTCGCTGGAATTTAAAAAGTTATCATGTCAAAGGGGCTTGTACACGCTGCAGTTTATAGGGTTAACATAAGAAAGTTCTGTACTCGCTGGAGTTTAAAAGTTTAACATACGAAAGGGGACTGTACTCACTGGAGTTTAATAGGTTAACGTACGAAAGGGGCCTGTACTCGCTGCATTTTAAATGGTTAACGTCTCAAAAGGGCTTTTACTCACTGGAGTTTAAAGTGTTAACATAAGAAAGGTCTGTACTCGCTGGTGTTTAAAAGGTTAACATCTCAAAGGGTCCTGAACTTGCTGGAGTTTTAAAGGTTAAGATAGGAAAGGGGCCTGTACTCGCTGGAGATTAAAATGTGAACATATGACAGTGGCTTGTACTCGGGGGAGCTTAAAAGGTTAAAATCTCAAAGGGGCCAGTACTTGCTGGAGTTTAAAAGGTTAACATCACAAAGGGGCCAATACTCGCTGGAGTTTAAAAGGTTAACATCTCAAAGTGGCCTGTACTCGGTGGAATTTAAAAGGTTAACAGATGAAAGGGGCCTGTACTCGCTGGAGTTTAAAAGGTTAACATCTCAAAGGGGCATGTACTCGCTAGGAGTTTAAAGGGTTAACATAAGAAAGGTATGTACTCACTGGAATTTAAAAGGTTATCATCTGAAAGGGGCTTGTACTCGCTGGAGTTTAAAGGGTTAACATAAGAAAGGGTGTAATCGCTGGAGTTTAAAAGGTTAACATCTCAAAGTGGCCTGTACTCGCTGGAGTTTAAAAGGTTAACATATGAAAGCGGCCTGTACTCGCTGGAGTTTATAAGGTTAACATCTCAAAGGGGCCTGTATTCGCTGGAGATTAAAAGGTTAACATACGAAAGGGGCCTGTACTCACTGGAATTTAAAATGTTATCATTTTAAAGGGGCCTGTACTCACTGGAGTTTAATAGGTTAACGTACGAAAGGGGCCTGTACTAGCTGCAGTTTAAATGGTTAACTTCTCAAAAGGGCTTGTACTCACTGGATTTAAAGTGTTAACATAAGAAAGGTATGTACTCGCTCGAATTTAAAAGGTTAACATATGAAAGGGGCCTGAACTCACTGGAGTTTAAAAGGTTAACATCTCAAAGGGGCTGTACTCGCTGGAGTTTAAAAGGTTAACATCTCAAAGGGTCCTGTACGCGCTGGAGTTTAAAAGGTTAATATTTCAAAGGGACCTGTTCTTGCTGGAGTTTTAAAGGTCAACATCTCAAAGGGGCTTGTACTCGCTAGGAGTTTAAAGGGTTAACATAAGAAAGGTCCGTACTCGCTGGAATTTAAAAGGTTATCATCTCAAAGGGGCTTGTACTCGCTGAAGTTTAAAGGGTTAACATACATATGAAAAGGGCCTGTACTCGTTGGATATTAAAATGTGAACATATGACAGTGGCTTGTACTCGCTGGAGCTTAAAAGATTAAAATCTCAAAGGTGCCAGTACTCGCTGGAGTTTAAAAAGTTAACATCTCAAAGTGGCCTGTACTCGCTGGAGTTTAAAAGGTTAACATATGAAAGGGGCCTGTACTCGCTGGAGTTTAAAAGGTTAACATCTCAAAGGGGCCTGTATTTGCTGGAGTTTAAAAGGTTAACATATGAAAAGAGCCTGTACTCGTGGGAGATTAAAATGTGAACATATGAAAGTGGCTTGTACTCGCTGGAGCTTAAAAAGTTAAAATCTCAAAGGGTCCTTTAATCGCTGGAGTTTAAAAGGTTAACATATGAAAGGGGCCTGTACTCGCTGGAGTTTAAAAGGTTAACATCTTAAAGGGGCCTGTACTCACTGAGTTTAAAAGGTTAACATATGAAAGAGGCCTGTAGTCGCTGGAGTTTAAAAGTGAACATATGAAAGGGGTTTGTACTGGCTGGAGTTTAAATGTTTAACGTCTCAAAGAGGCTTGTACTCGCTGGAGTTTAAAGGGTTAACATAAGAAAGGACTGTACTCGCTGGAATTTAAAAAGTTATCATGTCAAAGGGGCTTGTACACGCTGCAGTTTATAGGGTTAACATAAGAAAGTTCTGTACTCGCTGGAGTTTAAAAGTTTAACATACGAAAGGGGACTGTACTCACTGGAGTTTAATAGGTTAACGTACGAAAGGGGACTGTACTCGCTGCATTTTAAATGGTTAACGTCTCAAAAGGGCTTTTACTCACTGGAGTTTAAAGTGTTAACATAAGAAAGTTCTGTACTCGCTCGAATTTAAAAGGTTAACATATGAAAGGGGCCTGAACTCACTGGAGTTTAAAAGGTTAGCATCTCAAAGGGGCTGTACTCGCTGGTGTTTAAAAGGTTAACATCTCAAAGGGTCCTGAACTCGCTGGAGTTTAAAAGGTTAATATTTCAAAGGGCCCAGTTCTTGCTGGAGTTTAAAAGGTCAACATCTCAAAGGGGCTTGTACTCGCTAGGAGTTTAAAGGGTTAACATAAGAAAGGTCCGTACTCGCTGGAATTTAAAAGGTTATCATCTCAAAGGGGCTTGTACTCGCTGGTGTTTAAAGGGTTAACATAAGAAAGGTCCGTACTCGCTGGAATTTAAAAGGTTATCATCCCAAAGGGGCTTGTACTCGTTGGAGTTTAAAAGGTTAAGATATGAAAGGGGCCTGTACTCGCTGGAGATTAAAATGTGAACATATGACAGTGGCTTGTACTCGCTGGAGCTTAAAAGGGTAAAATCTCAAAGGGGCCTGTACTCGCTGGAGTTTAAAAGGTTAACATTTGAAAGGGGCCTGTACTTGCTGGAGTTTAAAAGGTTAACATCACAAAGGGGCCTATACTCGCTGGAGTTTAAAAGGTTAACATCTCAAAGTGGCCTGTACTCGCTGGAATTTAAAAGGTTAACATGTGAAAGGGGCCTGTACTCGCTGGAGTTTAAAAGGTTAACATCTCAAAGGGGCCTGTACTCGCTGGAGTTTAAAAGGTTAACATCTTAAAGGGGCCTGTACTCACTGGAGTTTAAAAGGTTAACATATGAAAGAGGCCTGTAGTCGCTGGAGTTTAAAAGTGAACATATGAAACGGGTTTGTACTGGCTGCAGTTTAAATGTTTAACGTCTCAAAGAGGCTTGTACTCGCTGGAGTTTAAAGGGTTAACATAAGAAAGGACTGTACTCGCTGGAATTTAAAAAGTTATCATGTCAAAGGGGCTTGTACACGCTGCAGTTTATAGGGTTAACATAAGAAAGTTCTGTACTCGCTGGAGATTAAAATGTGAACATATGACAGTGGCTTGTACTCGCTGGAGCTTAAAAGGGTAAAATCTCAAAGGGGCCTGTACTCGCTGGAGTTTAAAAGGTTAACATTTGAAAGGGGCCTGTACTTGCTGGAGTTTAAAAGGTTAACATCACAAAGGGGCCTATACTCGCTGGAGTTTAAAAGGTTAACATCTCAAAGTGGCCTGTACTCGCTGGAATTTAAAAGGTTAACATGTGAAAGGGGCCTGTACTCGCTGGAGTTTAAAAGGTTAACATCTCAAAGGGGCCTGTACTCGCTGGAGTTTAAAAGGTTAACATCTTAAAGGGGCCTGTACTCACTGGAGTTTAAAAGGTTAACATATGAAAGAGGCCTGTAGTCGCTGGAGTTTAAAAGTGAACATATGAAAGGGGTTTGTACTGGCTGCAGTTTAAATGTTTAACGTCTCAAAGAGGCTTGTACTCGCTGGAGTTTAAAGGGTTAACATAAGAAAGGACTGTACTCGCTGGAATTTAAAAAGTTATCATGTCAAAGGGGCTTGTACACGCTGCAGTTTATAGGGTTAACATAAGAAAGTTCTGTACTCGCTGGAGTTTAAAAGTTTAACATACGAAAGGGGACTGTACTCACTGGAGTTTAATAGGTTAACGTACGAAAGGGGCCTGTACTCGCTGCATTTTAAATGGTTAACGTCTCAAAAGGGCTTTTACTCACTGGAGTTTAAAGTGTTAACATAAGAAAGGTCTGTACTCGCTGGTGTTTAAAAGGTTAACATCTCAAAGGGTCCTGAACTTGCTGGAGTTTTAAAGGTTAAGATAGGAAAGGGGCCTGTACTCGCTGGAGATTAAAATGTGAACATATGACAGTGGCTTGTACTCGGGGGAGCTTAAAAGGTTAAAATCTCAAAGGGGCCAGTACTTGCTGGAGTTTAAAAGGTTAACATCACAAAGGGGCCAATACTCGCTGGAGTTTAAAAGGTTAACATCTCAAAGTGGCCTGTACTCGGTGGAATTTAAAAGGTTAACAGATGAAAGGGGCCTGTACTCGCTGGAGTTTAAAAGGTTAACATCTCAAAGGGGCATGTACTCGCTAGGAGTTTAAAGGGTTAACATAAGAAAGGTATGTACTCACTGGAATTTAAAAGGTTATCATCTGAAAGGGGCTTGTACTCGCTGGAGTTTAAAGGGTTAACATAAGAAAGGGTGTAATCGCTGGAGTTTAAAAGGTTAACATCTCAAAGTGGCCTGTACTCGCTGGAGTTTAAAAGGTTAACATATGAAAGCGGCCTGTACTCGCTGGAGTTTATAAGGTTAACATCTCAAAGGGGCCTGTATTCGCTGGAGATTAAAAGGTTAACATACGAAAGGGGCCTGTACTCACTGGAATTTAAAATGTTATCATTTTAAAGGGGCCTGTACTCACTGGAGTTTAATAGGTTAACGTACGAAAGGGGCCTGTACTAGCTGCAGTTTAAATGGTTAACTTCTCAAAAGGGCTTGTACTCACTGGATTTAAAGTGTTAACATAAGAAAGGTATGTACTCGCTCGAATTTAAAAGGTTAACATATGAAAGGGGCCTGAACTCACTGGAGTTTAAAAGGTTAACATCTCAAAGGGGCTGTACTCGCTGGAGTTTAAAAGGTTAACATCTCAAAGGGTCCTGTACGCGCTGGAGTTTAAAAGGTTAATATTTCAAAGGGACCTGTTCTTGCTGGAGTTTTAAAGGTCAACATCTCAAAGGGGCTTGTACTCGCTAGGAGTTTAAAGGGTTAACATAAGAAAGGTCCGTACTCGCTGGAATTTAAAAGGTTATCATCTCAAAGGGGCTTGTACTCGCTGAAGTTTAAAGGGTTAACATACATATGAAAAGGGCCTGTACTCGTTGGATATTAAAATGTGAACATATGACAGTGGCTTGTACTCGCTGGAGCTTAAAAGATTAAAATCTCAAAGGTGCCAGTACTCGCTGGAGTTTAAAAAGTTAACATCTCAAAGTGGCCTGTACTCGCTGGAGTTTAAAAGGTTAACATATGAAAGGGGCCTGTACTCGCTGGAGTTTAAAAGGTTAACATCTCAAAGGGGCCTGTATTTGCTGGAGTTTAAAAGGTTAACATATGAAAAGAGCCTGTACTCGTGGGAGATTAAAATGTGAACATATGAAAGTGGCTTGTACTCGCTGGAGCTTAAAAAGTTAAAATCTCAAAGGGTCCTTTAATCGCTGGAGTTTAAAAGGTTAACATATGAAAGGGGCCTGTACTCGCTGGAGTTTAAAAGGTTAACATCTTAAAGGGGCCTGTACTCACTGAGTTTAAAAGGTTAACATATGAAAGAGGCCTGTAGTCGCTGGAGTTTAAAAGTGAACATATGAAAGGGGTTTGTACTGGCTGGAGTTTAAATGTTTAACGTCTCAAAGAGGCTTGTACTCGCTGGAGTTTAAAGGGTTAACATAAGAAAGGACTGTACTCGCTGGAATTTAAAAAGTTATCATGTCAAAGGGGCTTGTACACGCTGCAGTTTATAGGGTTAACATAAGAAAGTTCTGTACTCGCTGGAGTTTAAAAGTTTAACATACGAAAGGGGACTGTACTCACTGGAGTTTAATAGGTTAACGTACGAAAGGGGACTGTACTCGCTGCATTTTAAATGGTTAACGTCTCAAAAGGGCTTTTACTCACTGGAGTTTAAAGTGTTAACATAAGAAAGTTCTGTACTCGCTCGAATTTAAAAGGTTAACATATGAAAGGGGCCTGAACTCACTGGAGTTTAAAAGGTTAGCATCTCAAAGGGGCTGTACTCGCTGGTGTTTAAAAGGTTAACATCTCAAAGGGTCCTGAACTCGCTGGAGTTTAAAAGGTTAATATTTCAAAGGGCCCAGTTCTTGCTGGAGTTTAAAAGGTCAACATCTCAAAGGGGCTTGTACTCGCTAGGAGTTTAAAGGGTTAACATAAGAAAGGTCCGTACTCGCTGGAATTTAAAAGGTTATCATCTCAAAGGGGCTTGTACTCGCTGGTGTTTAAAGGGTTAACATAAGAAAGGTCCGTACTCGCTGGAATTTAAAAGGTTATCATCCCAAAGGGGCTTGTACTCGTTGGAGTTTAAAAGGTTAAGATATGAAAGGGGCCTGTACTCGCTGGAGATTAAAATGTGAACATATGACAGTGGCTTGTACTCGCTGGAGCTTAAAAGGGTAAAATCTCAAAGGGGCCTGTACTCGCTGGAGTTTAAAAGGTTAACATTTGAAAGGGGCCTGTACTTGCTGGAGTTTAAAAGGTTAACATCACAAAGGGGCCTATACTCGCTGGAGTTTAAAAGGTTAACATCTCAAAGTGGCCTGTACTCGCTGGAATTTAAAAGGTTAACATGTGAAAGGGGCCTGTACTCGCTGGAGTTTAAAAGGTTAACATCTCAAAGGGGCCTGTACTCGCTGGAGTTTAAAAGGTTAACATCTTAAAGGGGCCTGTACTCACTGGAGTTTAAAAGGTTAACATATGAAAGAGGCCTGTAGTCGCTGGAGTTTAAAAGTGAACATATGAAACGGGTTTGTACTGGCTGCAGTTTAAATGTTTAACGTCTCAAAGAGGCTTGTACTCGCTGGAGTTTAAAGGGTTAACATAAGAAAGGACTGTACTCGCTGGAATTTAAAAAGTTATCATGTCAAAGGGGCTTGTACACGCTGCAGTTTATAGGGTTAACATAAGAAAGTTCTGTACTCGCTGGAGTTTAAAAGTTTAACATACGAAAGGGGACTGTACTCACTGGAGTTTAATAGGTTAACGTACGAAAGGGGCCTGTACTCGCTGCATTTTAAATGGTTAACGTCTCAAAAGGGCTTTTACTCACTGGAGTTTAAAGTGTTAACATAAGAAAGTTCTGTACTCGCTCGAATTTAAAAGGTTAACATATGAAAGGGGCCTGAACTCACTGGAGTTTAAAAGGTTAGCATCTCAAAGGGGCTGTACTCGCTGGTGTTTAAAAGGTTAACATCTCAAAGGGTCCTGAACTCGCTGGAGTTTAAAAGGTTAATATTTCAAAGGGCCCAGTTCTTGCTGGAGTTTAAAAGGTCAACATCTCAAAGGGGCTTGTACTCGCTAGGAGTTTAAAGGGTTAACATAAGAAAGGTCCGTACTCGCTGGAATTTAAAAGGTTATCATCTCAAAGGGGCTTGTACTCGCTGGTGTTTAAAGGGTTAACATAAGAAAGGTCCGTACTCGCTGGAATTTAAAAGGTTATCATCCCAAAGGGGCTTGTACTCGTTGGAGTTTAAAAGGTTAAGATATGAAAGGGGCCTGTACTCGCTGGAGATTAAAATGTGAACATATGACAGTGGCTTGTACTCGCTGGAGCTTAAAAGGGTAAAATCTCAAAGGGGCCTGTACTCGCTGGAGTTTAAAAGGTTAACATTTGAAAGGGGCCTGTACTTGCTGGAGTTTAAAAGGTTAACATCACAAAGGGGCCTATACTCGCTGGAGTTTAAAAGGTTAACATCTCAAAGTGGCCTGTACTCGCTGGAATTTAAAAGGTTAACATGTGAAAGGGGCCTGTACTCGCTGGAGTTTAAAAGGTTAACATCTCAAAGGGGCCTGTACTCGCTGGAGTTTAAAAGGTTAACATCTTAAAGGGGCCTGTACTCACTGGAGTTTAAAAGGTTAACATATGAAAGAGGCCTGTAGTCGCTGGAGTTTAAAAGTGAACATATGAAAGGGGTTTGTACTGGCTGCAGTTTAAATGTTTAACGTCTCAAAGAGGCTTGTACTCGCTGGAGTTTAAAGGGTTAACATAAGAAAGGACTGTACTCGCTGGAATTTAAAAAGTTATCATGTCAAAGGGGCTTGTACACGCTGCAGTTTATAGGGTTAACATAAGAAAGTTCTGTACTCGCTGGAGTTTAAAAGTTTAACATACGAAAGGGGACTGTACTCACTGGAGTTTAATAGGTTAACGTACGAAAGGGGCCTGTACTCGCTGCATTTTAAATGGTTAACGTCTCAAAAGGGCTTTTACTCACTGGAGTTTAAAGTGTTAACATAAGAAAGGTCTGTACTCGCTGGTGTTTAAAAGGTTAACATCTCAAAGGGTCCTGAACTTGCTGGAGTTTTAAAGGTTAAGATAGGAAAGGGGCCTGTACTCGCTGGAGATTAAAATGTGAACATATGACAGTGGCTTGTACTCGGGGGAGCTTAAAAGGTTAAAATCTCAAAGGGGCCAGTACTTGCTGGAGTTTAAAAGGTTAACATCACAAAGGGGCCAATACTCGCTGGAGTTTAAAAGGTTAACATCTCAAAGTGGCCTGTACTCGGTGGAATTTAAAAGGTTAACAGATGAAAGGGGCCTGTACTCGCTGGAGTTTAAAAGGTTAACATCTCAAAGGGGCATGTACTCGCTAGGAGTTTAAAGGGTTAACATAAGAAAGGTATGTACTCACTGGAATTTAAAAGGTTATCATCTGAAAGGGGCTTGTACTCGCTGGAGTTTAAAGGGTTAACATAAGAAAGGGTGTAATCGCTGGAGTTTAAAAGGTTAACATCTCAAAGTGGCCTGTACTCGCTGGAGTTTAAAAGGTTAACATATGAAAGCGGCCTGTACTCGCTGGAGTTTATAAGGTTAACATCTCAAAGGGGCCTGTATTCGCTGGAGATTAAAAGGTTAACATACGAAAGGGGCCTGTACTCACTGGAATTTAAAATGTTATCATTTTAAAGGGGCCTGTACTCACTGGAGTTTAATAGGTTAACGTACGAAAGGGGCCTGTACTAGCTGCAGTTTAAATGGTTAACTTCTCAAAAGGGCTTGTACTCACTGGATTTAAAGTGTTAACATAAGAAAGGTATGTACTCGCTCGAATTTAAAAGGTTAACATATGAAAGGGGCCTGAACTCACTGGAGTTTAAAAGGTTAACATCTCAAAGGGGCTGTACTCGCTGGAGTTTAAAAGGTTAACATCTCAAAGGGTCCTGTACGCGCTGGAGTTTAAAAGGTTAATATTTCAAAGGGACCTGTTCTTGCTGGAGTTTTAAAGGTCAACATCTCAAAGGGGCTTGTACTCGCTAGGAGTTTAAAGGGTTAACATAAGAAAGGTCCGTACTCGCTGGAATTTAAAAGGTTATCATCTCAAAGGGGCTTGTACTCGCTGAAGTTTAAAGGGTTAACATACATATGAAAAGGGCCTGTACTCGTTGGATATTAAAATGTGAACATATGACAGTGGCTTGTACTCGCTGGAGCTTAAAAGATTAAAATCTCAAAGGTGCCAGTACTCGCTGGAGTTTAAAAAGTTAACATCTCAAAGTGGCCTGTACTCGCTGGAGTTTAAAAGGTTAACATATGAAAGGGGCCTGTACTCGCTGGAGTTTAAAAGGTTAACATCTCAAAGGGGCCTGTATTTGCTGGAGTTTAAAAGGTTAACATATGAAAAGAGCCTGTACTCGTGGGAGATTAAAATGTGAACATATGAAAGTGGCTTGTACTCGCTGGAGCTTAAAAAGTTAAAATCTCAAAGGGTCCTTTAATCGCTGGAGTTTAAAAGGTTAACATATGAAAGGGGCCTGTACTCGCTGGAGTTTAAAAGGTTAACATCTTAAAGGGGCCTGTACTCACTGGAGTTTAAAAGGTTAACATATGAAAGAGGCCTGTAGTCGCTGGAGTTTAAAAGTGAACATATGAAAGGGGTTTGTACTGGCTGGAGTTTAAATGTTTAACGTCTCAAAGAGGCTTGTACTCGCTGGAGTTTAAAGGGTTAACATAAGAAAGGACTGTACTCGCTGGAATTTAAAAAGTTATCATGTCAAAGGGGCTTGTACACGCTGCAGTTTATAGGGTTAACATAAGAAAGTTCTGTACTCGCTGGAGTTTAAAAGTTTAACATACGAAAGGGGACTGTACTCACTGGAGTTTAATAGGTTAACGTACGAAAGGGGACTGTACTCGCTGCATTTTAAATGGTTAACGTCTCAAAAGGGCTTTTACTCACTGGAGTTTAAAGTGTTAACATAAGAAAGTTCTGTACTCGCTCGAATTTAAAAGGTTAACATATGAAAGGGGCCTGAACTCACTGGAGTTTAAAAGGTTAGCATCTCAAAGGGGCTGTACTCGCTGGTGTTTAAAAGGTTAACATCTCAAAGGGTCCTGAACTCGCTGGAGTTTAAAAGGTTAATATTTCAAAGGGCCCAGTTCTTGCTGGAGTTTAAAAGGTCAACATCTCAAAGGGGCTTGTACTCGCTAGGAGTTTAAAGGGTTAACATAAGAAAGGTCCGTACTCGCTGGAATTTAAAAGGTTATCATCTCAAAGGGGCTTGTACTCGCTGGTGTTTAAAGGGTTAACATAAGAAAGGTCCGTACTCGCTGGAATTTAAAAGGTTATCATCCCAAAGGGGCTTGTACTCGTTGGAGTTTAAAAGGTTAAGATATGAAAGGGGCCTGTACTCGCTGGAGATTAAAATGTGAACATATGACAGTGGCTTGTACTCGCTGGAGCTTAAAAGGGTAAAATCTCAAAGGGGCCTGTACTCGCTGGAGTTTAAAAGGTTAACATTTGAAAGGGGCCTGTACTTGCTGGAGTTTAAAAGGTTAACATCACAAAGGGGCCTATACTCGCTGGAGTTTAAAAGGTTAACATCTCAAAGTGGCCTGTACTCGCTGGAATTTAAAAGGTTAACATGTGAAAGGGGCCTGTACTCGCTGGAGTTTAAAAGGTTAACATCTCAAAGGGGCCTGTACTCGCTGGAGTTTAAAAGGTTAACATCTTAAAGGGGCCTGTACTCACTGGAGTTTAAAAGGTTAACATATGAAAGAGGCCTGTAGTCGCTGGAGTTTAAAAGTGAACATATGAAAGGGGTTTGTACTGGCTGCAGTTTAAATGTTTAACGTCTCAAAGAGGCTTGTACTCGCTGGAGTTTAAAGGGTTAACATAAGAAAGGACTGTACTCGCTGGAATTTAAAAAGTTATTATGTCAAAGGGGCTTGTACACGCTGCAGTTTATAGGGTTAACATAAGAAAGTTCTGTACTCGCTGGAGTTTAAAAGTTTAACATACGAAAGGGGACTGTACTCACTGGAGTTTAATAGGTTAACGTACGAAAGGGGCCTGTACTCGCTGCATTTTAAATGGTTAACGTCTCAAAAGGGCTTTTACTCACTGGAGTTTAAAGTGTTAACATAAGAAAGTTCTGTACTCGCTCGAATTTAAAAGGTTAACATATGAAAGGGGCCTGAACTCACTGGAGTTTAAAAGGTTAGCATCTCAAAGGGGCTGTACTCGCTGGAGTTTAAAAGGTTAACATCTCAAAGGGTCCTGAACTCGCTGGAGTTTAAAAGGTTAATATTTCAAAGGGCCCAGTTCTTGCTGGAGTTTAAAAGGTCAACATCTCAAAGGGGCTTGTACTCGCTAGGAGTTTAAAGGGTTAACATAAGAAAGGTCCGTACTCGCTGGAATTTAAAAGGTTATCATCTCAAAGGGGCTTGTACTCGCTGGTGTTTAAAGGGTTAACATAAGAAAGGTCCGTACTCGCTGGAATTTAAAAGGTTATCATCTCAAAGGGGCTTGTACTCGCTGGTGTTTAAAGGGTTAACATAAGAAAGGTCTGTACTCGCTGGAGTTTAAAAGGTTAAGATATGACAGGGGCTTGTACTCGCTGGAGCTTAAAAGGGTAAAATCTCAAAGGGGCCTGTACTCGCTGGAGTTTAAAAGGTTAACATTTGTAAGGGGCCTGTACTTGCTGGAGTTTAAAAGGTTAACATCACAAAGGGGCCTATACTCGCTGGAGTTTAAAAGGTTAACATCTCAAAGGGTCCTGAACTCGCTGGAGTTTAAAAGGTTAATATTTCAAAGGGCCCAGTTCTTGCTGGAGTTTAAAAGGTCAACATCTCAAAGGGGCTTGTACTCGCTAGGAGTTTAAAGGGTTAACATAAGAAAGGTCCGTACTCGCTGGAATTTAAAAGGTTATCATCTCAAAGGGGCTTGTACTCGCTGGTGTTTAAAGGGTTAACATAAGAAAGGTCCGTACTCGATGGAATTTAAAAGGTTATCATCCCAAAGGGGCTTGTACTCGCTGGAGTTTAAAAGGTTAAGATATGAAAGGGGCCTGTACTAACTGGAGATTAAAATGTGAACATATGACAGTGGCTTGTACTCGCTGGAGCTTAAAAGGGTAAAATCTCAAAGGGGCCTGTACTCGCTGGAGTTTAAAAGGTTAACATTTGAAAGGGGCCTGTACTTGCTGGAGTTTAAAAGGTTAACATCACAAAGGGGCCTATACTCGCTGGAGTTTAAAAGGTTAACATCTCAAAGTGGCCTGTACTCGCTGGAATTTAAAAGGTTAACATGTGAAAGGGGCCTGTACTTGCTGGAGTTTAAAAGGTTAACATCACAAAGGGGCCTATACTCGCTGGAGTTTAAAAGGTTAACATCTCAAAGTGGCCTGTACTCGCTGGAATTTAAAAGGTTAACATGTGAAAGGGGCCTGTACTCGCTGGAGTTTAAAAGGTTAACATCTCAAAGTGGCCTGTACTCGCTGGAATTTAAAAGGTTAACATGTGAAAGGGGCCTGTACTCGCTGGAGTTTAAAAGGTTAACATCTCAAAGGGGCCTGTACTCGCTGGAGTTTAAAAGGTTAACATCTTAAAGGGGCCTGTACTCACTGGAGTTTAAAAGGTTAACATATGAAAGAGGCCTGTAGTCGCTGGAGTTTAAAAGTGAACATATGAAAGGGGATTGTACTGGCTGCAGTTTAAATGTTTAACGTCTCAAAGAGGCTTGTACTCGCTGGAGTTTAAAGGGTTAACATAAGAAAGGACTGTACTCGCTGGAATTTAAAAAGTTATCATGTCAAAGGGGCTTGTACACGCTGCAGTTTATAGGGTTAACATAAGAAAGTTCTGTACTCGCTGGAGTTTAAAAGTTTAACATACGAAAGGGGACTGTACTCACTGGAGTTTAATAGGTTAACGTACGAAAGGGGCCTGTACTCGCTGCATTTTAAATGGTTAACGTCTCAAAAGGGCTTTTACTCACTGGAGTTTAAAGTGTTAACATAAGAAAGGTCTGTACTCGCTGGTGTTTAAAAGGTTAACATCTCAAAGGGTCCTGAACTCGCTGGAGTTTTAAAGGTTAAGATAGGAAAGGGGCCTGTACTCGCTGGAGATTAAAATGTGAACATATGACAGTGGCTTGTACTCGGGGGAGCTTAAAAGGTTAAAATCTCAAAGGGGCCAGTACTTGCTGGAGTTTAAAAGGTTAACATCACAAAGGGGCCTATACTCGCTGGAGTTTAAAAGGTTAACATCTCAAAGTGGCCTGTACTCGGTGGAATTTAAAAGGTTAACAGATGAAAGGGGCCTGTACTCGCTGGAGTTTAAAAGGTTAACATCTCAAAGGGGCATGTACTCGCTAGGAGTTTAAAGGGTTAACATAAGAAAGGTATGTACTCACTGGAATTTAAAAGGTTATCATCTGAAAGGGGCTTGTACTCGCTGGAGTTTAAAGGGTTAACATAAGAAAGGGTGTAATCGCTGGAGTTTAAAAGGTTAACATCTCAAAGTGGCCTGTACTCGCTGGAGTTTAAAAGGTTAACATATGAAAGCGGCCTGTACTCGCTGGAGTTTATAAGGTTAACATCTCAAAGGGGCCTGTATTCGCTGGAGATTAAAAGGTTAACATACGAAAGGGGCCTGTACTCACTGGAATTTAAAATGTTATCATTTTAAAGGGGCCTGTACTCACTGGAGTTTAATAGGTTAACGTACGAAAGGGGCCTGTACTAGCTGCAGTTTAAATGGTTAACTTCTCAAAAGGGCTTGTACTCACTGGATTTAAAGTGTTAACATAAGAAAGGTATGTACTCGCTCGAATTTAAAAGGTTAACATATGAAAGGGGCCTGAACTCACTGGAGTTTAAAAGGTTAACATCTCAAAGGGGCTGTACTCGCTGGAGTTTAAAAGGTTAACATCTCAAAGGGTCCTGTACGCGCTGGAGTTTAAAAGGTTAATATTTCAAAGGGACCTGTTCTTGCAGGAGTTTTAAAGGTCAACATCTCAAAGGGGCTTGTACTCGCTAGGAGTTTAAAGGGTTAACATAAGAAAGGTCCGTACTCGCTGGAATTTAAAAGGTTATCATCTCAAAGGGGCTTGTACTCGCTGAAGTTTAAAGGGTTAACATACATATGAAAAGGGCCTGTACTCGTTGGATATTAAAATGTGAACATATGACAGTGGCTTGTACTCGCTGGAGCTTAAAAGATTAAAATCGCAAAGGTGCCAGTACTCGCTGGAGTTTAAAAAGTTAACATCTCAAAGTGGCCTGTACTCGCTGGAGTTTAAAAGGTTAACATATGAAAGGGGCCTGTACTCGCTGGAGTTTAAAAGGTTAACATCTCAAAGGGGCCTGTATTTGCTGGAGTTTAAAAGGTTAACATATGAAAAGAGCCTGTACTCGTGGGAGATTAAAATGTGAACATATGAAAGTGGCTTGTACTCGCTGGAGCTTAAAAGGTTAAAATCTCAAAGGGTCCTTTAATCGCTGGAGTTTAAAAGGTTAACATATGAAAGGGGCCTGTACTCGCTGGAGTTTAAAAGGTTAACATCTTAAAGGGGCCTGTACTCACTGGAGTTTAAAAGGTTAACATATGAAAGAGGCCTGTAGTCGCTGGAGTTTAAAAGTGAACATATGAAAGGGGTTTGTACTGGCTGCAGTTTAAATGTTTAACGTCTCAAAGAGGCTTGTACTCGCTGGAGTTTAAAGGGTTAACATAAGAAAGGACTGTACTCGCTGGAATTTAAAAAGTTATCATGTCAAAGGGGCTTGTACACGCTGCAGTTTATAGGGTTAACATAAGAAAGTTCTGTACTCGCTGGAGTTTAAAAGTTTAACATACGAAAGGGGACTGTACTCACTGGAGTTTAATAGGTTAACGTACGAAAGGGGCCTGTACTCGCTGCATTTTAAATGGTTAACGTCTCAAAAGGGCTTTTACTCACTGGAGTTTAAAGTGTTAACATAAGAAAGTTCTGTACTCGCTCGAATTTAAAAGGTTAACATATGAAAGGGGCCTGAACTCACTGGAGTTTAAAAGGTTAGCATCTCAAAGGGGCTGTACTCGCTGGTGTTTAAAAGGTTAACATCTCAAAGGGTCCTGAACTCGCTGGAGTTTAAAAGGTTAATATTTCAAAGGGCCCAGTTCTTGCTGGAGTTTAAAAGGTCAACATCTCAAAGGGGCTTGTACTCGCTAGGAGTTTAAAGGGTTAACATAAGAAAGGTCCGTACTCGCTGGAATTTAAAAGGTTATCATCTCAAAGGGGCTTGTACTCGCTGGTGTTTAAAGGGTTAACATAAGAAAGGTCCGTACTCGCTGGAATTTAAAAGGTTATCATCCCAAAGGGGCTTGTACTCGTTGGAGTTTAAAAGGTTAAGATATGAAAGGGGCCTGTACTCGCTGGAGATTAAAATGTGAACATATGACAGTGGCTTGTACTCGCTGGAGCTTAAAAGGGTAAAATCTCAAAGGGGCCTGTACTCGCTGGAGTTTAAAAGGTTAACATTTGAAAGGGGCCTGTACTTGCTGGAGTTTAAAAGGTTAACATCACAAAGGGGCCTATACTCGCTGGAGTTTAAAAGGTTAACATCTCAAAGTGGCCTGTACTCGCTGGAATTTAAAAGGTTAACATGTGAAAGGGGCCTGTACTCGCTGGAGTTTAAAAGGTTAACATCTCAAAGGGGCCTGTACTCGCTGGAGTTTAAAAGGTTAACATCTTAAAGGGGCCTGTACTCACTGGAGTTTAAAAGGTCAACATCTCAAAGGGGCTTGTACTCGCTAGGAGTTTAAAGGGTTAACATAAGAAAGGTCCGTACTCGCTGGAATTTAAAAGGTTATCATCTCAAAGGGGCTTGTACTCGCTGGTGTTTAAAGGGTTAACATAAGAAAGGTCCGTACTCGCTGGAATTTAAAAGGTTATCATCCCAAAGGGGCTTGTACTCGCTGGAGTTTAAAAGGTTAAGATATGACAGGGGCTTGTACTCGCTGGAGCTTAAAAGGGTAAAATCTCAAAGGGGCCTGTACTCGCTGGAGTTTAAAAGGTTAACATTTGAAAGGGGCCTGTACTTGCTGGAGTTTAAAAGGTTAACATCACAAAGGGGCCTATACTCGCTGGAGTTTAAAAGGTTAACATCTCAAAGGGTCCTGAACTCGCTGGAGTTTAAAAGGTTAATATTTCAAAGGGCCCAGTTCTTGCTGGAGTTTAAAAGGTCAACATCTCAAAGGGGCTTGTACTCGCTAGGAGTTTAAAGGGTTAACATAAGAAAGGTCCGTACTCGCTGGAATTTAAAAGGTTATCATCTCAAAGGGGCTTGTACTCGCTGGTGTTTAAAGGGTTAACATAAGAAAGGTCCGTACTCGATGGAATTTAAAAGGTTATCATCCCAAAGGGGCTTGTACTCGCTGGAGTTTAAAAGGTTAAGATATGAAAGGGGCCTGTACTAACTGGAGATTAAAATGTGAACATATGACAGTGGCTTGTACTCGCTGGAGCTTAAAAGGGTAAAATCTCAAAGGGGCATGTACTCGCTGGAGTTTAAAAGGTTAACATTTGAAAGGGGCCTGTACTTGCTGGAGTTTAAAAGGTTAACATCACAAAGGGGCCTATACTCGCTGGAGTTTAAAAGGTTAACATCTCAAAGTGGCCTGTACTCGCTGGAATTTAAAAGGTTAACATGTGAAAGGGGCCTGAACTCGCTGGAGTTTAAAAGGTTAACATCTCAAAGGGGCCTGTATTCGCTGGAGTTTAAAAGGTTAACATATGAAAAGGGTCTGTAGTCGCCGGAGATTAAAATGTGAACATACGAAAGTGGCTTGTACTCGCTGGAGCTTAAAAGGTTTTGATTTCAAAGGGGCCTGTACTTGCTGGAGTTTAAAAGGTTAACATCTCAAAGTGGCCTGTACTCGCTGGAGTTTAAAAGGTTAACATATGAAAGGGGTCTGTACTCGCTGGAGTTTAAAAGGTTAACATCTCAAAGGGGCCTGTACTCGCTGGAGTTCAAAGGGTTAATATTTCAAAGGGGCCTGTTCTTGCTGGAGTTTAAATGGTTAACATCTCAAAGGGGCATGTAGTCACTAGGAGTTTAAAGGGTTAACATAAGAAAGGTTTGTACTCGCTGGAATTTAAAAGGTTATCATCTGAAAGGGGCTTGTACTCGCTGGAGTTTAAAGGGTTAACATAAGAAAGGGTGTACTCGCTGGAGTTTAAAAGGTTAACATATCAAAGGGGCCTATACTCACTGGAGTTTATAAGGTTAACATCTCAAAGTGGCCTGTACTCGCTGGAGTTTAAAAGGTTAACATATGAAAGCGGCCTGTACTCGCTGGAGTTTATAAGGTTAACATCTCAAAGGGGCCTGTATTCGCTGGAGTTTAAAGGGTTAACATAAAGTTCTGTTCTCGCTGGAGTTTAAAAGGTTAACATACGAAAGGGGCCTGTACTCACTGGAATTTAAAATGTTATCATTTTAAAGGGGCCTGTACTCACTGGAGTTTAATAGGTTAACGTACGAAAGGGGCCTGTAGTAGCTGCAGTTTAAATGGTTAACGTCTCAAAAGGGCTTGTACTCACTGGAGTTTAAAGTGTTAACATAAGAAAGGTCTGTACTCGCTCGAATTTAAAAGGTTAAATTAAAGGGGCCTGAACTCGCTGGAGTTTAAAAGGTTAGCATCTCAAAGGGGCTGTACTCGCTGGTGTTTAAAAGGTTAACATCTCAAAGGGTCCTGAACTCGCTGGAGTTTAAAAGGTTAATATTTCAAAGGGCCCAGTTCTTGCTGGAGTTTAAAAGGTCAACATCTCAAAGGGGCTTGTACTCGCTAGGAGTTTAAAGGGTTAACATAAGAAAGGTCCGTACTCGCTGGAATTTAAAAGGTTATCATCTCAAAGGGGCTTGTACTCGCTGGAGTTTAAAGGGTTAACATAAGAAAGGGTATTCTCGCTGGAGTTTAAAAGGTTAACATATGAAAAGGGCCTGTACTCGCTGGATATTAAAATGTGAACATATGACAGTGGCTTGTGCTCGCTGGAGCTTAAAAGGTTAAAATCTCAAAGGGTCTTTTAATCGCTGGAGTTTAAAAGGTGAACATTTGAAAGGGTCCTGTACTCGCTGGAGTTTCAAAGGTTAACATATGAAAGGGGCCTGTGCTCGCTGGGGTTTAGAAGGTTAACATCTCAAACGGGAGTGTACTCGCTGGAGTTTAAAGGGTTAACACAAGGAAGGTCTGTACTCGCTGGAGTTTCAAAGGTTAACGTACGAAAGGGGCCTGTACTCTCTGCAGTTTAAAAGGTTAACATATGAAAGGGGCCTGTACTCACTGGAGTTTAAAAATCAACATCTGAAATTGGCCTGTACTCGCTGGAATTTAAAAGGTTAAAATATGAAAGGGGCCTGTACTCGCAGGAGTTTCAAAGGTTAGCATATGAAAGGGGCCTGTGCTCGCTGGGGTTTAAAAGGTTAACATATGAAAGGGGCCTGTACTCGCTGGAGTTTAAAAATTAACATATGAAAGGTACCTGTACTCGCTGGAGTTTAAAAGGTTAACATCTCAAAGGTGCTTGTATTCGATGGAGTTTAAAGGGTTAACATAAGAAATGTCTGTATTCGTTGGAATTTAAAAGGTTATCATCTCAAAGGGGCTTGTACTCACTGGAGTTTAAAGGGTTAAAATAAGAAATGTCTGTACTCGCTGGAGTTTAAAAGGTTTAACATCTCAAAGGGGCCTGTACTTGCTGGAGTTTAAAAGGTTAACATCACAATGGGGCCTATACTCGCTGGATTTTAAAAGGGTAACATCTCAAAGTGGCCTGTACTCGCTGGAGTTTAAAAGGTTAACATATGAAAGGGGCCTGTACTCGGTGGAGTTTAAAAGGTTAACATCTCAAAGGGGCCTGTACTCGCTGCAGTTTAAAAGGTTAACATATGAAAGGGGCCTGTACTCGCTGGAGTTTAAAATGTTAAAATCTCAAATGGGCCTGTACTATCTGGAGTTGAACATGTTAACATATGAAATGGACCTGTAATCGCTGGAGCTTAAAAGGTTAACATATGAAAGGGGCCTGTACTCGCTGGAGTGTAAATTGTTAACATATGAAAGGCCATGAATTGCAGTTGTTTACAAGGTTAAAATATGAAAGGGGCCTGCACTCGCTGGAGTTTAAAAATTAACATATGAAAGGGGCCTGTACTCGCAGGAGTTTCAAAGGTTAACATATGAAAGGGGCCTGTGCTCGCTGGTGTTTAAAAGGTTAACATATGAAAGGGGCCTGTACTCGCTGGAGTTTAAAATTTAACATATGAAAGGGGCCTGTACTCGATGGAGTTTAAAAGGTTAACATCTCAAAGGGGCTTGTACTTGATGGAGTTTAAAGTGTTAACATAAGAAAGGTCTGTACTCGCTGGAATTTAAAAGGTTATCATCTCAAAGCGGCTTGTACTCGCTGCAGTTTAAAGGGTTAACATAAGAAATGTCTGTACTCGCTGGAGTTTCAAAGGTTATCATCTTAAAGGGGCCTGTACTCACTGGAGTTTAAAAGGTTAACATATGAAAGAGGTCTGTAGTCGCTGGAGTTTAAAAGTGAACATATGAAAGGGGTTTGTACTGGCTGGAGTTTAAAAGTTTAACGTCTCAAAGAGGCTTGTACTCACTGGAGTTTAAAAGTTTAACGTCTCAAAGAGGCTTGTACTCGCTGGAGTTTAAAGGGTTAACATAAGAAAGGGTGCACTCGCTGGAGTTTAAAAGGTTAACATATCAAAGGGGCCTGTACTCGCTGGAGAATAAAATGTGAACATATGTAAGTGGCTTTTACTCGCTGGAGCTTAAAAGGTTAAAATCTCAAAGGGTCCTTTAATCGCTGGAGTTTAAAAGGTTAACATTTGAAAGGGTCCTGTACTCGCTGGAGTTTCAAAGGTTAACATATGAAAGGGGCCTGTGCTCGCTGGGGTTTCAAAGGTTAACATATGAAAGGGGCCTGTGCTCGCTGGGGTTTAGAAGGTTAACATCTCAAACGGGAGTGTACTCGCTGGAGTTTAAAGGGTTAACACAAGGAAGGTCTGTACTCAATGAAATTTAAAAAGTTATCATGTCATAGGGGCTTGTACTCGCTGCAGTTTAAAGGGTCAACATATGAAAGAGGTCTGTAGTCGCTGGAGTTTAAAAGTGAACATATGAAAGGGGTTTGTACTGGCTGGAGTTTAAAAGTTTAACGTCTCAAAGAGGCTTGTACTCACTGGAGTTTAAAGGGTTAACATAAGAAAGGACTGTACTCGCTGGAGCTTAAAAAGTTATACAGTCAAAGGGGCTTGTACACGCTGCAGTTTAAAGGGTTAACATAAGAAAGTTCTGTACTCACTGGAGTTTAAAAGTTTAACATACGAAAGGGGCCTGTACTCACTGGAATTTAAAATGTTATCATCTTAAAGGGGCCTGTACTCACTGGAGTTTAATAGGTTAACGTACGAAAGGGGCCTGTTCTCGCTGCATTTTAAATGGTTAACGTCTCAAAAGGGCTTGTACTCACTGGAGTTTAAAGTGTTAACATAAGAAAGGTCTGTACTCGCTCGAATTTAAAAGGTTAACATATGAAAGTGGCTTGTACTCCAGGAGTTTAAAAGGTTTTAATTTCAAAGGGGCCTGTACTTGCTGGAGTTTAAAAGGTTAACATCTCAAAGGGGCCTGAACTCGCTGGAGTTTAAAAGGTTAACATCTCAAAGGGGCCTGTACTCGCTGGAGTTCAAAAGGTTAACATCTCAAAGTGTCCTGTACTCGCTGGAGTTTAAAAGGTTAATATTTCAAAGGGGCCTGTTATTGCTGGAGTTTAAATGGTTAACATCTCAAAGGGGCTTGTACTCGCTAGGAGTTTAAAGGGTTAACATAAGAAAGGTATGTACTCGCTGGAATTTAAAAGGTTATCATCTCAAAGGGGCTTTTACTCGCTGGAGTTTAAAGGGTTAACATAAGAAAGGGTGTACTCGCTGGAGTTTAAAATGTTAACATATCAAAGGGGCCTATACTCGCTGGAGATTAAAATGTGAACATATGTAAGTGGCTTTTACTCGCTGGAGCTTAAAAGGTTAAAATCTCAAAGGGTCCTTAAATCACTGGAGTTTAAAAGGTTAACATTTGAAAGGGTCCTGTGCTCGCTGGGGTTTAGAAGGTTAACATCTCAAACGGGAGTGTACTCGCTGGAGTTTAAAGGGTTAACACAAGGAAGGTCTGTACTCAATGAAATTTAAAAAGTTATCATGTCAAAGGGGCTTGTACTCGCTGCAGTTTAAAGGGTTAACATAACAAAAGTCTGTACTCGCTGGAGTTTCAAAGGTTAACATATGAAAGGGGCCTGTACTCGCTGGAGTTTAAAAATCAACATCTGAAATTGGCCTGTACTCGCTGGAATTTAAAAGGTTAAAATATGAAAGGGGCCTGTACTCGCAGGAGTTTCAAAGGTTAGCATATGAAAGGGGCCTGTGCTCGCTGGGGTTTAAAAGGTTAATATATGAAAGGGGCATGTACTCGCTGGAGTTTAAAAATTAACATATGAAAGGTACCAGTACTCGCTGGAGTTTAAAAGGTTAACATCTCAAAGGGGCTTGTATTTGATGGAGTTTAAAGGGTTAAAATAAGAAATGTCTGTACTCGCTGTAGTTTAAAAGGTTTAACATCTCAAAGGGGCCTGTACTCGATGGAGTTTAAAAGGTTAACATATGAAAGGGGCCTGTACTCGATGGAGTTTAAAGGGTTAACATAAGAAATGTCTATACTCGCTGGAGTTTAAAAGGTTTAACATCTCAAAGGGGCCTGTACTCACTGGAATTTAAAAGGTTAACATATGAAAGGGGCCTGTACTCGCTGGAGTTTAAAAGGTTAACATCTCAAAGGGGCCTGTATTCGCTGGAGTTTAAAAGGTTAACATATGAAAAGGGTCTGTACTCGCGGGAGATTAAAATGTGAACATGTGAAAGTGGCTTGTACTCGCTGGAGTTTAAAAGGTTTTGATTTCAAAGGGGCCTATACTTGCTGGAGTTTAAAAGGTTAACATCTCAAAGTGGCCTGTACTCGCTGGAGTTTAAAAGGTTAACGTATGAAAGGGGTCTGTATTCGCTGGAGTTTAAAGGGTTAACATAAGAAAGTTCTGTAATCGCTGGAATTTAAAAGGTGATCATCTGAAAGGGGCTTGTACTCGCTGGACTTTAAAGGGTTAACATAAGAAAGGGTGTACTCGCTGGAGTTTAAAAGGTTAACATATCAAAGTGGCCTGTACTCGCTGGAGTTTAAAAGGTTAACATATGAAAGCGGCCTGTACTCGCTGGAGTTTAGAAGGTTAACATCTCAAAGGGGCCTGTATTCGCTGGAGTTTAAAGGGTTAACATAAGAAAGGTCCGTACTCGCTGGAATTTAAAAGGTTATCATCCCAAAGGGGCTTGTACTCGTTGGAGTTTAAAAGGTTAAGATATGAAAGGGGCCTGTACTCGCTGGAGATTAAAATGTGAACATATGACAGTGGCTTGTACTCGCTGGAGCTTAAAAGGGTAAAATCTCAAAGGGGCCTGTACTCGCTGGAGTTTAAAAGGTTAACATTTGAAAGGGGCCTGTACTTGCTGGAGTTTAAAAGGTTAACATCACAAAGGGGCCTATACTCGCTGGAGTTTAAAAGGTTAACATCTCAAAGTGGCCTGTACTCGCTGGAATTTAAAAGGTTAACATGTGAAAGGGGCCTGTACTCGCTGGAGTTTAAAAGGTTAACATCTCAAAGGGGCCTGTACTCGCTGGAGTTTAAAAGGTTAACATCTTAAAGGGGCCTGTACTCACTGGAGTTTAAAAGGTCAACATCTCAAAGGGGCTTGTACTCGCTAGGAGTTTAAAGGGTTAACATAAGAAAGGTCCGTACTCGCTGGAATTTAAAAGGTTATCATCTCAAAGGGGCTTGTACTCGCTGGTGTTTAAAGGGTTAACATAAGAAAGGTCCGTACTCGCTGGAATTTAAAAGGTTATCATCCCAAAGGGGCTTGTACTCGCTGGAGTTTAAAAGGTTAAGATATGACAGGGGCTTGTACTCGCTGGAGCTTAAAAGGGTAAAATCTCAAAGGGGCCTGTACTCGCTGGAGTTTAAAAGGTTAACATTTGAAAGGGGCCTGTACTTGCTGGAGTTTAAAAGGTTAACATCACAAAGGGGCCTATACTCGCTGGAGTTTAAAAGGTTAACATCTCAAAGGGTCCTGAACTCGCTGGAGTTTAAAAGGTTAATATTTCAAAGGGCCCAGTTCTTGCTGGAGTTTAAAAGGTCAACATCTCAAAGGGGCTTGTACTCGCTAGGAGTTTAAAGGGTTAACATAAGAAAGGTCCGTACTCGCTGGAATTTAAAAGGTTATCATCTCAAAGGGGCTTGTACTCGCTGGTGTTTAAAGGGTTAACATAAGAAAGGTCCGTACTCGATGGAATTTAAAAGGTTATCATCCCAAAGGGGCTTGTACTCGCTGGAGTTTAAAAGGTTAAGATATGAAAGGGGCCTGTACTAACTGGAGATTAAAATGTGAACATATGACAGTGGCTTGTACTCGCTGGAGCTTAAAAGGGTAAAATCTCAAAGGGGCATGTACTCGCTGGAGTTTAAAAGGTTAACATTTGAAAGGGGCCTGTACTTGCTGGAGTTTAAAAGGTTAACATCACAAAGGGGCCTATACTCGCTGGAGTTTAAAAGGTTAACATCTCAAAGTGGCCTGTACTCGCTGGAATTTAAAAGGTTAACATGTGAAAGGGGCCTGAACTCGCTGGAGTTTAAAAGGTTAACATCTCAAAGGGGCCTGTATTCGCTGGAGTTTAAAAGGTTAACATATGAAAAGGGTCTGTAGTCGCCGGAGATTAAAATGTGAACATACGAAAGTGGCTTGTACTCGCTGGAGCTTAAAAGGTTTTGATTTCAAAGGGGCCTGTACTTGCTGGAGTTTAAAAGGTTAACATCTCAAAGTGGCCTGTACTCGCTGGAGTTTAAAAGGTTAACATATGAAAGGGGTCTGTACTCGCTGGAGTTTAAAAGGTTAACATCTCAAAGGGGCCTGTACTCGCTGGAGTTCAAAGGGTTAATATTTCAAAGGGGCCTGTTCTTGCTGGAGTTTAAATGGTTAACATCTCAAAGGGGCATGTAGTCACTAGGAGTTTAAAGGGTTAACATAAGAAAGGTTTGTACTCGCTGGAATTTAAAAGGTTATCATCTGAAAGGGGCTTGTACTCGCTGGAGTTTAAAGGGTTAACATAAGAAAGGGTGTACTCGCTGGAGTTTAAAAGGTTAACATATCAAAGGGGCCTATACTCACTGGAGTTTATAAGGTTAACATCTCAAAGTGGCCTGTACTCGCTGGAGTTTAAAAGGTTAACATATGAAAGCGGCCTGTACTCGCTGGAGTTTATAAGGTTAACATCTCAAAGGGGCCTGTATTCGCTGGAGTTTAAAGGGTTAACATAAAGTTCTGTTCTCGCTGGAGTTTAAAAGGTTAACATACGAAAGGGGCCTGTACTCACTGGAATTTAAAATGTTATCATTTTAAAGGGGCCTGTACTCACTGGAGTTTAATAGGTTAACGTACGAAAGGGGCCTGTAGTAGCTGCAGTTTAAATGGTTAACGTCTCAAAAGGGCTTGTACTCACTGGAGTTTAAAGTGTTAACATAAGAAAGGTCTGTACTCGCTCGAATTTAAAAGGTTAAATTAAAGGGGCCTGAACTCGCTGGAGTTTAAAAGGTTAGCATCTCAAAGGGGCTGTACTCGCTGGTGTTTAAAAGGTTAACATCTCAAAGGGTCCTGAACTCGCTGGAGTTTAAAAGGTTAATATTTCAAAGGGGCCAGTTCTTGCTGGAGTTTAAAAGGTCAACATCTCAAAGGGGCTTGTACTCGCTAGGAGTTTAAAGGGTTAACATAAGAAAGGTCCGTACTCGCTGGAATTTAAAAGGTTATCATCTCAAAGGGGCTTGTACTCGCTGGAGTTTAAAGGGTTAACATAAGAAAGGGTATTCTCGCTGGAGTTTAAAAGGTTAACATATGAAAAGGGCCTGTACTCGCTGGATATTAAAATGTGAACATATGACAGTGGCTTGTGCTCGCTGGAGCTTAAAAGGTTAAAATCTCAAAGGGTCTTTTAATCGCTGGAGTTTAAAAGGTGAACATTTGAAAGGGTCCTGTACTCGCTGGAGTTTCAAAGGTTAACATATGAAAGGGGCCTGTGCTCGCTGGGGTTTAGAAGGTTAACATCTCAAACGGGAGTGTACTCGCTGGAGTTTAAAGGGTTAACACAAGGAAGGTCTGTACTCGCTGGAGTTTCAAAGGTTAACGTACGAAAGGGGCCTGTACTCTCTGCAGTTTAAAAGGTTAACATATGAAAGGGGCCTGTACTCACTGGAGTTTAAAAATCAACATCTGAAATTGGCCTGTACTCGCTGGAATTTAAAAGGTTAAAATATGAAAGGGGCCTGTACTCGCAGGAGTTTCAAAGGTTAGCATATGAAAGGGGCCTGTGCTCGCTGGGGTTTAAAAGGTTAACATATGAAAGGGGCCTGTACTCGCTGGAGTTTAAAAATTAACATATGAAAGGTACCTGTACTCGCTGGAGTTTAAAAGGTTAACATCTCAAAGGTGCTTGTATTCGATGGAGTTTAAAGGGTTAACATAAGAAATGTCTGTATTCGTTGGAATTTAAAAGGTTATCATCTCAAAGGGGCTTGTACTCACTGGAGTTTAAAGGGTTAAAATAAGAAATGTCTGTACTCGCTGGAGTTTAAAAGGTTTAACATCTCAAAGGGGCCTGTACTTGCTGGAGTTTAAAAGGTTAACATCACAATGGGGCCTATACTCGCTGGATTTTAAAAGGGTAACATCTCAAAGTGGCCTGTACTCGCTGGAGTTTAAAAGGTTAACATATGAAAGGGGCCTGTACTCGGTGGAGTTTAAAAGGTTAACATCTCAAAGGGGCCTGTACTCGCTGCAGTTTAAAAGGTTAACATATGAAAGGGGCCTGTACTCGCTGGAGTTTAAAATGTTAAAATCTCAAATGGGCCTGTACTATCTGGAGTTGAACATGTTAACATATGAAATGGACCTGTAATCGCTGGAGCTTAAAAGGTTAACATATGAAAGGGGCCTGTACTCGCTGGAGTGTAAATTGTTAACATATGAAAGGCCATGAATTGCAGTTGTTTACAAGGTTAAAATATGAAAGGGGCCTGCACTCGCTGGAGTTTAAATATTAACATATGAAAGGGGCCTGTACTCGCAGGAGTTTCAAAGGTTAACATATGAAAGGGGCCTGTGCTCGCTGGTGTTTAAAAGGTTAACATATGAAAGGGGCCTGTACTCGCTGGAGTTTAAAATTTAACATATGAAAGGGGCCTGTACTCGATGGAGTTTAAAAGGTTAACATCTCAAAGGGGCTTGTACTTGATGGAGTTTAAAGTGTTAACATAAGAAAGGTCTGTACTCGCTGGAATTTAAAAGGTTATCATCTCAAAGCGGCTTGTACTCGCTGCAGTTTAAAGGGTTAACATAAGAAATGTCTGTACTCGCTGGAGTTTCAAAGGTTATCATCTTAAAGGGGCCTGTACTCACTGGAGTTTAAAAGGTTAACATATGAAAGAGGTCTGTAGTCGCTGGAGTTTAAAAGTGAACATATGAAAGGGGTTTGTACTGGCTGGAGTTTAAAAGTTTAACGTCTCAAAGAGGCTTGTACTCGCTGGAGTTTAAAAGTTTAACGTCTCAAAGAGGCTTGTACTCGCTGGAGTTTAAAGGGTTAACATAAGAAAGGGTGCACTCGCTGGAGTTTAAAAGGTTAACATATCAAAGGGGCCTGTACTCGCTGGAGAATAAAATGTGAACATATGTAAGTGGCTTTTACTCGCTGGAGCTTAAAAGGTTAAAATCTCAAAGGGTCCTTTAATCGCTGGAGTTTAAAAGGTTAACATTTGAAAGGGTCCTGTACTCGCTGGAGTTTCAAAGGTTTACATATGAAAGGGGCCTGTGCTCGCTGGGGTTTCAAAGGTTAACATATGAAAGGGGCCTGTGCTCGCTGGGGTTTAGAAGGTTAACATCTCAAACGGGAGTGTACTCGCTGGAGTTTAAAGGGTTAACACAAGGAAGGTCTGTACTCAATGAAATTTAAAAAGTTATCATGTCATAGGGGCTTGTACTCGCTGCAGTTTAAAGGGTCAACATAACAAAAGTCTGTACTCGCTGGAGTTTCAAAGGTTAACATATGAAAGGGGCCTGTACTCGATGGAGTTTAAAAATCAACATCTGAAATTGGCCTGTACTCGCTGGAATTTAAAAGGTTATCATCTCAAAGGGGCTTGTACTCGCTGCAGTTTAAAGGGTTAACATAAGAAATGTCAGTACTCGCTGGAGTTTCAAAGGTTAACATCTTAAAGGGGCCTGGACTCACTGGAGTTTAAAAGGATAACATATGAAAGAGGCCTGTAGTCGCTGGAGTTTAAAAGTGAACATATGAAAGGGGTTTGTACTGGCTGGAGTTTAAAAGTTTAACGTCTCAAAGAGGCCTGTACTCACTGGAATTTAAAATGTTATCATCTTAAAGGGGCCTGTACTCACTGGAGTTTAATAGGTTAACGTACGAAAGGGGCCTGTACTCGCTGCATTTTAAATGGTTAACGTCTCAAAAGGGCTTGTACTCACTGGAGCTTAAAGTGTTAACATAAGAAAGGTCTGTATTCGCTCGAATTTAAAAGGTTAACATATGAAAGTGGCTTTTACTCCAGGAGTTTAAAAGGTTTTGATTTCAAAGGGGCCTGTACTTGCTGGAGTTTAAAAGGTTAACATCTCAAAGGGGCCTGTACTCGCTGGAGTTTAAAAGGTTAACATCTCAAAGGGGCTGTACTCGCTGGTGTTTAAAAGGTTAACATCTCAAAGGGTCCTGAACTCGCTGGAGTTTAAAAGGTTAATATTTCAAAGGGCCCAGTTCTTGCTGGAGTTGAAAAGGTCAACAACTCAAAGGGGCTTTTACTCGCTAGGAGTTTAAAGGGTTAACATAAGAAAGGTCCGTACTCGTTGGAATTTAAAAGGTTATCATCTCAAAGGGGCTTGTACTTGCTGGAGATTAAAATGTGAACATATGACAGTGGCTTGTACTCGCTGGAGCTTAAAAGGTTAAAATCTCAAAGGGGCCAGTACTCACTGGAGTTTAAAAGGTTAACATTTGAAAGGGGCCTGTACTTGCTGGAGTTTAAAAGGTTAACATCACAAAGGGGCCTATAGTCGCTGGAGTTTAAAAGATTAACATCTCAAAGTGGCCTGTACTCGCTCGAATTTAAAAGGTTAACGTACCAAAGGGGCCTGTACTCTCTGCAGTTTAAAAGGTTAACATATGAAAGGGGCCTGTAATCGCTGGAGTTTAAAAATCAACATCTGAAATTGGCCTGTACTCGCTGCAATTTAAAAGTTTAAAATATGAAAGGGGCCTGTACTCGCAGGAGTTTCAAAGGTTAGCATATGGAAGGGGCCTGTGCTCGCTGGGGTTTAAAAGGTTAACATATGAAAGGGGTCTGTAGTCGCTGGAGTTTAAAAGTGAACATATGAAAGGGGTTTGTACTGGCTGGAGTTTAAAAGTTTAACATCTCAAAGAGGCTTGTACTCACTGGAGTTTAAAGGGTTAACATAAGAAAGGACTGTACTCGCTGGAACTTAAAAAGTTATCATGTCAAAGGGGCTTGTACACGCTGCAGTTTAAAGGGTTAACATAAGAAAGTTCTGTACTCACTGGAGTTTAAAAGTTTAACATACGAAAGGGGCCTGTACTCACTGGAATTTAAAATGTTATCATCTTAAAGGGGCCTGTACTCACTGGAGTTTAATAGGTTAACGTACGAAAGGGGCCTGTTCTCGCTGCATTTTAAATGGTTAACGTCTCAAAAGGGCTTGTACTCACTGGAGTTTAAAGTGTTAACATAAGAAAGGTCTGTACTCGCTCGAATTTAAAAGGTTAACATATGAAAGTGGCTTGTACTCCAGGAGTTTAAAAGGTTTTGATTTCAAAGGGGCTTGTACTTGCTGGAGTTTAAAAGGTTAACATCTCAAAGGGGCCTGAACTCGCTGGAGTTTAAAAAGTTAACATCTCAAAGCGGCCTGTACTCGCTGGAGTTCAAAAGGTTAACATCTCAAAGTGTCCTGTACTCGCTGGAGTTTAAAAGGTTAATATTTCAAAGGGGCCTGTTATTGCTGGAGTTTAAATGGTTAACATCTCAAAGGGGCTTGTACTCGCTAGGAGTTTAAAGGGTTAACATAAGAAAGGTATGTACTCGCTGGAATTTAAAAGGTTATCATCTCAAAGGGGCTTTTACTCGCTGGAGTTTAAAGGGTTAACATAAGAAAGGGTGTACTCGCTGGAGTTTAAAATGTTAACATATCAAAGGGGCCTATACTCGCTGGAGATTAAAATGTGAACATATGTAAGTGGCTTTTACTCGCTGGAGCTTAAAAGGTTAAAATCTCAAAGGGTCCTTTAATCACTGGAGTTTAAAAGGTTAACATTTGAAAGGGTCCTGTGCTCGCTGGGGTTTAGAAGGTTAACATCTCAAACGGGAGTGTACTCGCTGGAGTTTAAAGGGTTAACACAAGGAAGGTCTGTACTCAATGAAATTTAAAAAGTTATCATGTCAAAGGGGCTTGTACTCGCTGCAGTTTAAAGGGTTAACATAACAAAAGTCTGTACTCGCTGGAGTTTCAAAGGTTAACATATGAAAGGGGCCTGTACTCGCTGGTGTTTAAAAATCAACATCTGAAATTGGCCTGTACTCGCTGGAATTTAAAAGGTTAAAATATGAAAGGGGCCTGTACTCGCAGGAGTTTCAAAGGTTAGCATATGAAAGGGGCCTGTGCTCGCTGGGGTTTAAAAGGTTAATATATGAAAGGGGCATGTACTCGCTGGAGTTTAAAAATTAACATATGAAAGGTACCAGTACTCGCTGGAGTTTAAAAGGTTAACATCTCAAAGGGGCTTGTATTTGATGGAGTTTAAAGGGTTAACATACGAAAGGTCTTTACTCGCTGGAATTTAAAAGGTTATCATCTGAAAGGGGCTTGTACTCGCTGGAGTTTAAAGGGTTAAAATAAGAAATGTCTGTACTCGCTGTAGTTTAAAAGGTTTAACATCTCAAAGGGGCCTGTACTCGATGGAGTTTAAAAGGTTAACATATGAAAGGGGCCTGTACTCGATGGAGTTTAAAGGGTTAACATAAGAAATGTCTATACTCGCTGGAGTTTAAAAGGTTTAACATCTCAAAGGGGCCTGTACTCACTGGAATTTAAAAGGTTAACATATGAAAGGGGCCTGTACTCGCTGGAGTTTAAAAGGTTAACATCTCAAAGGGGCCTGTATTCGCTGGAGTTTAAAAGGTTAACATATGAAAAGGGTCTGTACTCGCGGGAGATTAAAATGTGAACATGTGAAAGTGGCTTGTACTCGCTGGAGTTTAAAAGGTTTTGATTTCAAAGGGGCCTGTACTTGCTGGAGTTTAAAAGGTTAACATCTCAAAGTGGCCTGTACTCGCTGGAGTTTAAAAGGTTAACGTATGAAAGGGGTCTGTATTCGCTGGAGTTTAAAGGGTTAACATAAGAAAGTTCTGTAATCGCTGGAATTTAAAAGGTGATCATCTGAAAGGGGCTTGTACTCGCTGGACTTTAAAGGGTTAACATAAGAAAGGGTGTACTCGCTGGAGTTTAAAAGGTTAACATATCAAAGTGGCCTGTACTCGCTGGAGTTTAAAAGGTTAACATATGAAAGCGGCCTGTACTCGCTGGAGTTTAGAAGGTTAACTTCTCAAAGGGGCCTGTATTCGCTGGAGTTTAAAGGGTTAACATAAGAAAGTTCTGTACTCGCTGGAGTTTAAAAGGTTAACATACGAAAGGGGCCTGTACTCACTGGAATTTAATAGGTTAACGTACGAAAGGGGCCTGTACTCGCTGCATTTTAAATGGTTAACGTCTCAAAAGGGCTTGTACTCACTGGAGCTTAAAGTGTTAACATAAGAAAGGTCTGTATTCGCTCGAATTTAAAAGGTTAACATATGAAAGTGGCTTTTACTCCAGGAGTTTAAAAGGTTTTGATTTCAAAGGGGCCTGTACTTGCTGGAGTTTAAAAGGTTAACATCTCAAAGGGGCCTGTACTCGCTGGAGTTTAAAAGGTTAACATCTCAAAGGGGCTGTACTCGCTGGTGTTTAAAAGGTTAACATCTCAAAGGGTCCTGAACTCGCTGGAGTTTAAAAGGTTAATATTTCAAAGGGCCCAGTTCTTGCTGGAGTTTAAAAGGTCAACAACTCAAAGGGGCTTTTACTCGCTAGGAGTTTAAAGGGTTAACATAAGAAAGGTCCGTACTCGTTGGAATTTAAAAAGTTATCATCTCAAAGGGGCTTGTACTCGCTGGAGTTTAAAGGGTTAACATAAGAAAGGTCCGTACTCGCTGGAATTTAAAAGGTTATCATCTCAAAGGGGCTTGTATTCGCTGGAGTTTAAAAGGTTAAGATATGAAAGGGGCCTGTACTTGCTGGAGATTAAAATGTGAACATATGACAGTGGCTTGTACTCGCTGGAGCTTAAAAGGTTAAAATCTCAAAGGGGCCAGTACTCACTGGAGTTTAAAAGGTTAACATTTGAAAGGGGCCTGTACTTGCTGGAGTTTAAAAGGTTAACATCACAAAGGGGCCTATAGTCGCTGGAGTTTAAAAGGTTAACATCTCAAAGTGGCCTGTACTCGCTCGAATTTAAAAGGTTAACGTACCAAAGGGGCCTGTACTCTCTGCAGTTTAAAAGGTTAACATATGAAAGGGGCCTGTAATCGCTGGAGTTTAAAAATCAACATCTGAAATTGGTCTGTACTCGCTGCAATTTAAAAGTTTAAAATATGAAAGGGGCCTGTACTCGCAGGAGTTTCAAAGGTTAGCATATGGAAGGGGCCTGTGCTCGCTGGGGTTTAAAAGGTTAACATATGAAAGGGGCCTGTACTCGCTGGAGTTTAAAAGGTTAACATCTCAAAGGGGCTTGTACTTGATGGAGTTTAAAGGGTTAACATAAGAAAGGTCTGTACTCGCTGGAATTTAAAAGGTTAACATATGAAAGGGACCTGTACTCGCTGGAGTTTAAAAGGTTAACAAATGAAAGGGACCTGTACTCGCTGGAGTTTAAAATGTTAAAATCTCAAATGGGCCTGTACTATCTGGAGTTGAACATGTTAACATATGAAATGGACCTGTAATCGCTGGAGCTTAAAAGGTTAACATATGAAAGGGGCCTGTACTCGCTGGAGTGTAAAGGGTTAACATATGAAAGGCCATGAATTGCAGTTGTTTACAAGGTTAAAATCTGAAAGGGGCCTGTACTCGCAGGAGTTTCAAAGGTTAACCTATGAAGGGACCCTGTAATCGCCCTTTGGTTTAAAAGGTTAACATATGAAAGGGGCCTGCACTCGCTGGAGTTTAAAAGGTTAACATATGAAAGGGACCTGTACTCGCTGGAGTTTAAAATGTTAAAATCTCAAATGGGCCTGTACTATCTGGAGTTGAACATGTTAACATATGAAATGGACCTGTAATCGCTGGAGCTTAAAAGGTTAACATATGAAAGGGGCCTGTACTCGCTGGAGTGTAAAGGGTTAACATATGAAAGGCCATGAATTGCAGTTGTTTACAAGGTTAAAATCTGAAAGGGGCCTGTACTCGCAGGAGTTTCAAAGGTTAACCTATGAAGGGACCCTGTAATCGCCCTTTGGTTTAAAAGGTTAACATATGAAAGGGGCCTGCACTCGCTGGAGTTTAAAAATTAACATATGAAAGGGGCCTGTACTCGCAGGAGTTTCAAAGGTTAACATATGAAAGGGGCCTGTGCTCGCTGGTGTTTAAAAGGTTAACATATGAAAGGGGCCTGTACTCGCTGGAGTTTAAAATTTAACATATGAAAGGGGCCTGTACTCGATGGAGTTTAAAAGGTTAACATCTCAAAGGGGCTTGTACTTGATGGAGTTTAAAGTGTTAACATAAGAAAGGTCTGTACTCGCTGGAATTTAAAAGGTTATCATCTCAAAGCGGCTTGTACTCGCTGCAGTTTAAAGGGTTAACATAAGAAATGTCTGTACTCGCTGGAGTTTCAAAGGTTATCATCTTAAAGGGGCCTGTACTCACTGGAGTTTAAAAGGTTAACATATGAAAGAGGTCTGTAGTCGCTGGAGTTTAAAAGTGAACATATGAAAGGGGTTTGTACTGGCTGGAGTTTAAAAGTTTAACGTCTCAAAGAGGCTTGTACTCGCTGGAGTTTAAAAGTTTAACGTCTCAAAGAGGCTTGTACTCGCTGGAGTTTAAAGGGTTAACATAAGAAAGGGTGCACTCGCTGGAGTTTAAAAGGTTAACATATCAAAGGGGCCTGTACTCGCTGGAGAATAAAATGTGAACATATGTAAGTGGCTTTTACTCGCTGGAGCTTAAAAGGTTAAAATCTCAAAGGGTCCTTTAATCACTGGAGTTTAAAAGGTTAACATTTGAAAGGGTCCTGTGCTCGCTGGGGTTTAGAAGGTTAACATCTCAAACGGGAGTGTACTCGCTGGAGTTTAAAGGGTTAACACAAGGAAGGTCTGTACTCAATGAAATTTAAAAAGTTATCATGTCAAAGGGGCTTGTACTCGCTGCAGTTTAAAGGGTTAACATAACAAAAGTCTGTACTCGCTGGAGTTTCAAAGGTTAACATATGAAAGGGGCCTGTACTCGCTGGAGTTTAAAAATCAACATCTGAAATTGGCCTGTACTCGCAGGAGTTTCAAAGGTTAGCATATGAAAGGGGCCTGTGCTCGCTGGGGTTTAAAAGGTTAATATATGAAAGGGGCATGTACTCGCTGGAGTTTAAAAATTAACATATGAAAGGTACCAGTACTCGCTGGAGTTTAAAAGGTTAACATCTCAAAGGGGCTTGTATTTGATGGAGTTTAAAGGGTTAACATACGAAAGGTCTTTACTCGCTGGAATTTAAAAGGTTATCATCTGAAAGGGGCTTGTACTCGCTGGAGTTTAAAGGGTTAAAATAAGAAATGTCTGTACTCGCTGTAGTTTAAAAGGTTTAACATCTCAAAGGGGCCTGTACTCGATGGAGTTTAAAAGGTTAACATATGAAAGGGGCCTGTACTCGATGGAGTTTAAAGGGTTAACATAAGAAATGTCTATACTCGCTGGAGTTTAAAAGGTTTAACATCTCAAAGGGGCCTGTACTCACTGGAATTTAAAAGGTTAACATATGAAAGGGGCCTGTACTCGCTGGAGTTTAAAAGGTTAACATCTCAAAGGGGCCTGTATTCGCTGGAGTTTAAAAGGTTAACATATGAAAAGGGTCTGTACTCGCGGGAGATTAAAATGTGAACATGTGAAAGTGGCTTGTACTCGCTGGAGTTTAAAAGGTTTTGATTTCAAAGGGGCCTGTACTTGCTGGAGTTTAAAAGGTTAACATCTCAAAGTGGCCTGTACTCGCTGGAGTTTAAAAGGTTAACATCTCAAAGTGGCCTGTACTCGCTGGAGTTTAAAAGGTTAACGTATGAAAGGGGTCTGTATTCGCTGGAGTTTAAAGGGTTAACATAAGAAAGTTCTGTAATCGCTGGAATTTAAAAGGTGATCATCTGAAAGGGGCTTGTACTCGCTGGACTTTAAAGGGTTAACATAAGAAAGGGTGTACTCGCTGGAGTTTAAAAGGTTAACATATCAAAGTGGCCTGTACTCGCTGGAGTTTAAAAGGTTAACATATGAAAGCGGCCTGTACTCGCTGGAGTTTAGAAGGTTAACATCTCAAAGGGGCCTGTATTCGCTGGAGTTTAAAGGGTTAACATAAGAAAGTTCTGTACTCGCTGGAGTTTAAAAGGTTAACATACGAAAGGGGCCTGTACTCACTGGAATTTAAAATGTTATCATCTTAAAGGGGCCTGTACTCACTGGAGTTTAATAGGTTAACGTACGAAAGGGGCCTGTACTCGCTGCATTTTAAATGGTTAACGTCTCAAAAGGGCTTGTACTCACTGGAGCTTAAAGTGTTAACATAAGAAAGGTCTGTATTCGCTCGAATTTAAAAGGTTAACATATGAAAGTGGCTTTTACTCCAGGAGTTTAAAAGGTTTTGATTTCAAAGGGGCCTGTACTTGCTGGAGTTTAAAAGGTTAACATCTCAAAGGGGCCTGTACTCGCTGGAGTTTAAAAGGTTAACATCTCAAAGGGGCTGTACTCGCTGGTGTTTAAAAGGTTAACATCTCAAAGGGTCCTGAACTCGCTGGAGTTTAAAAGGTTAATATTTCAAAGGGCCCAGTTCTTGCTGGAGTTTAAAAGGTCAACAACTCAAAGGGGCTTTTACTCGCTAGGAGTTTAAAGGGTTAACATAAGAAAGGTCCGTACTCGTTCGAATTTAAAAGGTTATCATCTCAAAGGGGCTTGTACTCGCTGGAGTTTAAAGGGTTAACATAAGAAAGGTCCGTACTCGCTGGAATTTAAAAGGTTATCATCTCAAAGGGGCTTGTATTCGCTGGAGTTTAAAAGGTTAAGATATGAAAGGGGCCTGTACTTGCTGGAGATTAAAATGTGAACATATGACAGTGGCTTGTACTCGCTGGAGCTTAAAGGTTAAAATCTCAAAGGGGCCAGTACTCACTGGAGTTTAAAAGGTTAACATTTGAAAGGGGCCTGTACTTGCTGGAGTTTAAAAGGTTAACATCTCAAAGGGGCCTGTATTCGCTGGAGTTTAAAAGGTTAACATATGAAAGGGGCCTGTATTCGCTGGAGTTTAAAAGGTTAACATATGAAAGGGGCCTGTACTCGCTGGAGTTTAAAAGGTTAACATCTCAAAGGGGCCTGTATTCGCTGGAGTTTAAAAGGTTAACATATGAAAGGGGCCTGTACTCGCTGGAGTTTAAAAGGTTAACATCTCAAAGGGGCCTGTATTCGCTGGAGTTTAAAAGGTTAACATATGAAAAGGGTCTGTACTCGCGGGAGATTAAAATGTGAACATGTGAAAGTGGCTTGTACTCGCTGGAGTTTAAAAGGTTTTGATTTCAAAGGGACCTGTACTTGCTGGAGTTTAAAAGGTTAACATCTCAAAGTGGCCTGTACTCGCTGGAGTTTAAAAGGTTAACGTATGAAAGGGGTCTGTATTCGCTGGAGTTTAAAGGGTTAACATAAGAAAGTTCTGTAATCGCTGGAATTTAAAATGTGATCATCTGAAAGGGGCTTGTACTCGCTGGACTTTAAAGGGTTAACATAAGAAAGGGTGTACTCGCTGGAGTTTAAAAGGTTAACATATCAAAGTGGCCTGTACTCGCTGGAGTTTAAAAGGTTAACATATGAAAGCGGCCTGTACTCGCTGGAGTTTAGAAGGTTAACATCTCAAAGGGGCCTGTATTCGCTGGAGTTTAAAGGGTTAACATAAGAAAGTTCTGTACTCGCTGGAGTTTAAAAGGTTAACATACGAAAGGGGCCTGTACTCACTGGAATTTAAAATGTTATCATCTTAAAGGGGCCTGTACTCACTGGAGTTTAATAGGTTAACGTACGAAAGGGGCCTGTACTCGCTGCATTTTAAATGGTTAACGTCTCAAAAGGGCTTGTACTCACTGGAGCTTAAAGTGTTAACATAAGAAAGGTCTGTATTCGCTCGAATTTAAAAGGTTAACATATGAAAGTGGCTTTTACTCCAGGAGTTTAAAAGGTTTTGATTTCAAAGGGGCCTGTACTTGCTGGAGTTTAAAAGGTTAACATCTCAAAGGGGCCTGTACTCGCTGGAGTTTAAAAGGTTAACATCTCAAAGGGGCTGTACTCGCTGGTGTTTAAAAGGTTAACATCTCAAAGGGTCCTGAACTCGCTGGAGTTTAAAAGGTTAATATTTCAAAGGGCCCAGTTCTTGCTGGAGTTTAAAAGGTCAACAACTCAAAGGGGCTTTTACTCGCTAGGAGTTTAAAGGGTTAACATAAGAAAGGTCCGTACTCGTTGGAATTTAAAAGGTTATCATCTCAAAGGGGCTTGTACTCGCTGGAGTTTAAAGGGTTAACATAAGAAAGGTCCGTACTCGCTGGAATTTAAAAGGTTATCATCTCAAAGGGGCTTGTATTCGCTGGAGTTTAAAAGGTTAAGATATGAAAGGGGCCTGTACTTGCTGGAGATTAAAAGGTTAAAATCTCAAAGGGGCCAGTACTCACTGGAGTTTAAAAGGTTAACATTTGAAAGGGGCCTGTACTTGCTGGAGTTTAAAAGGTTAACATCTCAAAGGGGCCTGTATTCGCTGGAGTTTAAAAGGTTAACATATGAAAGGGGCCTGTATTCGCTGGAGTTTAAAAGGTTAACATATGAAAGGGGCCTGTACTCGCTGGAGTTTAAAAGGTTAACATCTCAAAGGGGCCTGTATTCGCTGGAGTTTAAAAGGTTAACATATGAAAGGGGCCTGTACTCGCTGGAGTTTAAAAGGTTAACATCTCAAAGGGGCCTGTATTCGCTGGAGTTTAAAAGGTTAACATATGAAAAGGGTCTGTACTCGCGGGAGATTAAAATGTGAACATGTGAAAGTGGCTTGTACTCGCTGGAGCTTAAAAGGTTAAAATCTCAAAGGGGCCAGTACTCACTGGAGTTTAAAAGGTTAACATTTGAAAGGGGCCTGTACTTGCTGGAGTTTAAAAGGTTAACATCACAAAGGGGCCTATAGTCGCTGAAGTTTAAAAGGTTAACATCTCAAAGTGGCCTGTACTCGCTCGAATTTAAAAGGTTAACGTACCAATGGGGCCTGTACTCTCTGCAGTTTAAAAGGTTAACATATGAAAGGGGCCTGTAATCGCTGGAGTTTAAAAATCAACATCTGAAATTGGTCTGTACTCGCTGCAATTTAAAAGTTTAAAATATGAAAGGGGCCTGTACTCGCAGGAGTTTCAAAGGTTAGCATATGGAAGGGGCCTGTGCTCGCTGGGGTTTAAAAGGTTAACATATGAAAGGGGCCTGTACTCGCTGGAGTTTAAAAGGTTAACATCTCAAAGGGGCTTGTACTTGATGGAGTTTAAAGGGTTAACATAAGAAAGGTCTGTACTCGCTGGAATTTAAAAGGTTATCATCTCAAAGCGGCTTGTACTCACTGCAGTTTAAAGGGTTAACATAAGAAATGTCTGTACTCGCTGGAGTTTCAAAGGTTATCATCTTAAAGGGGCCTGTACTCACTGGAGTTTAAAAGGTTAACATATGAAAGAGGTCTGTAGTCGCTGGAGTT
The DNA here is from genome assembly GCF_048418815.1 of Hemitrygon akajei. Lineage (NCBI taxonomy): Eukaryota > Metazoa > Chordata > Chondrichthyes > Myliobatiformes > Dasyatidae > Hemitrygon > Hemitrygon akajei. Next base: position 95,935,907 of record NC_133138.1, on the reverse strand, counting down.
TAAAAGTGAACATATGAAAGGGGTTTGTACTGGCTGGAGTTTAAAAGGTTTTGATTTCAAAGGGGCCTGTACTTGCTGGAGTTTAAAAGGTTAACATCTCAAAGTGGCCTGTACTCGCTGGAGTTTAAAAGGTTAACGTATGAAAGGGGTCTGTATTCGCTGGAGTTTAAAGGGTTAACATAAGAAAGTTCTGTAATCGCTGGAATTTAAAAGGTGATCATCTGAAAGGGGCTTGTACTCGCTGGACTTTAAAGGGTTAACATAAGAAAGGGTGTACTCGCTGGAGTTTAAAAGGTTAACATATCAAAGTGGCCTGTACTCGCTGGAGTTTAAAAGGTTAACATATGAAAGCGGCCTGTACTCGCTGGAGTTTAGAAGGTTAACATCTCAAAGGGGCCTGTATTCGCTGGAGTTTAAAGGGTTAACATAAGAAAGTTCTGTACTCGCTGGAGTTTAAAAGGTTAACATACGAAAGGGGCCTGTACTCACTGGAATTTAAAATGTTATCATCTTAAAGGGGCCTGTACTCACTGGAGTTTAATAGGTTAACGTACGAAAGGGGCCTGTACTCGCTGCATTTTAAATGGTTAACGTCTCAAAAGGGCTTGTACTCACTGGAGCTTAAAGTGTTAACATAAGAAAGGTCTGTATTCGCTCGAATTTAAAAGGTTAACATATGAAAGTGGCTTTTACTCCAGGAGTTTAAAAGGTTTTGATTTCAAAGGGGCCTGTACTTGCTGGAGTTTAAAAGGTTAACATCTCAAAGGGGCCTGTACTCGCTGGAGTTTAAAAGGTTAACATCTCAAAGGGGCTGTACTCGCTGGTGTTTAAAAGGTTAACATCTCAAAGGGTCCTGAACTCGCTGGAGTTTAAAAGGTTAATATTTCAAAGGGCCCAGTTCTTGCTGGAGTTTAAAAGGTCAACAACTCAAAGGGGCTTTTACTCGCTAGGAGTTTAAAGGGTTAACATAAGAAAGGTCCGTACTCGTTCGAATTTAAAAGGTTATCATCTCAAAGGGGCTTGTACTCGCTGGAGTTTAAAGGGTTAACATAAGAAAGGTCCGTACTCGCTGGAATTTAAAAGGTTATCATCTCAAAGGGGCTTGTATTCGCTGGAGTTTAAATGGTTAAGATATGAAAGGGGCCTGTACTTGCTGGAGATTAAAATGTGAACATATGACAGTGGCTTGTACTCGCTGGAGCTTAAAAGGTTAAAATCTCAAAGGGGCCAGTACTCACTGGAGTTTAAAAGGTTAACATTTGAAAGGGGCCTGTACTTGCTGGAGTTTAAAAGGTTAACATCACAAAGGGGCCTATAGTCGCTGAAGTTTAAAAGGTTAACATCTCAAAGTGGCCTGTACTCGCTCGAATTTAAAAGGTTAACGTACCAATGGGGCCTGTACTCTCTGCAGTTTAAAAGGTTAACATATGAAAGGGGCCTGTAATCGCTGGAGTTTAAAAATCAACATCTGAAATTGGTCTGTACTCGCTGCAATTTAAAAGTTTAAAATATGAAAGGGGCCTGTACTCGCAGGAGTTTCAAAGGTTAGCATATGGAAGGGGCCTGTGCTCGCTGGGGTTTAAAAGGTTAACATATGAAAGGGGCCTGTACTCGCTGGAGTTTAAAAGGTTAACATCTCAAAGGGGCTTGTACTTGATGGAGTTTAAAGGGTTAACATAAGAAAGGTCTGTACTCGCTGGAATTTAAAAGGTTATCATCTCAAAGCGGCTTGTACTCACTGCAGTTTAAAGGGTTAACATAAGAAATGTCTGTACTCGCTGGAGTTTCAAAGGTTATCATCTTAAAGGGGCCTGTACTCACTGGAGTTTAAAAGGTTAACATATGAAAGAGGTCTGTAGTCGCTGGAGTTTAAAAGTGAACATATGAAAGGGGTTTGTACTGGCTGGAGTTTAAAAGTTTAACGTCTCAAAGAGGCTTGTACTCACTGGAGTTTAAAGGGTTAACATAAGAAAGGACTGTACTCGCTGGAACTTAAAAAGTTATCATGTCAAAGGGGCTTGTACACGCTGCAGTTTAAAGGGTTAACATAAGAAAGTTCTGTACTCACTGGAGTTTAAAAGTTTAACATACGAAAGGGGCCTGTACTCACTGGAATTTAAAATGTTATCATCTTAAAGGGGCCTGTACTCACTGGAGTTTAATAGGTTAACGTACGAAAGGGGCCTGTTCTCGCTGCATTTTAAATGGTTAACGTCTCAAAAGGGCTTGTACTCACTGGAGTTTAAAGTGTTAACATAAGAAAGGTCTGTACTCGCTCTAATTTAAAAGGTTAACATATGAAAGTGGCTTGTACTCCAGGAGTTTAAAAGGTTTTGATTTCAAAGGGGCCTGTACTCGCTGGAGATTAAAATGTGAACATATGACAGGGGCTTGTACTCGCTGGAGCTTAAAAGGGTAAAATCTCAAAGGGGCCTGTACTCGCTGGAGTTTAAAAGGTTAACATTTGAAAGGGGCCTGTACTTGCTGGAGTTTAAAAGGTTAACATCACAAAGGGGCCTATACTCGCTGGAGTTTAAAAGGTTAACATTTCAAAGGGCCCAGTTCTTGCTGGAGTTTAAAAGGTCAACATCTCAAAGGGGCTTGTACTCGCTAGGAGTTTAAAGGGTTAACATAAGAAAGGTCCGTACTCGCTGGAATTTAAAAGGTTATCATCTCAAAGGGGCTTGTACTCGCTGGTGTTTAAAGGGTTAACATAAGAAAGGTCCGTACTCGCTGGAATTTAAAAGGTTATCATCCCAAAGGGGCTTGTACTCACTGGAGTTTAAAAGGTTAACATATGAGAAGGGCCTGTACTCGCTGGAGATTAAAATGTGAACATATGACAGTGGCTTGCACTCGCTGGAGCTTAAAAGGGTAAAATCTCAAAGGGGCCAGTACTCGCTGGAGTTTAAAAGGTTAACATTTGAAAGGGGCCTGTACTTGCTGGAGTTTAAAAGGTTAACATCACAAAGGGGCCTATACTCGCTGGAGTTTAAAAGGTTAACATCTCAAAGTGGCCTGTACTCGCTGGAATTTAAAAGGTTAACATGTGAAAGGGGCCTGTACTCGCTGGAGTTTAAAAGGTTAACATCTCAAAGGGGCCTGTATTCGCTGGAGTTTAAAAGGTTAACATATGAAAGGGGCCTGTACTCGCTGGAGTTTAAAAGGTTAACATCTTAAAGGGGCCTGTACTCACTGGAGTTTAAAAGGTTAACATATGAAAGAGGACTGTAGTCGCTGGAGTTTAAAAGTGAACATATGAAAGGGGTTTGTACTGGCTGCAGTTTAAATGTTTAACGTCTCAAAGAGGCTTGTACTCGCTGGAGTTTAAAGGGTTAACATAAGAAAGGACTGTACTCGCTGGAATTTAAAAAGTTATCATGTCAAAGGGACTTGTACACGCTGCAGTTTATAGGGTTAACATAAGAAAGTTCTGTACTCGCTGGAGTTTAAAAGTTTAACATACGAAAGGGGACTGTACTCACTGGAGTTTAATAGGTTAACGTACGAAAGGGGCCTGTACTCGCTGCATTTTAAATGGTTAACGTCTCAAAAGGGCTTTTACTCACTGGAGTTTAAAGTGTTAACATAAGAAAGTTCTGTACTCGCTCGAATTTAAAAGGTTAACATATGAAAGGGGCCTGAAATCACTGGAGTTTAAAAGGTTAGCATCTCAAAGGGGCTGTACTCGCTGGTGTTTAAAAGGTTAACATCTCAAAGGGTCCTGAACTCGCTGGAGTTTAAAAGGTTAATATTTCAAAGGGCCCAGTTCTTGCTGGAGTTTAAAAGGTCAACATCTCAAAGGGGCTTGCACTCGCTAGGAGTTTAAAGGGTTAACATAAGAAAGGTCCGTACTCGCTGGAATTTAAAAGGTTATCATCTCAAAGGGGCTTGTACTCGCTGGTGTTTAAAGGGTTAACATAAGAAAGGTCCGTACTCGCTGGAATTTAAAAGGTTATCATCCCAAAGGGGCTTGTACTCGCTGGAGTTTAAAAGGTTAAGATATGAAAGGGGCCTGTACTCGCTGGAGATTAAAATGTGAACATATGACAGGGGCTTGTACTCGCTGGAGCTTAAAAGGGTAAAATCTCAAAGGGGCCTGTACTCGCTGGAGTTTAAAAGGTTAACATTTGAAAGGGGCCTGTACTTGCTGGAGTTTAAAAGGTTAACATCACAAAGGGGCCTATACTCGCTGGAGTTTAAAAGGTTAACATCTCAAAGGGTCCTGAACTCGCTGGAGTTTAAAAGGTGAACATATGAAAGGGGTCTGTACTCGCTGGAGTTTAAAAGGTTAACATCTCAAAGGGGCCTGTACTCGCTGGAGTTTAAAAGGTTAACATATGAAAGCGGCCTGTACTCGCTGGAGTTTAGAAGGTTAACATCTCAAAGGGGCCTGTATTCGCTGGAGTTTAAAGGGTTAACATAAGAAAGTTCTGTACTCGCTGGAGTTTAAAAGGTTAACATACGAAAGGGGCCTGTACTCACTGGAATTTAAAATGTTATCATCTTAAAGGGGCCTGTACTCACTGGAGTTTAATAGGTTAACGTACGAAAGGGGCCTGTACTCGCTGCATTTTAAATGGTTAACGTCTCAAAAGGGCTTGTACTCACTGGAGCTTCAAGTGTTAACATAAGAAAGGTCTGTATTCGCTCGAATTTAAAAGGTTAACATATGAAAGTGGCTTTTACTCCAGGAGTTTAAAAGGTTTTGATTTCAAAGGGGCCTGTACTTGCTGGAGTTTAAAAGGTTAACATCTCAAAGGGGCCTGTACTCGCTGGAGTTTAAAAGGTTAACATCTCAAAGGGGCTGTACTCGCTGGTGTTTAAAAGGTTAACATCTCAAAGGGTCCTGAACTCGCTGGAGTTTAAAAGGTTAATATTTCAAAGGGCCCAGTTCTTGCTGGAGTTTAAAAGGTCAACAACTCAAAGGGGCTTTTACTCGCTAGGAGTTTAAAGGGTTAACATAAGAAAGGTCCGTACTCGTTGGAATTTAAAAGGTTATCATCTCAAAGGGGCTTGTACTCGCTGGAGTTTAAAGGGTTAACATAAGAAAGGTCCGTACTCGCTGGAATTTAAAAGGTTATCATCTCAAAGGGGCTTGTATTCGCTGGAGTTTAAATGGTTAAGATATGAAAGGGGCCTGTACTTGCTGGAGATTAAAATGTGAACATATGACAGTGGCTTGTACTCGCTGGAGCTTAAAAGGTTAAAATCTCAAAGGGGCCAGTACTCACTGGAGTTTAAAAGGTTAACATTTGAAAGGGGCCTGTACTTGCTGGAGTTTAAAAGGTTAACATCACAAAGGGGCCTATAGTCGCTGAAGTTTAAAAGGTTAACATCCCAAAGTGGCCTGTACTCGCTCGAATTTAAAAGGTTAACGTACCAATGGGGCCTGTACTCTCTGCAGTTTAAAAGGTTAACATATGAAAGGGGCCTGTAATCGCTGGAGTTTAAAAATCAACATCTGAAATTGGTCTGTACTCGCTGCAATTTAAAAGTTTAAAATATGAAAGGGGCCTGTACTCGCAGGAGTTTCAAAGGTTAGCATATGGAAGGGGCCTGTGCTCGCTGGGGTTTAAAAGGTTAACATATGAAAGGGGCCTGTACTCGCTGGAGTTTAAAAGGTTAACATCTCAAAGGGGCTTGTACTTGATGGAGTTTAAAGGGTTAACATAAGAAAGTTCTGTACTCGCTGGAATTTAAAAGGTTATCATCTCAAAGCGGCTTGTACTCACTGCAGTTTAAAGGGTTAACATAAGAAATGTCTGTACTCGCTGGAGTTTCAAAGGTTATCATCTTAAAGGGGCCTGTACTCACTGGAGTTTAAAAGGTTAACATATGAAAGAGGTCTGTAGTCGCTGGAGTTTAAAAGTGAACATATGAAAGGGGTTTGTACTGGCTGGAGTTTAAAAGTTTAACGTCTCAAAGAGGCTTGTACTCACTGGAGTTTAAAGGGTTAACATAAGAAAGGACTGTACTCGCTGGAACTTAAAAAGTTATCATGTCAAAGGGGCTTGTACACGCTGCAGTTTAAAGGGTTAACATAAGAAAGTTCTGTACTCACTGGAGTTTAAAAGTTTAACATACGAAAGGGGCCTGTACTCACTGGAATTTAAAATGTTATCATCTTAAAGGGGCCTGTACTCACTGGAGTTTAATAGGTTAACGTACGAAAGGGGCCTGTTCTCGCTGCATTTTAAATGGTTAACGTCTCAAAAGGGCTTGTACTCACTGGAGTTTAAAGTGTTAACATAAGAAAGGTCTGTACTCGCTCGAATTTAAAAGGTTAACATATGAAAGTGGCTTGTACTCCAGGAGTTTAAAAGGTTTTGATTTCAAAGGGGCCTGTACTTGCTGGAGTTTAAAAGGTTAACATCTCAAAGGGGCCTGAACTCGCTGGAGTTTAAAAGGTTAACATCTCAAAGGGGCCTGTACTCGCTGGAGTTCAAAAGGTTAACATCTCAAAGTGTCCTGTACTCGCTGGAGTTTAAAAGGTTAATATTTCAAAGGGGCCTGTTATTGCTGGAGTTTAAATGGTTAACATCTCAAAGGGGCTTGTACTCGCTAGGAGTTTAAAGGGTTAACATAAGAAAGGTATGTACTCGCTGGAATTTAAAAGGTTATCATCTCAAAGGGGCTTTTACTCGCTGGAGTTTAAAATGTTAAGATATGAAAGGGGCCTGTACTCGCTGGAGATTAAAATGTGAACATATGACAGGGGCTTGTACTCGCTGGAGCTTAAAAGGGTAAAATCTCAAAGGGGCCTGTACTCGCTGGAGTTTAAAAGGTTAACATTTGAAAGGGGCCTGTACTTGCTGGAGTTTAAAAGGTTAACATCACAAAGGGGCCTATACTCGCTGGAGTTTAAAAGGTTAACATCTCAAAGGGTCCTGAACTCGCTGGAGTTTAAAAGGTTAATATTTCAAAGGGCCCAGTTCTTGCTGGAGTTTAAAAGGTCAACATCTCAAAGGGGCTTGTACTCGCTAGGAGTTTAAAGGGTTAACATAAGAAAGGTCCGTACTCGCTGGAATTTAAAAGGTTATCATCTCAAAGGGGCTTGTACTCGCTGGTGTTTAAAGGGTTAACATAAGAAAGGTCCGTACTCGCTGGAATTTAAAAGGTTATCATCCCAAAGGGGCTTGTACTCACTGGAGTTTAAAAGGTTAACATATGAAAAGGGCCTGTACTCGCTGGAGATTAAAATTGGAACATATGACAGTGGCTTGTACTCGCTGGAGCTTAAAAGGGTAAAATCTCAAAGGGGCCAGTACTCGCTGGAGTTTAAAAGGTTAACATTTGAAAGGGGCCTGTACTTGCTGGAGTTTAAAAGGTTAACATCACAAAGGGGCCTATACTCGCTGGAGTTTAAAAGGTTAACATATGAAAAGGGCCTGTACTCGCTGGAGATTAAAATTGGAACATATGACAGTGGCTTGTACTCGCTGGAGCTTAAAAGGGTAAAATCTCAAAGGGGCCAGTACTCGCTGGAGTTTAAAAGGTTAACATTTGAAAGGGGCCTGTACTTGCTGGAGTTTAAAAGGTTAACATCACAAAGGGGCCTATACTCGCTGGAGTTTAAAAGGTTAACATCTCAAAGTGGCCTGTACTCGCTGGAATTTAAAAGGTTAACATGTGAAAGGGGCCTGTACTCGCTGGAGTTTAAAAGGTTAACATCTCAAAGGGGCCTGTATTCGCTGGAGTTTAAAAGGTTAACATATGAAAGGGGCCTGTACTCGCTGGAGTTTAAAAGGTTAACATCTTAAAGGGGCCTGTACTCACTGGAGTTTAAAAGGTTAACATATGAAAGAGGACTGTAGTCGCTGGAGTTTAAAAGTGAACATATGAAAGGGGTTTGTACTGGCTGCAGTTTAAATGTTTAACGTCTCAAAGAGGCTTGTACTCGCTGGAGTTTAAAGGGTTAACATAAGAAAGGACTGTACTCGCTGGAATTTAAAAAGTTATCATGTCAAAGGGACTTGTACACGCTGCAGTTTATAGGGTTAACATAAGAAAGTTCTGTACTCGCTGGAGTTTAAAAGTTTAACATACGAAAGGGGACTGTACTCACTGGAGTTTAATAGGTTAACGTACGAAAGGGGCCTGTACTCGCTGCATTTTAAATGGTTAACGTCTCAAAAGGGCTTTTACTCACTGGAGTTTAAAGTGTTAACATAAGAAAGTTCTGTACTCGCTCGAATTTAAAAGGTTAACATATGAAAGGGGCCTGAAATCACTGGAGTTTAAAAGGTTAGCATCTCAAAGGGGCTGTACTCGCTGGTGTTTAAAAGGTTAACATCTCAAAGGGTCCTGAACTCGCTGGAGTTTAAAAGGTTAATATTTCAAAGGGCCCAGTTCTTGCTGGAGTTTAAAAGGTCAACATCTCAAAGGGGCTTGCACTCGCTAGGAGTTTAAAGGGTTAACATAAGAAAGGTCCGTACTCGCTGGAATTTAAAAGGTTATCATCTCAAAGGGGCTTGTACTCGCTGGTGTTTAAAGGGTTAACATAAGAAAGGTCCGTACTCGCTGGAATTTAAAAGGTTATCATCCCAAAGGGGCTTGTACTCGCTGGAGTTTAAAAGGTTAAGATATGAAAGGGGCCTGTACTCGCTGGAGATTAAAATGTGAACATATGACAGGGGCTTGTACTCGCTGGAGCTTAAAAGGGTAAAATCTCAAAGTGGCCTGTACTCGCTGGAGTTTAAAAGGTTAACATTTGAAAGGGGCCTGTACTTGCTGGAGTTTAAAAGGTTAACATCACAAAGGGGCCTATACTCGCTGGAGTTTAAAAGGTTAACATCTCAAAGGGTCCTGAACTCGCTGGAGTTTAAAAGGTTAACATATGAAAGGGGTCTGTACTCGCTGGAGTTTAAAAGGTTAACATCTCAAAGGGGCCTGTACTCGCTGGAGTTCAAAAGGTTAATATTTCAAAGGGGCCTATTCTTGCTGGAGTTTAAATGGTTAACATCTCAAAGGGGCATGTAGTCACTAGGAGTTTAAAGGGTTAACATAAGAAAGGTTTGTACTCGCTGGAATTTAAAAGGTTATCATCTGAAAGGGGCTTGTACTCGCTGGAGTTTAAAGGGTTAACATAAGAAAGGGTGTACTCGCTGGAGTTTAAAAGGTTAACATATGAAAAGGGCCTGTACTCGCTGGATATTAAAATGTGAACATATGGCAGTGGCTTGTACTCGCTGGAGCTTAAAAGGTTAAAATCTCAAAGGGTCTTTTAATCGCTGGAGTTTAAAAGGTTAACATTTGAAAGGGTCCTGTACTCGCTGGAGTTTCAAAGGTTAACATATGAAAGGGGCCTGTGCTCGCTGGGGTTTAGAAGGTTAACATCTCAAACGGGAGTGTACTCGCTGGAGTTTAAAGGGTTAACACAAGGAAGGTCTGTACTCGCTGGAGTTTCAAAGGTTAACGTACGAAAGGGGCCTGTACTCTCTGCAGTTTAAAAGGTTAACATATGAAAGGGGCCTGTACTCGCTGGAGTTTAAATGGTTAACATCTCAAAGTGGCCTGTACTCGCTGGAATTTAAAAGGTTAACATGTGAAAGGGGCCTGAACTCGCTGGAGTTTAAAAGGTTAACATCTCAAAGGGGCCTGTATTCGCTGGAGTTTAAAAGGTTAACATATGAAAGGGGTCTGTACTCGCTGGAGTTTAAAAGGTTAACATCTCAAAGGGGCCTGTACTCGCTGGAGTTCAAAAGGTTAATATTTCAAAGGGTCCTGTTCTTGCTGGAGTTTAAATGGTTAACATCTCAAAGGGGCATGTAGTCACTAGGAGTTTAAAGGGTTAACATAAGAAAGGTTTGTACTCGCTGGAATTTAAAAGGTTATCATCTGAAAGGGGCTTGTACTCGCTGGAGTTTAAAGGGTTAACATAAGAAAGGGTGTACTCGCTGGAGTTTAAAAGGTTAACATATCAAAGGGGCCTATACTCACTGGAGTTTATAAGGTTAACATCTCAAAGTGGCCTGTACTCGCTGGAGTTTAAAAGGTTAACATATGAAAGCGGCCTGTACTCGCTGGAGTTTATAAGGTTAACATCTCAAAGGGGCCTGTATTCGCTGGAGTTTAAAGGGTTAACATAAAGTTCTGTTCTCGCTGGAGTTTAAAAGGTTAACATACGAAAGGGGCCTGTACTCACTGGAATTTAAAATGTTATCATTTTAAAGGGGCCTGTACTCACTGGAGTTTAATAGGTTAACGTACGAAAGGGGCCTGTACTAGCTGCAGTTTAAATGGTTAACGTCTCAAAAGGGCTTGTACTCACTGGAGTTTAAAGTGTTAACATAAGAAAGGTATGTACTCGCTCGAATTTAAAAGGTTAAATTAAAGGGGCCTGAACTCGCTGGAGTTTAAAAGGTTAGCATCTCAAAGGGGCTGTACTCGCTGGTGTTTAAAAGGTTAACATCTCAAAGGGTCCTGAACTCGCTGGAGCTTAAAAGGTTAATATTTCAAAGGGGCCAGTTCTTGCTGGAGTTTAAAAGGTCAACATCTCAAAGGGGCTTGTACTCGCTGGAGTTTAAAGGGTTAACATAAGAAAGGTCCGTACTCGCTGGAATTTAAAAGGTTATCATCTCAAAGGGGCTTGTATTCGCTGGAGTTTAAATGGTTAAGATATGAAAGGGGCCTGTACTTGCTGGAGATTAAAATGTGAACATATGACAGTGGCTTGTACTCGCTGGAGCTTAAAAGGTTAAAATCTCAAAGGGGCCAGTACTCACTGGAGTTTAAAAGGTTAACATTTGAAAGGGGCCTGTACTTGCTGGAGTTTAAAAGGTTAACATCACAAAGGGGCCTATAGTCGCTGAAGTTTAAAAGGTTAACATCTCAAAGTGGCCTGTACTCGCTCGAATTTAAAAGGTTAACGTACCAATGGGGCCTGTACTCTCTGCAGTTTAAAAGGTTAACATATGAAAGGGGCCTGTAATCGCTGGAGTTTAAAAATCAACATCTGAAATTGGTCTGTACTCGCTGCAATTTAAAAGTTTAAAATATGAAAGGGGCCTGTACTCGCAGGAGTTTCAAAGGTTAGCATATGGAAGGGGCCTGTGCTCGCTGGGGTTTAAAAGGTTAACGTATGAAAGGGGCCTGTACTCGCTGGAGTTTAAAAGGTTAACATCTCAAAGGGGCTTGTACTTGATGGAGTTTAAAGGGTTAACATAAGAAAGGTCTGTACTCGCTGGAATTTAAAAGGTTATCATCTCAAAGCGGCTTGTACTCACTGCAGTTTAAAGGGTTAACATAAGAAATGTCTGTACTCGCTGGAGTTTCAAAGGTTATCATCTTAAAGGGGCCTGTACTCACTGGAGTTTAAAAGGTTAACATATGAAAGAGGTCTGTAGTCGCTGGAGTTTAAAAGTGAACATATGAAAGGGGTTTGTACTGGCTGGAGTTTAAAAGTTTAACGTCTCAAAGAGGCTTGTACTCACTGGAGTTTAAAGGGTTAACATAAGAAAGGACTGTACTCGCTGGAACTTAAAAAGTTATCATGTCAAAGGGGCTTGTACACGCTGCAGTTTAAAGGGTTAACATAAGAAAGTTCTGTACTCACTGGAGTTTAAAAGTTTAACATACGAAAGGGGCCTGTACTCACTGGAATTTAAAATGTTATCATCTTAAAGGGGCCTGTACTCACTGGAGTTTAATAGGTTAACGTACGAAAGGGGCCTGTTCTCGCTGCATTTTAAATGGTTAACGTCTCAAAAGGGCTTGTACTCACTGGAGTTTAAAGTGTTAACATAAGAAAGGTCTGTACTCGCTCGAATTTAAAAGGTTAACATATGAAAGTGGCTTGTACTCCAGGAGTTTAAAAGGTTTTGATTTCAAAGGGGCCTGTACTTGCTGGAGTTTAAAAGGTTAACATCTCAAAGGGGCCTGAACTCGCTGGAGTTTAAAAGGTTAACATCTCAAAGGGGCCTGTACTCGCTGGAGTTCAAAAGGTTAACATCTCAAAGTGTCCTGTACTCGCTGGAGTTTAAAAGGTTAATATTTCAAAGGGGCCTGTTATTGCTGGAGTTTAAATGGTTAACATCTCAAAGGGGCTTGTACTCGCTAGGAGTTTAAAGGGTTAACATAAGAAAGGTATGTACTCGCTGGAATTTAAAAGGTTATCATCTCAAAGGGGCTTTTACTCGCTGGAGTTTAAAATGTTAAGATATGAAAGGGGCCTGTACTCGCTGGAGATTAAAATGTGAACATATGACAGGGGCTTGTACTCGCTGGAGCTTAAAAGGGTAAAATCTCAAAGGGGCCTGTACTCGCTGGAGTTTAAAAGGTTAACATTTGAAAGGGGCCTGTACTTGCTGGAGTTTAAAAGGTTAACATCACAAAGGGGCCTATACTCGCTGGAGTTTAAAAGGTTAACATCTCAAAGGGTCCTGAACTCGCTGGAGTTTAAAAGGTTAATATTTCAAAGGGCCCAGTTCTTGCTGGAGTTTAAAAGGTCAACATCTCAAAGGGGCTTGTACTCGCTAGGAGTTTAAAGGGTTAACATAAGAAAGGTCCGTACTCGCTGGAATTTAAAAGGTTATCATCTCAAAGGGGCTTGTACTCGCTGGTGTTTAAAGGGTTAACATAAGAAAGGTCCGTACTCGCTGGAATTTAAAAGGTTATCATCCCAAAGGGGCTTGTACTCACTGGAGTTTAAAAGGTTAACATATGAAAAGGGCCTGTACTCGCTGGAGATTAAAATTGGAACATATGACAGTGGCTTGTACTCGCTGGAGCTTAAAAGGGTAAAATCTCAAAGGGGCCAGTACTCGCTGGAGTTTAAAAGGTTAACATTTGAAAGGGGCCTGTACTTGCTGGAGTTTAAAAGGTTAACATCACAAAGGGGCCTATACTCGCTGGAGTTTAAAAGGTTAACATCTCAAAGTGGCCTGTACTCGCTGGAATTTAAAAGGTTAACATGTGAAAGGGGCCTGTACTCGCTGGAGTTTAAAAGGTTAACATCTCAAAGGGGCCTGTATTCGCTGGAGTTTAAAAGGTTAACATATGAAAGGGGCCTGTACTCGCTGGAGTTTAAAAGGTTAACATCTTAAAGGGGCCTGTACTCACTGGAGTTTAAAAGGTTAACATATGAAAGAGGACTGTAGTCGCTGGAGTTTAAAAGTGAACATATGAAAGGGGTTTGTACTGGCTGCAGTTTAAATGTTTAACGTCTCAAAGAGGCTTGTACTCGCTGGAGTTTAAAGGGTTAACATAAGAAAGGACTGTACTCGCTGGAATTTAAAAAGTTATCATGTCAAAGGGACTTGTACACGCTGCAGTTTATAGGGTTAACATAAGAAAGTTCTGTACTCGCTGGAGTTTAAAAGTTTAACATACGAAAGGGGACTGTACTCACTGGAGTTTAATAGGTTAACGTACGAAAGGGGCCTGTACTCGCTGCATTTTAAATGGTTAACGTCTCAAAAGGGCTTTTACTCACTGGAGTTTAAAGTGTTAACATAAGAAAGTTCTGTACTCGCTTGAATTTAAAAGGTTAACATATGAAAGGGGCCTGAAATCACTGGAGTTTAAAAGGTTAGCATCTCAAAGGGGCTGTACTCGCTGGTGTTTAAAAGGTTAACATCTCAAAGGGTCCTGAACTCGCTGGAGTTTAAAAGGTTAATATTTCAAAGGGCCCAGTTCTTGCTGGAGTTTAAAAGGTCAACATCTCAAAGGGGCTTGTACTCGCTAGGAGTTTAAAGGGTTAACATAAGAAAGGTCCGTACTCGCTGGAATTTAAAAGGTTATCATCTCAAAGGGGCTTGTACTCGCTGGTGTTTAAAGGGTTAACATAAGAAAGGTCCGTACTCGCTGGAATTTAAAAGGTTATCATCCCAAAGGGGCTTGTACTCACTGGAGTTTAAAAGGTTAACATATGAAAAGGGCCTGTACTCGCTGGAGATTAAAATTGGAACATATGACAGTGGCTTGTACTCGCTGGAGCTTAAAAGGGTAAAATCTCAAAGGGGCCAGTACTCGCTGGAGTTTAAAAGGTTAACATTTGAAAGGGGCCTGTACTTGCTGGAGTTTAAAAGGTTAACATCACAAAGGGGCCTATACTCGCTGGAGTTTAAAAGGTTAACATCTCAAAGTGGCCTGTACTCGCTGGAATTTAAAAGGTTAACATGTGAAAGGGGCCTGTACTCGCTGGAGTTTAAAAGGTTAACATCTCAAAGGGGCCTGTATTCGCTGGAGTTTAAAAGGTTAACATATGAAAGGGGCCTGTACTCGCTGGAGTTTAAAAGGTTAACATCTTAAAGGGGCCTGTACTCACTGGAGTTTAAAAGGTTAACATATGAAAGAGGACTGTAGTCGCTGGAGTTTAAAAGTGAACATATGAAAGGGGTTTGTACTGGCTGCAGTTTAAATGTTTAACGTCTCAAAGAGGCTTGTACTCGCTGGAGTTTAAAGGGTTAACATAAGAAAGGACTGTACTCGCTGGAATTTAAAAAGTTATCATGTCAAAGGGACTTGTACACGCTGCAGTTTATAGGGTTAACATAAGAAAGTTCTGTACTCGCTGGAGTTTAAAAGTTTAACATACGAAAGGGGACTGTACTCACTGGAGTTTAATAGGTTAACGTACGAAAGGGGCCTGTACTCGCTGCATTTTAAATGGTTAACGTCTCAAAAGGGCTTTTACTCACTGGAGTTTAAAGTGTTAACATAAGAAAGTTCTGTACTCGCTTGAATTTAAAAGGTTAACATATGAAAGGGGCCTGAAATCACTGGAGTTTAAAAGGTTAGCATCTCAAAGGGGCTGTACTCGCTGGTGTTTAAAAGGTTAACATCTCAAAGGGTCCTGAACTCGCTGGAGTTTAAAAGGTTAATATTTCAAAGGGCCCAGTTCTTGCTGGAGTTTAAAAGGTCAACATCTCAAAGGGGCTTGCACTCGCTAGGAGTTTAAAGGGTTAACATAAGAAAGGTCCGTACTCGCTGGAATTTAAAAGGTTATCATCTCAAAGGGGCTTGTACTCGCTGGTGTTTAAAGGGTTAACATAAGAAAGGTCCGTACTCGCTGGAATTTAAAAGGTTATCATCCCAAAGGGGCTTGTACTCGCTGGAGTTTAAAAGGTTAAGATATGAAAGGGGCCTGTACTCGCTGGAGATTAAAATGTGAACATATGACAGGGGCTTGTACTCGCTGGAGCTTAAAAGGGTAAAATCTCAAAGGGGCCTGTACTCGCTGGAGTTTAAAAGGTTAACATTTGAAAGGGGCCTGTACTTGCTGGAGTTTAAAAGGTTAACATCACAAAGGGGCCTATACTCGCTGGAGTTTAAAAGGTTAACATCTCAAAGGGTCCTGAACTCGCTGGAGTTTAAAAGGTTAACATATGAAAGGGGTCTGTACTCGCTGGAGTTTAAAAGGTTAACATCTCAAAGGGGCCTGTACTCGCTGGAGTTCAAAAGGTTAATATTTCAAAGGGGCCTATTCTTGCTGGAGTTTAAATGGTTAACATCTCAAAGGGGCATGTAGTCACTAGGAGTTTAAAGGGTTAACATAAGAAAGGTTTGTACTCGCTGGAATTTAAAAGGTTATCATCTGAAAGGGGCTTGTACTCGCTGGAGTTTAAAGGGTTAACATAAGAAAGGGTGTACTCGCTGGAGTTTAAAAGGTTAACATATGAAAAGGGCCTGTACTCGCTGGATATTAAAATGTGAACATATGGCAGTGGCTTGTACTCGCTGGAGCTTAAAAGGTTAAAATCTCAAAGGGTCTTTTAATCGCTGGAGTTTAAAAGGTTAACATTTGAAAGGGTCCTGTACTCGCTGGAGTTTCAAAGGTTAACATATGAAAGGGGCCTGTGCTCGCTGGGGTTTAGAAGGTTAACATCTCAAACGGGAGTGTACTCGCTGGAGTTTAAAGGGTTAACACAAGGAAGGTCTGTACTCGCTGGAGTTTCAAAGGTTAACGTACGAAAGGGGCCTGTACTCTCTGCAGTTTAAAAGGTTAACATATGAAAGGGGCCTGTACTCGCTGGAGTTTAAATGGTTAACATCTCAAAGTGGCCTGTACTCGCTGGAATTTAAAAGGTTAACATGTGAAAGGGGCCTGAACTCGCTGGAGTTTAAAAGGTTAACATCTCAAAGGGGCCTGTATTCGCTGGAGTTTAAAAGGTTAACATATGAAAGGGGTCTGTACTCGCTGGAGTTTAAAAGGTTAACATCTCAAAGGGGCCTGTACTCGCTGGAGTTCAAAAGGTTAATATTTCAAAGGGTCCTGTTCTTGCTGGAGTTTAAATGGTTAACATCTCAAAGGGGCATGTAGTCACTAGGAGTTTAAAGGGTTAACATAAGAAAGGTTTGTACTCGCTGGAATTTAAAAGGTTATCATCTGAAAGGGGCTTGTACTCGCTGGAGTTTAAAGGGTTAACATAAGAAAGGGTGTACTCGCTGGAGTTTAAAAGGTTAACATATCAAAGGGGCCTATACTCACTGGAGTTTATAAGGTTAACATCTCAAAGTGGCCTGTACTCGCTGGAGTTTAAAAGGTTAACATATGAAAGCGGCCTGTACTCGCTGGAGTTTATAAGGTTAACATCTCAAAGGGGCCTGTATTCGCTGGAGTTTAAAGGGTTAACATAAAGTTCTGTTCTCGCTGGAGTTTAAAAGGTTAACATACGAAAGGGGCCTGTACTCACTGGAATTTAAAATGTTATCATTTTAAAGGGGCCTGTACTCACTGGAGTTTAATAGGTTAACGTACGAAAGGGGCCTGTACTAGCTGCAGTTTAAATGGTTAACGTCTCAAAAGGGCTTGTACTCACTGGAGTTTAAAGTGTTAACATAAGAAAGGTCTGTACTCGCTCGAATTTAAAAGGTTAAATTAAAGGGGCCTGAACTCGCTGGAGTTTAAAAGGTTAGCATCTCAAAGGGGCTGTACTCGCTGGTGTTTAAAAGGTTAACATCTCAAAGGGTCCTGAACTCGCTGGAGCTTAAAAGGTTAATATTTCAAAGGGGCCAGTTCTTGCTGGAGTTTAAAAGGTCAACATCTCAAAGGGGCTTGTACTCGCTAGGAGTTTAAAGGGTTAACATAAGAAAGGTCCGTACTCGCTGGAATTTAAAAGGTTATCATCTCAAAGGGGCTTGTACTCGCTGGAGTTTAAAGGGTTAACATAAGAAAGGGTATTCTCGCTGGAGTTTAAAAGGTTAACATATGAAAAGGGCCTGTACTCGCTGGATATTAAAATGTGAACATATGACAGTGGCTTGTACTCGCTGGAGCTTAAAAGGTTAAAATCTCAAAGGGTCTTTTAATCGCTGGAGTTTAAAAGGTTAACATTTGAAAGGGTCCTGTACTCGCTGGAGTTTCAAAGGTTAACATATGAAAGGGGCCTGTGCTCGCTGGGGTTTAGAAGGTTAACATCTCAAACGGGAGTGTACTCGCTGGAGTTTAAAGGGTTAACACAAGGAAGGTCTGTACTCGCTGGAGTTTCAAAGGTTAACGTACGAAAGGGGCCTGTACTCTCTGCAGTTTAAAAGGTTAACATATGAAAGGGGCCTGTACTCGCTGGAGTTTAAAAATCAACATCTGAAATTGGCCTGTACTCGCTGGAATTTAAAAGGTTAAAATATGAAAGGGGCCTGTACTCGCAGGAGTTTCAAAGGTTAGCATATGAAAGGGGCCTGTGCTCGCTGGGGTTTAAAAGGTTAACATATGAAAGGGGCCTGTACTCGCTGGAGTTTAAAAATTAACATATGAAAGGTACCTGTACTCGCTGGAGTTTAAAAGGTTAACATCTCAAAGGTGCTTGTATTCGATGGAGTTTAAAGGGTTAACATAAGAAAGGTCTTTACTCGCTGGAATTTAAAAGGTTATCATCTCAAAGGGGCCTGTACTCGCTGGAGTTTAAAAGGTTTAACATATCAAAGGGGCCTGTACTCGCTAGAGTTTAAAAGGTTAACATATGAAAGGCGCTTGTATTCGATGGAGTTTAAAGGGTTAACATAAGAAATGTCTGTATTCGTTGGAATTTAAAAGGTTATCATCTCAAAGGGGCTTGTACTCACTGGAGTTTAAAGGGTTAAAATAAGAAATGTCTGTACTCGCTGGAGTTTAAAAGGTTTAACATCTCAAAGGGGCCTGTACTTGCTGGAGTTTAAAAGGTTAACATCACAAAGGGGCCTATACTCGCTGGATTTTAAAAGGGTAACATCTCAAAGTGGCCTGTACTCGCTGGAGTTTAAAAGGTTAACATATGAAAGGGGCCTGTACTCGGTGGAGTTTAAAAGGTTAACATCTCAAAGGGGCCTGTACTCGCTGCAGTTTAAAAGGTTAACATATGAAAGGGGCCTGTACTCGCTGGAGTTTAAAATGTTAAAATCTCAAATGGGCCTGTACTATCTGGAGTTGAACATGTTAACATATGAAATGGACCTGTAATCGCTGGAGCTTAAAAGGTTAACATATGAAAGGGGCCTGTACTCACTGGAGTGTAAAGGGTTAACATATGAAAGGCCATGAATTGCAGTTGTTTACAAGGTTAAAATCTGAAAGGGGCCTGTACTCGCAGGAGTTTCAAAGGTTAATCTATGAAGGGACCCTGTAATCGCCCTTTGGTTTAAAAGGTTAACATATGAAAGGGGCCTGCACTCGCTGGAGTTTAAATATTAACATATGAAAGGGGCCTGTACTCGCAGGAGTTTCAAAGGTTAACATATGAAAGGGGCCTGTGCTCGCTGGTGTTTAAAAGGTTAACATATGAAAGGGGCCTGTACTCGATGGAGTTTAAAAGGTTAACATCTCAAAGGGGCTTGTACTTGATGGAGTTTAAAGTGTTAACATAAGAAAGGTCTGTACTCGCTGGAATTTAAAAGGTTATCATCTCAAAGCGGCTTGTACTCGCTGCAGTTTAAAGGGTTAACATAAGAAATGTCTGTACTCGCTGGAGTTTCAAAGGTTATCATCTTAAAGGGGCCTGTACTCACTGGAGTTTAAAAGGTTAACATATGAAATAGGTCTGTAGTCGCTGGAGTTTAAAAGTGAACATATGAAAGGGGTTTGTACTGGCTGGAGTTTAAAAGTTTAACGTCTCAAAGAGGCTTGTACTCGCTGGAGTTTAAAAGTTTAACGTCTCAAAGAGGCTTGTACTCGCTGGAGTTTAAAAGTTTAACGTCTCAAAGAGGCTTGTACTCGCTGGAGTTTAAAGGGTTAACATAAGAAAGGGTGCACTCGCTGGAGTTTAAAAGGTTAACATATCAAAGGGGCCTGTACTCGCTGGAGAATAAAATGTGAACATATGTAAGTGGCTTTTACTCGCTGGAGCTTAAAAGGTTAAAATCTCAAAGGTTCCTTTAATCGCTGGAGTTTAAAAGGTTAACATTTGAAAGGGTCCTGTACTCGCTGGAGTTTCAAAGGTTAACATATGAAAGGGGCCTGTGCTCGCTGGGGTTTCAAAGGTTAACATATGAAAGGGGCCTGTGCTCGCTGGGGTTTAGAAGGTTAACATCTCAAACGGGAGTGTACTCGCTGGAGTTTAAAGGGTTAACACAAGGAAGGTCTGTACTCAATGAAATTTAAAAAGTTATCATGTCATAGGGGCTTGTACTCGCTGCAGTTTAAAGGGTCAACATAACAAAAGTCTGTACTCGCTGGAGTTTCAAAGGTTAACATATGAAAGGGGCCTGTGCTCGCTGGGGTTTCAAAGGTTAACATATGAAAGGGGCCTGTGCTCGCTGGGGTTTAGAAGGTTAACATCTCAAACGGGAGTGTACTCGCTGGAGTTTAAAGGGTTAACACAAGGAAGGTCTGTACTCAATGAAATTTAAAAAGTTATCATGTCATAGGGGCTTGTACTCGCTGCAGTTTAAAGGGTCAACATAACAAAAGTCTGTACTCGCTGGAGTTTCAAAGGTTAACATATGAAAGGGGCCTGTACTCGCTGGAGTTTAAAAATCAACATCTGAAATTGGCCTGTACTCGCTGGAATTTAAAAGGTTATCATCTCAAAGGGGCTTGTACTCGCTGCAGTTTAAAGGGTTAACATAAGAAATGTCTGTACTCGCTGGAGTTTCAAAGGTTAACATCTTAAAGGGGCCTGTACTCACTGGAGTTTAAAAGGATAACATATGAAAGAGGCCTGTAGTCGCTGGAGTTTAAAAGTGAACATATGAAAGGGGTTTGTACTGGCTGGAGTTTAAAAGTTTAACGTCTCAAAGAGGCTTGTACTCGCTGGAGTTTAAAAGTTTAACATACGAAAGGGGCCTGTACTCACTGGAATTTAAAATGTTATCATCTTAAAGGGGCCTGTACTCACTGGAGTTTAATAGGTTAACGTACGAAAGGGGCCTGTACTCGCTGCATTTTAAATGGTTAACGTCTCAAAAGGGCTTGTACTCACTGGAGCTTAAAGTGTTAACATAAGAAAGGTCTGTATTCGCTCGAATTTAAAAGGTTAACATATGAAAGTGGCTTTTACTCCAGGAGTTTAAAAGGTTTTGATTTCAAAGGGGCCTGTACTTGCTGGAGTTTAAAAGGTTAACATCTCAAAGGGGCCTGTACTCGTTGGAGTTTAAAAGGTTAACATCTCAAAGGGGCTGTACTCGCTGGTGTTTAAAAGGTTAACATCTCAAAGGGTCCTGAACTCGCTGGAGTTTAAAAGGTTAATATTTCAAAGGGCCCAGTTCTTGCTGGAGTTTAAAAGGTCAACAACTCAAAGGGGCTTTTACTCGCTAGGAGTTTAAAGGGTTAACATAAGAAAGGTCCGTACTCGTTAGAATTTAAAAGGTTATCATCTCAAAGGGGCTTGTACTCGCTGGAGTTTAAAGGGTTAACATAAGAAAGGTCCGTACTCGCTGGAATTTAAAAGGTTATCATCTCAAAGGGGCTTGTATTCGCTGGAGTTTAAAAGGTTAAGATATGAAAGGGGCCTGTACTTGCTGGAGATTAAAATGTGAACATATGACAGTGGCTTGTACTCGCTGGAGCTTAAAAGGTTAAAATCTCAAAGGGGCCAGTACTCACTGGAGTTTAAAAGGTTAACATTTGAAAGGGGCCTGTACTTGCTGGAGTTTAAAAGGTTAACATCACAAAGGGGCCTATAGTCGCTGGAGTTTAAAAGGTTAACATCTCAAAGTGGCCTGTACTCGCTCGAATTTAAAAGGTTAACGTACCAAAGGGGGCTGTACTCTCTGCAGTTTAAAAGGTTAACATATGAAAGGGGCCTGTAATCGCTGGAGTTTAAAAATCAACATCTGAAATTGGCCTGTACTCGCTGCAATTTAAAAGTTTAAAATATGAAAGGGGCCTGTACTCGCAGGAGTTTCAAAGGTTAGCATATGGAAGGGGCCTGTGCTCGCTGGGGTTTAAAAGGTTAACATATGAAAGGGGCCTGTACTCGCTGGAGTTTAAAAGGTTAACATCTCAAAGGGGCTTGTACTTGATGGAGTTAAAAGGGTTAACATAAGAAAGGTCTGTACTCGCTGGAATTTAAAAGGTTATCATCTCAAAGCGGCTTGTACTCACTGCAGTTTAAAGGGTTAACATAAGAAATGTCTGTACTCGCTGGAGTTTCAAAGGTTATCATCTTAAAGGGGCCTGTACTCACTGGAGTTTAAAAGGTTAACATATGAAAGAGGTCTGTAGTCGCTGGAGTTTAAAAGTGAACATATGAAAGGGATTTGTACTGGCTGGAGTTTAAAAGTTTAACGTCTCAAAGAGGCTTGTACTCACTGGAGTTTAAAGGGTTAACATAAGAAAGGACTGTACTCGCTGGAACTTAAAAAGTTATCATGTCAAAGGGGCTTGTACACGCTGCAGTTTAAAGGGTTAACATAAGAAAGTTCTGTACTCACTGGAGTTTAAAAGTTTAACATACGAAAGGGGCCTGTACTCACTGGAATTTAAAATGTTATCATCTTAAAGGGGCCTGTACTCACTGGAGTTTAATAGGTTAACGTACGAAAGGGGCCTGTTCTCGCTGCATTTTAAATGGTTAACGTCTCAAAAGGGATTGTACTCACTGGAGTTTAAAGTGTTAACATAAGAAAGGTCTGTACTCGCTCGAATTTAAAAGGTTAACATATGAAAGTGGCTTGTACTCCAGGAGTTTAAAAGGTTTTGATTTCAAAGGGGCCTGTACTTGCTGGAGTTTAAAAGGTTAACATCTCAAAGGGGCCTGAACTCGCTGGAGTTTAAAAGGTTAACATCTCAAAGGGGCCTGTACTCGCTGGAGTTCCAAAGGTTAACATCTCAAAGTGTCCTGTACTCGCTGGAGTTTAAAAGGTTAATATTACAAAGGGGCCTGTTATTGCTGGAGTTTAAATGGTTAACATCTCAAAGGGGCTTTTACTCGCTAGGAGTTTAAAGGGTTAACATAAGAAAGGTATGTACTCGCTGGAATTTAAAAGGTTATCATCTCAAAGGGGCTTTTACTCGCTGGAGTTTAAAGGGTTAACATAAGAAAGGGTGTACTCGCTGGAGTTTAAAATGTTAACATATCAAAGGGGCCTATACTCGCTGGAGATTAAAATGTGAACGTATGTAAGTGGCTTTTACTCGCTGGAGCTTAAAAGGTTAAAATCTCAAAGGGTCCTTTAATCACTAGAGTTTAAAAGGTTAACATATGAAAGGTGCCTGTGCTCGCTGGGGTTTAGAAGGTTAACATCTCAAACGGGAGTGTACTCGCTGGAGTTTAAAGGGTTAACACAAGGAAGGTCTGTACTCAATGAAATTTAAAAAGTTATCATGTCAAAGGGGCTTGTACTCGCTGCAGTTTAAAGGGTTAACATAACAAAAGTCTGTACTCGCTGGAGTTTCAAAGGTTAACATATGAAAGGGGCCTGTACTCGCTGGAGTTTAAAAATCAACATCTGAAATTGGCCTGTACTCGCTGGAATTTAAAAGGTTAAAATATGAAAGGGGCCTGTACTCGCAGGAGTTTCAAAGGTTAGCATATGAAAGGGGCCTGTGCTCGCTGGGGTTTAAAAGGTTAATATATGAAAGGGGCATGTACTCGCTGGAGTTTAAAAATTAACATATGAAAGGTACCAGTACTCGCTGGAGTTTAAAAGGTTGACATCTCAAAGGGGCTTGTATTTGATGGAGTTTAAAGGGTTAACATACGAAAGGTCTTTACTCGCTGGAATTTAAAAGGTTATCATCTGAAAGGGGCTTGTACTCGCTGGAGTTTAAAGGGTTAAAATAAGAAATGTCTGTACTCGCTGTAGTTTAAAAGGTTTAACATCTCAAAGGGGCCTGTACTCGATGGAGTTTAAAAGGTTAACATATGAAAGGGGCCTGTACTCGATGGAGTTTAAAGGGTTAACATAAGAAATGTCTATACTCGCTGGAGTTTAAAAGGTTTAACATCTCAAAGGGGCCTGTACTCACTGGAATTTAAAAGGTTAACATATGAAAGGGGCCTGTATTCGCTGGAGTTTAAAAGGTTAACATCTCAAAGGGGCCTGTATTCGCTGGAGTTTAAAAGGTTAACATATGAAAAGGGTCTGTACCCGCGGGAGATTAAAATGTGAACATGTGAAAGTGGCTTGTACTCGCTGGAGTTTAAAAGGTTTTAATTTCAAAGGGGCCTGTACTTGCTGGAGTTTAAAAGGTTAACATCTCAAAGTGGCCTGTACTCGCTGGAGTTTAAAAGGTTAACGTATGAAAGGGGTCTGTATTCGCTGGAGTTTAAAGGGTTAACATAAGAAAGTTCTGTAATCGCTGGAATTTAAAAGGTGATCATCTGAAAGGGGCTTGTACTCGCTGGACTTTAAAGGGTTAACATAAGAAAGGGTGTACTCGCTGGAGTTTAAAAGGTTAACATATCAAAGTGGCCTGTACTCGCTGGAGTTTAAAAGGTTAACATCTCAAAGGGGCCTGTACTCACTGGAGTTTAATAGGTTAACGTACGAAAGGGGCCTGTACTCGCTGCATTTTAAATGGTTAACGTCTCAAAAGGGCTTGTACTCACTGGAGCTTAAAGTGTTAACATAAGAAAGGTCTGTATTCGCTCGAATTTAAAAGGTTAACATATGAAAGTGGCTTTTACTCCAGGAGTTTAAAAGGTTTTGATTTCAAAGGGGCCTGTACTTGCTGGAGTTTAAAAGGTTAACATCTCAAAGGGGCCTGTACTCGCTGGAGTTTAAAAGGTTAACATCTCAAAGGGGCTGTACTCGCTGGTGTTTAAAAGGTTAACATCTCAAAGGGTCCTGAACTCGCTGGAGTTTAAAAGGTTAATATTTCAAAGGGCCCAGTTCTTGCTGGAGTTTAAAAGGTCAACAACTCAAAGGGGCTTTTACTCGCTAGGAGTTTAAAGGGTTAACATAAGAAAGGTCCGTACTCGTTGGAATTTAAAAGGTTATCATCTCAAAGGGGCTTGTACTCGCTGGAGTTTAAAGGGTTAACATAAGAAAGGTCCGTACTCGCTGGAATTTAAAAGGTTATCATCTCAAAGGGGCTTGTATTCGCTGGAGTTTAAAAGGTTAAGATATGAAAGGGGCCTGTACTTGCTGGAGATTAAAATGTGAACATATGTCAGTGGCTTGTACTCGCTGGAGCTTAAAAGGTTAAAATCTCAAAGGGGCCAGTACTCACTGGAGTTTAAAAGGTTAACATTTGAAAGGGGCCTGTACTTGCTGGAGTTTAAAAGGTTAACATCACAAAGGGGCCTATAGTCGCTGGAGTTTAAAAGGTTAACATCTCAAAGTGGCCTGTACTCGCTCGAATTTAAAAGGTTAACGTACCAAAGGGGCCTGTACTCTCTGCAGTTTAAAAGGTTAACATATGAAAGGGGCCTGTAATCGCTGGAGTTTAAAAATCAACATCTGAAATTGGCCTGTACTCGCTGCAATTTAAAAGTTTAAAATATGAAAGGGGCCTGTACTCGCAGGAGTTTCAAAGGTTAGCATATGGAAGGGGCCTGTGCTCGCTGGGGTTTAAAAGGTTAACATATGAAAGGGGCCTGTACTCGCTGGAGTTTAAAAGGTTAACATCTCAAAGGGGCTTGTACTTGATGGAGTTTAAAGGGTTAACATAAGAAAGGTCTGTACTCGCTGGAATTTAAAAGGTTATCATCTCAAAGCGGCTTGTACTCACTGCAGTTTAAAGGGTTAACATAAGAAATGTCTGTACTCGCTGGAGTTTCAAAGGTTATCATCTTAAAGGGGCCTGTACTCACTGGAGTTTAAAAGGTTAACATATGAAAGAGGTCTGTAGTCGCTGGAGTTTAAAAGTGAACATATGAAAGGGGTTTGTACTGGCTGGAGTTTAAAAGTTTAACGTCTCAAAGAGGCTTGTACTCACTGGAGTTTAAAGGGTTAACATAAGAAAGGACTGTACTCGCTGGAACTTAAAAAGTTATCATGTCAAAGGGGCTTGTACACGCTGCAGTTTAAAGGGTTAACATAAGAAAGTTCTGTACTCACTGGAGTTTAAAAGTTTAACATACGAAAGGGGCCTGTACTCACTGGAATTTAAAATGTTATCATCTTAAAGGGGCCTGTACTCACTGGAGTGTAATAGGTTAACGTACGAAAGGGGCCTGTTCTCGCTGCATTTTAAATGGTTAACGTCTCAAAAGGGCTTGTACTCACTGGAGTTTAAAGTGTTAACATAAGAAAGGTCTGTACTCGCTCGAATTTAAAAGGTTAACATATGAAAGTGGCTTGTACTCCAGGAGTTTAAAAGGTTTTGATTTCAAAGGGGCCTGTACTTGCTGGAGTTTAAAAGGTTAACATCTCAAAGAGGCCTGAACTCGCTGGAGTTTAAAAGGTTAACATCTCAAAGGGGCCTGTACTCGCTGGAGTTCAAAAGGTTAACATCTCAAAGTGTCCTGTACTCGCTGGAGTTTAAAAGGTTAATATTTCAAAGGGGCCTGTTATTGCTGGAGTTTAAATGGTTAACATCTCAAAGGGGCTTTTACTCGCTAGGAGTTTAAAGGGTTAACATAAGAAAGGTCCGTACTCGTTGGAATTTAAAAGGTTATCATCTCAAAGGGGCTTGTACTCGCTGGAGTTTAAAGGGTTAACATAAGAAAGGTCCGTACTCGCTGGAATTTAAAAGGTTATCATCTCAAAGGGGCTTGTATTCGCTGGAGTTTAAAAGGTTAAGATATGAAAGGGGCCTGTACTTGCTGGAGATTAAAATGTGAACATATGACAGTGGCTTGTACTCGCTGGAGCTTAAAAGGTTAAAATCTCAAAGGGGCCAGTACTCACTGGAGTTTAAAAGGTTAACATTTGAAAGGGGCCTGTACTTGCTGGAGTTTAAAAGGATAACATCACAAAGGGGCCTATAGTCGCAGGAGTTTAAAAGGTTAACATCTCAAAGTGGCCTGTACTCGCTCGAATTTAAAAGGTTAACGTACCAAAGGGGCCTGTACTCTCTGCAGTTTAAAAGGTTAACATATGAAAGGGGCCTGTAATCGCTGGAGTTTAAAAATCAACATCTGAAATTGGCCTGTACTCGCTGCAATTTAAAAGTTTAAAATATGAAAGGGGCCTGTACTCGTAGGAGTTTCAAAGGTTAGCATATGGAAGGGGCCTGTGCTCGCTGGGGTTTAAAAGGTTAACATATGAAAGGGGCCTGTACTCGCTGGAGTTTAAAAGGTTAACATCTCAAAGGGGCTTGTACTTGATGGAGTTTAAAGGGTTAACATAAGAAAGGTCTGTACTCGCTGGAATTTAAAAGGTTATCATCTCAAAGCGGCTTGTACTCACTGCAGTTTAAAGGGTTAACATAAGAAATGTCTGTACTCGCTGGAGTTTCAAAGGTTATCATCTTAAAGGGGCCTGTACTCACTGGAGTTTAAAAGGTTAACATATGAAAGAGGTCTGTAGTCGCTGGAGTTTAAAAGTGAACATATGAAAGGGGTTTGTACTGGCTGGAGTTTAAAAGTTTAACGTCTCAAAGAGGCTTGTACTCACTGGAGTTTAAAGGGTTAACATAAGAAAGGACTGTACTCGCTGGAACTTAAAAAGTTATCATCTCATAGGGGCTTGTACTCGCTGGAGTTTAAAGCGTTAACATAAGAAAGGTTATTCTCGCTGGAGTTTAAAAGGTTAACATATGAAAAGGGCCTGTACTCGCTGGATATTAAAATGTGAACATATGACAGTGGCTTGTCCTCGCTGGAGCTTAAAAGGTTAAGATCTCAAAGGGGCCAGTACTTGCTGGAGTTTAAAAGGTTAACATCACAAAGGGGCCTATACTCGCTGGATTTTAAAAGGTTAACATCTCAAAGTGGCCTGTACTCGCTGGAGTTTAAAAGGTTATCTTCTGAAAGGGGCTTGTACTCGCTGGAGGTTAAATGGTTAACATAAGAAAGGGTGTACTCGCTGGAGTTTAAAAGGTTAACATATCAAAGTGGCCTGTACTCGCTGGAGTTTAAAAGGTTAACATCTCAAAGGGGCCTGTACTCACTGGAGTTTAATAGGTTAACGTACGAAAGGGGCCTGTACTCGCTGCATTTTAAATGGTTAACGTCTCAAAAGGGCTTGTACTCACTGGAGCTTAAAGTGTTAACATAAGAAAGGTCTGTATTCGCTCGAATTTAAAAGGTTAACATATGAAAGTGGCTTTTACTCCAGGAGTTTAAAAGGTTTTGATTTCAAAGGGGCCTGTACTTGCTGGAGTTTAAAAGGTTAACATCTCAAAGGGGCCTGTACTCGCTGGAGTTTAAAAGGTTAACATCTCAAAGGGGCTGTACTCGCTGGTGTTTAAAAGGTTAACATCTCAAAGGGTCCTGAACTCGCTGGAGTTTAAAAGGTTAATATTTCAAAGGGCCCAGTTCTTGCTGGAGTTTAAAAGGTCAACAACTCAAAGGGGCTTTTACTCGCTAGGAGTTTAAAGGGTTAACATAAGAAAGGTCCGTACTCGTTGGAATTTAAAAGGTTATCATCTCAAAGGGGCTTGTACTCGCTGGAGTTTAAAGGGTTAACATAAGAAAGGTCCGTACTCGCTGGAATTTAAAAGGTTATCATCTCAAAGGGGCTTGTATTCGCTGGAGTTTAAAAGGTTAAGATATGAAAGGGGCCTGTACTTGCTGGAGATTAAAATGTGAACATATGTCAGTGGCTTGTACTCGCTGGAGCTTAAAAGGTTAAAATCTCAAAGGGGCCAGTACTCACTGGAGTTTAAAAGGTTAACATTTGAAAGGGGCCTGTACTTGCTGGAGTTTAAAAGGTTAACATCACAAAGGGGCCTATAGTCGCTGGAGTTTAAAAGGTTAACATCTCAAAGTGGCCTGTACTCGCTCGAATTTAAAAGGTTAACGTACCAAAGGGGCCTGTACTCTCTGCAGTTTAAAAGGTTAACATATGAAAGGGGCCTGTAATCGCTGGAGTTTAAAAATCAACATCTGAAATTGGCCTGTACTCGCTGCAATTTAAAAGTTTAAAATATGAAAGGGGCCTGTACTCGCAGGAGTTTCAAAGGTTAGCATATGGAAGGGGCCTGTGCTCGCTGGGGTTTAAAAGGTTAACATATGAAAGGGGCCTGTACTCGCTGGAGTTTAAAAGGTTAACATCTCAAAGGGGCTTGTACTTGATGGAGTTTAAAGGGTTAACATAAGAAAGGTCTGTACTCGCTGGAATTTAAAAGGTTATCATCTCAAAGCGGCTTGTACTCACTGCAGTTTAAAGGGTTAACATAAGAAATGTCTGTACTCGCTGGAGTTTCAAAGGTTATCATCTTAAAGGGGCCTGTACTCACTGGAGTTTAAAAGGTTAACATATGAAAGAGGTCTGTAGTCGCTGGAGTTTAAAAGTGAACATATGAAAGGGGTTTGTACTGGCTGGAGTTTAAAAGTTTAACGTCTCAAAGAGGCTTGTACTCACTGGAGTTTAAAGGGTTAACATAAGAAAGGACTGTACTCGCTGGAACTTAAAAAGTTATCATGTCAAAGGGGCTTGTACACGCTGCAGTTTAAAGGGTTAACATAAGAAAGTTCTGTACTCACTGGAGTTTAAAAGTTTAACATACGAAAGGGGCCTGTACTCACTGGAATTTAAAATGTTATCATCTTAAAGGGGCCTGTACTCACTGGAGTGTAATAGGTTAACGTACGAAAGGGGCCTGTTCTCGCTGCATTTTAAATGGTTAACGTCTCAAAAGGGCTTGTACTCACTGGAGTTTAAAGTGTTAACATAAGAAAGGTCTGTACTCGCTCGAATTTAAAAGGTTAACATATGAAAGTGGCTTGTACTCCAGGAGTTTAAAAGGTTTTGATTTCAAAGGGGCCTTTACTTGCTGGAGTTTAAAAGGTTAACATCTCAAAGAGGCCTGAACTCGCTGGAGTTTAAAAGGTTAACATCTCAAAGGGGCCTGTACTCGCTGGAGTTCAAAAGGTTAACATCTCAAAGTGTCCTGTACTCGCTGGAGTTTAAAAGGTTAATATTTCAAAGGGGCCTGTTATTGCTGGAGTTTAAATGGTTAACATCTCAAAGGGGCTTTTACTCGCTAGGAGTTTAAAGGGTTAACATAAGAAAGGTCCGTACTCGTTGGAATTTAAAAGGTTATCATCTCAAAGGGGCTTGTACTCGCTGGAGTTTAAAGGGTTAACATAAGAAAGGTCCGTACTCGCTGGAATTTAAAAGGTTATCATCTCAAAGGGGCTTGTATTCGCTGGAGTTTAAAAGGTTAAGATATGAAAGGGGCCTGTACTTGCTGGAGATTAAAATGTGAACATATGACAGTGGCTTGTACTCGCTGGAGCTTAAAAGGTTAAAATCTCAAAGGGGCCAGTACTCACTGGAGTTTAAAAGGTTAACATTTGAAAGGGGCCTGTACTTGCTGGAGTTTAAAAGGATAACATCACAAAGGGGCCTATAGTCGCAGGAGTTTAAAAGGTTAACATCTCAAAGTGGCCTGTACTCGCTCGAATTTAAAAGGTTAACGTACCAAAGGGGCCTGTACTCTCTGCAGTTTAAAAGGTTAACATATGAAAGGGGCCTGTAATCGCTGGAGTTTAAAAATCAACATCTGAAATTGGCCTGTACTCGCTGCAATTTAAAAGTTTAAAATATGAAAGGGGCCTGTACTCGTAGGAGTTTCAAAGGTTAGCATATGGAAGGGGCCTGTGCTCGCTGGGGTTTAAAAGGTTAACATATGAAAGGGGCCTGTACTCGCTGGAGTTTAAAAGGTTAACATCTCAAAGGGGCTTGTACTTGATGGAGTTTAAAGGGTTAACATAAGAAAGGTCTGTACTCGCTGGAATTTAAAAGGTTATCATCTCAAAGCGGCTTGTACTCACTGCAGTTTAAAGGGTTAACATAAGAAATGTCTGTACTCGCTGGAGTTTCAAAGGTTATCATCTTAAAGGGGCCTGTACTCACTGGAGTTTAAAAGGTTAACATATGAAAGAGGTCTGTAGTCGCTGGAGTTTAAAAGTGAACATATGAAAGGGGTTTGTACTGGCTGGAGTTTAAAAGTTTAACGTCTCAAAGAGGCTTGTACTCACTGGAGTTTAAAGGGTTAACATAAGAAAGGACTGTACTCGCTGGAACTTAAAAAGTTATCATCTCATAGGGGCTTGTACTCGCTGGAGTTTAAAGCGTTAACATAAGAAAGGTTATTCTCGCTGGAGTTTAAAAGGTTAACATATGAAAAGGGCCTGTACTCGCTGGATATTAAAATGTGAACATATGACAGTGGCTTGTCCTCGCTGGAGCTTAAAAGGTTAAGATCTCAAAGGGGCCAGTACTTGCTGGAGTTTAAAAGGTTAACATCACAAAGGGGCCTATACTCGCTGGATTTTAAAAGGTTAACATCTCAAAGTGGCCTGTACTCGCTGGAGTTTAAAAGGTTATCTTCTGAAAGGGGCTTGTACTCGCTGGAGGTTAAATGGTTAACATAAGAAAGGGTGTACTCGCTGGAGTTTAAAAGGTTAACATATCAAAGGGGCCTATACTCGCTGGAGTTTAAAAGGTTAACATATGAAAGCGGCCTGTACTCGCTGGAGTTTATAAGGTTATCATCTCAAAGGGGCCTGTATTCGCTGGAGTTTAAAGGGTTAACATAAGAAAGTTCTGTACTCGCTGGAGTTTAAAAGGTTATTATCTCAAAGGTGCCTGTACTCGCTGGAGTTTAGAAGGTTAACATACGAAAGGGGCCTGTACTCACTGGAATTTAAAATGTTATCATCTTAAAGGGGCCTGTACTCACTGGAGTTTAATAGGTTAACGTACGAAAGGGGCCTGTACTAGCTGCAGTTTAAATGGTTAACGTCTCAAAAGGGCTTGTACTCACTGGAGTTAAAAGTGTTAACATAAGAAAGGTCTGTACTCGCTCGAATTTAAAAGGTTAACATATGAAAGGGGCCTGAACTCGCTGGAGTTTAAAAGGTTAATATTTCAAAGGGGCCTGTACTCGCTGGAGTTTAAAAGGTTAACATCGCAAAGGGGCCAGTTCTTGCTGGAGTTTAAAAGGTCAACATCTCAAAAGGGCTTGTACTCGCTAGGAGTTTAAAGGGTTAACATATGAAAGGTCAGTACTCGCTGGAATTTAAAAGGTTATTATCTCAAAGGTGCCTGTACTCGCTGGAGTTTAATAGGTTAACGTACGAAAGGGGCCTGTACTAGCTGCAGTTTAAATGGTTAACGTCTCAAAAGGGCTTGTACTCACTGGAGTTAAAAGTGTTAACATAAGAAAGGTCTGTACTCCCTCGAATTTAAAAGGTTAACATATGAAAGGGGCCTGAACTCGCTGGAGTTTAAAAGGTTAACATCTCAAACGGGCTGTACTCGCTGGAGTTTAAAAGGTTAACATCTCAAAGGGAACTGTACGCGCTGGAGTTTAAAAGGTTAATATTTCAAAGGTGCCTGTTCTTGCTGGAGTTTAAAAGGTCAGCATCTCAAAGGGACTTGTACTCGCTAGGAGTTTAAAGGGTTAACATAAGAAAGGTACGTACTCGCTGGAATTTAAAAGGTTATCATCTCAAAGGGGCTTGTACTCGCTGGAGTTTAAAGGGTTAACATATGAAAAGGGCCTGTACTCGCTGGATATTAAAATGTGAACATATGACAGTGGCTTGTACTCGCTGGAGCTTAAAAGGTTAAGATCTCAAAGGGGCCAGTACTCGCTGGAGTTTAAAAGGTTAACATCTCAAAGTGGCCTGTACTCGCTGGAGTTTAAAAGGTTAACATATAAAAGGCCTGTACTCGCTGGAGTTTAAAAGGTTAACATCTCAAAGGGGCCTGTATTTGCTGGAGTTTAAAAGGTTAACATATGAAAAGAGCCTGTACTCGCGGGAGATTAAAATGTGAACATATGAAACTGGCTTGTACTCGCTGGAGATTAAAAGGTTAAAATCTCAAAGGGGCCTGTACTCGCAGGAGTTTAAAAGGTTTTGATTTCAAAGGGGCCTGTACTCGCTGGAGTTTAAAAGGTTAACATCTCAAAGGGGCCAGTTCTTGCTGGAGTTTAAAAGGTCAACATCTCAAAGGGGCTTGTACTCGCTAGGAGTTTAAAGGGTTAACATTGAAAGGTCAGTACTCGCTGGAATTTAAAAGGTTTTCATCTGAAAGGGGCTTGTACTCGCTGGAGTTTAAAGGGTTAACATAAGAAAGGGTGTACTCGCTGGAGTTTAAAAGGTTAACATATCAAAGGGGCCTATACTCGCTGGAGTTTAAAAGGTTAACATCTCAAAGTGGCCTGTACTCGCAGGAGTTTAAAAGGTTTTGATTTCAAAGGGGCCTGTACTCGCTGGAGTTTAAAAGGTTAACATCTCAAAGGGGCCAGTTCTTGCTGGAGTTTAAAAGGTCAACATCTCAAAGGGGCTTGTACTCGCTAGGAGTTTAAAGGGTTAACATAAGAAAGGGTGTACTCGCTGGAGTTTAAAAGGTTAACATATCAAAGGGGCCTATACTCGCTTGAGTTTAAAAGGTTAACATCTCAAAGTGGCCTGTACTCGCTGGAGTTTAAAAGGTTAACATCTCAAAGTGGCCTGTACTCACTGGAGTTAAAAGTGTTAACATAAGAAAGGTCTGTACTCGCTCGAATTTAAAAGGTTAACATATGAAAGGGGCCTGAACTCGCTGGAGTTTAAAAGGTTAACATCTCAAAGGGTCCTGTACGCGCTGGAGTTTAAAAGTTTATTATTTCAAAGGGGCCTGTTCTTGCTGGAGTTTAAAAGGTCAACATCTCAAAGGGGCTTGTACTCGCTAGGAGTTTAAAGGGTTAACATAAGAAAGGTCCGTACTCGCTGGAATTTAAAAGCTTATCATCTCAAAGGGGCTTGTACTCGCTGGAGTTTAAAGGGTTAACATAAGAAAGGTTATTCTCGCTGGAGTTTCAAAGGTTAACATATGAAAAGGGCCTGTACTCGCTGGATATTAAAATGTGAACATATGACAGTGGCTTGTACTCGCTGGAGCTTAAAAGGTTAAGATCTCAAAGGGGCCAGTACTCGCTGGAGTTTAAAAGGTTAACATCTCAAAGTGGCCTGTACTCGATGGAGTTTAAAAGGTTAACATCACAAAGTGGCCTGTACTCGCTGGAGTTTAAAAGGTTAACATATGAAAGCGGCCTGTACTCGCTGGAGTTTATAAGGTTCACATCTCAAAGGGGCCTGTATTCGCTGGAGTTTAAAGGGTTAACATAAGAAAGTTCTGTACTCGCTGGAGTTTAAAAGGTTAACATATGAAAGGGGCCTGTACTCACTGGAATTTAAAATGTTATCATCTTAAAGGGGCCTGTACTCACTGGAGTTTAATAGGTTAACGTACGAAAGGGGCCTGTACTAGCTGCAGTTTAAATCTTTAACGTCTCAAAAGGGCTTGTGCTCACTGGAGTTAAAAGTGTTAACATAAGAAAGGTCTGTACTCGCTCGAATTTAAAAGGTTAACATATGAAAGGGGCCTGAACTCGCTGGAGTTTAAAAGGTTAACATCTCAAAGGGGCTGTACTCGCTGGAGTTTAAAAGGTTAACATCTCAAAGGGTCCTGTACGCGCTGGAGTATAAAAGGTTAATATTTCAAAGGGGCCTGTACTCGCTGGAGTTTAAAAGGTTAACATCTCAAAGGGGCCAGTTCTTGCTGGAGTTTAAAAGGTCAACATCTGAAAGGGGCTTGTACTCGCTAGGAGTTTAAAGGGTTAACATATGAAAGGTCCGTACTCGCTGGAATTTAAAAGGTTATCATCTCATAGGGGCTTGTACTCGCTGGAGTTTAAAGCGTTAACATAAGAAAGGTTATTCTCGCTGGAGTTTAAAAGGTTAACATATGAAAAGGGCCTGTACTCGCTGGATATTAAAATGTGAACATATGACAGTGGCTTGTCCTCGCTGGAGCTTAAAAGGTTAAGATCTCAAAGGGGCCAGTACTTGCTGGAGTTTAAAATGTTAACATCACAAAGGGGCCTATACTCGCTGGATTTTAAAAGGTTAACATCTCAAAGTGGCCTGTACTCGCTGGAGTTTAAAAGGTTATCTTCTGAAAGGGGCTTGTACTCGCTGGAGTTTAAATGGTTAACATAAGAAAGGCTGTACTCGCTGGAGTTTAAAAGGTTAACATATCAAAGGGGCCTATACTCGCTGGAGTTTAAAAGGTTAACATATGAAAGCGGCCTGTACTCGCTGGAGTTTATAAGGTTATCATCTCAAAGGGGCCTGTATTCGCTGGAGTTTAAAGGGTTAACATAAGAAAGTTCTGTACTCGCTGGAGTTTAGAAGGTTAACATACGAAAGGGGCCTGTACTCACTGGAATTTAAAATGTTATCATCTTAAAGGGGCCTGTACTCACTGGAGTTTAATAGGTTAACGTACGAAAGGGGCCTGTACTAACTGCAGTTTAAATGGTTAACGTCTCAAAAGGGCTTGTACTCACTGGAGTTAAAAGTGTTAACATAAGAAAGGTCTGTACTCGCTCGAATTTAAAAGGTTAACATATGAAAGGGGCCTGAACTCGCTGGAGTTTAAAAGGTTAACATCTCAAAGGGTCCTGTACGCGCTGGAGTTTAAAAGGTTAATATTTCAAAGGGGCCTGTACTCGCTGGAGTTTAAAAGGTTAACATCGCAAAGGGGCCAGTTCTTGCTGGAGTTTAAAAGGTCAACATCTCAAACGGGCTTGTACTCGCTAGGAGTTTAAAGGGTTAACATATGAAAGGTCAGTACTCGCTGGAATTTAAAAGGTTATTATCTCAAAGGTGCCTGTACTCGCTGGAGTTTAATAGGTTAACGTACGAAAGGGGCCTGTACTAGCTGCAGTTTAAATGGTTAACGTCTCAAAAGGGCTTGTACTCACTGGAGTTAAAAGTGTTAACATAAGAAAGGTCTGTACTCGCTCGAATTTAAAAGTTTAACATATGAAAGGGGCCTGAACTCGCTGGAGTTTAAAAGGTTAACATCTCAAACGGGCTGTACTCGCTGGAGTTTAAAAGGTTAACATCTCAAAGGGAACTGTACGCGCTGGAGTTTAAAAGGTTAATATTTCAAAGGTGCCTGTTCTTGCTGGAGTTTAAAAGGTCAGCATCTCAAAGGGACTTGTACTCGCTAGGAGTTTAAAGGGTTAACATAAGAAAGGTCCGTACTCGCTGGAATTTAAAAGGTTATCATCTCAAAGGGGCTTGTACTCGCTGGAGTTTAAAGGGTTAACATATGAAAAGGGCCTGTACTCGCTGGATATTAAAATGTGAACATATGACAGTGGCTTGTACTCGCTGGAGCTTAAAAGGTTAAGATCTCAAAGGGGCCAGTACTCGCTGGAGTTTAAAAGGTTAACATCTCAAAGTGGCCTGTACTCGCTGGAGTTTAAAAGGTTAACATATAAAAGGGGCCTGTACTCGCTGGAGTTTAAAAGGTTAACATCTCAAAGGGGCCTGTATTTGCTGGAGTTTAAAAGGTTAACATATGAAAAGAGCCTGTACTCGCGGGAGATTAAAATGTGAACATATGAAACTGGCTTGTACTCGCTGGAGATTAAAAGGTTAAAATCTCAAAGGGGCCTGTACTCGCAGGAGTTTAAAAGGTTTTGATTTCAAAGGGGCCTGTACTCGCTGGAGTTTAAAAGGTTAACATCTCAAAGGGGCCAGTTCTTGCTGGAGTTTAAAAGGTCAACATCTCAAAGGGGCTTGTACTCGCTAGGAGTTTAAAGGGTTAACATTGAAAGGTCAGTACTCGCTGGAATTTAAAAGGTTTTCATCTGAAAGGGGCTTGTACTCGCTGGAGTTTAAAGGGTTAACATAAGAAAGGGTGTACTCGCTGGAGTTTAAAAGGTTAACATATCAAAGGGGCCTATACTCGCTGGAGTTTAAAAGGTTAACATCTCAAAGTGGCCTGTACTCGCAGGAGTTTAAAAGGTTTTGATTTCAAAGGGGCCTGTACTCGCTGGAGTTTAAAAGGTTAACATCTCAAAGGGGCCAGTTCTTGCTGGAGTTTAAAAGGTCAACATCTCAAAGGGGCTTGTACTCGCTAGGAGTTTAAAGGGTTAACATTGAAAGGTCAGTACTCGCTGGAATTTAAAAGGTTTTCATCTGAAAGGGGCTTGTACTCGCTGGAGTTTAAAGGGTTAACATAAGAAAGGGTGTACTCGCTGGAGTTTAAAAGGTTAACATATCAAAGGGGCCTATACTCGCTGGAGTTTAAAAGGTTAACATCTCAAAGTGGCCTGTACTCGCTGGAGTTTAAAAGGTTAACATATGAAAGCGGCCTGTACTCGCTGGAGTTTATAAGGTTCACATCTCAAAGGGGCCTGTATTCGCTGGAGTTTAAAGGGTTAACATAAGAAAGTTCTGTACTCGCTGGAGTTTAAAAGGTTAACATATGAAAGGGGCCTGTACTCACTGGAATTTAAAATGTTATCATCTTAAAGGGGCCTGTACTCACTGGAGTTTAATAGGTTAACGTACGAAAGGGGCCTGTACTAGCTGCAGTTTAAATCTTTAACGTCTCAAAAGGGCTTGTGCTCACTGGAGTTAAAAGTGTTAACATAAGAAAGGTCTGTACTCGCTCGAATTTAAAAGGTTAACATATGAAAGGGGCCTGAACTCGCTGGAGTTTAAAAGGTTAACATCTCAAAGGGGCTGTACTCGCTGGAGTTTAAAAGGTTAACATCTCAAAGGGTCCTGTACGCGCTGGAGTATAAAAGGTTAATATTTCAAAGGGGCCTGTACTCGCTGGAGTTTAAAAGGTTAACATCTCAAAGGGGCCAGTTCTTGCTGGAGTTTAAAAGGTCAACATCTGAAAGGGGCTTGTACTCGCTAGGAGTTTAAAGGGTTAACATATGAAAGGTCCGTACTCGCTGGAATTTAAAAGGTTATCATCTCATAGGGGCTTGTACTCGCTGGAGTTTAAAGCGTTAACATAAGAAAGGTTATTCTCGCTGGAGTTTAAAAGGTTAACATATGAAAAGGGCCTGTACTCGCTGGATATTAAAATGTGAACATATGACAGTGGCTTGTCCTCGCTGGAGCTTAAAAGGTTAAGATCTCAAAGGGGCCAGTACTTGCTGGAGTTTAAAATGTTAACATCACAAAGGGGCCTATACTCGCTGGATTTTAAAAGGTTAACATCTCAAAGTGGCCTGTACTCGCTGGAGTTTAAAAGGTTATCTTCTGAAAGGGGCTTGTACTCGCTGGAGTTTAAATGGTTAACATAAGAAAGGCTGTACTCGCTGGAGTTTAAAAGGTTAACATATCAAAGGGGCCTATACTCGCTGGAGTTTAAAAGGTTAACATATGAAAGCGGCCTGTACTCGCTGGAGTTTATAAGGTTATCATCTCAAAGGGGCCTGTATTCGCTGGAGTTTAAAGGGTTAACATAAGAAAGTTCTGTACTCGCTGGAGTTTAGAAGGTTAACATACGAAAGGGGCCTGTACTCACTGGAATTTAAAATGTTATCATCTTAAAGGGGCCTGTACTCACTGGAGTTTAATAGGTTAACGTACGAAAGGGGCCTGTACTAACTGCAGTTTAAATGGTTAACGTCTCAAAAGGGCTTGTACTCACTGGAGTTAAAAGTGTTAACATAAGAAAGGTCTGTACTCGCTCGAATTTAAAAGGTTAACATATGAAAGGGGCCTGAACTCGCTGGAGTTTAAAAGGTTAACATCTCAAAGGGTCCTGTACGCGCTGGAGTTTAAAAGGTTAATATTTCAAAGGGGCCTGTACTCGCTGGAGTTTAAAAGGTTAACATCGCAAAGGGGCCAGTTCTTGCTGGAGTTTAAAAGGTCAACATCTCAAACGGGCTTGTACTCGCTAGGAGTTTAAAGGGTTAACATATGAAAGGTCAGTACTCGCTGGAATTTAAAAGGTTATTATCTCAAAGGTGCCTGTACTCGCTGGAGTTTAATAGGTTAACGTACGAAAGGGGCCTGTACTAGCTGCAGTTTAAATGGTTAACGTCTCAAAAGGGCTTGTACTCACTGGAGTTAAAAGTGTTAACATAAGAAAGGTCTGTACTCGCTCGAATTTAAAAGGTTAACATATGAAAGGGGCCTGAACTCGCTGGAGTTTAAAAGGTTAACATCTCAAACGGGCTGTACTCGCTGGAGTTTAAAAGGTTAACATCTCAAAGGGAACTGTACGCGCTGGAGTTTAAAAGGTTAATATTTCAAAGGTGCCTGTTCTTGCTGGAGTTTAAAAGGTCAGCATCTCAAAGGGACTTGTACTCGCTAGGAGTTTAAAGGGTTAACATAAGAAAGGTCCGTACTCGCTGGAATTTAAAAGGTTATCATCTCAAAGGGGCTTGTACTCGCTGGAGTTTAAAGGGTTAACATATGAAAAGGGCCTGTACTCGCTGGATATTAAAATGTGAACATATGACAGTGGCTTGTACTCGCTGGAGCTTAAAAGGTTAAGATCTCAAAGGGGCCAGTACTCGCTGGAGTTTAAAAGGTTAACATCTCAAAGTGGCCTGTACTCGCTGGAGTTTAAAAGGTTAACATATAAAAGGGGCCTGTACTCGCTGGAGTTTAAAAGGTTAACATCTCAAAGGGGCCTGTATTTGCTGGAGTTTAAAAGGTTAACATATGAAAAGAGCCTGTACTCGCGGGAGATTAAAATGTGAACATATGAAA
This sequence comes from Hemitrygon akajei, assembly GCF_048418815.1. Taxonomy (NCBI): domain Eukaryota; kingdom Metazoa; phylum Chordata; class Chondrichthyes; order Myliobatiformes; family Dasyatidae; genus Hemitrygon; species Hemitrygon akajei. The sequence continues at coordinate 95,896,959 of NC_133138.1, read as the reverse complement.
CTGGCTTGTACTCGCTGGAGATTAAAAGGTTAAAATCTCAAAGGGGCCTGTACTCGCAGGAGTTTAAAAGGTTTTGATTTCAAAGGGGCCTGTACTCGCTGGAGTTTAAAAGGTTAACATCTCAAAGGGGCCAGTTCTTGCTGGAGTTTAAAAGGTCAACATCTCAAAGGGGCTTGTACTCGCTAGGAGTTTAAAGGGTTAACATTGAAAGGTCAGTACTCGCTGGAATTTAAAAGGTTTTCATCTGAAAGGGGCTTGTACTCGCTGGAGTTTAAAGGGTTAACATAAGAAAGGGTGTACTCGCTGGAGTTTAAAAGGTTAACATATCAAAGGGGCCTATACTCGCTGGAGTTTAAAAGGTTAACATCTCAAAGTGGCCTGTACTCGCAGGAGTTTAAAAGGTTTTGATTTCAAAGGGGCCTGTACTCGCTGGAGTTTAAAAGGTTAACATCTCAAAGGGGCCAGTTCTTGCTGGAGTTTAAAAGGTCAACATCTCAAAGGGGCTTGTACTCGCTAGGAGTTTAAAGGGTTAACATTGAAAGGTCAGTACTCGCTGGAATTTAAAAGGTTTTCATCTGAAAGGGGCTTGTACTCGCTGGAGTTTAAAGGGTTAACATAAGAAAGGGTGTACTCGCTGGAGTTTAAAAGGTTAACATATCAAAGGGGCCTATACTCGCTGGAGTTTAAAAGGTTAACATCTCAAAGTGGCCTGTACTCGCTGGAGTTTAAAAGGTTAACATATGAAAGCGGCCTGTACTCGCTGGAGTTTATAAGGTTAACATCTCAAAGAGGCCTGTATTCGCTGGAGTTTAAAGGGTTAACATAAGAAAGTTCTGTACTCGCTGGAGTTTAAAAGGTTAACATACGAAAGGGGCCTGTACTCACTGGAATTTAAAATGTTATCATCTTAAAGGGGCCTGTACTCACTGGAGTTTAATAGGTTAACGTACGAAAGGGGCCTGTACTAGCTGCAGTTTAAATGGTTAACGTCTCAAAAGGGCTTGTACTCACTGGAGTTAAAAGTGTTAACATAAGAAAGGTCTGTACTCGCTCGAATTTAAAAGGTTAACATATGAAAGGGGCCTGAACTCGCTGGAGTTTAAAAGGTTAACATCTCAAAGGGTCCTGTACGCGCTGGAGTTTAAAAGTTTATTATTTCAAAGGGGCCTGTTCTTGCTGGAGTTTAAAAGGTCAACATCTCAAAGGGGCTTGTACTCGCTAGGAGTTTAAAGGGTTAACATAAGAAAGGTCCGTACTCGCTGGAATTTAAAAGCTTATCATCTCAAAGGGGCTTGTACTCGCTGGAGTTTAAAGGGTTAACATAAGAAAGGTTATTCTCGCTGGAGTTTAAAAGGTTAACATATGAAAAGGGCCTGTACTCGCTGGATATTAAAATGTGAACATATGACAGTGGCTTGTACTCGCTGGAGCTTAAAAGGTTAAGATCTCAAAGGGGCCAGTACTCGCTGGAGTTTAAAAGGTTAACATCTCAAAGTGGCCTGTACTCGATGGAGTTTAAAAGGTTAACATCTCAAAGTGGCCTGTACTCGCTGGAGTTTATAAGGTTCACATCTCAAAGGGGCCTGTATTCGCTGGAGTTTAAAGGGTTAACATAAGAAAGTTCTGTACTCGCTGGAGTTTAAAAGGTTAACATATGAAAGGGGCCTGTACTCACTGGAATTTAAAATGTTATCATCTTAAAGGGGCCTGTACTCACTGGAGTTTAATAGGTTAACGTACGAAAGGGGCCTGTACTAGCTGCAGTTTAAATCTTTAACGTCTCAAAAGGGCTTGTGCTCACTGGAGTTAAAAGTGTTAACATAAGAAAGGTCTGTACTCGCTCGAATTTAAAAGGTTAACATATGAAAGGGGCCTGAACTCGCTGGAGTTTAAAAGGTTAACATCTCAAAGGGGCTGTACTCGCTGGAGTTTAAAAGGTTAACATCTCAAAGGGTCCTGTACGTGCTGGAGTATAAAAGGTTAATATTTCAAAGGGGCCTGTACTCGCTGGAGTTTAAAAGGTTAACATCTCAAAGGGGCCAGTTCTTGCTGGAGTTTAAAAGGTCAACATCTGAAAGGGGCTTGTACTCGCTAGGAGTTTAAAGGGTTAACATATGAAAGGTCCGTACTCGCTGGAATTTAAAAGGTTATCATCTCATAGGGGCTTGTACTCGCTGGAGTTTAAAGCGTTAACATAAGAAAGGTTATTCTCGCTGGAGTTTAAAAGGTTAACATATGAAAAGGGCCTGTACTCGCTGGATATTAAAATGTGAACATATGACAGTGGCTTGTCCTCGCTGGAGCTTAAAAGGTTAAGATCTCAAAGGGGCCAGTACTTGCTGGAGTTTAAAAGGTTAACATCACAAAGGGGCCTATACTCGCTGGATTTTAAAAGGTTAACATCTCAAAGTGGCCTGTACTCGCTGGAGTTTAAAAGGTTATCTTCTGAAAGGGGCTTGTACTCGCTGGAGGTTAAATGGTTAACATAAGAAAGGGTGTACTCGCTGGAGTTTAAAAGGTTAACATATCAAAGGGGCCTATACTCGCTGGAGTTTAAAAGGTTAACATATGAAAGCGGCCTGTACTCGCTGGAGTTTATAAGGTTATCATCTCAAAGGGGCCTGTATTCGCTGGAGTTTAAAGGGTTAACATAAGAAAGTTCTGTACTCGCTGGAGTTTAAAAGGTTATTTTCTCAAAGGTGCCTGTACTCGCTGGAGTTTAGAAGGTTAACATACGAAAGGGGCCTGTACTCACTGGAATTTAAAATGTTATCATCTTAAAGGGGCCTGTACTCACTGGAGTTTAATAGGTTAACGTACGAAAGGGGCCTGTACTAGCTGCAGTTTAAATGGTTAACGTCTCAAAAGGGCTTGTACTCACCGGAGTTAAAAGTGTTAACATAAGAAAGGTCTGTACTCGCTCGAATTTAAAAGGTTAACATATGAAAGGGGCCTGAACTCGCTGGAGTTTAAAAGGTTAATATTTCAAAGGGGCCTGTACTCGCTGGAGTTTAAAAGGTTAACATCGCAAAGGGGCCAGTTCTTGCTGGAGTTTAAAAGGTCAACATCTCAAACGGGCTTGTACTCGCTAGGAGTTTAAAGGGTTAACATATGAAAGGTCAGTACTCGCTGGAATTTAAAAGGTTATTATCTCAAAGGTGCCTGTACTCGCTGGAGTTTAATAGGTTAACGTACGAAAGGGGCCTGTACTAGCTGCAGTTTAAATGGTTAACGTCTCAAAAGGGCTTGTACTCACTGGAGTTAAAAGTGTTAACATAAGAAAGGTCTGTACTCGCTCGAATTTAAAAGGTTAACATATGAAAGGGGCCTGAACTCGCTGGAGTTTAAAAGGTTAACATCTCAAACGGGCTGTACTCGCTGGAGTTTAAAAGGTTAACATCTCAAAGGGAACTGTACGCGCTGGAGTTTAAAAGGTTAATATTTCAAAGGTGCCTGTTCTTGCTGGAGTTTAAAAGGTCAGCATCTCAAAGGGACTTGTACTCGCTAGGAGTTTAAAGGGTTAACATAAGAAAGGTCCGTACTCGCTGGAATTTAAAAGGTTATCATCTCAAAGGGGCTTGTACTCGCTGGAGTTTAAAGGGTTAACATATGAAAAGGGCCTGTACTCGCTGGATATTAAAATGTGAACATATGACAGTGGCTTGTACTCGCTGGAGCTTAAAAGGTTAAGATCTCAAAGGGGCCAGTACTCGCTGGAGTTTAAAAGGTTAACATCTCAAAGTGGCCTGTACTCGCTGGAGTTTAAAAGGTTAACATATAAAAGGGGCCTGTACTCGCTGGAGTTTAAAAGGTTAACATCTCAAAGGGGCCTGTATTTGCTGGAGTTTAAAAGGTTAACATATGAAAAGAGCCTGTACTCGCGGGAGATTAAAATGTGAACATATGAAACTGGCTTGTACTCGCTGGAGATTAAAAGGTTAAAATCTCAAAGGGGCCTGTACTCGCAGGAGTTTAAAAGGTTTTGATTTCAAAGGGGCCTGTACTCGCTGGAGTTTAAAAGGTTAACATCTCAAAGGGGCCAGTTCTTGCTGGAGTTTAAAAGGTCAACATCTCAAAGGGGCTTGTACTCGCTAGGAGTTTAAAGGGTTAACATTGAAAGGTCAGTACTCGCTGGAATTTAAAAGGTTTTCATCTGAAAGGGGCTTGTACTCGCTGGAGTTTAAAGGGTTAACATAAGAAAGGGTGTACTCGCTGGAGTTTAAAAGGTTAACATATCAAAGGGGCCTATACTCGCTGGAGTTTAAAAGGTTAACATCTCAAAGTGGCCTGTACTCGCAGGAGTTTAAAAGGTTTTGATTTCAAAGGGGCCTGTACTCGCTGGAGTTTAAAAGGTTAACATCTCAAAGGGGCCAGTTCTTGCTGGAGTTTAAAAGGTCAACATCTCAAAGGGGCTTGTACTCACTAGGAGTTTAAAGGGTTAACATAAGAAAGGGTGTACTCGCTGGAGTTTAAAAGGTTAACATATCAAAGGGGCCTATACTCGCTGGAGTTTAAAAGGTTAACATCTCAAAGTGGCCTGTACTCGCTGGAGTTTAAAAGGTTAACATATGAAAGCGGCCTGTACTCGCTGGAGTTTATAAGGTTAACATCTCAAAGAGGCCTGTATTCGCTGGAGTTTAAAGGGTTAACATAAGAAAGTTCTGTACTCGCTGGAGTTTAAAAGGTTAACATACGAAAGGGGCCTGTACTCACTGGAATTTAAAATGTTATCATCTTAAAGGGGCCTGTACTCACTGGAGTTTAATAGGTTAACGTACGAAAGGGGCCTGTACTAGCTGCAGTTTAAATGGTTAACGTCTCAAAAGGGCTTGTACTCACTGGAGTTAAAAGTGTTAACATAAGAAAGGTCTGTACTCGCTCGAATTTAAAAGGTTAAAATATGAAAGGGGCCTGAACTCGCTGGAGTTTAAAAGGTTAACATCTCAAAGGGTCCTGTACGCGCTGGAGTTTAAAAGTTTATTATTTCAAAGGGGCCTGTTCTTGCTGGAGTTTAAAAGGTCAACATCTCAAAGGGGCTTGTACTCGCTAGGAGTTTAAAGGGTTAACATAAGAAAGGTCCGTACTCGCTGGAGTTTAAAAGGTTAACATATCAAAGGGGCCTATACTCGCTGGAGTTTAAAAGGTTAACATATGAAAGCGGCCTGTACTCGCTGGAGTTTATAAGGTTATCATCTCAAAGGGGCCTGTATTCGCTGGAGTTTAAAGGGTTAACATAAGAAAGTTCTGTACTCGCTGGAGTTTAAAAGGTTATTATCTCAAAGGTGCCTGTACTCGCTGGAGTTTAGAAGGTTAACATACGAAAGGGGCCTGTACTCACTGGAATTTAAAATGTTATCATCTTAAAGGGGCCTGTACTCACTGGAGTTTAATAGGTTAACGTACGAAAGGGGCCTGTACTAGCTGCAGTTTAAATGGTTAACGTCTCAAAAGGGCTTGTACTCACTGGAGTTAAAAGTGTTAACATAAGAAAGGTCTGTACTCGCTCGAATTTAAAAGGTTAACATATGAAAGGGGCCTGAACTCGCTGGAGTTTAAAAGGTTAATATTTCAAAGGGGCCTGTACTCGCTGGAGTTTAAAAGGTTAACATCGCAAAGGGGCCAGTTCTTGATGGAGTTTAAAAGGTCAACATCTCAAACGGGCTTGTACTCGCTAGGAGTTTAAAGGGTTAACATATGAAAGGTCAGTACTCGCTGGAATTTAAAAGGTTATTATCTCAAAGGTGCCTGTACTCGCTGGAGTTTAATAGGTTAACGTACGAAAGGGGCCTGTACTAGCTGCAGTTTAAATGGTTAACGTCTCAAAAGGGCTTGTACTCACTGGAGTTAAAAGTGTTAACATAAGAAAGGTCTGTACTCGCTCGAATTTAAAAGGTTAACATATGAAAGGGGCCTGAACTCGCTGGAGTTTAAAAGGTTAACATATGAAAAGGGCCTGTACTCGCTGGATATTAAAATGTGAACATATGACAGTGGCTTGTACTCGCTGGAGCTTAAAAGGTTAAGATCTCAAAGGGGCCAGTACTCGCTGGAGTTTAAAAGGTTAACATCTCAAAGTGGCCTGTACTCGCTGGAGTTTAAAAGGTTAACATATAAAAGGGGCCTGTACTCGCTGGAGTTTAAAAGGTTAACATCTCAAAGGGGCCTGTATTTGCTGGAGTTTAAAAGGTTAACATATGAAAAGAGCCTGTACTCGCGGGAGATTAAAATGTGAACATATGAAACTGGCTTGTACTCGCTGGAGATTAAAAGGTTAAAATCTCAAAGGGGCCTGTACTCGCAGGAGTTTAAAAGGTTTTGATTTCAAAGGGGCCTGTACTCGCTGGAGTTTAAAAGGTTAACATCTCAAAGGGGCCAGTTCTTGCTGGAGTTTAAAAGGTCAACATCTCAAAGGGGCTTGTACTCGCTAGGAGTTTAAAGGGTTAACATTGAAAGGTCAGTACTCGCTGGAATTTAAAAGGTTTTCATCTGAAAGGGGCTTGTACTCGCTGGAGTTTAAAGGGTTAACATAAGAAAGGGTGTACTCGCTGGAGTTTAAAAAGTTAACATATCAAAGGGGCCTATACTCGCTGGAGTTTAAAAGGTTAACATCTCAAAGTGGCCTGTACTCGCAGGAGTTTAAAAGGTTTTGATTTCAAAGGGGCCTGTACTCGCTGGAGTTTAAAAGGTTAACATCTCAAAGGGGCCAGTTCTTGCTGGAGTTTAAAAGGTCAACATCTCAAAGGGGCTTGTACTCGCTAGGAGTTTAAAGGGTTAACATTGAAAGGTCAGTACTCGCTGGAATTTAAAAGGTTTTCATCTGAAAGGGGCTTGTACTCGCTGGAGTTTAAAGGGTTAACATAAGAAAGGGTGTACTCGCTGGAGTTTAAAAGGTTAACATATCAAAGGGGCCTATACTCGCTGGAGTTTAAAAGGTTAACATCTCAAAGTGGCCTGTACTCGCTGGAGTTTAAAAGGTTAACATATGAAAGCGGCCTGTACTCGCTGGAGTTTATAAGGTTAACATCTCAAAGAGGCCTGTATTCGCTGGAGTTTAAAGGGTTAACATAAGAAAGTTCTGTAGTCGCTGGAGTTTAAAAGGTTAACATACGAAAGGGGCCTGTACTCACTGGAATTTAAAATGTTATCATCTTAAAGGGGCCTGTACTCACTGGAGTTTAATAGGTTAACGTACGAAAGGGGCCTGTACTAGCTGCAGTTTAAATGGTTAACGTCTCAAAAGGGCTTGTACTCACTGGAGTTAAAAGTGTTAACATAAGAAAGGTCTGTACTCGCTCGAATTTAAAAGGTTAACATATGAAAGGGGCCTGAACTCGCTGGAGTTTAAAAGGTTAACATCTCAAAGGGTCCTGTACGCGCTGGAGTTTAAAAGTTTATTATTTCAAAGGGGCCTGTTCTTGCTGGAGTTTAAAAGGTCAACATCTCAAAGGGGCTTGTACTCGCTAGGAGTTTAAAGAGTTAACATAAGAAAGGTCCGTACTCGCTGGAATTTAAAAGCTTATCATCTCAAAGGGGCTTGTACTCGCTGGAGTTTAAAGGGTTAACATAAGAAAGGTTATTCTCGCTGGAGTTTAAAAGGTTAACATATGAAAAGGGCCTGTACTCGCTGGATATTAAAATGTGAACATATGACAGTGGCTTGTACTCGCTGGAGCTTAAAAGGTTAAGATCTCAAAGGGGCCAGTACTCGCTGGAGTTTAAAAGGTTAACATCTCAAAGTGGCCTGTACTCGATGGAGTTTAAAAGGTTAACATCTCAAAGTGGCCTGTACTCGCTGGAGTTTAAAAGGTTAACATATGAAAGCGGCCTGTACTCGCTGGAGTTTATAAGGTTCACATCTCAAAGGGGCCTGTATTCGCTGGAGTTTAAAGGGTTAACATAAGAAAGTTCTGTACTCGCTGGAGTTTAAAAGGTTAACATATGAAAGGGGCCTGTACTCACTGGAATTTAAAATGTTATCATCTTAAAGGGGCCTGTACTCACTGGAGTTTAATAGGTTAACGTACGAAAGGGGCCTGTACTAGCTGCAGTTTAAATCTTTAACGTCTCAAAAGGGCTTGTGCTCACTGGAGTTAAAAGTGTTAACATAAGAAAGGTCTGTACTCGCTCGAATTTAAAAGGTTAACATATGAAAGGGGCCTGAACTCGCTGGAGTTTAAAACGTTAACATCTCAAAGGGGCTGTACTCGCTGGAGTTTAAAAGGTTAACATCTCAAAGGGTCCTGTACGCGCTGGAGTATAAAAGGTTAATATTTCAAAGGGGCCTGTACTCGCTGGAGTTTAAAAGGTTAACATCTCAAAGGGGCCAGTTCTTGCTGGAGTTTAAAAGGTCAACATCTGAAAGGGGCTTGTACTCGCTAGGAGTTTAAAGGGTTAACATATGAAAGGTCCGTACTCGCTGGAATTTAAAAGGTTATCATCTCATAGGGGCTTGTACTCGCTGGAGTTTAAAGCGTTAACATAAGAAAGGTTATTCTCGCTGGAGTTTAAAAGGTTAACCTATGAAAAGGGCCTGTACTCGCTGGATATTAAAATGTGAACATATGACAGTGGCTTGTCCTCGCTGGAGCTTAAAAGGTTAAGATCTCAAAGGGGCCAGTACTTGCTGGAGTTTAAAAGGTTAACATCACAAAGGGGCCTATACTCGCTGGATTTTAAAAGGTTAACATCTCAAAGTGGCCTGTACTCGCTGGAGTTTAAAAGGTTATCTTCTGAAAGGGGCTTGTACTCGCTGGAGGTTAAATGGTTAACATAAGAAAGGGTGTACTCGCTGGAGTTTAAAAGGTTAACATATCAAAGGGGCCTATACTCGCTGGAGTTTAAAAGGTTAACATATGAAAGCGGCCTGTACTCGCTGGAGTTTATAAGGTTATCATCTCAAAGGGGCCTGTATTCGCTGGAGTTTAAAGGGTTAACATAAGAAAGTTCTGTACTCGCTGGAGTTTAAAAGGTTATTATCTCAAAGGTGCCTGTACTCGCTGGAGTTTAGAAGGTTAACATACGAAAGGGGCCTGTACTCACTGGAATTTAAAATGTTATCATCTTAAAGGGGCCTGTACTCACTGGAGTTTAATAGGTTAACGTACGAAAGGGGCCTGTACTAGCTGCAGTTTAAATGGTTAACGTCTCAAAAGGGCTTGTACTCACTGGAGTTAAAAGTGTTAACATAAGAAAGGTCTGTACTCGCTCGAATTTAAAAGGTTAACATATGAAAGGGGCCTGAACTCGCTGGAGTTTAAAAGGTTAATATTTCAAAGGGGCCTGTACTCGCTGGAGTTTAAAAGGTTAACATCGCAAAGGGGCCAGTTCTTGCTGGAGTTTAAAAGGTCAACATCTCAAACGGGCTTGTACTCGCTAGGAGTTTAAAGGGTTGACATATGAAAGGTCAGTACTCGCTGGAATTTAAAAGGTTATTATCTCAAAGGTGCCTGTACTCGCTGGAGTTTAATAGGTTAACGTACGAAAGGGGCCTGTACTAGCTGCAGTTTAAATGGTTAACGTCTCAAAAGGGCTTGTACTCACTGGAGTTAAAAGTGTTAACATAAGAAAGGTCTGTACTCGCTCGAATTTAAAAGGTTAACATATGAAAGGGGCCTGAACTCGCTGGAGTTTAAAAGGTTAACATCTCAAACGGGCTGTACTCGCTGGAGTTTAAAAGGTTAACATCTCAAAGGGAACTGTACGCGCTGGAGTTTAAAAGGTTAATATTTCAAAGGTGCCTGTTCTTGCTGGAGTTTAAAAGGTCAGCATCTCAAAGGGACTTGTACTCGCTAGGAGTTTAAAGGGTTAACATAAGAAAGGTCCGTACTCGCTGGAATTTAAAAGGTTATCATCTCAAAGGGGCTTGTACTCGCTGGAGTTTAAAGGGTTAACATATGAAAAGGGCCTGTACTCGCTGGATATTAAAATGTGAACATATGACAGTGGCTTGTACTCGCTGGAGCTTAAAAGGTTAAGATCTCAAAGGGGCCAGTACTCGCTGGAGTTTAAAAGGTTAACATCTCAAAGTGGCCTGTACTCGCTGGAGTTTAAAAGGTTAATATTTCAAAGGGGCCTGTACTCGCTGGAGTTTAAAAGGTTAACATCTCAAAGGGGCCTGTATTTGCTGGAGTTTAAAAGGTCAACATCTCAAACGGGCTTGTACTCGCTAGGAGTTTAAAGGGTTAACATATGAAAGGTCAGTACTCGCTGGAATTTAAAAGGTTATTATCTCAAAGGTGCCTGTACTCGCTGGAGTTTAATAGGTTAACGTACGAAAGGGGCCTGTACTAGCTGCAGTTTAAATGGTTAACGTCTCAAAAGGGCTTGTACTCACTGGAGTTAAAAGTGTTAACATAAGAAAGGTCTGTACTCGCTCGAATTTAAAAGGTTAACATATGAAAGGGGCCTGAACTCGCTGGAGTTTAAAAGGTTAACATCTCAAACGGGCTGTACTCGCTGGAGTTTAAAAGGTTAACATCTCAAAGGGAACTGTACGCGCTGGAGTTTAAAAGGTTAATATTTCAAAGGTGCCTGTTCTTGCTGGAGTTTAAAAGGTCAGCATCTCAAAGGGACTTGTACTCGCTAGGAGTTTAAAGGGTTAACATAAGAAAGGTCCGTACTCGCTGGAATTTAAAAGGTTATCATCTCAAAGGGGCTTGTACTCGCTGGAGTTTAAAGGGTTAACATATGAAAAGGGCCTGTACTCGCTGGATATTAAAATGTGAACATATGACAGTGGCTTGTACTCGCTGGAGCTTAAAAGGTTAAGATCTCAAAGGGGCCAGTACTCGCTGGAGTTTAAAAGGTTAACATCTCAAAGTGGCCTGTACTCGCTGGAGTTTAAAAGGTTAACATATAAAAGGGGCCTGTACTCGCTGGAGTTTAAAAGGTTAACATCTCAAAGGGGCCTGTATTTGCTGGAGTTTAAAAGGTTAACATATGAAAAGAGCCTGTACTCGCGGGAGATTAAAATGTGAACATATGAAACTGGCTTGTACTCGCTGGAGATTAAAAGGTTAAAATCTCAAAGGGGCCTGTACTCGCAGGAGTTTAAAAGGTTTTGATTTCAAAGGGGCCTGTACTCGCTGGAGTTTAAAAGGTTAACATCTCAAAGGGGCCAGTTCTTGCTGGAGTTTAAAAGGTCAACATCTCAAAGGGGCTTGTACTCGCTAGGAGTTTAAAGGGTTAACATTGAAAGGTCAGTACTCGCTGGAATTTAAAAGGTTTTCATCTGAAAGGGGCTTGTACTCGCTGGAGTTTAAAGGGTTAACATAAGAAAGGGTGTACTCGCTGGAGTTTAAAAGGTTAACATATCAAAGGGGCCTATACTCGCTGGAGTTTAAAAGGTTAACATCTCAAAGTGGCCTGTACTCGCAGGAGTTTAAAAGGTTTTGATTTCAAAGGGGCCTGTACTCGCTGGAGTTTAAAAGGTTAACATCTCAAAGGGGCCAGTTCTTGCTGGAGTTTAAAAGGTCAACATCTCAAAGGGGCTTGTACTCGCTAGGAGTTTAAAGGGTTAACATTGAAAGGTCAGTACTCGCTGGAATTTAAAAGGTTTTCATCTGAAAGGGGCTTGTACTCGCTGGAGTTTAAAGGGTTAACATAAGAAAGGGTGTACTCGCTGGAGTTTAAAAGGTTAACATATCAAAGGGGCCTATACTCGCTGGAGTTTAAAAGGTTAACATCTCAAAGTGGCCTGTACTCGCTGGAGTTTAAAAGGTTAACATATGAAAGCGGCCTGTACTCGCTGGAGTTTATAAGGTTAACATCTCAAAGAGGCCTGTATTCGCTGGAGTTTAAAGGGTTAACATAAGAAAGTTCTGTAGTCGCTGGAGTTTAAAAGGTTAACATACGAAAGGGGCCTGTACTCACTGGAATTTAAAATGTTATCATCTTAAAGGGGCCTGTACTCACTGGAGTTTAATAGGTTAACGTACGAAAGGGGCCTGTACTAGCTGCAGTTTAAATGGTTAACGTCTCAAAAGGGCTTGTACTCACTGGAGTTAAAAGTGTTAACATAAGAAAGGTCTGTACTCGCTCGAATTTAAAAGGTTAACATATGAAAGGGGCCTGAACTCGCTGGAGTTTAAAAGGTTAACATCTCAAAGGGTCCTGTACGCGCTGGAGTTTAAAAGTTTATTATTTCAAAGGGGCCTGTTCTTGCTGGAGTTTAAAAGGTTAACATCTCAAAGGGTCCTGTACGCGCTGGAGTTTAAAAGTTTATTATTTCAAAGGGGCCTGTTCTTGCTGGAATTTAAAAGCTTATCATCTCAAAGGGGCTTGTACTCGCTGGAGTTTAAAGGGTTAACATAAGAAAGGTTATTCTCGCTGGAGTTTAAAAGGTTAACATATGAAAAGGGCCTGTACTCGCTGGATATTAAAATGTGAACATATGACAGTGGCTTGTACTCGCTGGAGCTTAAAAGGTTAAGATCTCAAAGGGGCCAGTACTCGCTGGAGTTTAAAAGGTTAACATCTCAAAGTGGCCTGTACTCGATGGAGTTTAAAAGGTTAACATCTCAAAGTGGCCTGTACTCGCTGGAGTTTAAAAGGTTAACATATGAAAGCGGCCTGTACTCGCTGGAGTTTATAAGGTTCACATCTCAAAGGGGCCTGTATTCGCTGGAGTTTAAAGGGTTAACATAAGAAAGTTCTGTACTCGCTGGAGTTTAAAAGGTTAACATATGAAAGGGGCCTGTACTCACTGGAATTTAAAATGTTATCATCTTAAAGGGGCCTGTACTCACTGGAGTTTAATAGGTTAACGTACGAAAGGGGCCTGTACTAGCTGCAGTTTAAATCTTTAACGTCTCAAAAGGGCTTGTGCTCACTGGAGTTAAAAGTGTTAACATAAGAAAGGTCTGTACTCGCTCGAATTTAAAAGGTTAACATATGAAAGGGGCCTGAACTCGCTGGAGTTTAAAAGGTTAACATCTCAAAGGGGCTGTACTCGCTGGAGTTTAAAAGGTTAACATCTCAAAGGGTCCTGTACGCGCTGGAGTATAAAAGGTTAATATTTCAAAGGGGCCTGTACTCGCTGGAGTTTAAAAGGTTAACATCTCAAAGGGGCCAGTTCTTGCTGGAGTTTAAAAGGTCAACATCTGAAAGGGGCTTGTACTCGCTAGGAGTTTAAAGGGTTAACATATGAAAGGTCCGTACTCGCTGGAATTTAAAAGGTTATCATCTCATAGGGGCTTGTACTCGCTGGAGTTTAAAGCGTTAACATAAGAAAGGTTATTCTCGCTGGAGTTTAAAAGGTTAACATATGAAAAGGGCCTGTACTCGCTGGATATTAAAATGTGAACATATGACAGTGGCTTGTCCTCGCTGGAGCTTAAAAGGTTAAGATCTCAAAGGGGCCAGTACTTGCTGGAGTTTAAAAGGTTAACATCACAAAGGGGCCTATACTCGCTGGATTTTAAAAGGTTAACATCTCAAAGTGGCCTGTACTCGCTGGAGTTTAAAAGGTTATCTTCTGAAAGGGGCTTGTACTCGCTGGAGGTTAAATGGTTAACATAAGAAAGGGTGTACTCGCTGGAGTTTAAAAGGTTAACATATCAAAGGGGCCTATACTCGCTGGAGTTTAAAAGGTTAACATATGAAAGCGGCCTGTACTCGCTGGAGTTTATAAGGTTATCATCTCAAAGGGGCCTGTATTCGCTGGAGTTTAAAGGGTTAACATAAGAAAGTTCTGTACTCGCTGGAGTTTAAAAGGTTATTATCTCAAAGGTGCCTGTACTCGCTGGAGTTTAGAAGGTTAACATACGAAAGGGGCCTGTACTCACTGGAATTTAAAATGTTATCATCTTAAAGGGGCCTGTACTCACTGGAGTTTAATAGGTTAACGTACGAAAGGGGCCTGTACTAGCTGCAGTTTAAATGGTTAACGTCTCAAAAGGGCTTGTACTCACTGGAGTTAAAAGTGTTAACATAAGAAAGGTCTGTACTCGCTCGAATTTAAAAGGTTAACATATGAAAGGGGCCTGAACTCGCTGGAGTTTAAAAGGTTAATATTTCAAAGGGGCCTGTACTCGCTGGAGTTTAAAAGGTTAACATCGCAAAGGGGCCAGTTCTTGCTGGAGTTTAAAATGTCAACATCTCAAACGGGCTTGTACTCGCTAGGAGTTTAAAGGGTTAACATATGAAAGGTCAGTACTCGCTGGAATTTAAAAGGTTATTATCTCAAAGGTGCCTGTACTCGCTGGAGTTTAATAGGTTAACGTACGAAAGGGGCCTGTACTAGCTGCAGTTTAAATGGTTAACGTCTCAAAAGGGCTTGTACTCACTGGAGTTAAAAGTGTTAACATAAGAAAGGTCTGTACTCGCTCGAATTTAAAAGGTTAACATATGAAAGGGGCCTGAACTCGCTGGAGTTTAAAAGGTTAACATCTCAAACGGGCTGTACTCGCTGGAGTTTAAAAGGTTAACATCTCAAAGGGAACTGTACGCGCTGGAGTTTAAAAGGTTAATATTTCAAAGGTGCCTGTTCTTGCTGGAGTTTAAAAGGTCAGCATCTCAAAGGGACTTGTACTCGCTAGGAGTTTAAAGGGTTAACATAAGAAAGGTCCGTACTCGCTGGAATTTAAAAGGTTATCATCTCAAAGGGGCTTGTACTCGCTGGAGTTTAAAGGGTTAACATATGAAAAGGGCCTGTACTCGCTGGATATTAAAATGTGAACATATGACAGTGGCTTGTACTCGCTGGAGCTTAAAAGGTTAAGATCTCAAAGGGGCCAGTACTCGCTGGAGTTTAAAAGGTTAACATCTCAAAGTGGCCTGTACTCGCTGGAGTTTAAAAGGTTAACATATAAAAGGGGCCTGTACTCGCTGGAGTTTAAAAGGTTAACATCTCAAAGGGGCCTGTATTTGCTGGAGTTTAAAAGGTTAACATATGAAAAGAGCCTGTACTCGCGGGAGATTAAAATGTGAACATATGAAACTGGCTTGTACTGGCTGGAGATTAAAAGGTTAAAATCTCAAAGGGGCCTGTACTCGCAGGAGTTTAAAAGGTTTTGATTTCAAAGGGGCCTGTACTCGCTGGAGTTTAAAAGGTTAACATCTCAAAGGGGCCAGTTCTTGCTGGAGTTTAAAAGGTCAACATCTCAAAGGGGCTTGTACTCGCTAGGAGTTTAAAGGGTTAACATTGAAAGGTCAGTACTCGCTGGAATTTAAAAGGTTTTCATCTGAAAGGGGCTTGTACTCGCTGGAGTTTAAAGGGTTAACATAAGTAAGGGTGTACTCGCTGGAGTTTAAAAGGTTAACATATCAAAGGGGCCTATACTCGCTGGAGTTTAAAAGGTTAACATCTCAAAGTGGCCTGTACTCGCAGGAGTTTAAAAGGTTTTGATTTCAAAGGGGCCTGTACTCGCTGGAGTTTAAAAGGTTAACATCTCAAAGGGGCCAGTTCTTGCTGGAGTTTAAAAGGTCAACATCTCAAAGGGGCTTGTACTCGCTAGGAGTTTAAAGGGTTAACATAAGAAAGGGTGTACTCGCTGGAGTTTAAAAGGTTATCATCTCAAAGGGGCTTGTACTCGCTGGAGTTTAAAGGGTTAACATAAGAAAGGTTATTCTCGCTGGAGTTTAAAAGGTTAATATATGAAAAGGGCCTGTACTCGCTGGATATTAAAATGTGAACATATGACAGTGGCTTGTACTCGCTGGAGCTTAAAAGGTTAAGATCTCAAAGGGGCCTGTACGCGCTGGAGTTTAAAAGTTTATTATTTCAAAGGGGCCTGTTCTTGCTGGAGTTTAAAAGGTCAACATCTCAAAGGGGCTTGTACTCGCTAGGAGTTTAAAGGGTTAACATAAGAAAGGTCCGTACTCGCTGGAATTTAAAAGGTTATCATCTCAAAGGGGCTTGTACTCGCTGGAGTTTAAAGGGTTAACATAAGAAAGGTTATTCTCGCTGGAGTTTAAAAGGTTAACATATGAAAAGGGCCTGTACTCGCTGGATATTAAAATGTGAACATATGACAGTGGCTTGTACTCGCTGGAGCTTAAAAGGTTAAGATCTCAAAGGGGCCAGTACTCGCTGGAGTTTAAAAGGTTAACATCTCAAAGTGGCCTGTACTCGATGGAGTTTAAAAGGTTAACATCTCAAAGTGGCCTGTACTCGCTGGAGTTTAAAAGGTTATCATCTCAAAGGGGCTTGTACTCGCTGGAGTTTAAAGGGTTAACATATGAAAAGGGCCTGTACTCGCTGGATATTAAAATGTGAACATATGACAGTGGCTTGTACTCGCTGGAGCTTAAAAGGTTAAGATCTCAAAGGGGCCAGTACTCGCTGGAGTTTAAAAGGTTAACATCTCAAAGTGGCCTGTACTCGCTGGAGTTTAAAAGGTTTTGATTTCAAAGGGGCCTGTACTCGCTGGAGTTTAAAAGGTTAACATCTCAAAGGGGCCAGTTCTTGCTGGAGTTTAAAAGGTCAACATCTCAAAGGGGCTTGTACTCGCTAGGAGTTTAAAGGGTTAACATTGAAAGGTCAGTACTCGCTGGAATTTAAAAGGTTTTCATCTGAAAGGGGCTTGTACTCGCTGGAGTTTAAAGGGTTAACATAAGAAAGGGTGTACTCGCTGGAGTTTAAAAGGTTAACATATCAAAGGGGCCTATACTCGCTGGAGTTTAAAAGGTTAACATCTCAAAGTGGCCTGTACTCGCAGGAGTTTAAAAGGTTTTGATTTCAAAGGGGCCTGTACTCGCTGGAGTTTAAAAGGTTAACATCTCAAAGGGGCCAGTTCTTGCTGGAGTTTAAAAGGTCAACATCTCAAAGGGGCTTGTACTCGCTAGGAGTTTAAAGGGTTAACATAAGAAAGGGTGTACTCGCTGGAGTTTAAAAGGTTAACATATCAAAGGGGCCTATACTCGCTGGAGTTTAAAAGGTTAACATCTCAAAGTGGCCTGTACTCGCTGGAGTTTAAAAGGTTAACATATGAAAGCGGCCTGTACTCGCTGGAGTTTATAAGGTTAACATCTCAAAGAGGCCTGTATTCGCTGGAGTTTAAAGGGTTAACATAAGAAAGTTCTGTACTCGCTGGAGTTTAAAAGGTTAACATACGAAAGGGGCCTGTACTCACTGGAATTTAAAATGTTATCATCTTAAAGGGGCCTGTACTCACTGGAGTTTAATAGGTTAACGTACGAAAGGGGCCTGTACTAGCTGCAGTTTAAATGGTTAACGTCTCAAAAGGGCTTGTACTCACTGGAGTTAAAAGTGTTAACATAAGAAAGGTCTGTACTCGCTCGAATTTAAAAGGTTAACATATGAAAGGGGCCTGAACTCGCTGGAGTTTAAAAGGTTAACATCTCAAAGGGTCCTGTACGCGCTGGAGTTTAAAAGTTTATTATTTCAAAGGGGCCTGTTCTTGCTGGAGTTTAAAAGGTCAACATCTCAAAGGGGCTTGTACTCGCTAGGAGTTTAAAGGGTTAACATAAGAAAGGTCCGTACTCGCTGGAGTTTAAAAGGTTAACATATCAAAGGGTCCTGTACGCGCTGGAGTTTAAAAGTTTATTATTTCAAAGGGGCCAGTACTCGCTGGAGTTTAAAAGGTTAACATCTCAAAGTGGCCTGTACTCGCTGGAGTTTAAAAGGTTTTGATTTCAAAGGGGCCTGTACTCGCTGGAGTTTAAAAGGTTAACATCTCAAAGGGGCCAGTTCTTGCTGGAGTTTAAAAGGTCAACATCTCAAAGGGGCTTGTACTCGCTAGGAGTTTAAAGGGTTAACATTGAAAGGTCAGTACCCGCTGGAATTTAAAAGGTTTTCATCTGAAAGGGGCTTGTACTCGCTGGAGTTTAAAGGGTTAACATAAGAAAGGGTGTACTCGCTGGAGTTTAAAAGGTTAACATATCAAAGGGGCCTATACTCGCTGGAGTTTAAAAGGTTAACATCTCAAAGTGGCCTGTACTCGCAGGAGTTTAAAAGGTTTTGATTTCAAAGGGGCCTGTACTCGCTGGAGTTTAAAAGGTTAACATCTCAAAGGGGCCAGTTCTTGCTGGAGTTTAAAAGGTCAACATCTCAAAGGGGCTTGTACTCGCTAGGAGTTTAAAGGGTTAACATAAGAAAGGGTGTACTCGCTGGAGTTTAAAAGGTTAACATATCAAAGGGGCCTATACTCGCTGGAGTTTAAAAGGTTAACATCTCAAAGTGGCCTGTACTCGCTGGAGTTTAAAAGGTTAACATATGAAAGCGGCCTGTACTCGCTGGAGTTTATAAGGTTAACATCTCAAAGAGGCCTGTATTCGCTGGAGTTTAAAGGGTTAACATAAGAAAGTTCTGTACTCGCTGGAGTTTAAAAGGTTAACATACGAAAGGGGCCTGTACTCACTGGAATTTAAAATGTTATCATCTTAAAGGGGCCTGTACTCACTGGAGTTTAATAGGTTAACGTACGAAAGGGGCCTGTACTAGCTGCAGTTTAAATGGTTAACGTCTCAAAAGGGCTTGTACTCACTGGAGTTAAAAGTGTTAACATAAGAAAGGTCTGTACTCGCTCGAATTTAAAAGGTTAACATATGAAAGGGGCCTGAACTCGCTGGAGTTTAAAAGGTTAACATCTCAAAGGGTCCTGTACGCGCTGGAGTTTAAAAGTTTATTATTTCAATGGGGCCTGTTCTTGCTGGAGTTTAAAAGGTCAACATCTCAAAGGGGCTTGTACTCGCTAGGAGTTTAAAGGGTTAACATAAGAAAGGTCCGTACTCGCTGGAGTTTAAAAGGTTAACATATCAAAGGGGCCTATACTCGCTGGAGTTTAAAAGGTTAACATATGAAAGCGGCCTGTACTCGCTGGAGTTTATAAGGTTATCATCTCAAAGGGGCCTGTATTCGCTGGAGTTTAAAGGGTTAACATAAGAAAGTTCTGTACTCGCTGGAGTTTAAAAGGTTATTATCTCAAAGGTGCCTGTACTCGCTGGAGTTTAGAAGGTTAACATACGAAAGGGGCCTGTACTCACTGGAATTTAAAATGTTATCATCTTAAAGGGGCCTGTACTCACTGGAGTTTAATAGGTTAACGTACGAAAGGGGCCTGTACTAGCTGCAGTTTAAATGGTTAACGTCTCAAAAGGGCTTGTACTCACTGGAGTTAAAAGTGTTAACATAAGAAAGGTCTGTACTCGCTCGAATTTAAAAGGTTAACATATGAAAGGGGCCTGAACTCGCTGGAGTTTAAAAGGTTAATATTTCAAAGGGGCCTGTACTCGCTGGAGTTTAAAAGGTTAACATCGCAAAGGGGCCAGTTCTTGCTGGAGTTTAAAAGGTCAACATCTCAAACGGGCTTGTACTCGCTAGGAGTTTAAAGGGTTAACATATGAAAGGTCAGTACTCGCTGGAATTTAAAAGGTTATTATCTCAAAGGTGCCTGTACTCGCTGGAGTTTAATAGGTTAACGTACGAAAGGGGCCTGTACTAGCTGCAGTTTAAATGGTTAACGTCTCAAAAGGGCTTGTACTCACTGGAGTTAAAAGTGTTAACATAAGAAAGGTCTGTACTCGCTCGAATTTAAAAGGTTAACATATGAAAGGGGCCTGAACTCGCTGGAGTTTAAAAGGTCAACATCTCAAACGGGCTGTACTCGCTGGAGTTTAAAAGGTTAACATCTCAAAGGGAACTGTACGCGCTGGAGTTTAAAAGGTTAATATTTCAAAGGTGCCTGTTCTTGCTGGAGTTTAAAAGGTCAGCATCTCAAAGGGACTTGTACTCGCTAGGAGTTTAAAGGGTTAACATAAGAAAGGTCCGTACTCGCTGGAATTTAAAAGGTTATCATCTCAAAGGAGCTTGTACTCGCTGGAGTTTAAAGGGTTAACATATGAAAAGGGCCTGTACTCGCTGGATGTTAAAATGTGAACATATGACAGTGGCTTGTACTCGCTGGAGCTTAAAAGGTTAAGATCTCAAAGGGGCCAGTACTCGCTGGAGTTTAAAAGGTTAACATCTCAAAGTGGCCTGTACTCGCTGGAGCTTAAAAGGTTAACATATAAAAGGGGCCTGTACTCGCTGGAGTTTAAAAGGTTAACATCTCAAAGGGGCCTGTATTTGCTGGAGTTTAAAAGGTTAACATATGAAAAGAGCCTGTACTCGCGGGAGATTAAAATGTGAACATATGAAACTGGCTTGTACTCGCTGGAGATTAAAAGGTTAAAATCTCAAAGGGGCCTATACTCGCAGGAGTTTAAAAGGTTTTGATTTCAAAGGGGCCTGTACTCGCTGGAGTTTAAAAGGTTAACATCTCAAAGGGGCCAGTTCTTGCTGGAGTTTAAAAGGTCAACATCTCAAAGGGGCTTGTACTCGCTAGGAGTTTAAAGGGTTAACATTGAAAGGTCAGTACTCGCTGGAATTTAAAAGGTTTTCATCTGAAAGGGGCTTGTACTCGCTGGAGTTTAAAGGGTTAACATAAGAAAGGGTGTACTCGCTGGAGTTTAAAAGGTTAACATATCAAAGGGGCCTATACTCGCTGGAGTTTAAAAGGTTAACATCTCAAAGTGGCCTGTACTCGCAGGAGTTTAAAAGGTTTTGATTTCAAAGGGGCCTGTACTCGCTGGAGTTTAAAAGGTTAACATCTCAAAGGGGCCAGTTCTTGCTGGAGTTTAAAAGGTCAACATCTCAAAGGGGCTTGTACTCGCTAGGAGTTTAAAGGGTTAACATTGAAAGGTCAGTACTCGCTGGAATTTAAAAGGTTTTCATCTGAAAGGGGCTTGTACTCGCTGGAGTTTAAAGGGTTAACATAAGAAAGGGTGTACTCGCTGGAGTTTAAAAGGTTAACATATCAAAGGGGCCTATACTCGCTGGAGTTTAAAAGGTTAACATCTCAAAGTGGCCTGTACTCGCTGGAGTTTAAAAGGTTAACATATGAAAGCGGCCTGTACTCGCTGGAGTTTATAAGGTTAACATCTCAAAGAGGCCTGTATTCGCTGGAGTTTAAAGGGTTAACATAAGAAAGTTCTGTACTCGCTGGAGTTTAAAAGGTTAACATACGAAAGGGGCCTGTACTCACTGGAATTTAAAATGTTATCATCTTAAAGGGGCCTGTACTCACTGGAGTTTAATAGGTTAACGTACGAAAGGGGCCTGTACTAGCTGCAGTTTAAATGGTTAACGTCTCAAAAGGGCTTGTACTCACTGGAGTTAAAAGTGTTAACATAAGAAAGGTCTGTACTCGCTCGAATTTAAAAGGTTAACATATGAAAGGGGCCTGAACTCGCTGGAGTTTAAAAGGTTAACATCTCAAAGGGTCCTGTACGCGCTGTAGTTTAAAAGTTTATTATTTCAAAGGGGCCTGTTCTTGCTGGAGTTTAAAAGGTCAACATCTCAAAGGGGCTTGTACTCGCTAGGAGTTTAAAGGGTTAACATAAGAAAGGTCCGTACTCGCTGGAATTTAAAAGCTTATCATCTCAAAGGGGCTTGTACTCGCTGGAGTTTAAAGGGTTAACATAAGAAAGGTTATTCTCGCTGGAGTTTAAAAGGTTAACATATGAAAAGGGCCTGTACTCGCTGGATATTAAAATGTGAACATATGACAGTGGCTTGTACTCGCTGGAGCTTAAAAGGTTAAGATCTCAAAGGGGCCAGTACTCGCTGGAGTTTAAAAGGTTAACATCTCAAAGTGGCCTGTACTCGATGGAGTTTAAAAGGTTAACATCTCAAAGTGGCCTGTACTCGCTGGAGTTTAAAAGGTTATCATCTCAAAGGGGCTTGTACTCGCTGGAGTTTAAAGGGTTAACATATGAAAAGGGCCTGTACTCGCTGGATATTAAAATGTGAACATATGACAGTGGCTTGTACTCGCTGGAGCTTAAAAGGTTAAGATCTCAAAGGGGCCAGTAGTCGCTGGAGTTTAAAAGGTTAACATCTCAAAGTGGCCTGTACTCGCTGGAGTTTAAAAGGTTAACATATAAAAGGGGCCTGTACTCGCTGGAGTTTAAAAGGTTAACATCTCAAAGGGGCCTGTATTTGCTGGAGTTTAAAAGGTTAACATATGAAAAGAGCCTGTACTCGCGGGAGATTAAAATGTGAACATATGAAACTGGCTTGTACTCGCTGGAGATTAAAAGGTTAAAATCTCAAAGGGGCCTGTACTCGCAGGAGTTTAAAAGGTTTTGATTTCAAAGGGGCCTGTACTCGCTGGAGTTTAAAAGGTTAACATCTCAAAGGGGCCAGTTCTTGCTGGAGTTTAAAAGGTCAACATCTCAAAGGGGCTTGTACTCGCTAGGAGTTTAAAGGGTTAACATTGAAAGGTCAGTACTCGCTGGAATTTAAAAGGTTTTCATCTGAAAGGGGCTTGTACTCGCTGGAGTTTAAAGGGTTAACATAAGAAAGGGTGTACTCGCTGGAGTTTAAAAGGTTAACATATCAAAGGGGCCTATACTCGCTGGAGTTTAAAAGGTTAACATCTCAAAGTGGCCTGTACTCGCAGGAGTTTAAAAGGTTTTGATTTCAAAGGGGCCTGTACTCGCTGGAGTTTAAAAGGTTAACATCTCAAAGGGGCCAGTTCTTGCTGGAGTTTAAAAGGTCAACATCTCAAAGGGGCTTGTACTCGCTAGGAGTTTAAAGGGTTAACATAAGAAAGGGTGTACTCGCTGGAGTTTAAAAGGTTAACATATCAAAGGGGCCTATACTCGCTGGAGTTTAAAAGGTTAACATCTCAAAGTGGCCTGTACTCGCTGGAGTTTAAAAGGTTAACATATGAAAGCGGCCTGTACTCGCTGGAGTTTATAAGGTTAACATCTCAAAGAGGCCTGTATTCGCTGGAGTTTAAAGGGTTAACATAAGAAAGTTCTGTACTCGCTGGAGTTTAAAAGGTTAACATACGAAAGGGGCCTGTACTCACTGGAATTTAAAATGTTATCATCTTAAAGGGGCCTGTACTCACTGGAGTTTAATAGGTTAACGTACGAAAGGGGCCTGTACTAGCTGCAGTTTAAATGGTTAACGTCTCAAAAGGGCTTGTACTCACTGGAGTTAAAAGTGTTAACATAAGAAAGGTCTGTACTCGCTCGAATTTAAAAGGTTAACATATGAAAGGGGCCTGAACTCGCTGGAGTTTAAAAGGTTAACATCTCAAAGGGTCCTGTACGCGCTGGAGTTTAAAAGTTTATTATTTCAAAGGGGCCTGTTCTTGCTGGAGTTTAAAAGGTCAACATCTCAAAGGGGCTTGTACTCGCTAGGAGTTTAAAGGGTTAACATAAGAAAGGTCCGTACTCGCTGGAGTTTAAAAGGTTAACATTTCAAAGGGGCCTATACTCGCTGGAGTTTAAAAGGTTAACATATGAAAGCGGCCTGTACTCGCTGGAGTTTATAAGGTTATCATCTCAAAGGGGCCTGTATTCGCTGGAGTTTAAAGGGTTAACATAAGAAAGTTCTGTACTCGCTGGAGTTTAAAAGGTTATTATCTCAAAGGTGCCTGTACTCGCTGGAGTTTAGAAGGTTAACATACGAAAGGGGCCTGTACTCACTGGAATTTAAAATGTTATCATCTTAAAGGGGCCTGTACTCACTGGAGTTTAATAGGTTAACGTACGAAAGGGGCCTGTACTAGCTGCAGTTTAAATGGTTAACGTCTCAAAAGGGCTTGTACTCACTGGAGTTAAAAGTGTTAACATAAGAAAGGTCTGTACTCGCTCGAATTTAAAAGGTTAACATATGAAAGGGGCCTGAACTCGCTGGAGTTTAAAAGGTTAATATTTCAAAGGGGCCTGTACTCGCTGGAGTTTAAAAGGTTAACATCGCAAAGGGGCCAGTTCTTGCTGGAGTTTAAAAGGTCAACATCTCAAACGGGCTTGTACTCGCTAGGAGTTTAAAGGGTTAACATATGAAAGGTCAGTACTCGCTGGAATTTAAAAGGTTATTATCTCAAAGGTGCCTGTACTCGCTGGAGTTTAATAGGTTAACGTACGAAAGGGGCCTGTACTAGCTGCAGTTTAAATGGTTAACGTCTCAAAAGGGCTTGTACTCACTGGAGTTAAAAGTGTTAACATAAGAAAGGTCTGTACTCGCTCGAATTTAAAAGGTTAACATATGAAAGGGGCCTGAACTCGCTGGAGTTTAAAAGGTTAATATTTCAAAGGGGCCTGTACTCGCTGGAGTTTAAAAGGTTAACATCGCAAAGGGGCCAGTTCTTGCTGGAGTTTAAAAGGTCAACATCTCAAACGGGCTTGTACTCGCTAGGAGTTTAAAGGGTTAACATATGAAAGGTCAGTACTCGCTGGAATTTAAAAGGTTATTATCTCAAAGGTGCCTGTACTCGCTGGAGTTTAATAGGTTAACGTACGAAAGGGGCCTGTACTAGCTGCAGTTTAAATGGTTAACGTCTCAAAAGGGCTTGTACTCACTGGAGTTAAAAGTGTTAACATAAGAAAGGTCTGTACTCGCTCGAATTTAAAAGGTTAACATATGAAAGGGGCCTGAACTCGCTGGAGTTTAAAAGGTTAACATCTCAAACGGGCTGTACTCGCTGGAGTTTAAAAGGTTAACATCTCAAAGGGAACTGTACGCGCTGGAGTTTAAAAGGTTAATATTTCAAAGGTGCCTGTTCTTGCTGGAGTTTAAAAGGTCAGCATCTCAAAGGGACTTGTACTCGCTAGGAGTTTAAAGGGTTAACATAAGAAAGGTCCGTACTCGCTGGAATTTAAAAGGTTATCATCTCAAAGGAGCTTGTACTCGCTGGAGTTTAAAGGGTTAACATATGAAAAGGGCCTGTACTCGCTGGATGTTAAAATGTGAACATATGACAGTGGCTTGTACTCGCTGGAGCTTAAAAGGTTAAGATCTCAAAGGGGCCAGTACTCGCTGGAGTTTAAAAGGTTAACATCTCAAAGTGGCCTGTACTCGCTGGAGTTTAAAAGGTTAACATATAAAAGGGGCCTGTACTCGCTGGAGTTTAAAAGGTTAACATCTCAAAGGGGCCTGTATTTGCTGGAGTTTAAAAGGTTAACATATGAAAAGAGCCTGTACTCGCGGGAGATTAAAATGTGAACATATGAAACTGGCTTGTACTCGCTGGAGATTAAAAGGTTAAAATCTCAAAGGGGCCTGTACTCGCAGGAGTTTAAAAGGTTTTGATTTCAAAGGGGCCTGTACTCGCTGGAGTTTAAAAGGTTAACATCTCAAAGGGGCCAGTTCTTGCTGGAGTTTAAAAGGTCAACATCTCAAAGGGGCTTGTACTCGCTAGGAGTTTAAAGGGTTAACATTGAAAGGTCAGTACTCGCTGGAATTTAAAAGGTTTTCATCTGAAAGGGGCTTGTACTCGCTGGAGTTTAAAGGGTTAACATAAGAAAGGGTGTACTCGCTGGAGTTTAAAAGGTTAACATATCAAAGGGGCCTATACTCGCTGGAGTTTAAAAGGTTAACATCTCAAAGTGGCCTGTACTCGCAGGAGTTTAAAAGGTTTTGATTTCAAAGGGGCCTGTACTCGCTGGAGTTTAAAAGGTTAACATCTCAAAGGGGCCAGTTCTTGCTGGAGTTTAAAAGGTCAACATCTCAAAGGGGCTTGTACTCGCTAGGAGTTTAAAGGGTTAACATTGAAAGGTCAGTACTCGCTGGAATTTAAAAGGTTTTCATCTGAAAGGGGCTTGTACTCGCTGGAGTTTAAAGGGTTAACATAAGAAAGGGTGTACTCGCTGGAGTTTAAAAGGTTAACATATCAAAGGGGCCTATACTCGCTGGAGTTTAAAAGGTTAACATCTCAAAGTGGCCTGTACTCGCTGGAGTTTAAAAGGTTAACATATGAAAGCGGCCTGTACTCGCTGGAGTTTATAAGGTTAACATCTCAAAGAGGCCTGTATTCGCTGGAGTTTAAAGGGTTAACATAAGAAAGTTCTGTACTCGCTGGAGTTTAAAAGGTTAACATACGAAAGGGGCCTGTACTCACTGGAATTTAAAATGTTATCATCTTAAAGGGGCCTGTACTCACTGGAGTTTAATAGGTTAACGTACGAAAGGGGCCTGTACTAGCTGCAGTTTAAATGGTTAACGTCTCAAAAGGGCTTGTACTCACTGGAGTTAAAAGTGTTAACATAAGAAAGGTCTGTACTCGCTCGAATTTAAAAGGTTAACATATGAAAGGGGCCTGAACTCGCTGGAGTTTAAAAGGTTAACATCTCAAAGGGTCCTGTACGCGCTGGAGTTTAAAAGTTTATTATTTCAAAGGGGCCTGTTCTTGCTGGAGTTTAAAAGGTCAACATCTCAAAGGGGCTTGTACTCGCTAGGAGTTTAAAGGGTTAACATAAGAAAGGTCCGTACTCGCTGGAATTTAAAAGCTTATCATCTCAAAGGGGCTTGTACTCGCTGGAGTTTAAAGGGTTAACATAAGAAAGGTTATTCTCGCTGGAGTTTAAAAGGTTAACATATGAAAAGGGCCTGTACTCGCTGGATATTAAAATGTGAACATATGACAGTGGCTTGTACTCGCTGGAGCTTAAAAGGTTAAGATCTCAAAGGGGCCAGTACTCGCTGGAGTTTAAAAGGTTAACATCTCAAAGTGGCCTGTACTCGATGGAGTTTAAAAGGTTAACATCTCAAAGTGGCCTGTACTCGCTGGAGTTTAAAAGGTTAACATATGAAAGCGGCCTGTACTCGCTGGAGTTTATAAGGTTCACATCTCAAAGGGGCCTGTATTCGCTGGAGTTTAAAGGGTTAACATAAGAAAGTTCTGTACTCGCTGGAGTTTAAAAGGTTAACATATGAAAGGGGCCTGTACTCACTGGAATTTAAAATGTTATCATCTTAAAGGGGCCTGTACTCACTGGAGTTTAATAGGTTAACGTACGAAAGGGGCCTGTACTAGCTGCAGTTTAAATCTTTAACGTCTCAAAAGGGCTTGTGCTCACTGGAGTTAAAAGTGTTAACATAAGAAAGGTCTGTACTCGCTCGAATTTAAAAGGTTAACATATGAAAGGGGCCTGAACTCGCTGGAGTTTAAAAGGTTAACATCTCAAAGGGGCTGTACTCGCTGGAGTTTAAAAGGTTAACATCTCAAAGGGTCCTGTACGCGCTGGAGTATAAAAGGTTAATATTTCAAAGGGGCCTGTACTCGCTGGAGTTTAAAAGGTTAACATCTCAAAGGGGCCAGTTCTTGCTGGAGTTTAAAAGGTCAACATCTGAAAGGGGCTTGTACTCGCTAGGAGTTTAAAGGGTTAACATATGAAAGGTCCGTACTCGCTGGAATTTAAAAGGTTATCATCTCATAGGGGCTTGTACTCGCTGGAGTTTAAAGCGTTAACATAAGAAAGGTTATTCTCGCTGGAGTTTAAAAGGTTAACATATGAAAAGGGCCTGTACTCGCTGGATATTAAAATGTGAACATATGACAGTGGCTTGTCCTCGCTGGAGCTTAAAAGGTTAAGATCTCAAAGGGGCCAGTACTTGCTGGAGTTTAAAAGGTTAACATCACAAAGGGGCCTATACTCGCTGGATTTTAAAAGGTAAACATCTCAAAGTGGCCTGTACTCGCTGGAGTTTAAAAGGTTATCTTCTGAAAGGGGCTTGTACTCGCTGGAGGTTAAATGGTTAACATAAGAAAGGGTGTACTCGCTGGAGTTTAAAAGGTTAACATATCAAAGGGGCTATACTCGCTGGAGTTTAAAAGGTTAACATATGAAAGCGGCCTGTACTCGCTGGAGTTTATAAGGTTATCATCTCAAAGGGGCCTGTATTCGCTGGAGTTTAAAGGGTTAACATAAGAAAGTTCTGTACTCGCTGGAGTTTAAAAGGTTATTATCTCAAAGGTGCCTGTACTCGCTGGAGTTTAGAAGGTTAACATACGAAAGGGGCCTGTACTCACTGGAATTTAAAATGTTATCATCTTAAAGGGGCCTGTACTCACTGGAGTTTAATAGGTTAACGTACGAAAGGGGCCTGTACTAGCTGCAGTTTAAATGGTTAACGTCTCAAAAGGGCTTGTACTCACTGGAGTTAAAAGTGTTAACATAAGAAAGGTCTGTACTCGCTCGAATTTAAAAGGTTAACATATGAAAGGGGCCTGAACTCGCTGGAGTTTAAAAGGTTAATATTTCAAAGGGGCCTGTACTCGCTGGAGTTTAAAAGGTTAACATCGCAAAGGGGCCAGTTCTTGCTGGAGTTTAAAAGGTCAACATCTCAAACGGGCTTGTACTCGCTAGGAGTTTAAAGGGTTAACATATGAAAGGTCAGTACTCGCTGGAATTTAAAAGGTTATTATCTCAAAGGTGCCTGTACTCGCTGGAGTTTAATAGGTTAACGTACGAAAGGGGCCTGTACTAGCTGCAGTTTAAATGGTTAACGTCTCAAAAGGGCTTGTACTCACTGGAGTTAAAAGTGTTAACATAAGAAAGGTCTGTACTCGCTCGAATTTAAAAGGTTAACATATGAAAGGGGCCTGAACTCGCTGGAGTTTAAAAGGTTAACATCTCAAACGGGCTGTACTCGCTGGAGTTTAAAAGGTTAACATCTCAAAGGGAACAGTACGCGCTGGAGTTTAAAAGGTTAATATTTCAAAGGTGCCTGTTCTTGCTGGAGTTTAAAAGGTCAGCATCTCAAAGGGACTTGTACTCGCTAGGAGTTTAAAGGGTTAACATAAGAAAGGTCCGTACTCGCTGGAATTTAAAAGGTTATCATCTCAAAGGGGCTTGTACTCGCTGGAGTTTAAAGGGTTAACATATGAAAAGGGCCTGTACTCGCTGGATATTAAAATGTGAACATATGACAGTGGCTTGTACTCGCTGGAGCTTAAAAGGTTAAGATCTCAAAGGGGCCAGTACTCGCTGGAGTTTAAAAGGTTAACATCTCAAAGTGGCCTGTACTCGCTGGAGTTTAAAAGGTTAACATATAAAAGGGGCCTGTACTCGCTGGAGTTTAAAAGGTTAACATCTCAAAGGGGCCTGTATTTGCTGGAGTTTAAAAGGTTAACATATGAAAAGAGCCTGTACTCGCGGGAGATTAAAATGTGAACATATGAAACTGGCTTGTACTCGCTGGAGATTAAAAGGTTAAAATCTCAAAGGGGCCTGTACTCGCAGGAGTTTAAAAGGTTTTGATTTCAAAGGGGCCTGTACTCGCTGGAGTTTAAAAGGTTAACATCTCAAAGGGGCCAGTTCTTGCTGGAGTTTAAAAGGTCAACATCTCAAAGGGGCTTGTACTCGCTAGGAGTTTAAAGGGTTAACATTGAAAGGTCAGTACTCGCTGGAATTTAAAAGGTTTTCATCTGAAAGGGGCTTGTACTCGCTGGAGTTTAAAGGGTTAACATAAGAAAGGGTGTACTCGCTGGAGTTTAAAAGGTTAACATATCAAAGGGGCCTATACTCGCTGGAGTTTAAAAGGTTAACATCTCAAAGTGGCCTGTACTCGCTGGAGTTTAAAAGGTTAACATATGAAAGCGGCCTGTACTCGCTGGAGTTTATAAGGTTAACATCTCAAAGAGGCCTGTATTCGCTGGAGTTTAAAAGGTTAACATATGAAAGCGGCCTGTACTCGCTGGAGTTTATAAGGTTAACATCTCAAAGAGGCCTGTACTCGCAGGAGTTTAAAAGGTTTTGATTTCAAAGGGGCCTGTACTCGCTGGAGTTTAAAAGGTTAACATCTCAAAGGGGCCAGTTCTTGCTGGAGTTTAAAAGGTCAACATCTCAAAGGGGCTTGTACTCGCTAGGAGTTTAAAGGGTTAACATAAGAAAGGGTGTACTCGCTGGAGTTTAAAAGGTTAACATATCAAAGGGGCCTATACTCGCTGGAGTTTAAAAGGTTAACATCTCAAAGTGGCCTGTACTCGCTGGAGTTTAAAAGGTTAACATATGAAAGCGGCCTGTACTCGCTGGAGTTTATAAGGTTAACATCTCAAAGAGGCCTGTATTCGCTGGAGTTTAAAGGGTTAACATAAGAAAGTTCTGTACTCGCTGGAGTTTAAAAGGTTAACATACGAAAGGGGCCTGTACTCACTGGAATTTAAAATGTTATCATCTTAAAGGGGCCTGTACTCACTGGAGTTTAATAGGTTAACGTACGAAAGGGGCCTGTACTAGCTGCAGTTTAAATGGTTAACGTCTCAAAAGGGCTTGTACTCACTGGAGTTAAAAGTGTTAACATAAGAAAGGTCTGTACTCGCTCGAACTTAAAAGGTTAACATATGAAAGGGGCCTGAACTCGCTGGAGTTTAAAAGGTTAACATCTCAAAGGGTCCTGTACGCGCTGGAGTTTAAAAGTTTATTATTTCAAAGGGGCCTGTTCTTGCTGGAGTTTAAAAGGTCAACATCTCAAAGGGGCTTGTACTCGCTAGGAGTTTAAAGGGTTAACATAAGAAAGGTCCGTACTCGCTGGAGTTTAAAAGGTTAACATATCAAAGGGGCCTATACTCGCTGGAGTTTAAAAGGTTAACATATGAAAGCGGCCTGTACTCGCTGGAGTTTATAAGGTTATCATCTCAAAGGGGCCTGTATTCGCTGGAGTTTAAAGGGTTAACATAAGAAAGTTCTGTACTCGCTGGAGTTTAAAAGGTTATTATCTCAAAGGTGCCTGTACTCGCTGGAGTTTAGAAGGTTAACATACGAAAGGGGCCTGTACTCACTGGAATTTAAAATGTTATCATCTTAAAGGGGCCTGTACTCACTGGAGTTTAATAGGTTAACGTACGAAAGGGGCCTGTACTAGCTGCAGTTTAAATGGTTAACGTCTCAAAAGGGCTTGTACTCACTGGAGTTAAAAGTGTTAACATAAGAAAGGTCTGTACTCGCTCGAATTTAAAAGGTTAACATATGAAAGGGGCCTGAACTCGCTGGAGTTTAAAAGGTTAATATTTCAAAGGGGCCTGTACTCGCTGGAGTTTAAAAGGTTAACATCGCAAAGGGGCCAGTTCTTGCTGGAGTTTAAAAGGTCAACATCTCAAACGGGCTTGTACTCGCTAGGAGTTTAAAGGGTTAACATATGAAAGGTCAGTACTCGCTGGAATTTAAAAGGTTATTATCTCAAAGGTGCCTGTACTCGCTGGAGTTTAATAGGTTAACGTACGAAAGGGGCCTGTACTAGCTGCAGTTTAAATGGTTAACGTCTCAAAAGGGCTTGTACTCACTGGAGTTAAAAGTGTTAACATAAGAAAGGTCTGTACTCGCTCGAATTTAAAAGGTTAACATATGAAAGGGGCCTGAACTCGCTGGAGTTTAAAAGGTTAACATCTCAAACGGGCTGTACTCGCTGGAGTTTAAAAGGTTAACATCTCAAAGGGAACTGTACGCGCTGGAGTTTAAAAGGTTAATATTTCAAAGGTGCCTGTTCTTGCTGGAGTTTAAAAGGTCAGCATCTCAAAGGGACTTGTACTCGCTAGGAGTTTAAAGGGTTAACATAAGAAAGGTCCGTACTCGCTGGAATTTAAAAGGTTATCATCTCAAAGGGGCTTGTACTCGCTGGAGTTTAAAGGGTTAACATATGAAAAGGGCCTGTACTCGCTGGATATTAAAATGTGAACATATGACAGTGGCTTGTACTCGCTGGAGCTTAAAAGGTTAAGATCTCAAAGGGGCCAGTACTCGCTGGAGTTTAAAAGGTTAACATCTCAAAGTGGCCTGTACTCGCTGGAGTTTAAAAGGTTAACATATAAAAGGGGCCTGTACTCGCTGGAGTTTAAAAGGTTAACATCTCAAAGGGGCCTGTATTTGCTGGAGTTTAAAAGGTTAACATATGAAAAGAGCCTGTACTCGCGGGAGATTAAAATGTGAACATATGAAACTGGCTTGTACTCGCTGGAGATTAAAAGGTTAAAATCTCAAAGGGGCCTATACTCGCAGGAGTTTAAAAGGTTTTGATTTCAAAGGGGCCTGTACTCGCTGGAGTTTAAAAGGTTAACATCTCAAAGGGGCCTGTACTCGCTGGAGTTTAAAAGGTTAACATATGAAAGCGGCCTGTACTCGCTGGAGTTTATAAGGTTAACATCTCAAAGAGGCCTGTTTTCGCTGGAGTTTAAAGGGTTAACATAAGAAAGTTCTGTACTCGCTGGAGTTTAAAAGGTTAACATACGAAAGGGGCCTGTACTCACTGGAATTTAAAATGTTATCATCTTAAAGGGGCCTGTACTCACTGGAGTTTAATAGGTTAACGTACGAAAGGGGCCTGTACTAGCTGCAGTTTAAATGGTTAACGTCTCAAAAGGGCTTGTACTCACTGGAGTTAAAAGTGTTAACATAAGAAAGGTCTGTACTCGCTCGAATTTAAAAGGTTAACATATGAAAGGGGCCTGAACTCGCTGGAGTTTAAAAGGTTAACATCTCAAAGGGTCCTGTACGCGCTGGAGTTTAAAAGTTTATTATTTCAAAGGGGCCTGTTCTTGCTGGAGTTTAAAAGGTCAACATCTCAAAGGGGCTTGTACTCGCTAGGAGTTTAAAGGGTTAACATAAGAAAGGTCCGTACTCGCTGGAGTTTAAAAGGTTAACATATCAAAGGGGCCTATACTCGCTGGAGTTTAGAAGGTTAACATACGAAAGGGGCCTGTACTCACTGGAATTTAAAATGTTATCATCTTAAAGGGGCCTGTACTCACTGGAGTTTAATAGGTTAACGTACGAAAGGGGCCTGTACTAGCTGCAGTTTAAATGGTTAACGTCTCAAAAGGGCTTGTACTCACTGGAGTTAAAAGTGTTAACATAAGAAAGGTCTGTACTCGCTCGAATTTAAAAGGTTAACATATGAAAGGGGCCTGAACTCGCTGGAGTTTAAAAGGTTAATATTTCAAAGGGGCCTGTACTCGCTGGAGTTTAAAAGGTTAACATCGCAAAGGGGCCAGTTCTTGCTGGAGTTTAAAAGGTCAACATCTCAAACGGGCTTGTACTCGCTAGGAGTTTAAAGGGTTAACATATGAAAGGTCAGTACTCGCTGGAATTTAAAAGGTTATTATCTCAAAGGTGCCTGTACTCGCTGGAGTTTAATAGGTTAACGTACGAAAGGGGCCTGTACTAGCTGCAGTTTAAATGGTTAACGTCTCAAAAGGGCTTGTACTCACTGGAGTTAAAAGTGTTAACATAAGAAAGGTCTGTACTCGCTCGAATTTAAAAGGTTAACATATGAAAGGGGCCTGAACTCGCTGGAGTTTAAAAGGTTAACATCTCAAACGGGCTGTACTCGCTGGAGTTTAAAAGGTTAACATCTCAAAGGGAACTGTACGCGCTGGAGTTTAAAAGGTTAATATTTCAAAGGTGCCTGTTCTTGCTGGAGTTTAAAAGGTCAGCATCTCAAAGGGACTTGTACTCGCTAGGAGTTTAAAGGGTTAACATAAGAAA
This sequence comes from Hemitrygon akajei, assembly GCF_048418815.1. Lineage (NCBI taxonomy): Eukaryota > Metazoa > Chordata > Chondrichthyes > Myliobatiformes > Dasyatidae > Hemitrygon > Hemitrygon akajei. Next base: position 95,863,743 of record NC_133138.1, on the reverse strand, counting down.
GGTCCGTACTCGCTGGAATTTAAAAGGTTATCATCTCAAAGGGGCTTGTACTCGCTGGAGTTTAAAGGGTTAACATATGAAAAGGGCCTGTACTCGCTGGATATTAAAATGTGAACATATGACAGTGGCTTGTACTCGCTGGAGCTTAAAAGGTTAAGATCTCAAAGGGGCCAGTACTCGCTGGAGTTTAAAAGGTTAACATCTCAAAGTGGCCTGTACTCGCTGGAGTTTAAAAGGTTAACATATAAAAGGGGCCTGTACTCGCTGGAGTTTAAAAGGTTAACATCTCAAAGGGGCCTGTATTTGCTGGAGTTTAAAAGGTTAACATATGAAAAGAGCCTGTACTCGCGGGAGATTAAAATGTGAACATATGAAACTGGCTTGTACTCGCTGGAGATTAAAAGGTTAAAATCTCAAAGGGGCCTATACTCGCAGGAGTTTAAAAGGTTTTGATTTCAAAGGGGCCTGTACTCGCTGGAGTTTAAAAGGTTAACATCTCAAAGGGGCCTGTACTCGCTGGAGTTTAAAAGGTTAACATATGAAAGCGGCCTGTACTCGCTGGAGTTTATAAGGTTAACATCTCAAAGAGGCCTGTTTTCGCTGGAGTTTAAAGGGTTAACATAAGAAAGTTCTGTACTCGCTGGAGTTTAAAAGGTTAACATACGAAAGGGGCCTGTACTCACTGGAATTTAAAATGTTATCATCTTAAAGGGGCCTGTACTCACTGGAGTTTAATAGGTTAACGTACGAAAGGGGCCTGTACTAGCTGCAGTTTAAATGGTTAACGTCTCAAAAGGGCTTGTACTCACTGGAGTTAAAAGTGTTAACATAAGAAAGGTCTGTACTCGCTCGAATTTAAAAGGTTAACATATGAAAGGGGCCTGAACTCGCTGGAGTTTAAAAGGTTAACATCTCAAAGGGTCCTGTACGCGCTGGAGTTTAAAAGTTTATTATTTCAAAGGGGCCTGTTCTTGCTGGAGTTTAAAAGGTCAACATCTCAAAGGGGCTTGTACTCGCTAGGAGTTTAAAGGGTTAACATAAGAAAGGTCCGTACTCGCTGGAGTTTAAAAGGTTAACATATCAAAGGGGCCTATACTCGCTGGAGTTTAGAAGGTTAACATACGAAAGGGGCCTGTACTCACTGGAATTTAAAATGTTATCATCTTAAAGGGGCCTGTACTCACTGGAGTTTAATAGGTTAACGTACGAAAGGGGCCTGTACTAGCTGCAGTTTAAATGGTTAACGTCTCAAAAGGGCTTGTACTCACTGGAGTTAAAAGTGTTAACATAAGAAAGGTCTGTACTCGCTCGAATTTAAAAGGTTAACATATGAAAGGGGCCTGAACTCGCTGGAGTTTAAAAGGTTAATATTTCAAAGGGGCCTGTACTCGCTGGAGTTTAAAAGGTTAACATCGCAAAGGGGCCAGTTCTTGCTGGAGTTTAAAAGGTCAACATCTCAAACGGGCTTGTACTCGCTAGGAGTTTAAAGGGTTAACATATGAAAGGTCAGTACTCGCTGGAATTTAAAAGGTTATTATCTCAAAGGTGCCTGTACTCGCTGGAGTTTAATAGGTTAACGTACGAAAGGGGCCTGTACTAGCTGCAGTTTAAATGGTTAACGTCTCAAAAGGGCTTGTACTCACTGGAGTTAAAAGTGTTAACATAAGAAAGGTCTGTACTCGCTCGAATTTAAAAGGTTAACATATGAAAGGGGCCTGAACTCGCTGGAGTTTAAAAGGTTAACATCTCAAACGGGCTGTACTCGCTGGAGTTTAAAAGGTTAACATCTCAAAGGGAACTGTACGCGCTGGAGTTTAAAAGGTTAATATTTCAAAGGTGCCTGTTCTTGCTGGAGTTTAAAAGGTCAGCATCTCAAAGGGACTTGTACTCGCTAGGAGTTTAAAGGGTTAACATAAGAAAGGTCCGTACTCGCTGGAATTTAAAAGGTTATCATCTCAAAGGGGCTTGTACTCGCTGGAGTTTAAAGGGTTAACATATGAAAAGGGCCTGTACTCGCTGGATATTAAAATGTGAACATATGACAGTGGCTTGTACTCGCTGGAGCTTAAAAGGTTAAGATCTCAAAGGGGCCAGTACTCGCTGGAGTTTAAAAGGTTAACATCTCAAAGTGGCCTGTACTCGCTGGAGTTTAAAAGGTTAACATATAAAAGGGGCCTGTACTCGCTGGAGTTTAAAAGGTTAACATCTCAAAGGGGCCTGTATTTGCTGGAGTTTAAAAGGTTAACATATGAAAAGAGCCTGTACTCGCGGGAGATTAAAATGTGAACATATGAAACTGGCTTGTACTCGCTGGAGATTAAAAGGTTAAAATCTCAAAGGGGCCTGTACTCGCAGGAGTTTAAAAGGTTTTGATTTCAAAGGGGCCTGTACTCGCTGGAGTTTAAACGGTTAACATCTCAAAGGGGCCAGTTCTTGCTGGAGTTTAAAAGGTCAACATCTCAAAGGGGCTTGTACTCGCTAGGAGTTTAAAGGGTTAACATTGAAAGGTCAGTACTCGCTGGAATTTAAAAGGTTTTCATCTGAAAGGGGCTTGTACTCGCTGGAGTTTAAAGGGTTAACATAAGAAAGGGTGTACTCGCTGGAGTTTAAAAGGTTAACATATCAAAGGGGCCTATACTCGCTGGAGTTTAAAAGGTTAACATCTCAAAGTGGCCTGTACTCGCAGGAGTTTAAAAGGTTTTGATTTCAAAGGGGCCTGTACTCGCTGGAGTTTAAAAGGTTAACATCTCAAAGGGGCCAGTTCTTGCTGGAGTTTAAAAGGTCAACATCTCAAAGGGGCTTGTACTCGCTAGGAGTTTAAAGGGTTAACATTGAAAGGTCAGTACTCGCTGGAATTTAAAAGGTTTTCATCTGAAAGGGGCTTGTACTCGCTGGAGTTTAAAGGGTTAACATAAGAAAGGGTGTACTCGCTGGAGTTTAAAAGGTTAACATATCAAAGGGGCCTATACTCGCTGGAGTTTAAAAGGTTAACATCTCAAAGTGGCCTGTACTCGCTGGAGTTTAAAAGGTTAACATATGAAAGCGGCCTGTACTCGCTGGAGTTTATAAGGTTAACATCTCAAAGAGGCCTGTATTCGCTGGAGTTTAAAGGGTTAACATAAGAAAGTTCTGTACTCGCTGGAGTTTAAAAGGTTAACATACGAAAGGGGCCTGTACTCACTGGAATTTAAAATGTTATCATCTTAAAGGGGCCTGTACTCACTGGAGTTTAATAGGTTAACGTACGAAAGGGGCCTGTACTAGCTGCAGTTTAAATGGTTAACGTCTCAAAAGGGCTTGTACTCACTGGAGTTAAAAGTGTTAACATAAGAAAGGTCTGTACTCGCTCGAATTTAAAAGGTTAACATATGAAAGGGGCCTGAACTCGCTGGAGTTTAAAAGGTTAACATCTCAAAGGGTCCTGTACGCGCTGGAGTTTAAAAGTTTAATATTTCAAAGGGGCCTGTTCTTGCTGGAGTTTAAAAGGTCAACATCTCAAAGGGGCTTGTACTCGCTAGGAGTTTAAAGGGTTAACATAAGAAAGGTCCGTACTCGCTGGAATTTAAAAGCTTATCATCTCAAAGGGGCTTGTACTCGCTGGAGTTTAAAGGGTTAACATAAGAAAGGTTATTCTCGCTGGAGTTTAAAAGGTTAACATATGAAAAGGGCCTGTACTCGCTGGATATTAAAATGTGAACATATGACAGTGGCTTGTACTCGCTGGAGCTTAAAAGGTTAAGATCTCAAAGGGGCCAGTACTCGCTGGAGTTTAAAAGGTTAACATCTCAAAGTGGCCTGTACTCGATGGAGTTTAAAAGGTTAACATCTCAAAGTGGCCTGTACTCGCTGGAGTTTAAAAGGTTAACATATGAAAGCGGCCTGTACTCGCTGGAGTTTATAAGGTTCACATCTCAAAGGGGCCTGTATTCGCTGGAGTTTAAAGGGTTAACATAAGAAAGTTCTGTACTCGCTGGAGTTTAAAAGGTTAACATATGAAAGGGGCCTGTACTCACTGGAATTTAAAATGTTATCATCTTAAAGGGGCCTGTACTCACTGGAGTTTAATAGGTTAACGTACGAAAGGGGCCTGTACTAGCTGCAGTTTAAATCTTTAACGTCTCAAAAGGGCTTGTGCTCACTGGAGTTAAAAGTGTTAACATAAGAAAGGTCTGTACTCGCTCGAATTTAAAAGGTTAACATATGAAAGGGGCCTGAACTCGCTGGAGTTTAAAAGGTTAACATCTCAAAGGGGCTGTACTCACTGGAGTTTAAAAGGTTAACATCTCAAAGGGTCCTGTACGCGCTGGAGTATAAAAGGTTAATATTTCAAAGGGGCCTGTACTCGCTGGAGTTTAAAAGGTTAACATCTCAAGGGGGCCAGTTCTTGCTGGAGTTTAAAAGGTCAACATCTCAAAGGGGCTTGTACTCGCTAGGAGTTTAAAGGGTTAACATATGAAAGGTCCGTACTCGCTGGAATTTAAAAGGTTATCATCTCATAGGGGCTTGTACTCGCTGGAGTTTAAAGCGTTAACATAAGAAAGGTTATTCTCGCTGGAGTTTAAAAGGTTAACATATGAAAAGGGCCTGTACTCGCTGGATATTAAAATGTGAACATATGACAGTGGCTTGTCCTCGCTGGAGCTTAAAAGGTTAAGATCTCAAAGGGGCCAGTACTTGCTGGAGTTTAAAAGGTTAACATCACAAAGGGGCCTATACTCGCTGGATTTTAAAAGGTTAACATCTCAAAGTGGCCTGTACTCGCTGGAGTTTAAAAGGTTAACATATGAAAGGGGCCTGTACTTGCTGGAGTTTAGAAGGTTAACATATCAAAGGGGCCTGTTTTCGCTGGAGTTTAAAGGGTTAACATAAGAAAGTTCTGTACTCGCTGGAGTTTAAAAGGTTAACATACGAAAGGGGCCTGTACTCACTGGAATTTAAAATGTTATCATCTTAAAGGGGCCTGTACTCACTGGAGTTTAATAGGTTAACGTACGAAAGGGGCCTGTACTAGCTGCAGTTTAAATGGTTAACGTCTCAAAAGGGCTTGTACTCACTGGAGTTAAAAGTGTTAACATAAGAAAGGTCTGTACTCGCTCGAATTTAAAAGGTTAACATATGAAAGGGGCCTGAACTCGCTGGAGTTTAAAAGGTTAACATCTCAAAGGGTCCTGTACGCGCTGGAGTTTAAAAGTTTATTATTTCAAAGGGGCCTGTTCTTGCTGGAGTTTAAAAGGTCAACATCTCAAAGGGGCTTGTACTCGCTAGGAGTTTAAAGGGTTAACATAAGAAAGGTCCGTACTCGCTGGAGTTTAAAAGGTTAACATATCAAAGGGGCCTATACTCGCTGGAGTTTAGAAGGTTAACATACGAAAGGGGCCTGTACTCACTGGAATTTAAAATGTTATCATCTTAAAGGGGCCTGTACTCACTGGAGTTTAATAGGTTAACGTACGAAAGGGGCCTGTACTAGCTGCAGTTTAAATGGTTAACGTCTCAAAAGGGCTTGTACTCACTGGAGTTAAAAGTGTTAACATAAGAAAGGTCTGTACTCGCTCGAATTTAAAAGGTTAACATATGAAAGGGGCCTGAACTCGCTGGAGTTTAAAAGGTTAATATTTCAAAGGGGCCTGTACTCGCTGGAGTTTAAAAGGTTAACATCGCAAAGGGGCCAGTTCTTGCTGGAGTTTAAAAGGTCAACATCTCAAACGGGCTTGTACTCGCTAGGAGTTTAAAGGGTTAACATATGAAAGGTCAGTACTCGCTGGAATTTAAAAGGTTATTATCTCAAAGGTGCCTGTACTCGCTGGAGTTTAATAGGTTAACGTACGAAAGGGGCCTGTACTAGCTGCAGTTTAAATGGTTAACGTCTCAAAAGGGCTTGTACTCACTGGAGTTAAAAGTGTTAACATAAGAAAGGTCTGTACTCGCTCGAATTTAAAAGGTTAACATATGAAAGGGGCCTGAACTCGCTGGAGTTTAAAAGGTTAACATCTCAAACGGGCTGTACTCGCTGGAGTTTAAAAGGTTAACATCTCAAAGGGAACTGTACGCGCTGGAGTTTAAAAGGTTAATATTTCAAAGGTGCCTGTTCTTGCTGGAGTTTAAAAGGTCAGCATCTCAAAGGGACTTGTACTCGCTAGGAGTTTAAAGGGTTAACATAAGAAAGGTCCGTACTCGCTGGAATTTAAAAGGTTATCATCTCAAAGGGGCTTGTACTCGCTGGAGTTTAAAGGGTTAACATATGAAAAGGGCCTGTACTCGCTGGATATTAAAATGTGAACATATGACAGTGGCTTGTACTCGCTGGAGCTTAAAAGGTTAAGATCTCAAAGGGGCCAGTACTCGCTGGAGTTTAAAAGGTTAACATCTCAAAGTGGCCTGTACTCGCTGGAGTTTAAAAGGTTAACATATAAAAGGGGCCTGTACTCGCTGGAGTTTAAAAGGTTAACATCTCAAAGGGGCCTGTATTTGCTGGAGTTTAAAAGGTTAACATATGAAAAGAGCCTGTACTCGCGGGAGATTAAAATGTGAACATATGAAACTGGCTTGTACTCGCTGGAGATTAAAAGGTTAAAATCTCAAAGGGGCCTGTACTCGCAGGAGTTTAAAAGGTTTTGATTTCAAAGGGGCCTGTACTCGCTGGAGTTTAAAAGGTTAACATCTCAAAGGGGCCAGTTCTTGCTGGAGTTTAAAAGGTCAACATCTCAAAGGGGCTTGTACTCGCTAGGAGTTTAAAGGGTTAACATTGAAAGGTCAGTACTCGCTGGAATTTAAAAGGTTTTCATCTGAAAGGGGCTTGTACTCGCTGGAGTTTAAAGGGTTAACATAAGAAAGGGTGTACTCGCTGGAGTTTAAAAGGTTAACATATCAAAGGGGCCTATACTCGCTGGAGTTTAAAAGGTTAACATCTCAAAGTGGCCTGTACTCGCAGGAGTTTAAAAGGTTTTGATTTCAAAGGGGCCTGTACTCGCTGGAGTTTAAAAGGTTAACATCTCAAAGGGGCCAGTTCTTGCTGGAGTTTAAAAGGTCAACATCTCAAAGGGGCTTGTACTCGCTAGGAGTTTAAAGGGTTAACATTGAAAGGTCAGTACTCGCTGGAATTTAAAAGGTTTTCATCTGAAAGGGGCTTGTACTCGCTGGAGTTTAAAGGGTTAACATAAGAAAGGGTGTACTCGCTGGAGTTTAAAAGGTTAACATATCAAAGGGGCCTATACTCGCTGGAGTTTAAAAGGTTAACATCTCAAAGTGGCCTGTACTCGCTGGAGTTTAAAAGGTTAACATATGAAAGCGGCCTGTACTCGCTGGAGTTTATAAGGTTAACATCTCAAAGAGGCCTGTATTCGCTGGAGTTTAAAGGGTTAACATAAGAAAGTTCTGTACTCGCTGGAGTTTAAAAGGTTAACATACGAAAGGGGCCTGTACTCACTGGAATTTAAAATGTTATCATCTTAAAGGGGCCTGTACTCACTGGAGTTTAATAGGTTAACGTACGAAAGGGGCCTGTACTAGCTGCAGTTTAAATGGTTAACGTCTCAAAAGGGCTTGTACTCACTGGAGTTAAAAGTGTTAACATAAGAAAGGTCTGTACTCGCTCGAATTTAAAAGGTTAACATATGAAAGGGGCCTGAACTCGCTGGAGTTTAAAAGGTTAACATCTCAAAGGGTCCTGTACGCGCTGGAGTTTAAAAGTTTAATATTTCAAAGGGGCCTGTTCTTGCTGGAGTTTAAAAGGTCAACATCTCAAAGGGGCTTGTACTCGCTAGGAGTTTAAAGGGTTAACATAAGAAAGGTCCGTACTCGCTGGAATTTAAAAGCTTATCATCTCAAAGGGGCTTGTACTCGCTGGAGTTTAAAGGGTTAACATAAGAAAGGTTATTCTCGCTGGAGTTTAAAAGGTTAACATATGAAAAGGGCCTGTACTCGCTGGATATTAAAATGTGAACATATGACAGTGGCTTGTACTCGCTGGAGCTTAAAAGGTTAAGATCTCAAAGGGGCCAGTACTCGCTGGAGTTTAAAAGGTTAACATCTCAAAGTGGCCTGTACTCGATGGAGTTTAAAAGGTTAACATCTCAAAGTGGCCTGTACTCGCTGGAGTTTAAAAGGTTAACATATGAAAGCGGCCTGTACTCGCTGGAGTTTATAAGGTTCACATCTCAAAGGGGCCTGTATTCGCTGGAGTTTAAAGGGTTAACATAAGAAAGTTCTGTACTCGCTGGAGTTTAAAAGGTTAACATATGAAAGGGGCCTGTACTCACTGGAATTTAAAATGTTATCATCTTAAAGGGGCCTGTACTCACTGGAGTTTAATAGGTTAACGTACGAAAGGGGCCTGTACTAGCTGCAGTTTAAATCTTTAACGTCTCAAAAGGGCTTGTGCTCACTGGAGTTAAAAGTGTTAACATAAGAAAGGTCTGTACTCGCTCGAATTTAAAAGGTTAACATATGAAAGGGGCCTGAACTCGCTGGAGTTTAAAAGGTTAACATCTCAAAGGGGCTGTACTCACTGGAGTTTAAAAGGTTAACATCTCAAAGGGTCCTGTACGCGCTGGAGTATAAAAGGTTAATATTTCAAAGGGGCCTGTACTCGCTGGAGTTTAAAAGGTTAACATCTCAAGGGGGCCAGTTCTTGCTGGAGTTTAAAAGGTCAACATCTCAAAGGGGCTTGTACTCGCTAGGAGTTTAAAGGGTTAACATATGAAAGGTCCGTACTCGCTGGAATTTAAAAGGTTATCATCTCATAGGGGCTTGTACTCGCTGGAGTTTAAAGCGTTAACATAAGAAAGGTTATTCTCGCTGGAGTTTAAAAGGTTAACATATGAAAAGGGCCTGTACTCGCTGGATATTAAAATGTGAACATATGACAGTGGCTTGTCCTCGCTGGAGCTTAAAAGGTTAAGATCTCAAAGGGGCCAGTACTTGCTGGAGTTTAAAAGGTTAACATCACAAAGGGGCCTATACTCGCTGGATTTTAAAAGGTTAACATCTCAAAGTGGCCTGTACTCGCTGGAGTTTAAAAGGTTAACATATGAAAGGGGCCTGTACTTGCTGGAGTTTAGAAGGTTAACATATCAAAGGGGCCTGTACACGTTGGAGATTAAAATGTGAACATATGTAAGTGGATTTTACTCGCTGGAGCTTAAAAGGTTAAAATCTCAAAGGGTCCTTTAATCGCTGGAGTTTAAAAGGTTATCATCTCAAAGTGGCCTGTACTCGCTGGAGTTTAAAAGGTTAACATATAAAAGGGGCCTGTACTCGCTGGAGTTTAAAAGGTTAACCTCCCAAAGGGGCCTGTATTTGCTGGAGTTTAAAAGGTTAACATGTGAAAAGAGCCTGTACTCGCGGGAGATTAAAATGTGAACATATGAAACTGGCTTGTACTCGCTGGAGATTAAAAGGTTAAAATCTCAAAGGGGCCTGTACTCGCTGGAGTTTAAAAGGTTAACATCTCAAAGTGGCCTGTACTCGCTGGAGTTTAAAAGGTTAACATATGAAAGGGGCATGTACTTGCTGGAGTTTAAAAGGTTAACATATCAAAGGGGCCTGTACACGCTGGAGATTAAAATGTGAACATATGTAAGTGGATTTTACTCGCTGGAGCTTAAAAGGTTAAAATCTCAAAGGGTCCTTTAATCGCTGGAGTTTAAAAGGTTATCATCTGAAAGGGGCTTGTACTCGCTGGAGTTTAAAGGGTTAACATAAGAAAGGGTGTACTTGCTGGAGTTTAAAAGGTTAACATATCAAAGGGGCCTATACTCGCTTGAGTTTAAAAGGTCAACATCTCAAAGGGACTTGTACTCGCTAGGAGTTTAAAGGGTTAACATAAGAAAGGTCCGTACTCGCTGGAATTTAAAAGGTTATCATCTCAAAGGGGCTTGTACTCACTGGAGTTTAAAGGGTTAACATATGAAAAGGGCCTGTACTCGCTGGATATTAAAATGTGAACATATGACAGTGGCTTGTACTCGCTGGAGCTTAAAAGGTTAAGATCTCAAAGGGGCCAGTACTCGCGGGAGTTTAAAAGGTTAACATCTCAAAGTGGCCTGTACTCGCTGGAGTTTAAAATGTTAACATATAAAAGGGGCCTGTACTCGCTGGAGTTTAAAAGGTTAACATCTCAAAGGGGCCTGTATTTGCTGGAGTTTAAAAGGTTAACATATGAAAAGAGCCTGTACTCGCGGGAGATTAAAATGTGAACATATGACAGTGGCTTGTACTCGCTGGAGATTAAAAGGTTAAAATCTCAAAGGGGCCTGTACTCGCTGGAGTTTAAAAGGTTTTGATTTCAAAGGGGCCTGTACTCGCTGGAGTTTAAAAGGTTAACATCTCAAAGGGGCCAGTTCTTGCTGGAGTTTAAAAGGTCAACATCTCAAAGGGGATTGTACTCGCTAGGAGTTTAAAGGGTTAACATATGAAAGGTCAGTACTCGCTGGAATTTAAAAGGTTTTCATCTGAAAGGGGCTTGTACTCGCTGGAGTTTAAAGGGTTAACATAAGAAAGGGTGTACTCGCTGGAGTTTAAAAGGTTAACATATCAAAGGGGCCTATACTCGCTGGAGTTTAAAAGGTTAACATCTCAAAGTGGCCTGTACTCGCTGGAGTTTAAAAGGTTAACATATGAAAGCGGCCTGTTCTCGCTGGAGTTTATAAGGTTAACATCTCAAAGGGGCCTGTATTCGCTGTATTTTAAAAGGTTAACATCTCAAAGTGGCCTGTACTCGCTGGAGTTTAAAAGGTTAACATATGAAAGGGGCATGTACTTGCTGGAGTTTAAAAGGTTAACATATCAAAGGGGCCTGTACATGCTGGAGATTAAAATGTGAACATATGTAAGTGGATTTTACTCGCTGGAGCTTAAAAGGTTAAAATCTCAAAGGGTCCTTTAATCGCTGGAGTTTAAAAGGTTATCATCTGAAAGGGGCTTGTACTCGCTGGAGTTTAAAGGGTTAACATAAGAAAGGGTGTACTCGCTGGAGTTTAAAAGGTTAACATATCAAAGGGGCCTATACTCGCTTGAGTTTAAAAGGTCAACATCTCAAAGGGACTTGTACTCACTAGGAGTTTAAAGGGTTAACATAAGAAAGGTCCGTACTCGCTGGAATTTAAAAGGTTATCATCTCAAAGGGGCTTGTACTCACTGGAGTTTAAAGGGTTAACATATGAAAAGGGCCTGTACTCGCTGGATATTAAAATGTGAACATATGACAGTGGCTTGTACTCGCTGGAGCTTAAAAGGTTAAGATCTCAAAGGGGCCAGTACTCGCGGGAGTTTAAAAGGTTAACATCTCAAAGTGGCCTGTACTCGCTGGAGTTTAAAATGTTAACATATAAAAGGGGCCTGTACTCGCTGGAGTTTAAAAGGTTAACATCTCAAAGTGGCCTGTACTCGCAGGAGTTTAAAAGGTTTTGATTTCAAAGGGGCCTGTACTCGCTGGAGTTTAAAAGGTTAACATCTCAAAGGGGCCAGTTCTTGCTGGAGTTTAAAAGGTCAACATCTCAAAGGGGCTTGTACTCGCTAGGAGCTTAAAGGGTTAACATTGAAAGGTCAGTACTCGCTGGAATTTAAAAGGTTTTCATCTGAAAGGGGCTTGTACTCGCTGGAGTTTAAAGGGTTAACATAAGAAAGGGTGTACTCGCTGGAGTTTAAAAGGTTAACATATCAAAGGGGCCTATACTCGCTGGAGTTTAAAAGGTTAACATCTCAAAGTGGCCTGTACTCGCTGGAGTTTAAAAGGTTAACATATGAAAGCGGCCTGTACTCGCTGGAGTTTATAAGGTTAACATCTCAAAGAGGCCTGTATTCGCTGGAGTTTAAAGGGTTAACATAAGAAAGTTCTGTACTCGCTGGAGTTTAAAAGGTTAACATACGAAAGGGGCCTGTACTCACTGGAATTTAAAATGTTATCATCTTAAAGGGGCCTGTACTCACTGGAGTTTAATAGGTTAACGTACGAAAGGGGCCTGTACTAGCTGCAGTTTAAATGGTTAACGTCTCAAAAGGGCTTGTACTCACTGGAGTTAAAAGTGTTAACATAAGAAAGGTCTGTACTCGCTCGAATTTAAAAGGTTAACATATGAAAGGGGCCTGAACTCGCTGGAGTTTAAAAGGTTAACATCTCAAAGGGTCCTGTACGCGCTGGAGTTTAAAAGTTTAATATTTCAAAGGGGCCTGTTCTTGCTGGAGTTTAAAAGGTCAACATCTCAAAGGGGCTTGTACTCGCTAAGAGTTTAAAGGGTTAACATAAGAAAGGTCCGTACTCGCTGGAATTTAAAAGCTTATCATCTCAAAGGGGCTTGTACTCGCTGGAGTTTAAAGGGTTAACATAAGAAAGGTTATTCTCGCTGGAGTTTAAAAGGTTAACATATGAAAAGGGCCTGTACTCGCTGGATATTAAAATGTGAACATATGACAGTGGCTTGTACTCGCTGGAGCTTAAAAGGTTAAGATCTCAAAGGGGCCAGTACTCGCTGGAGTTTAAAAGGTTAACATCTCAAAGTGGCCTGTACTCGATGGAGTTTAAAAGGTTAACATCTCAAAGTGGCCTGTACTCGCTGGAGTTTAAAAGGTTAACATATGAAAGCGGCCTGTACTCGCTGGAGTTTATAAGGTTCACATCTCAAAGGGGCCTGTATTCGCTGGAGTTTAAAGGGTTAACATAAGAAAGTTCTGTACTCGCTGGAGTTTAAAAGGTTAACATATGAAAGGGGCCTGTACTCACTGGAATTTAAAATGTTATCATCTTAAAGGGGCCTGTACTCACTGGAGTTTAATAGGTTAACGTACGAAAGGGGCCTGTACTAGCTGCAGTTTAAATCTTTAACGTCTCAAAAGGGCTTGTGCTCACTGGAGTTAAAAGTGTTAACATAAGAAAGGTCTGTACTCGCTCGAATTTAAAAGGTTAACATATGAAAGGGGCCTGAACTCGCTGGAGTTTAAAAGGTTAACATCTCAAAGGGGCTGTACTCGCTGGAGTTTAAAAGGTTAACATCTCAAAGGGTCCTGTACGCGCTGGAGTATAAAAGGTTAATATTTCAAAGGGGCCTGTACTCGCTGGAGTTTAAAAGGTTAACATCTCAAGGGGGCCAGTTCTTGCTGGAGTTTAAAAGGTCAACATCTCAAAGGGGCTTGTACTCGCTAGGAGTTTAAAGGGTTAACATATGAAAGGTCCGTACTCGCTGGAATTTAAAAGGTTATCATCTCATAGGGGCTTGTACTCGCTGGAGTTTAAAGCGTTAACATAAGAAAGGTTATTCTCGCTGGAGTTTAAAAGGTTAACATATGAAAAGGGCCTGTACTCGCTGGATATTAAAATGTGAACATATGACAGTGGCTTGTACTCGCTGGAGCTTAAAAGGTTAAGATCTCAAAGGGGCCAGTACTCGCGGGAGTTTAAAAGGTTAACATCTCAAAGTGGCCTGTACTCGCTGGAGTTTAAAATGTTAACATATAAAAGGGGCCTGTACTCGCTGGAGTTTAAAAGGTTAACATCTCAAAGGGGCCTGTATTTGCTGGAGTTTAAAAGGTTAACATATGAAAAGAGCCTGTACTCGCGGGAGATTAAAATGTGAACATATGACAGTGGCTTGTACTCGCTGGAGATTAAAAGGTTAAAATCTCAAAGGGGCCTGTACTCGCTGGAGTTTAAAAGGTTTTGATTTCAAAGGGGCCTGTACTCGCTGGAGTTTAAAAGGTTAACATCTCAAAGGGGCCAGTTCTTGCTGGAGTTTAAAAGGTCAACATCTCAAAGGGGATTGTACTCGCTAGGAGTTTAAAGGGTTAACATATGAAAGGTCAGTACTCGCTGGAATTTAAAAGGTTTTCATCTGAAAGGGGCTTGTACTCGCTGGAGTTTAAAGGGTTAACATAAGAAAGGGTGTACTCGCTGGAGTTTAAAAGGTTAACATATCAAAGGGGCCTATACTCGCTGGAGTTTAAAAGGTTAACATCTCAAAGTGGCCTGTACTCGCTGGAGTTTAAAAGGTTAACATATGAAAGCGGCCTGTTCTCGCTGGAGTTTATAAGGTTAACATCTCAAAGGGGCCTGTATTCGCTGTATTTTAAAAGGTTAACATCTCAAAGTGGCCTGTACTCGCTGGAGTTTAAAAGGTTAACATATGAAAGGGGCATGTACTTGCTGGAGTTTAAAAGGTTAACATATCAAAGGGGCCTGTACATGCTGGAGATTAAAATGTGAACATATGTAAGTGGATTTTACTCGCTGGAGCTTAAAAGGTTAAAATCTCAAAGGGTCCTTTAATCGCTGGAGTTTAAAAGGTTATCATCTGAAAGGGGCTTGTACTCGCTGGAGTTTAAAGGGTTAACATAAGAAAGGGTGTACTCGCTGGAGTTTAAAAGGTTAACATATCAAAGGGGCCTATACTCGCTTGAGTTTAAAAGGTCAACATCTCAAAGGGACTTGTACTCACTAGGAGTTTAAAGGGTTAACATAAGAAAGGTCCGTACTCGCTGGAATTTAAAAGGTTATCATCTCAAAGGGGCTTGTACTCACTGGAGTTTAAAGGGTTAACATATGAAAAGGGCCTGTACTCGCTGGATATTAAAATGTGAACATATGACAGTGGCTTGTACTCGCTGGAGCTTAAAAGGTTAAGATCTCAAAGGGGCCAGTACTCGCGGGAGTTTAAAAGGTTAACATCTCAAAGTGGCCTGTACTCGCTGGAGTTTAAAATGTTAACATATAAAAGGGGCCTGTACTCGCTGGAGTTTAAAAGGTTAACATCTCAAAGTGGCCTGTACTCGCAGGAGTTTAAAAGGTTTTGATTTCAAAGGGGCCTGTACTCGCTGGAGTTTAAAAGGTTAACATCTCAAAGGGGCCAGTTCTTGCTGGAGTTTAAAAGGTCAACATCTCAAAGGGGCTTGTACTCGCTAGGAGCTTAAAGGGTTAACATTGAAAGGTCAGTACTCGCTGGAATTTAAAAGGTTTTCATCTGAAAGGGGCTTGTACTCGCTGGAGTTTAAAGGGTTAACATAAGAAAGGGTGTACTCGCTGGAGTTTAAAAGGTTAACATATCAAAGGGGCCTATACTCGCTGGAGTTTAAAAGGTTAACATCTCAAAGTGGCCTGTACTCGC
Organism: Hemitrygon akajei; assembly: GCF_048418815.1. Taxonomy (NCBI): domain Eukaryota; kingdom Metazoa; phylum Chordata; class Chondrichthyes; order Myliobatiformes; family Dasyatidae; genus Hemitrygon; species Hemitrygon akajei. Next base: position 95,848,651 of record NC_133138.1, on the reverse strand, counting down.
TGGAGTTTAAAAGGTTAACATATGAAAGCGGCCTGTACTCGCTGGAGTTTATAAGGTTAACATCTCAAAGAGGCCTGTATTCGCTGGAGTTTAAAGGGTTAACATAAGAAAGTTCTGTACTCGCTGGAGTTTAAAAGGTTAACATACGAAAGGGGCCTGTACTCACTGGAATTTAAAATGTTATCATCTTAAAGGGGCCTGTACTCACTGGAGTTTAATAGGTTAACGTACGAAAGGGGCCTGTACTAGCTGCAGTTTAAATGGTTAACGTCTCAAAAGGGCTTGTACTCACTGGAGTTAAAAGTGTTAACATAAGAAAGGTCTGTACTCGCTCGAATTTAAAAGGTTAACATATGAAAGGGGCCTGAACTCGCTGGAGTTTAAAAGGTTAACATCTCAAAGGGTCCTGTACGCGCTGGAGTTTAAAAGTTTAATATTTCAAAGGGGCCTGTTCTTGCTGGAGTTTAAAAGGTCAACATCTCAAAGGGGCTTGTACTCGCTAAGAGTTTAAAGGGTTAACATAAGAAAGGTCCGTACTCGCTGGAATTTAAAAGCTTATCATCTCAAAGGGGCTTGTACTCGCTGGAGTTTAAAGGGTTAACATAAGAAAGGTTATTCTCGCTGGAGTTTAAAAGGTTAACATATGAAAAGGGCCTGTACTCGCTGGATATTAAAATGTGAACATATGACAGTGGCTTGTACTCGCTGGAGCTTAAAAGGTTAAGATCTCAAAGGGGCCAGTACTCGCTGGAGTTTAAAAGGTTAACATCTCAAAGTGGCCTGTACTCGATGGAGTTTAAAAGGTTAACATCTCAAAGTGGCCTGTACTCGCTGGAGTTTAAAAGGTTAACATATGAAAGCGGCCTGTACTCGCTGGAGTTTATAAGGTTCACATCTCAAAGGGGCCTGTATTCGCTGGAGTTTAAAGGGTTAACATAAGAAAGTTCTGTACTCGCTGGAGTTTAAAAGGTTAACATATGAAAGGGGCCTGTACTCACTGGAATTTAAAATGTTATCATCTTAAAGGGGCCTGTACTCACTGGAGTTTAATAGGTTAACGTACGAAAGGGGCCTGTACTAGCTGCAGTTTAAATCTTTAACGTCTCAAAAGGGCTTGTGCTCACTGGAGTTAAAAGTGTTAACATAAGAAAGGTCTGTACTCGCTCGAATTTAAAAGGTTAACATATGAAAGGGGCCTGAACTCGCTGGAGTTTAAAAGGTTAACATCTCAAAGGGGCTGTACTCGCTGGAGTTTAAAAGGTTAACATCTCAAAGGGTCCTGTACGCGCTGGAGTATAAAAGGTTAATATTTCAAAGGGGCCTGTACTCGCTGGAGTTTAAAAGGTTAACATCTCAAGGGGGCCAGTTCTTGCTGGAGTTTAAAAGGTCAACATCTCAAAGGGGCTTGTACTCGCTAGGAGTTTAAAGGGTTAACATATGAAAGGTCCGTACTCGCTGGAATTTAAAAGGTTATCATCTCATAGGGGCTTGTACTCGCTGGAGTTTAAAGCGTTAACATAAGAAAGGTTATTCTCGCTGGAGTTTAAAAGGTTAACATATGAAAAGGGCCTGTACTCGCTGGATATTAAAATGTGAACATATGACAGTGGCTTGTCCTCGCTGGAGCTTAAAAGGTTAAGATCTCAAAGGGGCCAGTACTTGCTGGAGTTTAAAAGGTTAACATCACAAAGGGGCCTATACTCGCTGGATTTTAAAAGGTTAACATCTCAAAGTGGCCAGTACTCGCTGGAGTTTAAAAGGTTAACATATGAAAGGGGCCTGTACTTGCTGGAGTTTAGAAGGTTAACATATCAAAGGGGCCTGTACACGTTGGAGATTAAAATGTGAACATATGTAAGTGGATTTTACTCGCTGGAGCTTAAAAGGTTAAAATCTCAAAGGGTCCTTTAATCGCTGGAGTTTAAAAGGTTATCATCTCAAAGTGGCCTGTACTCGCTGTAGTTTAAAAGGTTAACATATAAAAGGGGCCTGTACTCGCTGGAGTTTAAAAGGTTAACCTCCCAAAGGGGCCTGTATTTGCTGGAGTTTAAAAGGTTAACATATGAAAAGAGCCTGTACTCGCGGGAGATTAAAATGTGAACATATGAAACTGGCTTGTACTCGCTGGAGATTAAAAGGTTAAAATCTCAAAGGGGCCTGTACTCGCTGGAGTTTAAAAGGTTAACATCTCAAAGTGGCCTGTACTCGCTGGAGTTTAAAAGGTTAACATATGAAAGGGGCATGTACTTGCTGGAGTTTAAAAGGTTAACATATCAAAGGGGCCTGTACACGCTGGAGATTAAAATGTGAACATATGTAAGTGGATTTTACTCGCTGGAGCTTAAAAGGTTAAAATCTCAAAGGGTCCTTTAATCGCTGGAGTTTAAAAGGTTATCATCTGAAAGGGGCTTGTACTCGCTGGAGTTTAAAGGGTTAACATAAGAAAGGGTGTACTCGCTGGAGTTTAAAAGGTTAACATATCAAAGGGGCCTATACTCGCTTGAGTTTAAAAGGTCAACATCTCAAAGGGACTTGTACTCGCTAGGAGTTTAAAGGGTTAACATAAGAAAGGTCCGTACTCGCTGGAATTTAAAAGGTTATCATCTCAAAGGGGCTTGTACTCACTGGAGTTTAAAGGGTTAACATATGAAAAGGGCCTGTACTCGCTGGATATTAAAATGTGAACATATGACAGTGGCTTGTACTCGCTGGAGCTTAAAAGGTTAAGATCTCAAAGGGGCCAGTACTCGCGGGAGTTTAAAAGGTTAACATCTCAAAGTGGCCTGTACTCGCTGGAGTTTAAAATGTTAACATATAAAAGGGGCCTGTACTCGCTGGAGTTTAAAAGGTTAACATCTCAAAGGGGCCTGTATTTGCTGGAGTTTAAAAGGTTAACATATGAAAAGAGCCTGTACTCGCGGGAGATTAAAATGTGAACATATGACAGTGGCTTGTACTCGCTGGAGATTAAAAGGTTAAAATCTCAAAGGGGCCTGTACTCGCTGGAGTTTAAAAGGTTTTGATTTCAAAGGGGCCTGTACTCGCTGGAGTTTAAAAGGTTAACATCTCAAAGGGGCCAGTTCTTGCTGGAGTTTAAAAGGTCAACATCTCAAAGGGGCTTGTACTCGCTAGGAGTTTAAAGGGTTAACATATGAAAGGTCAGTACTCGCTGGAATTTAAAAGGTTTTCATCTGAAAGGGGCTTGTACTCGCTGGAGTTTAAAGGGTTAACATAAGAAAGGGTGTACTCGCTGGAGTTTAAAAGGTTAACATATCAAAGGGGCCTATACTCGCTGGAGTTTAAAAGGTTAACATCTCAAAGTGGCCTGTACTCGCTGGAGTTTAAAAGGTTAACATATGAAAGCGGCCTGTTCTCGCTGGAGTTTATAAGGTTAACATCTCAAAGGGGCCTGTATTCGCTGTATTTTAAAAGGTTAACATCTCAAAGTGGCCTGTACTCGCTGGAGTTTAAAAGGTTAACATATGAAAGGGGCATGTACTTGCTGGAGTTTAAAAGGTTAACATATCAAAGGGGCCTGTACATGCTGGAGATTAAAATGTGAACATATGTAAGTGGATTTTACTCGCTGGAGCTTAAAAGGTTAAAATCTCAAAGGGTCCTTTAATCGCTGGAGTTTAAAAGGTTATCATCTGAAAGGGGCTTGTACTCGCTGGAGTTTAAAGGGTTAACATAAGAAAGGGTGTACTCGCTGGAGTTTAAAAGGTTAACATATCAAAGGGGCCTATACTCGCTTGAGTTTAAAAGGTCAACATCTCAAAGGGACTTGTACTCACTAGGAGTTTAAAGGGTTAACATAAGAAAGGTCCGTACTCGCTGGAATTTAAAAGGTTATCATCTCAAAGGGGCTTGTACTCACTGGAGTTTAAAGGGTTAACATATGAAAAGGGCCTGTACTCGCTGGATATTAAAATGTGAACATATGACAGTGGCTTGTACTCGCTGGAGCTTAAAAGGTTAAGATCTCAAAGGGGCCAGTACTCGCGGGAGTTTAAAAGGTTAACATCTCAAAGTGGCCTGTACTCGCTGGAGTTTAAAATGTTAACATATAAAAGGGGCCTGTACTCGCTGGAGTTTAAAAGGTTAACATCTCAAAGGGGCCTGTATTTGCTGGAGTTTAAAAGGTTAACATATGAAAAGAGCCTGTACTCGCGGGAGATTAAAATGTGAACATATGAAAGTGGCTTGTACTCGCTGGAGATTAAAAGGTTAAAATCTCAAAGGGGCCTGTACTCGCTGGAGTTTAAAAGGTTTTGATTTCAAAGGGGCCTGTACTCGCTGGAGTTTAAAAGGTTAACATCTCAAAGGGGCCAGTTCTTGCTGGAGTTTAAAAGGTCAACATCTCAAAGGGGCTTGTACTCGCTAGGAGTTTAAAGGGTTAACATATGAAAGGTCAGTACTCGCTGGAATTTAAAAGGTTTTCATCTGAAAGGGGCTTGTACTCGCTGGAGTTTAAAGGGTTAACATAAGAAAGGGTGTACTCGCTGGAGTTTAAAAGGTTAACATATCAAAGGGGCCTATACTCGCTGGAGTTTAAAAGGTTAACATCTCAAAGTGGCCTGTACTCGCTGGAGTTTAAAAGGTTAACATATGAAAGCGGCCTGTTCTCGCTGGAGTTTATAAGGTTAACATCTCAAAGGGGCCTGTATTCGCTGGAGTTTAAAGGGTTAATATAAGAAAGTTCTGTACTCGCTGGAGTTTAAAAGGTTAACATACGAAAGGGGCCTGTACTCACTGGAATTTAAAATGTTATAATCTTAAAGGGGCCTGTACTCACTGGAGCTTAATAGGTTAACGTACGAAAGGGGCCTGTACTAGCTGCAGTTTAAATGGTTAACGTCTCAAAAGGGCCTGAACTCGCTGGAGTTTAAAAGGTTAACATCTTAAAGGGGCTGTACTCGCTGGAGTTTAAATGGTTAACATCTCAAAGGGTCCTGTACGCGCTGGAGTTTAAAAGTTTAATATTTCAAAGGGGCCTGTTCTTGCTGGAGTTTAAAAGGTCAACATCTCAAAGGGGCTTGTACTCGCTAGGAGTTTAAAGGGTTAACATAAGAAAGGTCCGTACTCGCTGGAGTTTAAAAGCTTATCATCTCAAAGGGGCTTGTACTCGCTGGAGTTTAAAGGGTTAACATAAGAAAGGTTATTCTCGCTGGAGTTTAAAAGGTTAACATATGAAAAGGGCCTGTACTCGCTGGATATTAAAATGTGAACATATGACAGTGGCTTGTACTCGCTGGAGCTTAAAAGGTTAAGATCTCAAAGGGGCCAGTACTCGCTGGAGTTTAAAAGGTTAACATCTCTAAGTGGCCTGTACTCGCTGGAGTTTAAAAGGTTAACATATGAAAGGGGCCTGTACTCGCTGGAGTTTAAAAGGTTAAAATCTCAATTGGGCCTGTATTTGCTGGAGTTTAAAAGGTTAACATATGAAAACAGCCTGTACTCGCGGGAGATTAAAATGTGAACATATGAAAGTGGCTTGTACTCGCTGGAGATTAAAAGGTTAAAATCTCAAAGGGGCCTGTACTCGCTGGAGTTTAAAAGGTTTTGATTTCAAAGGGGCCTGTACTTGCTGGAGTTTAAAAGGTTAACATCACAAAGGGGCCTATACTCGCTGGATTTTAAAAGGTTAACATCTCAAAGGGGCCAGTACTCGCTGGAGTTTAAAAGGTTAACATCTCAAAGTGGCCTGTACTCGCTGGAGTTTAAAAGGTTAACATATGAAAGGGGCATGTACTTGCTGGAGTTTAAAAGGTTAACATCTCAAAGGGGCCTGTATTTGCTGGAGTTTAAAAGGTTAACATATGAAAAGAGCCTGTACTCGCGGGAGATTAAAATGTGAACATATGACAGTGGCTTGTACTCGCTGGAGATTAAAAGGTTAAAATCTCAAAGGGGCCTGTACTCGCTGGAGTTTAAAAGGTTTTGATTTCAAAGGGGCCTGTACTCGCTGGAGTTTAAAAGGTTAACATCTCAAAGGGGCCAGTTCTTGCTGGAGTTTAAAAGGTCAACATCTCAAAGGGGCTTGTACTCGCTAGGAGTTTAAAGGGTTAACATATGAAAGGTCAGTACTCGCTGGAATTTAAAAGGTTTTCATCTGAAAGGGGCTTGTACTCGCTGGAGTTTAAAGGGTTAACATAAGAAAGGGTGTACTCGCTGGAGTTTAAAAGGTTAACATATCAAAGGGGCCTATACTCGCTGGAGTTTAAAAGGTTAACATCTCAAAGTGGCCTGTACTCGCTGGAGTTTAAAAGGTTAACATATGAAAGCGGCCTGTTCTCGCTGGAGTTTATAAGGTTAACATCTCAAAGGGGCCTGTATTCGCTGTATTTTAAAAGGTTAACATCTCAAAGTGGCCTGTACTCGCTGGAGTTTAAAAGGTTAACATATGAAAGGGGCATGTACTTGCTGGAGTTTAAAAGGTTAACATATCAAAGGGGCCTGTACATGCTGGAGATTAAAATGTGAACATATGTAAGTGGATTTTACTCGCTGGAGCTTAAAAGGTTAAAATCTCAAAGGGTCCTTTAATCGCTGGAGTTTAAAAGGTTATCATCTGAAAGGGGCTTGTACTCGCTGGAGTTTAAAGGGTTAACATAAGAAAGGGTGTACTCGCTGGAGTTTAAAAGGTTAACATATCAAAGGGGCCTATACTCGCTTGAGTTTAAAAGGTCAACATCTCAAAGGGACTTGTACTCACTAGGAGTTTAAAGGGTTAACATAAGAAAGGTCCGTACTCGCTGGAATTTAAAAGGTTATCATCTCAAAGGGGCTTGTACTCACTGGAGTTTAAAGGGTTAACATATGAAAAGGGCCTGTACTCGCTGGATATTAAAATGTGAACATATGACAGTGGCTTGTACTCGCTGGAGCTTAAAAGGTTAAGATCTCAAAGGGGCCAGTACTCGCGGGAGTTTAAAAGGTTAACATCTCAAAGTGGCCTGTACTCGCTGGAGTTTAAAATGTTAACATATAAAAGGGGCCTGTACTCGCTGGAGATTAAAAGGTTAACATCTCAAAGGGGCCTGTATTTGCTGGAGTTTAAAAGGTTAACATATGAAAAGAGCCTGTACTCGCGGGAGATTAAAATGTGAACATATGAAAGTGGCTTGTACTCGCTGGAGATTAAAAGGTTAAAATCTCAAAGGGGCCTGTACTCGCTGGAGTTTAAAAGGTTTTGATTTCAAAGGGGCCTGTACTCGCTGGAGTTTAAAAGGTTAACATCTCAAAGGGGCCAGTTCTTGCTGGAGTTTAAAAGGTCAACATCTCAAAGGGGCTTGTACTCGCTAGGAGTTTAAAGGGTTAACATATGAAAGGTCAGTACTCGCTGGAATTTAAAAGGTTTTCATCTGAAAGGGGCTTGTACTCGCTGGAGTTTAAAGGGTTAACATAAGAAAGGGTGTACTCGCTGGAGTTTAAAAGGTTAACATATCAAAGGGGCCTATACTCGCTGGAGTTTAAAAGGTTAACATCTCAAAGTGGCCTGTACTCGCTGGAGTTTAAAAGGTTAACATATGAAAGCGGCCTGTTCTCGCTGGAGTTTATAAGGTTAACATCTCAAAGGGGCCTGTATTCGCTGGAGTTTAAAGGGTTAATATAAGAAAGTTCTGTACTCGCTGGAGTTTAAAAGGTTAACATACGAAAGGGGCCTGTACTCACTGGAATTTAAAATGTTATCATCTTAAAGGGGCCTGTACTCACTGGAGCTTAATAGGTTAACGTACGAAAGGGGCCTGTACTAGCTGCAGTTTAAATGGTTAACGTCTCAAAAGGGCCTGAACTCGCTGGAGTTTAAAAGGTTAACATCTTAAAGGGGCCTGTATTCGCTGGAGTTTAAAGGGTTAACATAAGAAAGTTCTGTACTCGCTGGAGTTTAAAAGGTTAACATACGAAAGGGGCCTGTACTCACTGGAATTTAAAATGTTATCATCTTAAAGGGGCCTGTACTCACTGGAGTTTAATAGGTTAACGTACGAAAGGGGCCTGTACTAGCTGCAGTTTAAATGGTTAACGTCTCAAAAGGGCTTGTACTCACTGGAGTTAAAAGTGTTAACATAAGAAAGGTCTGTACTAGCTCGAATTTAAAAGGTTAACATATGAAAGGGGCCTGAACTCGCTGGAGTTTAAAAGGTTAATATCTCAAAGGGGCTGTACTCGCTGGAGTTTAAAAGGTTAACTTCTCAAAGGGTCCTTTACGCGCTGGAGTTTAAAAGGTTAATATTTCAAAGGGGCCTGTACTCGCTGGAGTTTAAAAGGTTAACATCTCAAAGGGGCCTGTACTCGCTGGGGCTTAAAAGGTTAACATATGAAAGGGGCCTGTACTTGCTGGAGTTTAAAAGGTCAACATCTCAAAGTGGCCTGTACTCGCAGGAGTTTAAAAGGTTAACATATGAAAGGGGCCTGTACTTGCTGGAGTTTAAAAGGTTAACATATCAAAGTGGCCTGTACACGCTGGAGGTTAAAATGTGAACATATGTAAGTGGATTTTACTCGCTGGAGCTTAAATGTTAAAATCTCACAGGGTCCTTTAATCGCTGGAGTTTAAAAGGTTAACATCTCAAAGGGGCCAGTTCTTGCCGGAGTTTAAAAGGTTAACATCTCAAAGTGGCCTGTACTCGCTGGAGTTTAAAAGGTTAACATATGAAATGGGCCTGTACTTGCTGGAGTTTAAAAGGTTAACATATCAAAGGGGCCTGTACACGCTGGAGATTAAAATCTGAACATATGTAAGTGGATTTTACTCGCTGGAGATTAAAAGGTTAAAATCTCAAAGGGTCCTTTAATCGCTGGAGTTTAAAAGGTTATCATCTGAAAGGGGCTTCTACTCGCTGGAGTTTAAAGGGTTAACATAAGAAAGGGTGTACTCGCTGGAGTTTAAATGGTTAACATCTCAAAGGGTCCTGTACGCGCTGGAGTTTAAAAGTTTAATATTTCAAAGGGGCCTGTTCTTGCTGGAGTTTAAAAGGTCAACATCTCAAAGGGGCTTGTACTCGCTAGGAGTTTAAAGGGTTAACATAAGAAAGGTCCGTACTCGCTGGAATTTAAAAGATTATCATCTCAAAGGGGCTTGTACTCGCTGGAGTTTAAAGGGTTAACATAAGAAAGGTTATTCTCGCTGGAGTTTAAAAGGTTAACATATGAAAAGGGCCTGTACTCGCTGGATATTATAATGTGAACATATGACAGTGGCTTGTACTCGCTGGAGCTTAAAAGGTTAAGATCTCAAAGGGGCCAGTACTCGCTGGAGTTTAAAAGGTTAACATCTCTAAGTGGCCTGTACTCGCTGGAGTTTAAAAGGTTAACATATGAAAGGGGCCTGTACTCGCTGGAGTTTAAAAGGTTAAAATCTCAATTGGGCCTGTATTTGCTGGAGTTTAAAAGGTTAACATATGAAAACAGCCTGTACTCGCGGGAGATTAAAATGTGAACATATGAAAGTGGCTTGTACTCGCTGGAGATTAAAAGGTTAAAATCTCAAAGGGGCCTGTACTCGCTGGAGTTTAAAAGGTTTTGATTTCAAAGGGGCCTGTACTTGCTGGAGTTTAAAAGGTTAACATCACAAAGGGGCCTATACTCGCTGGATTTTAAAAGGTTAACATCTCAAAGTGGCCTGTACTCGCTGGAGTTTAAAAGGTTAACATCTCAAAGGGTCCTTTAATCGCTGGAGTTTAAAAGGTTAACATATGAAAGGGGCATGTACTTGCTGGAGTTTAAAAGGTTAACATATCAAAGGGGCCTGTACACGCTGGAGATTAAAATGTGAACATATGTAAGTGGATTTTACTCGCTGGAGCTTAAAAGGTTAAAATCTCAAAGGTTCCTTTAATCGCTGGAGATAAAAGGTTATCATCTGAAAGGGGCTTGTACTCGATGGAGTTTAAAGGGTTAACATAAGAAAGGGTGTACTCACTGGAGTTTAAAAAGTTAACATATCAAAGGGGCCTATACTCGCTGGAGTTTAAAAGGTTAACATCTCAAAGGGGCCTGTATTCGCTGGAGTTTAAAGGGTTAACATAAGAAAGTTCTGTACTCGCTGGAGTTTAAAAGGTTAACATACGAAAGGGGCCTGTACTCACTGGAATTTAAAATGTTATCATCTTAAAGGGGCCTGTACTCACTGGAGTTTAATAGGTTAACGTACGAAAGGGGCCTGTACTAGCTGCAGTTTAAATGGTTAACGTCTCAAAAGGGCTTGTACTCACTGGAGTTAAAAGTGTTAACATAAGAAAGGTCTGTACTAGCTCGAATTTAAAAGGTTAACATATGAAAGGGGCCTGAACTCGCTGGAGTTTAAAAGGTTAATATCTCAAAGGGGCTGTACTCGCTGGAGTTTAAAAGGTTAACTTCTCAAAGGGTCCTTTACGCGCTGGAGTTTAAAAGGTTAATATTTCAAAGGGGCCTGTACTCGCTGGAGTTTAAAAGGTTAACATCTCAAAGGGGCCTGTACTCGCTGGGGCTTAAAAGGTTAACATATGAAAGGGGCCTGTACTTGCTGGAGTTTAAAAGGTCAACATCTCAAAGTGGCCTGTACTCGCAGGAGTTTAAAAGGTTAACATATGAAAGGGGCCTGTACTTGCTGGAGTTTAAAAGGTTAACATATCAAAGTGGCCTGTACACGCTGGAGGTTAAAATGTGAACATATGTAAGTGGATTTTACTCGCTGGAGCTTAAATGTTAAAATCTCACAGGGTCCTTTAATCGCTGGAGTTTAAAAGGTTAACATCTCAAAGGGGCCAGTTCTTGCCGGAGTTTAAAAGGTTAACATCTCAAAGTGGCCTGTACTCGCTGGAGTTTAAAAGGTTAACATATGAAATGGGCCTGTACTTGCTGGAGTTTAAAAGGTTAACATATCAAAGGGGCCTGTACACGCTGGAGATTAAAATCTGAACATATGTAAGTGGATTTTACTCGCTGGAGATTAAAAGGTTAAAATCTCAAAGGGTCCTTTAATCGCTGGAGTTTAAAAGGTTATCATCTGAAAGGGGCTTCTACTCGCTGGAGTTTAAAGGGTTAACATAAGAAAGGGTGTACTCGCTGGAGTTTAAATGGTTAACATCTCAAAGGGTCCTGTACGCGCTGGAGTTTAAAAGTTTAATATTTCAAAGGGGCCTGTTCTTGCTGGAGTTTAAAAGGTCAACATCTCAAAGGGGCTTGTACTCGCTAGGAGTTTAAAGGGTTAACATAAGAAAGGTCCGTACTCGCTGGAATTTAAAAGATTATCATCTCAAAGGGGCTTGTACTCGCTGGAGTTTAAAGGGTTAACATAAGAAAGGTTATTCTCGCTGGAGTTTAAAAGGTTAACATATGAAAAGGGCCTGTACTCGCTGGATATTATAATGTGAACATATGACAGTGGCTTGTACTCGCTGGAGCTTAAAAGGTTAAGATCTCAAAGGGGCCAGTACTCGCTGGAGTTTAAAAGGTTAACATCTCTAAGTGGCCTGTACTCGCTGGAGTTTAAAAGGTTAACATATGAAAGGGGCCTGTACTCGCTGGAGTTTAAAAGGTTAAAATCTCAATTGGGCCTGTATTTGCTGGAGTTTAAAAGGTTAACATATGAAAACAGCCTGTACTCGCGGGAGATTAAAATGTGAACATATGAAAGTGGCTTGTACTCGCTGGAGATTAAAAGGTTAAAATCTCAAAGGGGCCTGTACTCGCTGGAGTTTAAAAGGTTTTGATTTCAAAGGGGCCTGTACTTGCTGGAGTTTAAAAGGTTAACATCACAAAGGGGCCTATACTCGCTGGATTTTAAAAGGTTAACATCTCAAAGTGGCCTGTACTCGCTGGAGTTTAAAAGGTTAACATCTCAAAGGGTCCTTTAATCGCTGGAGTTTAAAAGGTTAACATATGAAAGGGGCATGTACTTGCTGGAGTTTAAAAGGTTAACATATCAAAGGGGCCTGTACACGCTGGAGATTAAAATGTGAACATATGTAAGTGGATTTTACTCGCTGGAGCTTAAAAGGTTAAAATCTCAAAGGTTCCTTTAATCGCTGGAGATAAAAGGTTATCATCTGAAAGGGGCTTGTACTCGATGGAGTTTAAAGGGTTAACATAAGAAAGGGTGTACTCACTGGAGTTTAAAAAGTTAACATATCAAAGGGGCCTATACTCGCTGGAGTTTAAAAGGTTAACATCTCAAAGGGGCCTGTATTCGCTGGAGTTTAAAGGGTTAACATAAGAAAGTTCTGTACTCGCTGGAGTTTAAAAGGTTAACATACGAAAGGGGCCTGTACTCACTGGAATTTAAAATGTTATCATCTTAAAGGGGCCTGTACTCACTGGAGTTTAATAGGTTAACGTACGAAAGGGGCCTGTACTAGCTGCAGTTTAAATGGTTAACGTCTCAAAAGGGCTTGTACTCACTGGAGTTAAAAGTGTTAACATAAGAAAGGTCTGTACTAGCTCGAATTTAAAAGGTTAACATATGAAAGGGGCCTGAACTCGCTGGAGTTTAAAAGGTTAATATCTCAAAGGGGCTGTACTCGCTGGAGTTTAAAAGGTTAACTTCTCAAAGGGTCCTTTACGCGCTGGAGTTTAAAAGGTTAATATTTCAAAGGGGCCTGTACTCGCTGGAGTTTAAAAGGTTAACATCTCAAAGGGGCCTGTACTCACTGGGGCTTAAAAGGTTAACATATGAAAGGGGCCTGTACTTGCTGGAGTTTAAAAGGTCAACATCTCAAAGTGGCCTGTACTCGCTGGAGTTTAAAAGGTTAACATATGAAAGGGGCCTGTACTTGCTGGAGTTTAAAAGGTTAACATATCAAAGTGGCCTGTACACGCTGGAGGTTAAAATGTGAACATATGTAAGTGGATTTTACTCGCTGGAGCTTAAATGTTAAAATCTCACAGGGTCCTTTAATCGCTGGAGTTTAAAAGGTTAACATCTCAAAGGGGCCAGTTCTTGCCGGAGTTTAAAAGGTTAACATCTCAAAGTGGCCTGTACTCGCTGGAGTTTAAAAGGTTAACATATGAAATGGGCCTGTACTTGCTGGAGTTTAAAAGGTTAACATATCAAAGGGGCCTGTACACGCTGGAGATTAAAATCTGAACATATGTAAGTGGATTTTACTCGCTGGAGATTAAAAGGTTAAAATCTCAAAGGGTCCTTTAATCGCTGGAGTTTAAAAGGTTATCATCTGAAAGGGGCTTCTACTCGCTGGAGTTTAAAGGGTTAACATAAGAAAGGGTGTACTCGCTGGAGTTTAGAAGGTTAACACATCAAAGGGGCCTATACTCGCAGGAGTTTAAAATGTTAACATCTCAAAGTGGCCTGTACTCGCTGGAGTTTAAAAGGTTAACATATGAAAGCGGCCTGTACTCGCTGGAGTGTATAAGGTTAACATCTCAAAGGGGCCTGTATTCGCTGGAGTTTAAAGGGTTAACATAAGAAAGTTCTGTACTCGCTGGAGTTTAAAAGGTTAACATACGAAAGGGGCCTGTACTCACTGGAATTTAAAATGTTATCATCTTAAAGGGGCCTGTACTCACTGGAGTTTAATAGGTTAACGTACGAAAGGGGCCTGTACTAGCTGCAGTTTAAATGGTTAACATCTCAAAAGGGCTTGTACTCACTGGAGTTAAAAGTGTTAACATAAGAAAGGTCAGTACTCGCTCGAATTTAAAAGGTTAACATATGAAAGGGGCCTGAACTCGCTGGAGTTTAAAAGGTTAACATCTCAAAGGGTCCTGTACGCGCTGGAGTATAAAAGGTTAATATTTCAAAGGGGCCAGTACTCGCTGGAGTTTAAAAGGTTAACATCTCAAAGGGGCCAGTTCTTGCTGGAGTTTAAAAGGTCAACATTTCAAAGGGGCTTGTACTCGCTAGGAGTTTAAAGGGTTAACATATGAAAGGTCCGTACTCGCTGGAATTTAAAAGGTTATCATCTCATAGGGGCTTGTACTCGCTGGAGTTTAAAGGGTTAACATAAGAAAGGTTATTCTCGCTGGAGTTTAAAAGGTAAACATATGAAAAGGGCCTGTACTCGCTGGATATTAAAATGTGAACATATGACAGTGGATTTTACTCGCTGGAGCTTAAATGTTAAAATCTCAAAGGGTCCTTTAATCGCTGGAGTTTAAAAGGTTAACATCTCAAAGGGGCCAGTTCTTGCTGGAGTTTAAAAGGTCAACATCTCAAAGGGGGCTTGTACTCGCTAGGAGTTTAAAGGGTTAACATATGAAAGGTCCGTACTCGCTGGAATTTAAAAGGTTATCATCTCATAGGGGCTTGTACTCGCTGGAGTTTAAAGGGTTAACATAAGAAAGGGTATTCTCGCTGGAGTTTAAAAGGTTAACATATGAAAAGGGCCTGTACTCGCTGGATATTAAAATGTGAACATATGACAGTGGCTTGTACTCGCTGGAGCTTAAAAGGTTAAAATCTCAAAGGAGCCTGTACTCGCTGGAGTTTGAAAGGTTAACCTATGAAAGGGGCCTGTACTCGCTGGAGTTGAAAAGGTTTTGATTTCAAAGGGGCCTGTACTCACTGGAGTTTAAAAGGTTAACATCTCAAAGTGGCCTGTACTCGCTGGAGTTTAAAAGGTTAACATATGAAATGGGCCTGTACTTGCTGGAGTTTAAAAGGTTAACATATCAAAGGGGCCTGTACACGCTGGAGATTAAAATCTGAACATATGTAAGTGGATTTTACTCGCTGGAGATTAAAAGGTTAAAATCTCAAAGGGTCCTTTAATCGCTGGAGTTTAAAAGGTTATCATCTGAAAGGGGCTTCTACTCGCTGGAGTTTAAAGGGTTAACATAAGAAAGGGTGTACTCGCTGGAGTTTAGAAGGTTAACATATCAAAGGGGCCTATACTCGCAGGAGTTTAAAAGGTTAACATCTCAAAGTGGCCTGTACTCGCTGGAGTTTAAAAGGTTAACATATGAAAGCGGCCTGTACTCGCTGGAGTGTATAAGGTTAACATCTCAAAGGGGCCTGTATTCGCTGGAGTTTAAAGGGTTAACATAAGAAAGTTCTGTACTCGCTGGAGTTTAAAAGGTTAACATACGAAAGGGGCCTGTACTCACTGGAATTTAAAATGTTATCATCTTAAAGGGGCCTGTACTCACTGGAGTTTAAAAGGTTAACGTACGAAAGGGGCCTGTACTAGCTGCAGTTTAAATGGTTAACGTCTCAAAAGGGCTTGTGCTCACTGGAGTTAAAGGTGTTAACATAAGAAAGGTCTGTACTCGCTCGAATTTAAAAGGTTAACATATGAAAGGGGCCTGAACTCGCTGGAGTTTAAAAGGTTAACATCTCAAAGGGGTTGTACTCGCTGGAGTTTAAAAGGTTAACATCTCAAAGGGTCCTGTACGCGCTGGAGTATAAAAGGTTAATATTTCAAAGGGGCCTGTACTCGCTGGAGTTTAAAAGGTTAACATCTCAAAGGGGCCAGTTCTTGCTGGAGTTTAAAAGGTCAACATTTCAAAGGGGCTTGTACTCGCTAGGAGTTTAAAGGGTTAACATATGAAAGGTCCGTACTCGCTGGAATTTAAAAGGTTATCATCTCATAGGGGCTTGTACTCGCTGGAGTTTAAAGGGTTAACATAAGAAAGGTTATTCTCGCTGGAGTTTAAAAGGTTAACATATGAAAAGGGCCTGTACTCGCTGGATATTAAAATGTGAACATATGACAGTGGCTTGTACTCGCTGGAGCTTAAAAGGTTAAGATCTCAAAGGGGCCAGTACTTGCTGGAGTTTAAAAGGTTAACATCACAAAGGGGCCTATACTCGCTGGATTTTAAAAGGTTAACATCTCAAAGTGGCCTGTACTCGCTGGAGTTTAAAAGGTTAACATATGAAAGGGGCCTGTACTTGCTGGAGTTTAAAAGGTTAACATATCAAAGGGGCCTGTACACGCTGGAGATTAAAATGTGAACATATGTAAGTGGATTTTACTCGCTGGAGCTTAAAAGGTTAAAATCTCAAAGGGTCCTTTAATCGCTGGAGTTTAAAAGGTTATCATCTGAAAGGGGCTTGTACTCGCTGGAGTTTAAAGGGTTAACATATGAAAGCGGGTTGTACTCGCTGGAGTTTAAAAGGTTAACATACGAAAGGGGCCTGTACTCACTGGAATTTAAAATGTTATCATCTTAAAGGGGCCTGTACTCACTGGAGTTTAATAGGTTAACGTACGAAAGGGGCCTGTACTAGCTGCAGTTTAAATGGTTAACGTCTCAAAAGGGCTTGTACTCACTGGAGTTAAAAGTGTTAACATAAGAAAGGTCTGTACTAGCTCGAATTTAAAAGGTTAACATATGAAAGGGGCCTGAACTCACTGGAGTTTAAAAGGTTAACATCTCACAGGGGCTGTACTCGCTGGAGTTTAAAAGGTTAATATTTCAAAGGGGCCTGTACTCGCTGGAGTTTAAAAGGTTAACATCTCAAAGGGGCCAGTTCTTGCTGGAGTTTAAAAGGTCAACATCTCAAAGGGGCTTGTACTCGCTAGGAGTTTAAAGGGTTAACATATGAAAGGTCCGTACTCGCTGGAATTTAAAAGGTTATCATCTCATAGGGGCTTGTACTCGCTGGAGTTTAAAAGGTTAACATATGAAAAGGGCCTGTACTCACTGGATATTAAAATGTGAACATATGACAGTGGCTTGTACTCGCTGGAGCTTAAAAGGTTAAAATCTCAAAGGAGCCTGTACTCGCTGGAGTTTGAACGGTTAACCTATGAAAGGGGCCTGTACTCGCTGGAGTTGAAAAGGTTTTGATTTCAAAGGGGCCTGTACTCGCTGGAGTTTAAAAGGTTAACATCTCAAAGTGGCCTGTACTCGCTGGAGTTTAATAGGTTAACATATGAAAGGGGCCTGTACTTGCTGGAGTTTAAAAGGTTAACATATCAAAGGGGCCTGTACACGCTGGAGATTAAAATCTGAACATATGTAAGTGGATTTTACTCGCTGGAGCTTAAAAGGTTAAAATCTCAAAGGGTCCTTTAATCGCTGGAGTTTAAAAGGTTATCATATGAAAGGGGCTTGTACTCGCTGGAGTTTAAAGGGTTAACATAAGAAAGGGTGTACTCGCTGGAGTTTAGAAGGTTAACATATCAAAGGGGCCTATAATCGCTGGAGTTTAAAAGGTGAACATCTCAAAGTGGCCTGTACTCGCTGGAGTTTAAAAGGTTAACATATGAAAGCGGCCTCTACTCGCTGGAGTTTATAAGGTTAACATCTCAAAGGGGCCTGTATTCGCTGGAGTTTAAAGGGTTAACATAAGAAAGTTCTGTACTCGCTGGAGTTTAAAAGGTTAACATACGAAAGGGGCCTGTACTCACTGGAATTTAAAATGTTATCATCTTAAAGGGGCCTGTACTCACTGGAGTTTAATAGGTTAACGTAGGAAAGGGGCCTGTACTAGCTGCAGTTTAAATGGTTAACGTCTCAAAAGGGCTTGTACTCACTGGAGTTAAAAGTGTTAACATAAGAAAGGTCTGTACTCGCTCGAATTTAAAAGGTTAACATATGAAAGTGGCTTGTACTCCAGGAGTTTAAAAGGTTTTGATTTCAAAGGGGCCTGTACTCGCTGGAGTTTAAAAGGTCAACATCTCAAAGGGGCTTGTACTCGCTAGGAGTTTAAAGGGTTAACATATGAAAGGTCCGTACTCGCTGGAATTTAAAAGGTTATCATCTCATAGGGGCTTGTACTCGCTGGAGTTTAAAAGGTTAACATATGAAAAGGGCCTGTACTCACTGGATATTAAAATGTGAACATATGACAGTGGCTTGTACTCGCTGGAGCTTAAAAGGTTAAAATCTCAAAGGAGCCTGTACTCGCTGGAGTTTGAACGGTTAACCTATGAAAGGGGCCTGTACTCGCTGGAGTTGAAAAGGTTTTGATTTCAAAGGGGCCTGTACTCGCTGGAGTTTAAAAGGTTAACATCTCAAAGTGGCCTGTACTCGCTGGAGTTTAATAGGTTAACATATGAAAGGGGCCTGTACTTGCTGGAGTTTAAAAGGTTAACATATCAAAGGGGCCTGTACACGCTGGAGATTAAAATCTGAACATATGTAAGTGGATTTTACTCGCTGGAGCTTAAAAGGTTAAAATCTCAAAGGGTCCTTTAATCGCTGGAGTTTAAAAGGTTATCATATGAAAGGGGCTTGTACTCGCTGGAGTTTAAAGGGTTAACATAAGAAAGGGTGTACTCGCTGGAGTTTAGAAGGTTAACATATCAAAGGGGCCTATAATCGCTGGAGTTTAAAAGGTGAACATCTCAAAGTGGCCTGTACTCGCTGGAGTTTAAAAGGTTAACATATGAAAGCGGCCTCTACTCGCTGGAGTTTATAAGGTTAACATCTCAAAGGGGCCTGTATTCGCTGGAGTTTAAAGGGTTAACATAAGAAAGTTCTGTACTCGCTGGAGTTTAAAAGGTTAACATACGAAAGGGGCCTGTACTCACTGGAATTTAAAATGTTATCATCTTAAAGGGGCCTGTACTCACTGGAGTTTAATAGGTTAACGTAGGAAAGGGGCCTGTACTAGCTGAAGTTTAAATGGTTAACGTCTCAAAAGGGCTTGTACTCACTGGAGTTAAAAGTGTTAACATAAGAAAGGTCTGTACTCGCTCGAATTTAAAAGGTTAACATATGAAAGTGGCTTGTACTCCAGGAGTTTAAAAGGTTTTGATTTCAAAGGGGCCTGTACTCGCTGGAGTTTAAAAGGTTAACATCTCAAAGGGGCCAGTTCTTGCTGGAGTTTAAAAGGTCAACATCTCAAAGTGGCCTGTACTCGCTGGAGTTTAAAAGGTTAACATATGAAAGCGGCCTGTACTCGCTGGAGTGTATAAGGTTAACATCTCAAAGGGGCCTGTATTCGCTGGAGTTTAAAGGGTTAACATAAGAAAGTTCTGTACTCGCTGGAGTTTAAAAGGTTAACATACGAAAGGGGCCTGTACTCACTGGAATTTAAAATGTTATCATCTTAAAGGGGCCTGTACTCACTGGAGTTTAATAGGTTAACGTACGAAAGGGGCCTGTACTAGCTGCAGTTTAAATGGTTAACGTCTCAAAAGGGCTTGTACTCACTGGAGTTAAAAGTGTTAACATAAGAAAGGTCTGTTCTCGCTCGAATTTAAAAGGTTAACATATGAAAGGGGCCTGAACTCGCTGGAGTTTAAAAGGTTAACATCTCAAAGGGGCTGTACTCGCTGGAGTTTAAAAGGTTAACATCTCAAAGGGTCCTGTACGCGCTGGAGTTTAAAAGGTTAATATTTCAAAGGGGCCTGTACTCGCTGGAGTTTAAAAGGTTAACATCTCAAAGGGGCCAGTTTTTGCTGGAGTTTAAAAGGTCAACATCTCAAAGGGGCTTGTACTCGCTAGGAGTTTAAAGGGTTAACATATGAAAGGTCCGTACTCGCTGGAATTTAAAAGGTTATCATCTCATAGGGGCTTGTACTCGCTGGAGTTTAAACGGTTAACATAAGAAAGGTTATTCTCGCTGGAGTTTAAAAGGTTAACATATGAAAAGGGCCTGTACTTGCTGGATATTAAAATGGGAACATATGACAATGGCTTGTACTCGCTGGAGCTGAAAAGGTTAAGATCTCAAAGGGGCCAGTACTCGCTGGAGTTTAAAAGGTTTTGATTTCAAAGGGGCCTGTACTTGCTGGAGTTCAAAAGGTTAACATCACAAAGGGGCCTATACTCGCTGGAGTTTAAAAGGTTAACATCTCAAAGTGGCCTGTACTCGCTGGAGTTTAAAAGGTTAACATATGAAAGCGGCCTGTACTCGCTGGAGTTTATAAGGTTAACATCTCAAAGGGGCCTGTATTCGCTGGAGTTTAAAGGGTTAACATAAGAAAGTTCTGTTCTCGCTGGAGTTTAAAAGGCTAACATACGAAAGGGGCCTGTACTCACTGGAGTTTAATAGGTTAACGTACGAAAGGGGCCTGTACTAGCTGCAGTTTAAATGGTTAACGTCTCAAAAGGGCTTGTACTCACTGGCGTTAAAAGTGTTAACATAAGAAAGGTCTGTACTAGCTCGAATTTAAAAGGTTAACATATGAATGGGGCCTGAACTCGCTGGAGTTTAAAAGGTTAACATCTCAAAGGGGCTGTACTCGCTGGAGGTTAAAATGTGAACATATGTAAGTGGATTTTACTCGCTGGAGCTTAAATGTTAAAATCTCAAAGGGTCCTTTAATCGCTGGAGTTTAAAAGGTTAACATCTCAAAGGGGCCAGTTCTTGCTGGAGTTTAAAAGGTCAACATCTCAAAGGGGGCTTGTACTCGCTAGGAGTTTAAAGGGTTAACATATGAAAGGTCCGTACTCGCTGGAATTTAAAAGGTTATCATCTCATAGGGGCTTGTACTCGCTGGAGTTTAAAAGGTTAACATATGAAATGGGCCTGTACTTGCTGGAGATTAAAAGGTTAACATATCAAAGGGGCCTGTACACGCTGGAGATTAAAATCTGAACATATGTAAGTGGATTTTACTCGCTGGAGATTAAAAGGTTAAAATCTCAAAGGGTCCTTTAATCGCTGGAGTTTAAAAGGTTATCATCTGAAAGGGGCTTCTACTCGCTGGAGTTTAAAGGGTTAACATAAGAAAGGGTGTACTCGCTGGAGTTTAGAAGGTTAACATATCAAAGGGGCCTATACTCGCAGGAGTTTAAAAGGTTAACATCTCAAAGTGGCCTGTACTCGCTGGAGTTTAAAAGGTTAACATATGAAAGCGGCCTGTACTCGCTGGAGTGTATAAGGTTAACATCTCAAAGGGGCCTGTATTCGCTGGAGTTTAAAGGGTTAACATAAGAAAGTTCTGTACTCGCTGGAGTTTAAAAGGTTAACATACGAAAGGGGCCTGTACTCACTGGAATTTAAAATGTTATCATCTTAAAGGGGCCTGTACTCACTGGAGTTTAAAAGGTTAACGTACGAAAGGGGCCTGTACTAGCTGCAGTTTAAATGGTTAACGTCTCAAAAGGGCTTGTGCTCACTGGAGTTAAAGGTGTTAACATAAGAAAGGTCTGTACTCGCTCGAATTTAAAAGGTTAACATATGAAAGGGGCCTGAACTCGCTGGAGTTTAAAAGGTTAACATCTCAAAGGGGTTGTACTCGCTGGAGTTTAAAAGGTTAACATCTCAAAGGGTCCTGTACGCGCTGGAGTATAAAAGGTTAATATTTCAAAGGGGCCTGTACTCGCTGGAGTTTAAAAGGTTAACATCTCAAAGGGGCCAGTTCTTGCTGGAGTTTAAAAGGTCAACATTTCAAAGGGGCTTGTACTCGCTAGGAGTTTAAAGGGTTAACATATGAAAGGTCCGTACTCGCTGGAATTTAAAAGGTTATCATCTCATAGGGGCTTGTACTCGCTGGAGTTTAAAGGGTTAACATAAGAAAGGTTATTCTCGCTGGAGTTTAAAAGGTTAACATATGAAAAGGGCCTGTACTCGCTGGATATTAAAATGTGAACATATGACAGTGGCTTGTACTCGCTGGAGCTTAAAAGGTTAAGATCTCAAAGGGGCCAGTACTTGCTGGAGTTTAAAAGGTTAACATCACAAAGGGGCCTATACTCGCTGGATTTTAAAAGGTTAACATCTCAAAGTGGCCTGTACTCGCTGGAGTTTAAAAGGTTAACATATGAAAGGGGCCTGTACTTGCTGGAGTTTAAAAGGTTAACATATCAAAGTGGCCTGTACACGCTGGAGATTAAAATCTGAACATATGTAAGTGGATTTTACTCGCTGGAGATTAAAAGGTTAAAATCTCAAAGGGTCCTTTAATCGCTGGAGTTTAAAAGGTTATCATCTGAAAGGGGCTTCTACTCGCTGGAGTTTAAAGGGTTAACATAAGAAAGGGTGTACTCGCTGGAGTTTAGAAGGTTAACATATCAAAGGGGCCTATACTCGCAGGAGTTTAAAAGGTTAACATCTCAAAGTGGCCTGTACTCGCTGGAGTTTAAAAGGTTAACATATGAAAGCGGCCTGTACTCGCTGGAGTGTATAAGGTTAACATCTCAAAGGGGCCTGTATTCGCTGGAGTTTAAAGGGTTAACATAAGAAAGTTCTGTACTCGCTGGAGTTTAAAAGGTTAACATACGAAAGGGGCCTGTACTCACTGGAATTTAAAATGTTATCATCTTAAAGGGGCCTGTACTCACTGGAGTTTAAAAGGTTAACGTACGAAAGGGGCCTGTACTAGCTGCAGTTTAAATGGTTAACGTCTCAAAAGGGCTTGTGCTCACTGGAGTTAAAGGTGTTAACATAAGAAAGGTCTGTACTCGCTCGAATTTAAAAGGTTAACATATGAAAGGGGCCTGAACTCGCTGGAGTTTAAAAGGTTAACATCTCAAAGGGGTTGTACTCGCTGGAGTTTAAAAGGTTAACATCTCAAAGGGTCCTGTACGCGCTGGAGTATAAAAGGTTAATATTTCAAAGGGGCCTGTACTCGCTGGAGTTTAAAAGGTTAACATCTCAAAGGGGCCAGTTCTTGCTGGAGTTTAAAAGGTCAACATTTCAAAGGGGCTTGTACTCGCTAGGAGTTTAAAGGGTTAACATATGAAAGGTCCGTACTCGCTGGAATTTAAAAGGTTATCATCTCATAGGGGCTTGTACTCGCTGGAGTTTAAAGGGTTAACATAAGAAAGGTTATTCTCGCTGGAGTTTAAAAGGTTAACATATGAAAAGGGCCTGTACTCGCTGGATATTAAAATGTGAACATATGACAGTGGCTTGTACTCGCTGGAGCTTAAAAGGTTAAGATCTCAAAGGGGCCAGTACTTGCTGGAGTTTAAAAGGTTAACATCACAAAGGGGCCTATACTCGCTGGATTTTAAAAGGTTAACATCTCAAAGTGGCCTGTACTCGCTGGAGTTTAAAAGGTTAACATATGAAAGGGGCCTGTACTTGCTGGAGTTTAAAAGGTTAACATATCAAAGGGGCCTGTACACGCTGGAGATTAAAATGTGAACATATGTAAGTGGATTTTACTCGCTGGAGCTTAAAAGGTTAAAATCTCAAAGGGTCCTTTAATCGCTGGAGTTTAAAAGGTTATCATCTGAAAGGGGCTTGTACTCGCTGGAGTTTAAAGGGTTAACATATGAAAGCGGGTTGTACTCGCTGGAGTTTAAAAGGTTAACATACGAAAGGGGCCTGTACTCACTGGAATTTAAAATGTTATCATCTTAAAGGGGCCTGTACTCACTGGAGTTTAATAGGTTAACGTACGAAAGGGGCCTGTACTAGCTGCAGTTTAAATGGTTAACGTCTCAAAAGGGCTTGTACTCACTGGAGTTAAAAGTGTTAACATAAGAAAGGTCTGTACTAGCTCGAATTTAAAAGGTTAACATATGAAAGGGGCCTGAACTCGCTGGAGTTTAAAAGGTTAACATCTCACAGGGGCTGTACTCGCTGGAGTTTAAAAGGTTAATATTTCAAAGGGGCCTGTACTCGCTGGAGTTTAAAAGGTTAACATCTCAAAGGGGCCAGTTCTTGCTGGAGTTTAAAAGGTCAACATCTCAAAGGGGCTTGTACTCGCTAGGAGTTTAAAGGGTTAACATATGAAAGGTCCGTACTCGCTGGAATTTAAAAGGTTATCATCTCATAGGGGCTTGTACTCGCTGGAGTTTAAAAGGTTAACATATGAAAAGGGCCTGTACTCACTGGATATTAAAATGTGAACATATGACAGTGGCTTGTACTCGCTGGAGCTTAAAAGGTTAAAATCTCAAAGGAGCCTGTACTCGCTGGAGTTTGAACGGTTAACCTATGAAAGGGGCCTGTACTCGCTGGAGTTGAAAAGGTTTTGATTTCAAAGGGGCCTGTACTCGCTGGAGTTTAAAAGGTTAACATCTCAAAGTGGCCTGTACTCGCTGGAGTTTAATAGGTTAACATATGAAAGGGGCCTGTACTTGCTGGAGTTTAAAAGGTTAACATATCAAAGGGGCCTGTACACGCTGGAGATTAAAATCTGAACATATGTAAGTGGATTTTACTCGCTGGAGCTTAAAAGGTTAAAATCTCAAAGGGTCCTTTAATCGCTGGAGTTTAAAAGGTTATCATATGAAAGGGGCTTGTACTCGCTGGAGTTTAAAGGGTTAACATAAGAAAGGGTGTACTCGCTGGAGTTTAGAAGGTTAACATATCAAAGGGGCCTATAATCGCTGGAGTTTAAAAGGTGAACATCTCAAAGTGGCCTGTACTCGCTGGAGTTTAAAAGGTTAACATATGAAAGCGGCCTCTACTCGCTGGAGTTTATAAGGTTAACATCTCAAAGGGGCCTGTATTCGCTGGAGTTTAAAGGGTTAACATAAGAAAGTTCTGTACTCGCTGGAGTTTAAAAGGTTAACATACGAAAGGGGCCTGTACTCACTGGAATTTAAAATGTTATCATCTTAAAGGGGCCTGTACTCACTGGAGTTTAATAGGTTAACGTAGGAAAGGGGCCTGTACTAGCTGCAGTTTAAATGGTTAACGTCTCAAAAGGGCTTGTACTCACTGGAGTTAAAAGTGTTAACATAAGAAAGGTCTGTACTCGCTCGAATTTAAAAGGTTAACATATGAAAGTGGCTTGTACTCCAGGAGTTTAAAAGGTTTTGATTTCAAAGGGGCCTGTACTCGCTGGAGTTTAAAAGGTCAACATCTCAAAGGGGCTTGTACTCGCTAGGAGTTTAAAGGGTTAACATATGAAAGGTCCGTACTCGCTGGAATTTAAAAGGTTATCATCTCATAGGGGCTTGTACTCGCTGGAGTTTAAAAGGTTAACATATGAAAAGGGCCTGTACTCACTGGATATTAAAATGTGAACATATGACAGTGGCTTGTACTCGCTGGAGCTTAAAAGGTTAAAATCTCAAAGGAGCCTGTACTCGCTGGAGTTTGAACGGTTAACCTATGAAAGGGGCCTGTACTCGCTGGAGTTGAAAAGGTTTTGATTTCAAAGGGGCCTGTACTCGCTGGAGTTTAAAAGGTTAACATCTCAAAGTGGCCTGTACTCGCTGGAGTTTAATAGGTTAACATATGAAAGGGGCCTGTACTTGCTGGAGTTTAAAAGGTTAACATATCAAAGGGGCCTGTACACGCTGGAGATTAAAATCTGAACATATGTAAGTGGATTTTACTCGCTGGAGCTTAAAAGGTTAAAATCTCAAAGGGTCCTTTAATCGCTGGAGTTTAAAAGGTTATCATATGAAAGGGGCTTGTACTCGCTGGAGTTTAAAGGGTTAACATAAGAAAGGGTGTACTCGCTGGAGTTTAGAAGGTTAACATATCAAAGGGGCCTATAATCGCTGGAGTTTAAAAGGTGAACATCTCAAAGTGGCCTGTACTCGCTGGAGTTTAAAAGGTTAACATATGAAAGCGGCCTCTACTCGCTGGAGTTTATAAGGTTAACATCTCAAAGGGGCCTGTATTCGCTGGAGTTTAAAGGGTTAACATAAGAAAGTTCTGTACTCGCTGGAGTTTAAAAGGTTAACATACGAAAGGGGCCTGTACTCACTGGAATTTAAAATGTTATCATCTTAAAGGGGCCTGTACTCACTGGAGTTTAATAGGTTAACGTAGGAAAGGGGCCTGTACTAGCTGAAGTTTAAATGGTTAACGTCTCAAAAGGGCTTGTACTCACTGGAGTTAAAAGTGTTAACATAAGAAAGGTCTGTACTCGCTCGAATTTAAAAGGTTAACATATGAAAGTGGCTTGTACTCCAGGAGTTTAAAAGGTTTTGATTTCAAAGGGGCCTGTACTCGCTGGAGTTTAAAAGGTTAACATCTCAAAGGGGCCAGTTCTTGCTGGAGTTTAAAAGGTCAACATCTCAAAGTGGCCTGTACTCGCTGGAGTTTAAAAGGTTAACATATGAAAGCGGCCTGTACTCGCTGGAGTGTATAAGGTTAACATCTCAAAGGGGCCTGTATTCGCTGGAGTTTAAAGGGTTAACATAAGAAAGTTCTGTACTCGCTGGAGTTTAAAAGGTTAACATACGAAAGGGGCCTGTACTCACTGGAATTTAAAATGTTATCATCTTAAAGGGGCCTGTACTCACTGGAGTTTAATAGGTTAACGTACGAAAGGGGCCTGTACTAGCTGCAGTTTAAATGGTTAACGTCTCAAAAGGGCTTGTACTCACTGGAGTTAAAAGTGTTAACATAAGAAAGGTCTGTTCTCGCTCGAATTTAAAAGGTTAACATATGAAAGGGGCCTGAACTCGCTGGAGTTTAAAAGGTTAACATCTCAAAGGGGCTGTACTCGCTGGAGTTTAAAAGGTTAACATCTCAAAGGGTCCTGTACGCGCTGGAGTTTAAAAGGTTAATATTTCAAAGGGGCCTGTACTCGCTGGAGTTTAAAAGGTTAACATCTCAAAGGGGCCAGTTTTTGCTGGAGTTTAAAAGGTCAACATCTCAAAGGGGCTTGTACTCGCTAGGAGTTTAAAGGGTTAACATATGAAAGGTCCGTACTCGCTGGAATTTAAAAGGTTATCATCTCATAGGGGCTTGTACTCGCTGGAGTTTAAAGGGTTAACATAAGAAAGGGTATTCTCGCTGGAGTTTAAAAGGTTAACATATGAAAAGGGCCTGTACTCGCTGGATATTAAAATGTGAACATATGACAGTGGCTTGTACTCGCTGGAGCTTAAAAGGTTAAAATCTCAAAGGAGCCTGTACTCGCTGGAGTTTCAACGGTTAACCTATGAAAGGGGCCTGTACTCGCTGGAGTTGAAAAGGTTTTGATTTCAAAGGGGCCTGTACTCGCTGGAGTTTAAAAGGTTAACATCTCAAAGTGGCCTGTACTCGCTGGAGTTTAAAAGGTTAACATATGAAATGGGCCTGTACTTGCTGGAGTTTAAAAGGTTAACATATCAAAGGGGCCTGTACACGCTGGAGATTAAAATCTGAACATATGTAAGTGGATTTTACTTGCTGGAGCTTAAAAGGTTAAAATCTCAAAGCGTCCTTTAATCGCTGGAGTTTAAAATGTTATCATCTGAAAGGGGCTTCTACTCGCTGGAGTTTAAAGGGTTAACATAAGAAAGGGTGTACTCGCTGGAGTTTAGAAGGTTAACATATCAAAGGGGCCTATACTCGCAGGAGTTTAAAAGGTTAACATCTCAAAGTGGCCTGTATTCGCTGGAGTTTAAAGGGTTAACATAAGAAAGGTCCGTACTCGCTGGAATTTAAAAGGTTATCATCTCATAGGGGCTTGTACTCGCTGGAGTTTAAACGGTTAACATAAGAAAGGTTATTCTCGCTGGAGTTTAAAAGGTTAACATATGAAAAGGGCCTGTACTTGCTGGATATTAAAATGGGAACATATGACAGTGGCTTGTCCTCGCTGGAGCTGAAAAGGTTAAGATCTCAAAGGGGCCAGTACTCGCTGGAGTTTAAAAGGTTAACATCTCAAAGTGGCCTGTACTCGCTGGAGTTTAAAAGGTTAACATATGAAAGGGGCCTGTACTCGCTGGAGTTTAAAAGGTTAACATCTCAAATGGGCCTGTATTTGCTGGAGTTTCAAAGGTTAACATATGAAAAGAGCCTGTACTCGCGGGAGATTAAAATGTGAACATATGAAAGTGGCTTGTACTCGCTGGAGATTAAAAGGTTAAAATCTCAAAGGGGCCTGTACTCGCTGGAGTTTAAAAGGTTTTGATTTCAAAGGGGCCTGTACTTGCTGGAGTTCAAAAGGTTAACATCACAAAGGGGCCTATACTCGCTGGAGTTTAAAAGGTTAACATCTCAAAGTTGCCTGTACTCGCTGGAGTTTAAAAGGTTAACATATGAAAGCGGCCTGTACTCGCTGGAGTTTATAAGGTTAACATCTCAAAGGGGCCTGTATTCGCTGGAGTTTAAAGGGTTAACATAAGAAAGTTCTGTACTCGCTGGAGTTTAAAAGGCTAACATACGAAAGGGGCCTGTACTCACTGGAGTTTAATAGGTTAACGTACGAAAGGGGCCTGTACTAGCTGCAGTTTAAATGGTTAACATCTCAAAAGGGCTTGTACTCACTGGCGTTAAAAGTGCTAACATAAGAAAGGTCTGTACTAGCTCGAATTTAAAAGGTTAACATATGAATGGGGCCTGAACTCGCTGGAGTTTAAAAGGTTAACATCTCAAAGGGGATGTACTAGCTGGAGGTTAAAATGTGAACATATGTAAGTGGATTTTACTCGCTGGAGCTTAAATGTTAAAATCTCAAAGGGTCCTTTAATCGCTGGAGTTTAAAAGGTTAACATCTCAAAGGGGCCAGTTCTTGCTGGAGTTTAAAAGGTCAACATCTCAAAGGGGCTTGTACTCGCTAGGAGTTTAAAGGGTTAACATATGAAAGGTCCGTACTCGCTGGAATTTAAAAGGTTATCATCTCATAGGGGCTTGTACTCGCTGGAGTTTAAAGGGTTAACATAAGAAAGGGTATTCTCGCTGGAGTTTAAAAGGTTAACATATGAAAAGGGCCTGTACTCGCTGGATATTAAAATGTGAACATATGACAGTGGCTTGTACTCGCTGGAGCTTAAAAGGTTAAAATCTCAAAGGAGCCTGTACTCGCTGGAGTTTGAACGGTTAACCTATGAAAGGGGCCTGTACTCGCTGGAGTTGAAAAGGTTTTGATTTCAAAGGGGCCTGTACTCGCTGGAGTTTAAAAGGTTAACATCTCAAAGTGGCCTGTACTCGCTGGAGTTTAAAAGGTTAACATATGAAATGGGCCTGTACTTGCTGGAGTTTAAAAGGTTAACATATCAAAGGGGCCTGTACACGCTGGAGATTAAAATCTGAACATATGTAAGTGGATTTTACTCGCTGGAGCTTAAAAGGTTAAAATCTCAAAGGGTCCTTTAATCGCTGGAGTTTAAAAGGTTATCATCTGAAAGGGGCTTCTACTCGCTGGAGTTTAAAGGGTTAACATAAGAAAGGGTGTACTCGCTGGAGTTTAGAAGGTTAACATATCAAAGGGGCCTATACTCGCAGGAGTTTAAAAGGTGAACATCTCAAAGTGGCCTGTACTCGCTGGAGTTTAAAAGGTTAACATATGAAAGCGGCCTGTACTCGCTGGAGTGTATAAGGTTAACATCTCAAAGGGGCCTGTATTCGCTGGAGTTTAAAGGGTTAACATAAGAAAGTTCTGTACTCGCTGGAGTTTAAAAGGTTAACATACGAAAGGGGCCTGTACTCACTGGAATTTAAAATGTTATCATCTTAAAGGGGCCTGTACTCACTGGAGTTTAATAGGTTAACGTACGAAAGGGGCCTGTACTAGCTGCAGTTTAAATGGTTAACGTCTCAAAAGGGCTTGTACTCACTGGAGTTAAAAGTGTTAACATAAGAAAGGTCTGTACTCGCTCGAATTTAAAAGGTTAACATATGAGAGGGGCCTGAACTCGCTGGAGTTTAAAAGGTTGACATTTCAAAGGGGTTGTACTCGCTGGAGTTTAAAAGGTTAACATCTCAAAGGGTCCTGTACGCGCTGGAGTATAAAAGGTTAATATTTCAAAGGGGCCTGTACTCGCTGGAGTTTAAAAGGTTAACATCTCAAAGGGGCCAGTTTTTGCTGGAGTTTAAAAGGTCAACATCTCAAAGGGGCTTGTACTCGCTAGGAGTTTAAAGGGTTAACATATGAAAGGTCCGTACTCGCTGGAATTTAAAAGGTTATCATCTCATATGGGCTTGTACTCGCTGGAGTTTAAAGGGTTAACATAAGAAAGGTTATTCTCGCTGGAGTTTAAAAGGTTAACATATGAAAAGGGCCTGTACTTGCTGGATATTAAAATGGGAACATATGACAATGGCTTGTACTCGCTGGAGCTGAAAAGGTTAAGATCTCAAAGGGGCCAGTACTCGCTGGAGTTTAAAAGGTTAACATCTCAAAGTGGCCTGTACTCGCTGGAGTTTAAAAGGTTAACATATGAAAGGGGCCTGTACTCGCTGGAGTTTAAAGGGTTAACATCTCAAATGGGCCTGTATTTGCTGTAGTTTCAAAGGTTAACATATGAAAAGAGCCTGTACTCGCGGGAGATTAAAATGTGAACATATGAAAGTGGCTTGTACTCGCTGGAGATTAAAAGGTTAAAATCTCAAAGGGGCCTGTACTCGCTGGAGTTTAAAAGGTTTTGATTTCAAAGGGGCCTGTACTTGCTGGAGTTCAAAAGGTTAACATCACAAAGGGGCCTATACTCGCTGGAGTTTAAAAGGTTAACATCTCAAAGTGGCCTGTACTCGCTGGAGTTTAAAAGGTTAACATATGAAAGCGGCCTGTGCTCGCTGGAGTTTATAAGGTTAACATCTCAAAGGGGCCTGTATTCGCTGGAGTTTAAAGGGTTAACATAAGAAAGTTCTGTACTCGCTGGAGTTTAAAAGGCTAACATACGAAAGGGGCCTGTACTCACTGGAGTTTAATAGGTTAACGTACGAAAGGGGCCTGTACTAGCTGCAGTTTAAATGGTTAACATCTCAAAAGGGCTTGTACTCACTGGAGTTAAAAGTGTTAACATAAGAAAGGTCTGTACTAGCTCGAATTTAAAAGGTTAACATATGAAAGGGGCCTGAACTCGCTGGAGTTTAAAAGGTTAACATCTCAAAGGGGCTGTACTCGCTGGAGTTTAAAAGGTTAACTTCTCAAAGGGTCCTGTACGCGCTGGAGTTTAAAAGGTTAATATTTCAAAGGGGCCTGTACTCGCTGGAGTTTAAAAGGTTAACATCTCAAAGGGGCCAGTTCTTGCTGGAGTTTAAAAGGTCAACATCTCAAAGGGGCTTGTACTCGCTAGGAGTTTAAAGGGTTAACATATGAAAGGTCTGTACTCACTGGAATTTAAAAGGTTATCATCTCATAGGGGCTTGTACTCGCTGGTGTTTAACGGGTTAACATAAGAAAGGGTATTCTCGCTGGAGTTTAAAAGGTTAACATATGAAAAGGGCCTGTACTCGCTGGTTATTAAAATGTGAACATATGACAGTGGCTTGTACTCGCTCGAGCTTAAAAGGTTAAAATCTCAAAGGAGCCTGTACTCGCTGGAGTTTGAACGGTTAACCTATGAAAGGGGCCTGTACTCGCTGGAGTTTAAAAGGTTTTGATTTCAAAGGGGCCTGTACTTGCTGGAGTTTAAAAGGTTAAAATCTCAAAGGGTCCTTTAATCGCTGGAGTTTAAAAGGTTATCTTCTGAAAGGGGCTTGTACTCGCTGGAGTTTAAAGGGTTAACATAAGAAAGGGTGTACTCGCTGGAGTTTAAAAGGTGAACATATCAAAGGGGCCTATACTCGCTGGAGTTTAAAAGGTTAACATCTCAAAGTGGCCTGTACTCGCTGGAGTTTAAAAGGTTAACATATGAAAGCGGCCTGTACTCGCTGGAGTTTATAAGGTTAACATCTCAAAGCGGCCTGTATTCGCTGGAGTTTAAAGGGTTAACATAAGAAAGTTCTGTACTCGCTGGAGTTTAAAAGGTTAACATACGAAAGGGGCCTGTACTCACTGGAATTTAAAATGTTATCATCTTAAAGGGGCCTGTACTCACTGGAGTTTAATAGGTTAACGTACGAAAGGGGCCTGTACTAGCTGCAGTTTAAATGGTTAACGTCTCAAAAGGGCTTGTACTCACTGGAGTTAAAAGTGTTAACATAAGAAAGGTCTGTACTCGCTCGAATTTAAAAGGTTAACATATGAAAGGGGCCTGAACTCGCTGGAGTTTAAAAGGTTAACATCTCAAAGGGGCTGTACTCGCTGGAGTTTAAAAGGTTAACTTCTCAAAGGGTCCTGTACGCGCTGGAGTTTAAAAGGTTAATATTTCAAAGGGGCCTGTACTCGCTGGAGTTTAAAAGGTTAACATCTCAAAGGGGCCTGTTCTTGCTGGAGTTTAAAAGGTCAACATCTCAAAGGGGCTTGTACTCGCTAGGAGTTTAAAGGGTTAACATATGAAAAGGGCCTGTACTTGCTGGATATTAAAATGGGAACATATGACAGTGGCTTGTCCTCGCTGGAGCTGAAAAGGTTAAGATCTCAAAGGGGCCAGTACTCGCTGGAGTTTAAAAGGTTAACATCTCAAAGTGGCCTGTACTCGCTGGAGTTTAAAAGGTTAACATATGAAAGGGGCCTGTACTCGCTGGAGTTTAAAAGGTTAACATCTCAAATGGGCCTGTATTTGCTGGAGTTTCAAAGGTTAACATATGAAAAGAGCCTGTACTCGCGGGAGATTAAAATGTGAACATATGAAAGTGGCTTGTACTCGCTGGAGATTAAAAGGTTAAAATCTCAAAGGGGCCTGTACTCGCTGGAGTTTAAAAGGTTTTGATTTCAAAGGGGCCTGTACTTGCTGGAGTTCAAAAGGTTAACATCACAAAGGGGCCTATACTCGCTGGAGTTTAAAAGGTTAACATCTCAAAGTTGCCTGTACTCGCTGGAGTTTAAAAGGTTAACATATGAAAGCGGCCTGTACTCGCTGGAGTTTATAAGGTTAACATCTCAAAGGGGCCTGTATTCGCTGGAGTTTAAAGGGTTAACATAAGAAAGTTCTGTACTCGCTGGAGTTTAAAAGGCTAACATACGAAAGGGGCCTGTACTCACTGGAGTTTAATAGGTTAACGTACGAAAGGGGCCTGTACTAGCTGCAGTTTAAATGGTTAACATCTCAAAAGGGCTTGTACTCACTGGCGTTAAAAGTGCTAACATAAGAAAGGTCTGTACTAGCTCGAATTTAAAAGGTTAACATATGAATGGGGCCTGAACTCGCTGGAGTTTAAAAGGTTAACATCTCAAAGGGGATGTACTAGCTGGAGGTTAAAATGTGAACATATGTAAGTGGATTTTACTCGCTGGAGCTTAAATGTTAAAATCTCAAAGGGTCCTTTAATCGCTGGAGTTTAAAAGGTTAACATCTCAAAGGGGCCAGTTCTTGCTGGAGTTTAAAAGGTCAACATCTCAAAGGGGCTTGTACTCGCTAGGAGTTTAAAGGGTTAACATATGAAAGGTCCGTACTCGCTGGAATTTAAAAGGTTATCATCTCATAGGGGCTTGTACTCGCTGGAGTTTAAAGGGTTAACATAAGAAAGGGTATTCTCGCTGGAGTTTAAAAGGTTAACATATGAAAAGGGCCTGTACTCGCTGGATATTAAAATGTGAACATATGACAGTGGCTTGTACTCGCTGGAGCTTAAAAGGTTAAAATCTCAAAGGAGCCTGTACTCGCTGGAGTTTGAACGGTTAACCTATGAAAGGGGCCTGTACTCGCTGGAGTTGAAAAGGTTTTGATTTCAAAGGGGCCTGTACTCGCTGGAGTTTAAAAGGTTAACATCTCAAAGTGGCCTGTACTCGCTGGAGTTTAAAAGGTTAACATATGAAATGGGCCTGTACTTGCTGGAGTTTAAAAGGTTAACATATCAAAGGGGCCTGTACACGCTGGAGATTAAAATCTGAACATATGTAAGTGGATTTTACTCGCTGGAGCTTAAAAGGTTAAAATCTCAAAGGGTCCTTTAATCGCTGGAGTTTAAAAGGTTATCATCTGAAAGGGGCTTCTACTCGCTGGAGTTTAAAGGGTTAACATAAGAAAGGGTGTACTCGCTGGAGTTTAGAAGGTTAACATATCAAAGGGGCCTATACTCGCAGGAGTTTAAAAGGTGAACATCTCAAAGTGGCCTGTACTCGCTGGAGTTTAAAAGGTTAACATATGAAAGCGGCCTGTACTCGCTGGAGTGTATAAGGTTAACATCTCAAAGGGGCCTGTATTCGCTGGAGTTTAAAGGGTTAACATAAGAAAGTTCTGTACTCGCTGGAGTTTAAAAGGTTAACATACGAAAGGGGCCTGTACTCACTGGAATTTAAAATGTTATCATCTTAAAGGGGCCTGTACTCACTGGAGTTTAATAGGTTAACGTACGAAAGGGGCCTGTACTAGCTGCAGTTTAAATGGTTAACGTCTCAAAAGGGCTTGTACTCACTGGAGTTAAAAGTGTTAACATAAGAAAGGTCTGTACTCGCTCGAATTTAAAAGGTTAACATATGAGAGGGGCCTGAACTCGCTGGAGTTTAAAAGGTTGACATTTCAAAGGGGTTGTACTCGCTGGAGTTTAAAAGGTTAACATCTCAAAGGGTCCTGTACGCGCTGGAGTATAAAAGGTTAATATTTCAAAGGGGCCTGTACTCGCTGGAGTTTAAAAGGTTAACATCTCAAAGGGGCCAGTTTTTGCTGGAGTTTAAAAGGTCAACATCTCAAAGGGGCTTGTACTCGCTAGGAGTTTAAAGGGTTAACATATGAAAGGTCCGTACTCGCTGGAATTTAAAAGGTTATCATCTCATATGGGCTTGTACTCGCTGGAGTTTAAAGGGTTAACATAAGAAAGGTTATTCTCGCTGGAGTTTAAAAGGTTAACATATGAAAAGGGCCTGTACTTGCTGGATATTAAAATGGGAACATATGACAATGGCTTGTACTCGCTGGAGCTGAAAAGGTTAAGATCTCAAAGGGGCCAGTACTCGCTGGAGTTTAAAAGGTTAACATCTCAAAGTGGCCTGTACTCGCTGGAGTTTAAAAGGTTAACATATGAAAGGGGCCTGTACTCGCTGGAGTTTAAAGGGTTAACATCTCAAATGGGCCTGTATTTGCTGTAGTTTCAAAGGTTAACATATGAAAAGAGCCTGTACTCGCGGGAGATTAAAATGTGAACATATGAAAGTGGCTTGTACTCGCTGGAGATTAAAAGGTTAAAATCTCAAAGGGGCCTGTACTCGCTGGAGTTTAAAAGGTTTTGATTTCAAAGGGGCCTGTACTTGCTGGAGTTCAAAAGGTTAACATCACAAAGGGGCCTATACTCGCTGGAGTTTAAAAGGTTAACATCTCAAAGTGGCCTGTACTCGCTGGAGTTTAAAAGGTTAACATATGAAAGCGGCCTGTGCTCGCTGGAGTTTATAAGGTTAACATCTCAAAGGGGCCTGTATTCGCTGGAGTTTAAAGGGTTAACATAAGAAAGTTCTGTACTCGCTGGAGTTTAAAAGGCTAACATACGAAAGGGGCCTGTACTCACTGGAGTTTAATAGGTTAACGTACGAAAGGGGCCTGTACTAGCTGCAGTTTAAATGGTTAACATCTCAAAAGGGCTTGTACTCACTGGAGTTAAAAGTGTTAACATAAGAAAGGTCTGTACTAGCTCGAATTTAAAAGGTTAACATATGAAAGGGGCCTGAACTCGCTGGAGTTTAAAAGGTTAACATCTCAAAGGGGCTGTACTCGCTGGAGTTTAAAAGGTTAACTTCTCAAAGGGTCCTGTACGCGCTGGAGTTTAAAAGGTTAATATTTCAAAGGGGCCTGTACTCGCTGGAGTTTAAAAGGTTAACATCTCAAAGGGGCCAGTTCTTGCTGGAGTTTAAAAGGTCAACATCTCAAAGGGGCTTGTACTCGCTAGGAGTTTAAAGGGTTAACATATGAAAGGTCTGTACTCACTGGAATTTAAAAGGTTATCATCTCATAGGGGCTTGTACTCGCTGGTGTTTAACGGGTTAACATAAGAAAGGGTATTCTCGCTGGAGTTTAAAAGGTTAACATATGAAAAGGGCCTGTACTCGCTGGTTATTAAAATGTGAACATATGACAGTGGCTTGTACTCGCTCGAGCTTAAAAGGTTAAAATCTCAAAGGAGCCTGTACTCGCTGGAGTTTGAACGGTTAACCTATGAAAGGGGCCTGTACTCGCTGGAGTTTAAAAGGTTTTGATTTCAAAGGGGCCTGTACTTGCTGGAGTTTAAAAGGTTAAAATCTCAAAGGGTCCTTTAATCGCTGGAGTTTAAAAGGTTATCTTCTGAAAGGGGCTTGTACTCGCTGGAGTTTAAAGGGTTAACATAAGAAAGGGTGTACTCGCTGGAGTTTAAAAGGTGAACATATCAAAGGGGCCTATACTCGCTGGAGTTTAAAAGGTTAACATCTCAAAGTGGCCTGTACTCGCTGGAGTTTAAAAGGTTAACATATGAAAGCGGCCTGTACTCGCTGGAGTTTATAAGGTTAACATCTCAAAGCGGCCTGTATTCGCTGGAGTTTAAAGGGTTAACATAAGAAAGTTCTGTACTCGCTGGAGTTTAAAAGGTTAACATACGAAAGGGGCCTGTACTCACTGGAATTTAAAATGTTATCATCTTAAAGGGGCCTGTACTCACTGGAGTTTAATAGGTTAACGTACGAAAGGGGCCTGTACTAGCTGCAGTTTAAATGGTTAACGTCTCAAAAGGGCTTGTACTCACTGGAGTTAAAAGTGTTAACATAAGAAAGGTCTGTACTCGCTCGAATTTAAAAGGTTAACATATGAAAGGGGCCTGAACTCGCTGGAGTTTAAAAGGTTAACATCTCAAAGGGGCTGTACTCGCTGGAGTTTAAAAGGTTAACTTCTCAAAGGGTCCTGTACGCGCTGGAGTTTAAAAGGTTAATATTTCAAAGGGGCCTGTACTCGCTGGAGTTTAAAAGGTTAACATCTCAAAGGGGCCTGTTCTTGCTGGAGTTTAAAAGGTCAACATCTCAAAGGGGCTTGTACTCGCTAGGAGTTTAAAGGGTTAACATATGAAAGGTCCGTACTCACTGGAATTTAAAAGGTTATCATCTCATAGGGGCTTGTACTCGCTGGAGTTTAACGGGTTAACATAAGAAAGGGTATTCTCGCTGGAGTTTAAAAGTTTAACATATGAAAAGGGCCTCTACTCGCTGGATATTAAAATGTGAACATATGACAGTGGCTTGTACTCGCTCGAGCTTAAAAGGTTAAAATCTCAAAGGAGCCTATACTCGCTGGAGTTTGAACGGTTAACCTATGAAAGGGGCCTGTACTCGCTGGAGTTTAAAAGGTTTACATATCAAAGTGGCCTGTACACGCTGGAGATTAAAATCTGAACATATGTAAGTGGATTTTACTCGCTGGAGCTTAAAAGGTTAAAATCTCAAAGGGTCCTTTAATCGCTGGAGTTTAAAAGGTTATCATCTGAAAGGGGCTTGTACTCGCTGGAGTTTAAAGGGTTAACATAAGAAAGGGTGTACTCGCTGGAGTTTAAAAGGTTAACATATGAAAGTGGCCTGTACCCGCTGGAGTTTAAAAGGTTAACATCTCAAAGTGGCCTGTACTCGCTGGAGTTTAAAAGGTTAACATATGAAAGCGGCCTGTACTCGCTGGAGTTTATAAGGTTAACATCTCAAAGGGGCCTGTATTCGCTGGAGTTTAAAGGGTTAACATAAGAAAGTTCTGTACTCGTTGGAGTTTAAAAGGTTAACATACAAAAGGGGCCTGTACTCACTGGAATTTAAAATGTTATCATCTTAAAGGGGCCTGTACTCACTGGAGTTTAATAGGTTAACGTACGAAAGGGGCCTGTACTAGCTGCAGTTTAAATGGTTAACGTCTCAAAAGGGCTTGTACTCACTGGAGTTAAAAGTGTTAACATAAGAAAGGTCTGAACTCGCTCGAATTTAAAAGGTTAACATATGAAAGGGGCCTGAACTCGCTGGAGTTTAAAAGGTTAACATCTCAAAGGGGTTGTACTCGCTGGAGTTTAATAGGTTAACATCTCAAAGGGTCCTGTACGCGCTGGAGTTTAAAAGGTTAATATTTCAAAGGGGCCTGTACTCGCTGGAGTTTAAAAGGTTAACATCGCAAAGGGGCCAGTTCTTGCTGGAGTTTAAAAGGTCAACATCTCAAAGGGGCTTGTACTCGCTAGGAGTTTAAAGGGTTAACATATGAAAGGTCCGTACTCGCTGGAATTTAAAAGGTTATCATCTCATAGGGGCTTGTACTCACTGGAGTTTAAAAGGTTAACATATGAAAGCGGCCTGTACTCGCTGGAGTTTATAAGGTTAACATCTCAAAGGGGCCTGTATTCGCTGGAGTTTAAAGGGTTAACATAAGAAAGTTCTGTACTCGCTGGAGTTTAAAAGGTTAACATACAAAAGGGGCCTGTACTCACTGGAATTTAAAATGTTATCATCTTAAAGGGGCCTGTACTCACTGGAGTTTAATAGGTTAACGTACGAAAGGGGCCTGTACTAGCTGCAGTTTAAATGGTTAACGTCTCAAAAGGGCTTGTACTCACTGGAGTTAAAAGTGTTAACATAAGAAAGGTCTGTACTCGCTCGAATTTAAAAGGTTAACATATGAAAGGGGCCTGAACTCGCTGGAGTTTAAAAGGTTAACATCTCAAAGGGGTTGTACTCGCTGGAGTTTAATAGGTTAACATCTCAAAGGGTCCTGTACGCGCTGGAGTTTAAAAGGTTGATATTTCAAAGGGGCCTGTACTCGCTGGAGTTTAAAAGGTTAACATCGCAAAGGGGCCAGTTCTTGCTGGAGTTTAAAAGGTCAACATCTCAAAGGGGCTTGTACTCGCTAGGAGTTTAAAGGGTTAACATATGAAAGGTCCGTACTCGCTGGAATTTAAAAGCTTATCATCTCAAAGGGGCTTGTACTCGCTGGAGTTTAAAGGGTTAACATAAGAAAGGTTATTCTCGCTGGAGTTTAAAAGGTTAACATATGAAAAGGGCCTGTACTCGCTGGATATTAAAATGTGAACATATGACAGTGGCTTGTACTCGCTCGAGCTTAAAAGGTTAAAATCTCAAAGGAGCCTGTACTCGCTGGAGTTTGAACGGTTAACCTATGAAAGGGGCCTGTACTCGCTGGAGTTTAAAAGGTTTTGATTTCAAAGGGGCCTGTACTTGCTGGAGTTTAAAAGGTTAACATCACAAAGGGGCCTATACTCGCTGGAGTTTAAAAGGTTAACATCTCAAAGTGGCCTGTACTCGCTGGAGTTTAAAAGGTTAACATATGAAAGTGGCCTGTACTCGCTGGAGTTTATAAGGTTAACATCTCAAAGGGGCCTGTATTCGCTGGAGTTTAAAGGGTTAACATAAGAAAGTTCTGTACTCGCTGGAGTTTAAAAGGCTAACATACGAAAGGGGCCTGTACTCACTGGAGTTTAATAGGTTAACGTACGAAAGGGGCCTGTACTAGCTGCAGTTTAAATGGTTAACGTCTCAAAAGGGCTTGTACTCACTGGAGTTAAAAGTGTTAACATAAGAAAGGTCTGTACTAGCTCGAATTTAAAAGGTTAACATATGAAAGGGGCCTGAACTCGCTGGAGTTTAAAAGGTTAACATCTCAAAGGGGCTGTACTCGCTGGAGTTTAAAAGGTTAACGTACGAAAGGGGCCTGTACTCACTGGAGTTTAATAGGTTAACGTACGAAAGGGGCCTGTACTAGCTGCAGTTTAAATGGTTAACGTCTCAAAAGGGCTTGTACTCACTGGAGTTAAAAGTGTTAACATAAGAAAGGTCTGTACTAGCTCGAATTTAAAAGGTTAACATATGAAAGGGGCCTGAACTCGCTGGAGTTTAAAAGGTTAACATCTCAAAGGGGCTGTACTCGCTGGAGTTTAAAGGGTTAACTTCTCAAAGGGTCCTGTACGCGCTGGAGTTTAAAAGGTTAACATATGAAAGCGGCCTGTGCTCGCTGGAGTTTATAAGGTTAACATCTCAAAGGGGCCTGTATTCGCTGGAGTTTAAAGGGTTAACATAAGAAAGTTCTGTACTCGCTGGAGTTTAAAAGGCTAACATACGAAAGGGGCCTGTACTCACTGGAGTTTAATAGGTTAACGTACGAAAGGGGCCTGTACTAGCTGCAGTTTAAATGGTTAACGTCTCAAAAGGGCTTGTACTCACTGGAGTTAAAAGTGTTAACATAAGAAAGGTCTGTACTAGCTCGAATTTAAAAGGTTAACATATGAAAGGGGCCTGAACTCGCTGGAGTTTAAAAGGTTAACATCTCAAAGGGGCTGTACTCGCTGGAGTTTAAAAGGTTAACTTCTCAAAGGGTCCTGTACGCGCTGGAGTTTAAAAGGTTAATATTTCAAAGGGGCCTGTACTCGCTGGAGTTTAAAAGGTTAACATCTCAAAGGGGCCAGTTCTTGCTGGAGTTTAAAAGGTCAACATCTCAAAGGGGCTTGTACTCGCTAGGAGTTTAAAGGGTTAACATATGAAAGGTCTGTACTCACTGGAATTTAAAAGGTTATCATCTCATAGGGGCTTGTACTCGCTGGTGTTTAACGGGTTAACATAAGAAAGGGTATTCTCGCTGGAGTTTAAAAGGTTAACATATGAAAAGGGCCTGTACTCGCTGGTTATTAAAATGTGAACATATGACAGTGGCTTGTACTCGCTCGAGCTTAAAAGGTTAAAATCTCAAAGGAGCCTGTACTCGCTGGAGTTTGAACGGTTAACCTATGAAAGGGGCCTGTACTCGCTGGAGTTTAAAAGGTTTTGATTTCAAAGGGGCCTGTACTTGCTGGAGTTTAAAAGGTTAAAATCTCAAAGGGTCCTTTAATCGCTGGAGTTTAAAAGGTTATCTTCTGAAAGGGGCTTGTACTCGCTGGAGTTTAAAGGGTTAACATAAGAAAGGGTGTACTCGCTGGAGTTTAAAAGGTTAACATATCAAAGGGGCCTATACTCGCTGGAGTTTAAAAGGTTAACATCTCAAAGTGGCCTGTACTCGCTGGAGTTTAAAAGGTTAACATATGAAAGCGGCCTGTACTCGCTGGAGTTTATAAGGTTAACATCTCAAAGCGGCCTGTATTCGCTGGAGTTTAAAGGGTTAACATAAGAAAGTTCTGTACTCGCTGGAGTTTAAAAGGTTAACATACGAAAGGGGCCTGTACTCACTGGAATTTAAAATGTTATCATCTTAAAGGGGCCTGTACTCACTGGAGTTTAATAGGTTAACGTACGAAAGGGGCCTGTACTAGCTGCAGTTTAAATGGTTAACGTCTCAAAAGGGCTTGTACTCGCTAGGAGTTTAAAGGGTTAACATATGAAAGGTCCGTACTCACTGGAATTTAAAAGGTTATCATCTCATAGGGGCTTGTACTCGCTGGAGTTTAACGGGTTAACATAAGAAAGGATATTCTCGCTGGAGTTTAAAAGGTTAACATATGAAAAGGGCCTGTACTTGCTGGATATTAAAATGGGAACATATGACAATGGCTTGTACTCGCTGGAGCTGAAAAGGTTAAGATCTCAAAGGGGCCAGTACTCGCTGGAGTTTCAAAGGTTAACATCTCAAAGTGGCCTGTACTCGCTGGAGTTTAAAAGGTTAACATATGAAAGGGGCCTGTACTCGCTGGAGTTTAAAGGGTTAACATCTCAAATGGGCCTGTATTTGCTGTAGTTTCAAAGGTTAACATATGAAAAGAGCGTGTACTCGCGGGAGATTAAAATGTGAACATATGAAAGTGGCTTGTACTCGCTGGAGATTAAAAGGTTAAAATCTCAAAGGGGCCTGTACTCGCTGGAGTTTAAAAGGTTTTGATTTCAAAGGGGCCTGTACTTGCTGGAGTTCAAAAGGTTAACATCACAAAGGGGCCTATACTCGCTGGAGTTTAAAAGGTTAACATATGAAAGCGGCCTGTGCTCGCTGGAGTTTATAAGGTTAACATCTCAAAGGGGCCTGTATTCGCTGGAGTTTAAAGGGTTAACATAAGAAAGTTCTGTACTCGCTGGAGTTTAAAAGGCTAACATACGAAAGGGGCCTGTACTCACTGGAGTTTAATAGGTTAACGTACGAAAGGGGCCTGTACTAGCTGCAGTTTAAATGGTTAACGTCTCAAAAGGGCTTGTACTCACTGGAGTTAAAAGTGTTAACATAAGAAAGGTCTGTACTAGCTCGAATTTAAAAGGTTAACATATGAAAGGGGCCTGAACTCGCTGGAGTTTAAAAGGTTAACATCTCAAAGGGGCTGTACTCGCTGGAGTTTAAAAGGTTAACTTCTCAAAGGGTCCTGTACGCGCTGGAGTTTAAAAGGTTAATATTTCAAAGGGGCCTGTACTCGCTGGAGTTTAAAAGGTTAACATCTCAAAGGGGCCAGTTCTTGCTGGAGTTTAAAAGGTCAACATCTCAAAGGGGCTTGTACTCGCTAGGAGTTTAAAGGGTTAACATATGAAAGGTCTGTACTCACTGGAATTTAAAAGGTTATCATCTCATAGGGGCTTGTACTCGCTGGTGTTTAACGGGTTAACATAAGAAAGGGTATTCTCGCTGGAGTTTAAAAGGTTAACATATGAAAAGGGCCTGTACTCGCTGGTTATTAAAATGTGAACATATGACAGTGGCTTGTACTCGCTCGAGCTTAAAAGGTTAAAATCTCAAAGGAGCCTGTACTCGCTGGAGTTTGAACGGTTAACCTATGAAAGGGGCCTGTACTCGCTGGAGTTTAAAAGGTTTTGATTTCAAAGGGGCCTGTACTTGCTGGAGTTTAAAAGGTTAAAATCTCAAAGGGTCCTTTAATCGCTGGAGTTTAAAAGGTTATCTTCTGAAAGGGGCTTGTACTCGCTGGAGTTTAAAGGGTTAACATAAGAAAGGGTGTACTCGCTGGAGTTTAAAAGGTTAACATATCAAAGGGGCCTATACTCGCTGGAGTTTAAAAGGTTAACATCTCAAAGTGGCCTGTACTCGCTGGAGTTTAAAAGGTTAACATATGAAAGCGGCCTGTACTCGCTGGAGTTTATAAGGTTAACATCTCAAAGCGGCCTGTATTCGCTGGAGTTTAAAGGGTTAACATAAGAAAGTTCTGTACTCGCTGGAGTTTAAAAGGTTAACATACGAAAGGGGCCTGTACTCACTGGAATTTAAAATGTTATCATCTTAAAGGGGCCTGTACTCACTGGAGTTTAATAGGTTAACGTACGAAAGGGGCCTGTACTAGCTGCAGTTTAAATGGTTAACGTCTCAAAAGGGCTTGTACTCACTGGAGTTAAAAGTGTTAACATAAGAAAGGTCTGTACTCGCTCGAATTTAAAAGGTTAACATATGAAAGGGGCCTGAACTCGCTGGAGTTTAAAAGGTTAACATCTCAAAGGGGCTGTACTCGCTGGAGTTTAAAAGGTTAACTTCTCAAAGGGTCCTGTACGCGCTGGAGTTTAAAAGGTTAATATTTCAAAGGGGCCTGTACTCGCTGGAGTTTAAAAGGTTAACATCTCAAAGGGGCCTGTTCTTGCTGGAGTTTAAAAGGTCAACATCTCAAAGGGGCTTGTACTCGCTAGGAGTTTAAAGGGTTAACATATGAAAGGTCCGTACTCACTGGAATTTAAAAGGTTATCATCTCATAGGGGCTTGTACTCGCTGGAGTTTAACGGGTTAACATAAGAAAGGGTATTCTCGCTGGAGTTTAAAAGGTTAACATATGAAAAGGGCCTGTACTCGCTGGATATTAAAATGTGAACATATGACAGTGGCTTGTACTCGCTCGAGCTTAAAAGGTTAAAATCTCAAAGGAGCCTGTACTCGCTGGAGTTTGAACGGTTAACCTATGAAAGGGGCCTGTACTCGCTGGAGTTTAAAAGGTTTTGATTTCAAAGGGGCCTGTACTTGCTGGAGTTTAAAAGGTTAACATCACAAAGGGGCCTATACTCGCTGGAGTTTAAAAGGTTAACATCTCAAAGTGGCCTGTACTCGCTGGAGTTTAAAAGGTTAACATATGAAAGTGGCCTGTACTCGCTGGAGTTTATAAGGTTAACATCTCAAAGGGGCCTGTATTCGCTGGAGTTTAAAGGGTTAACATAAGAAAGTTCTGTACTCGCTGGAGTTTAAAAGGCTAACATACGAAAGGGGCCTGTA
Source organism: Hemitrygon akajei (assembly GCF_048418815.1). Lineage (NCBI taxonomy): Eukaryota > Metazoa > Chordata > Chondrichthyes > Myliobatiformes > Dasyatidae > Hemitrygon > Hemitrygon akajei. The sequence continues at coordinate 95,805,091 of NC_133138.1, read as the reverse complement.
CTCACTGGAGTTTAATAGGTTAACGTACGAAAGGGGCCTGTACTAGCTGCAGTTTAAATGGTTAACGTCTCAAAAGGGCTTGTACTCACTGGAGTTAAAAGTGTTAACATAAGAAAGGTCTGTACTAGCTCGAATTTAAAAGGTTAACATATGAAAGGGGCCTGAACTCGCTGGAGTTTAAAAGGTTAACATCTCAAAGGGGCTGTACTCGCTGGAGTTTAAAAGGTTAACGTACGAAAGGGGCCTGTACTCACTGGAGTTTAATAGGTTAACGTACGAAAGGGGCCTGTACTAGCTGCAGTTTAAATGGTTAACGTCTCAAAAGGGCTTGTACTCACTGGAGTTAAAAGTGTTAACATAAGAAAGGTCTGTACTAGCTCGAATTTAAAAGGTTAACATATGAAAGGGGCCTGAACTCGCTGGAGTTTAAAAGGTTAACATCTCAAAGGGGCTGTACTCGCTGGAGTTTAAAGGGTTAACTTCTCAAAGGGTCCTGTACGCGCTGGAGTTTAAAAGGTTAACATATGAAAGCGGCCTGTGCTCGCTGGAGTTTATAAGGTTAACATCTCAAAGGGGCCTGTATTCGCTGGAGTTTAAAGGGTTAACATAAGAAAGTTCTGTACTCGCTGGAGTTTAAAAGGCTAACATACGAAAGGGGCCTGTACTCACTGGAGTTTAATAGGTTAACGTACGAAAGGGGCCTGTACTAGCTGCAGTTTAAATGGTTAACGTCTCAAAAGGGCTTGTACTCACTGGAGTTAAAAGTGTTAACATAAGAAAGGTCTGTACTAGCTCGAATTTAAAAGGTTAACATATGAAAGGGGCCTGAACTCGCTGGAGTTTAAAAGGTTAACATCTCAAAGGGGCTGTACTCGCTGGAGTTTAAAAGGTTAACTTCTCAAAGGGTCCTGTACGCGCTGGAGTTTAAAAGGTTAATATTTCAAAGGGGCCTGTACTCGCTGGAGTTTAAAAGGTTAACATCTCAAAGGGGCCAGTTCTTGCTGGAGTTTAAAAGGTCAACATCTCAAAGGGGCTTGTACTCGCTAGGAGTTTAAAGGGTTAACATATGAAAGGTCTGTACTCACTGGAATTTAAAAGGTTATCATCTCATAGGGGCTTGTACTCGCTGGTGTTTAACGGGTTAACATAAGAAAGGGTATTCTCGCTGGAGTTTAAAAGGTTAACATATGAAAAGGGCCTGTACTCGCTGGTTATTAAAATGTGAACATATGACAGTGGCTTGTACTCGCTCGAGCTTAAAAGGTTAAAATCTCAAAGGAGCCTGTACTCGCTGGAGTTTGAACGGTTAACCTATGAAAGGGGCCTGTACTCGCTGGAGTTTAAAAGGTTTTGATTTCAAAGGGGCCTGTACTTGCTGGAGTTTAAAAGGTTAAAATCTCAAAGGGTCCTTTAATCGCTGGAGTTTAAAAGGTTATCTTCTGAAAGGGGCTTGTACTCGCTGGAGTTTAAAGGGTTAACATAAGAAAGGGTGTACTCGCTGGAGTTTAAAAGGTTAACATATCAAAGGGGCCTATACTCGCTGGAGTTTAAAAGGTTAACATCTCAAAGTGGCCTGTACTCGCTGGAGTTTAAAAGGTTAACATATGAAAGCGGCCTGTACTCGCTGGAGTTTATAAGGTTAACATCTCAAAGCGGCCTGTATTCGCTGGAGTTTAAAGGGTTAACATAAGAAAGTTCTGTACTCGCTGGAGTTTAAAAGGTTAACATACGAAAGGGGCCTGTACTCACTGGAATTTAAAATGTTATCATCTTAAAGGGGCCTGTACTCACTGGAGTTTAATAGGTTAACGTACGAAAGGGGCCTGTACTAGCTGCAGTTTAAATGGTTAACGTCTCAAAAGGGCTTGTACTCACTGGAGTTAAAAGTGTTAACATAAGAAAGGTCTGTACTCGCTCGAATTTAAAAGGTTAACATATGAAAGGGGCCTGAACTCGCTGGAGTTTAAAAGGTTAACATCTCAAAGGGGCTGTACTCGCTGGAGTTTAAAAGGTTAACTTCTCAAAGGGTCCTGTACGCGCTGGAGTTTAAAAGGTTAATATTTCAAAGGGGCCTGTACTCGCTGGAGTTTAAAAGGTTAACATCTCAAAGGGGCCTGTTCTTGCTGGAGTTTAAAAGGTCAACATCTCAAAGGGGCTTGTACTCGCTAGGAGTTTAAAGGGTTAACATATGAAAGGTCCGTACTCACTGGAATTTAAAAGGTTATCATCTCATAGGGGCTTGTACTCGCTGGAGTTTAACGGGTTAACATAAGAAAGGGTATTCTCGCTGGAGTTTAAAAGTTTAACATATGAAAAGGGCCTCTACTCGCTGGATATTAAAATGTGAACATATGACAGTGGCTTGTACTCGCTCGAGCTTAAAAGGTTAAAATCTCAAAGGAGCCTATACTCGCTGGAGTTTGAACGGTTAACCTATGAAAGGGGCCTGTACTCGCTGGAGTTTAAAAGGTTAATATTTCAAAGGGGCCTGTACTCGCTGGAGTTTAAAAGGTTAACATCTCAAAGGGGCCTGTTCTTGCTGGAGTTTAAAAGGTCAACATCTCAAAGGGGCTTGTACTCGCTAGGAGTTTAAAGGGTTAACATATGAAAGGTCCGTACTCACTGGAATTTAAAAGGTTATCATCTCATAGGGGCTTGTACTCGCTGGAGTTTAACGGGTTAACATAAGAAAGGGTATTCTCGCTGGAGTTTAAAAGTTTAACATATGAAAAGGGCCTCTACTCGCTGGATATTAAAATGTGAACATATGACAGTGGCTTGTACTCGCTCGAGCTTAAAAGGTTAAAATCTCAAAGGAGCCTGTACTCGCTGGAGTTTGAACGGTTAACCTATGAAAGGGGCCTCTACTCGCTGGAGTTTAAAAGGTTTTGATTTCAAAGGGGCCTGTACTTGCTGGAGTTTAAAAGGTTAACATCACAAAGGGGCCTATACTCGCTGGATTTTAAAAGGTTAACATCTCAAAGTGGCCTGTACTCGCTGGAGTTTAAAAGGTTAACATATGAAAGGGGCCTGTACTTGCTGGAGTTTAAAAGGTTTACATATCAAAGTGGCCTGTACACGCTGGAGATTAAAATCTGAACATATGTAAGTGGATTTTACTCGCTGGAGCTTAAAAGGTTAAAATCTCAAAGGGTCCTTTAATCGCTGGAGTTTAAAAGGTTATCATCTGAAAGGGGCTTGTACTCGCTGGAGTTTAAAGGGTTAACATAAGAAAGGGTGTACTCGCTGGAGTTTAAAAGGTTAACATATGAAAGTGGCCTGTACCCGCTGGAGTTTAAAAGGTTAACATCTCAAAGTGGCCTGTACTCGCTGGAGTTTAAAAGGTTAACATATGAAAGCGGCCTGTACTCGCTGGAGTTTATAAGGTTAACATCTCAAAGGGGCCTGTATTCGCTGGAGTTTAAAGGGTTAACATAAGAAAGTTCTGTACTCGTTGGAGTTTAAAAGGTTAACATACAAAAGGGGCCTGTACTCACTGGAATTTAAAATGTTATCATCTTAAAGGGGCCTGTACTCACTGGAGTTTAATAGGTTAACGTACGAAAGGGGCCTGTACTAGCTGCAGTTTAAATGGTTAACGTCTCAAAAGGGCTTGTACTCACTGGAGTTAAAAGTGTTAACATAAGAAAGGTCTGAACTCGCTCGAATTTAAAAGGTTAACATATGAAAGGGGCCTGAACTCGCTGGAGTTTAAAAGGTTAACATCTCAAAGGGGTTGTACTCGCTGGAGTTTAATAGGTTAACATCTCAAAGGGTCCTGTACGCGCTGGAGTTTAAAAGGTTAATATTTCAAAGGGGCCTGTACTCGCTGGAGTTTAAAAGGTTAACATCGCAAAGGGGCCAGTTCTTGCTGGAGTTTAAAAGGTCAACATCTCAAAGGGGCTTGTACTCGCTAGGAGTTTAAAGGGTTAACATATGAAAGGTCCGTACTCGCTGGAATTTAAAAGGTTATCATCTCATAGGGGCTTGTACTCACTGGAGTTTAAAAGGTTAACATATGAAAGCGGCCTGTACTCGCTGGAGTTTATAAGGTTAACATCTCAAAGGGGCCTGTATTCGCTGGAGTTTAAAGGGTTAACATAAGAAAGTTCTGTACTCGCTGGAGTTTAAAAGGTTAACATACAAAAGGGGCCTGTACTCACTGGAATTTAAAATGTTATCATCTTAAAGGGGCCTGTACTCACTGGAGTTTAATAGGTTAACGTACGAAAGGGGCCTGTACTAGCTGCAGTTTAAATGGTTAACGTCTCAAAAGGGCTTGTACTCACTGGAGTTAAAAGTGTTAACATAAGAAAGGTCTGTACTCGCTCGAATTTAAAAGGTTAACATATGAAAGGGGCCTGAACTCGCTGGAGTTTAAAAGGTTAACATCTCAAAGGGGTTGTACTCGCTGGAGTTTAATAGGTTAACATCTCAAAGGGTCCTGTACGCGCTGGAGTTTAAAAGGTTGATATTTCAAAGGGGCCTGTACTCGCTGGAGTTTAAAAGGTTAACATCGCAAAGGGGCCAGTTCTTGCTGGAGTTTAAAAGGTCAACATCTCAAAGGGGCTTGTACTCGCTAGGAGTTTAAAGGGTTAACATATGAAAGGTCCGTACTCGCTGGAATTTAAAAGCTTATCATCTCAAAGGGGCTTGTACTCGCTGGAGTTTAAAGGGTTAACATAAGAAAGGTTATTCTCGCTGGAGTTTAAAAGGTTAACATATGAAAAGGGCCTGTACTCGCTGGATATTAAAATGTGAACATATGACAGTGGCTTGTACTCGCTCGAGCTTAAAAGGTTAAAATCTCAAAGGAGCCTGTACTCGCTGGAGTTTGAACGGTTAACCTATGAAAGGGGCCTGTACTCGCTGGAGTTTAAAAGGTTTTGATTTCAAAGGGGCCTGTACTTGCTGGAGTTTAAAAGGTTAACATCACAAAGGGGCCTATACTCGCTGGAGTTTAAAAGGTTAACATCTCAAAGTGGCCTGTACTCGCTGGAGTTTAAAAGGTTAACATATGAAAGTGGCCTGTACTCGCTGGAGTTTATAAGGTTAACATCTCAAAGGGGCCTGTATTCGCTGGAGTTTAAAGGGTTAACATAAGAAAGTTCTGTACTCGCTGGAGTTTAAAAGGCTAACATACGAAAGGGGCCTGTACTCACTGGAGTTTAATAGGTTAACGTACGAAAGGGGCCTGTACTAGCTGCAGTTTAAATGGTTAACGTCTCAAAAGGGCTTGTACTCACTGGAGTTAAAAGTGTTAACATAAGAAAGGTCTGTACTAGCTCGAATTTAAAAGGTTAACATATGAAAGGGGCCTGAACTCGCTGGAGTTTAAAAGGTTAACATCTCAAAGGGGCTGTACTCGCTGGAGTTTAAAAGGTTAACGTACGAAAGGGGCCTGTACTCACTGGAGTTTAATAGGTTAACGTACGAAAGGGGCCTGTACTAGCTGCAGTTTAAATGGTTAACGTCTCAAAAGGGCTTGTACTCACTGGAGTTAAAAGTGTTAACATAAGAAAGGTCTGTACTAGCTCGAATTTAAAAGGTTAACATATGAAAGGGGCCTGAACTCGCTGGAGTTTAAAAGGTTAACATCTCAAAGGGGCTGTACTCGCTGGAGTTTAAAGGGTTAACTTCTCAAAGGGTCCTGTACGCGCTGGAGTTTAAAAGGTTAACATATGAAAGCGGCCTGTGCTCGCTGGAGTTTATAAGGTTAACATCTCAAAGGGGCCTGTATTCGCTGGAGTTTAAAGGGTTAACATAAGAAAGTTCTGTACTCGCTGGAGTTTAAAAGGCTAACATACGAAAGGGGCCTGTACTCACTGGAGTTTAATAGGTTAACGTACGAAAGGGGCCTGTACTAGCTGCAGTTTAAATGGTTAACGTCTCAAAAGGGCTTGTACTCACTGGAGTTAAAAGTGTTAACATAAGAAAGGTCTGTACTAGCTCGAATTTAAAAGGTTAACATATGAAAGGGGCCTGAACTCGCTGGAGTTTAAAAGGTTAACATCTCAAAGGGGCTGTACTCGCTGGAGTTTAAAAGGTTAACTTCTCAAAGGGTCCTGTACGCGCTGGAGTTTAAAAGGTTAATACTTCAAAGGGGCCTGTACTCGCTGGAGTTTAAAAGGTTAACATCTCAAAGGGGCCAGTTCTTGCTGGAGTTTAAAAGGTCAACATCTCAAAGGGGCTTGTACTCGCTAGGAGTTTAAAGGGTTAACATATGAAAGGTCTGTACTCACTGGAATTTAAAAGGTTATCATCTCATAGGGGCTTGTACTCGCTGGTGTTTAACGGGTTAACATAAGAAAGGGTATTCTCGCTGGAGTTTAAAAGGTTAACATATGAAAAGGGCCTGTACTCGCTGGTTATTAAAATGTGAACATATGACAGTGGCTTGTACTCGCTCGAGCTTAAAAGGTTAAAATCTCAAAGGAGCCTGTACTCGCTGGAGTTTGAACGGTTAACCTATGAAAGGGGCCTGTACTCGCTGGAGTTTAAAAGGTTTTGATTTCAAAGGGGCCTGTACTTGCTGGAGTTTAAAAGGTTAAAATCTCAAAGGGTCCTTTAATCGCTGGAGTTTAAAAGGTTATCTTCTGAAAGGGGCTTGTACTCGCTGGAGTTTAAAGGGTTAACATAAGAAAGGGTGTACTCGCTGGAGTTTAAAAGGTTAACATATCAAAGGGGCCTATACTCGCTGGAGTTTAAAAGGTTAACATCTCAAAGTGGCCTGTACTCGCTGGAGTTTAAAAGGTTAACATATGAAAGCGGCCTGTACTCGCTGGAGTTTATAAGGTTAACATCTCAAAGCGGCCTGTATTCGCTGGAGTTTAAAGGGTTAACATAAGAAAGTTCTGTACTCGCTGGAGTTTAAAAGGTTAACATACGAAAGGGGCCTGTACTCACTGGAATTTAAAATGTTATCATCTTAAAGGGGCCTGTACTCACTGGAGTTTAATAGGTTAACGTACGAAAGGGGCCTGTACTAGCTGCAGTTTAAATGGTTAACGTCTCAAAAGGGCTTGTACTCGCTAGGAGTTTAAAGGGTTAACATATGAAAGGTCCGTACTCACTGGAATTTAAAAGGTTATCATCTCATAGGGGCTTGTACTCGCTGGAGTTTAACGGGTTAACATAAGAAAGGATATTCTCGCTGGAGTTTAAAAGGTTAACATATGAAAAGGGCCTGTACTTGCTGGATATTAAAATGGGAACATATGACAATGGCTTGTACTCGCTGGAGCTGAAAAGGTTAAGATCTCAAAGGGGCCAGTACTCGCTGGAGTTTCAAAGGTTAACATCTCAAAGTGGCCTGTACTCGCTGGAGTTTAAAAGGTTAACATATGAAAGGGGCCTGTACTCGCTGGAGTTTAAAGGGTTAACATCTCAAATGGGCCTGTATTTGCTGTAGTTTCAAAGGTTAACATATGAAAAGAGCGTGTACTCGCGGGAGATTAAAATGTGAACATATGAAAGTGGCTTGTACTCGCTGGAGATTAAAAGGTTAAAATCTCAAAGGGGCCTGTACTCGCTGGAGTTTAAAAGGTTTTGATTTCAAAGGGGCCTGTACTTGCTGGAGTTCAAAAGGTTAACATCACAAAGGGGCCTATACTCGCTGGAGTTTAAAAGGTTAACATATGAAAGCGGCCTGTGCTCGCTGGAGTTTATAAGGTTAACATCTCAAAGGGGCCTGTATTCGCTGGAGTTTAAAGGGTTAACATAAGAAAGTTCTGTACTCGCTGGAGTTTAAAAGGCTAACATACGAAAGGGGCCTGTACTCACTGGAGTTTAATAGGTTAACGTACGAAAGGGGCCTGTACTAGCTGCAGTTTAAATGGTTAACGTCTCAAAAGGGCTTGTACTCACTGGAGTTAAAAGTGTTAACATAAGAAAGGTCTGTACTAGCTCGAATTTAAAAGGTTAACATATGAAAGGGGCCTGAACTCGCTGGAGTTTAAAAGGTTAACATCTCAAAGGGGCTGTACTCGCTGGAGTTTAAAAGGTTAACTTCTCAAAGGGTCCTGTACGCGCTGGAGTTTAAAAGGTTAATATTTCAAAGGGGCCTGTACTCGCTGGAGTTTAAAAGGTTAACATCTCAAAGGGGCCAGTTCTTGCTGGAGTTTAAAAGGTCAACATCTCAAAGGGGCTTGTACTCGCTAGGAGTTTAAAGGGTTAACATATGAAAGGTCTGTACTCACTGGAATTTAAAAGGTTATCATCTCATAGGGGCTTGTACTCGCTGGTGTTTAACGGGTTAACATAAGAAAGGGTATTCTCGCTGGAGTTTAAAAGGTTAACATATGAAAAGGGCCTGTACTCGCTGGTTATTAAAATGTGAACATATGACAGTGGCTTGTACTCGCTCGAGCTTAAAAGGTTAAAATCTCAAAGGAGCCTGTACTCGCTGGAGTTTGAACGGTTAACCTATGAAAGGGGCCTGTACTCGCTGGAGTTTAAAAGGTTTTGATTTCAAAGGGGCCTGTACTTGCTGGAGTTTAAAAGGTTAAAATCTCAAAGGGTCCTTTAATCGCTGGAGTTTAAAAGGTTATCTTCTGAAAGGGGCTTGTACTCGCTGGAGTTTAAAGGGTTAACATAAGAAAGGGTGTACTCGCTGGAGTTTAAAAGGTTAACATATCAAAGGGGCCTATACTCGCTGGAGTTTAAAAGGTTAACATCTCAAAGTGGCCTGTACTCGCTGGAGTTTAAAAGGTTAACATATGAAAGCGGCCTGTACTCGCTGGAGTTTATAAGGTTAACATCTCAAAGCGGCCTGTATTCGCTGGAGTTTAAAGGGTTAACATAAGAAAGTTCTGTACTCGCTGGAGTTTAAAAGGTTAACATACGAAAGGGGCCTGTACTCACTGGAATTTAAAATGTTATCATCTTAAAGGGGCCTGTACTCACTGGAGTTTAATAGGTTAACGTACGAAAGGGGCCTGTACTAGCTGCAGTTTAAATGGTTAACGTCTCAAAAGGGCTTGTACTCACTGGAGTTAAAAGTGTTAACATAAGAAAGGTCTGTACTCGCTCGAATTTAAAAGGTTAACATATGAAAGGGGCCTGAACTCGCTGGAGTTTAAAAGGTTAACATCTCAAAGGGGCTGTACTCGCTGGAGTTTAAAAGGTTAACTTCTCAAAGGGTCCTGTACGCGCTGGAGTTTAAAAGGTTAATATTTCAAAGGGGCCTGTACTCGCTGGAGTTTAAAAGGTTAACATCTCAAAGGGGCCTGTTCTTGCTGGAGTTTAAAAGGTCAACATCTCAAAGGGGCTTGTACTCGCTAGGAGTTTAAAGGGTTAACATATGAAAGGTCCGTACTCACTGGAATTTAAAAGGTTATCATCTCATAGGGGCTTGTACTCGCTGGAGTTTAACGGGTTAACATAAGAAAGGGTATTCTCGCTGGAGTTTAAAAGGTTAACATATGAAAAGGGCCTGTACTCGCTGGATATTAAAATGTGAACATATGACAGTGGCTTGTACTCGCTCGAGCTTAAAAGGTTAAAATCTCAAAGGAGCCTGTACTCGCTGGAGTTTGAACGGTTAACCTATGAAAGGGGCCTGTACTCGCTGGAGTTTAAAAGGTTTTGATTTCAAAGGGGCCTGTACTTGCTGGAGTTTAAAAGGTTAACATCACAAAGGGGCCTATACTCGCTGGAGTTTAAAAGGTTAACATCTCAAAGTGGCCTGTACTCGCTGGAGATTAAAAGGTTAACATATGAAAGTGGCCTGTACTCGCTGGAGTTTATAAGGTTAACATCTCAAAGGGGCCTGTATTCGCTGGAGTTTAAAGGGTTAACATAAGAAAGTTCTGTACTCGCTGGAGTTTAAAAGGCTAACATACGAAAGGGGCCTGTACTCACTGGAGTTTAATAGGTTAACGTACGAAAGGGGCCTGTACTAGCTGCAGTTTAAATGGTTAACGTCTCAAAAGGGCTTGTACTCACTGGAGTTAAAAGTGTTAACATAAGAAAGGTCTGTACTAGCTCGAATTTAAAAGGTTAACATATGAAAGGGGCCTGAACTCGCTGGAGTTTAAAAGGTTAACATCTCAAAGGGGCTGTACTCGCTGGAGTTTAAAAGGTTAACGTACGAAAGGGGCCTGTACTCACTGGAGTTTAATAGGTTAACGTACGAAAGGGGCCTGTACTAGCTGCAGTTTAAATGGTTAACGTCTCAAAAGGGCTTGTACTCACTGGAGTTAAAAGTGTTAACATAAGAAAGGTCTGTACTAGCTCGAATTTAAAAGGTTAACATATGAAAGGGGCCTGAACTCGCTGGAGTTTAAAAGGTTAACATCTCAAAGGGGCTGTACTCGCTGGAGTTTAAAGGGTTAACTTCTCAAAGGGTCCTGTACGCGCTGGAGTTTAAAAGGTTAACATATGAAAGCGGCCTGTGCTCGCTGGAGTTTATAAGGTTAACATCTCAAAGGGGCCTGTATTCGCTGGAGTTTAAAGGGTTAACATAAGAAAGTTCTGTACTCGCTGGAGTTTAAAAGGCTAACATACGAAAGGGGCCTGTACTCACTGGAGTTTAATAGGTTAACGTACGAAAGGGGCCTGTACTAGCTGCAGTTTAAATGGTTAACGTCTCAAAAGGGCTTGTACTCACTGGAGTTAAAAGTGTTAACATAAGAAAGGTCTGTACTAGCTCGAATTTAAAAGGTTAACATATGAAAGGGGCCTGAACTCGCTGGAGTTTAAAAGGTTAACATCTCAAAGGGGCTGTACTCGCTGGAGTTTAAAAGGTTAACTTCTCAAAGGGTCCTGTACGCGCTGGAGTTTAAAAGGTTAATATTTCAAAGGGGCCTGTACTCGCTGGAGTTTAAAAGGTTAACATCTCAAAGGGGCCAGTTCTTGCTGGAGTTTAAAAGGTCAACATCTCAAAGGGGCTTGTACTCGCTAGGAGTTTAAAGGGTTAACATATGAAAGGTCTGTACTCACTGGAATTTAAAAGGTTATCATCTCATAGGGGCTTGTACTCGCTGGTGTTTAACGGGTTAACATAAGAAAGGGTATTCTCGCTGGAGTTTAAAAGGTTAACATATGAAAAGGGCCTGTACTCGCTGGTTATTAAAATGTGAACATATGACAGTGGCTTGTACTCGCTCGAGCTTAAAAGGTTAAAATCTCAAAGGAGCCTGTACTCGCTGGAGTTTGAACGGTTAACCTATGAAAGGGGCCTGTACTCGCTGGAGTTTAAAAGGTTTTGATTTCAAAGGGGCCTGTACTTGCTGGAGTTTAAAAGGTTAAAATCTCAAAGGGTCCTTTAATCGCTGGAGTTTAAAAGGTTATCTTCTGAAAGGGGCTTGTACTCGCTGGAGTTTAAAGGGTTAACATAAGAAAGGGTGTACTCGCTGGAGTTTAAAAGGTTAACATATCAAAGGGGCCTATACTCGCTGGAGTTTAAAAGGTTAACATCTCAAAGTGGCCTGTACTCGCTGGAGTTTAAAAGGTTAACATATGAAAGCGGCCTGTACTCGCTGGAGTTTATAAGGTTAACATCTCAAAGCGGCCTGTATTCGCTGGAGTTTAAAGGGTTAACATAAGAAAGTTCTGTACTCGCTGGAGTTTAAAAGGTTAACATACGAAAGGGGCCTGTACTCACTGGAATTTAAAATGTTATCATCTTAAAGGGGCCTGTACTCACTGGAGTTTAATAGGTTAACGTACGAAAGGGGCCTGTACTAGCTGCAGTTTAAATGGTTAACGTCTCAAAAGGGCTTGTACTCGCTAGGAGTTTAAAGGGTTAACATATGAAAGGTCCGTACTCACTGGAATTTAAAAGGTTATCATCTCATAGGGGCTTGTACTCGCTGGAGTTTAACGGGTTAACATAAGAAAGGATATTCTCGCTGGAGTTTAAAAGGTTAACATATGAAAAGGGCCTGTACTTGCTGGATATTAAAATGGGAACATATGACAATGGCTTGTACTCGCTGGAGCTGAAAAGGTTAAGATCTCAAAGGGGCCAGTACTCGCTGGAGTTTAAAAGGTTAACATCTCAAAGTGGCCTGTACTCGTTGGAGTTTAAAAGGTTAACATATGAAAGGGGCCTGTACACGCTGGAGTTTAAAGGGTTAACATCTCAAATGGGCCTGTATTTGCTGTAGTTTCAAAGGTTAACATATGAAAAGAGCGTGTACTCGCGGGAGATTAAAATGTGAACATATGAAAGTGGCTTGTACTCGCTGGAGATTAAAAGGTTAAAATCTCAAAGGGGCCTGTACTCGCTGGAGTTTAAAAGGTTTTGATTTCAAAGGGGCCTGTACTTGCTGGAGTTCAAAAGGTTAACATCACAAAGGGGCCTATACTCGCTGGAGTTTAAAAGGTTAACATATGAAAGCGGCCTGTGCTCGCTGGAGTTTATAAGGTTAACATCTCAAAGGGGCCTGTATTCGCTGGAGTTTAAAGGGTTAACATAAGAAAGTTCTGTACTCGCTGGAGTTTAAAAGGCTAACATACGAAAGGGGCCTGTACTCACTGGAGTTTAATAGGTTAACGTACGAAAGGGGCCTGTACTAGCTGCAGTTTAAATGGTTAACGTCTCAAAAGGGCTTGTACTCACTGGAGTTAAAAGTGTTAACATAAGAAAGGTCTGTACTAGCTCGAATTTAAAAGGTTAACATATGAAAGGGGCCTGAACTCGCTGGAGTTTAAAAGGTTAACATCTCAAAGGGGCTGTACTCGCTGGAGTTTAAAAGGTTAACTTCTCAAAGGGTCCTGTACGCGCTGGAGTTTAAAAGGTTAATATTTCAAAGGGGCCTGTACTCGCTGGAGTTTAAAAGGTTAACATCTCAAAGGGGCCAGTTCTTGCTGGAGTTTAAAAGGTCAACATCTCAAAGGGGCTTGTACTCGCTAGGAGTTTAAAGGGTTAACATATGAAAGGCTGTACTCACTGGAATTTAAAAGGTTATCATCTCATAGGGGCTTGTACTCGCTGGTGTTTAACGGGTTAACATAAGAAAGGGTATTCTCGCTGGAGTTTAAAAGGTTAACATATGAAAAGGGCCTGTACTCGCTGGTTATTAAAATGTGAACATATGACAGTGGCTTGTACTCACTCGAGCTTAAAAGGTTAAAATCTCAAAGGAGCCTGTACTCGCTGGAGTTTGAACGGTTAACCTATGAAAGGGGCCTGTACTCGCTGGAGTTTAAAAGGTTTTGATTTCAAAGGGGCCTGTACTTGCTGGAGTTTAAAAGGTTAAAATCTCAAAGGGTCCTTTAATCGCTGGAGTTTAAAAGGTTATCTTCTGAAAGGGGCTTGTACTCGCTGGAGTTTAAAGGGTTAACATAAGAAAGGGTGTACTCGCTGGAGTTTAAAAGGTTAACATATCAAAGGGGCCTATACTCGCTGGAGTTTAAAAGGTTAACATCTCAAAGTGGCCTGTACTCGCTGGAGTTTAAAAGGTTAACATATGAAAGCGGCCTGTACTCGCTGGAGTTTATAAGGTTAACATCTCAAAGCGGCCTGTATTCGCTGGAGTTTAAAGGGTTAACATAAGAAAGTTCTGTACTCGCTGGAGTTTAAAAGGTTAACATACGAAAGGGGCCTGTACTCACTGGAATTTAAAATGTTATCATCTTAAAGGGGCCTGTACTCACTGGAGTTTAATAGGTTAACGTACGAAAGGGGCCTGTACTAGCTGCAGTTTAAATGGTTAACGTCTCAAAAGGGCTTGTACTCACTGGAGTTAAAAGTGTTAACATAAGAAAGGTCTGTACTCGCTCGAATTTAAAAGGTTAACATATGAAAGGGGCCTGAACTCGCTGGAGTTTAAAAGGTTAACATCTCAAAGGGGCTGTACTCGCTGGAGTTTAAAAGGTTAACTTCTCAAAGGGTCCTGTACGCGCTGGAGTTTAAAAGGTTAATATTTCAAAGGGGCCTGTACTCGCTGGAGTTTAAAAGGTTAACATCTCAAAGGGGCCTGTTCTTGCTGGAGTTTAAAAGGTCAACATCTCAAAGGGGCTTGTACTCGCTAGGAGTTTAAAGGGTTAACATATGAAAGGTCCGTACTCACTGGAATTTAAAAGGTTATCATCTCATAGGGGCTTGTACTCGCTGGAGTTTAACGGGTTAACATAAGAAAGGGTATTCTCGCTGGAGTTTAAAAGGTTAACATATGAAAAGGGCCTCTACTCGCTGGATATTAAAATGTGAACATATGACAGTGGCATGTACTCGCTCGAGCTTAAAAGGTTAAAATCTCAAAGGAGCCTGTACTCGCTGGAGTCTGAACGGTTAACCTATGAAAGGGGCCTGTACTCGCTGGAGTTTAAAAGGTTTTGATTTCAAAGGGGCCTGTACTTGCTGGTGTTTAAAAGGTTAACATCACAAAGGGGCCTATACTCGCTGGATTTTAAAAGGTTAACATCTCAAAGTGGCCTGTACTCGCTGGAGTTTAAAAGGTTAACATATGAAAGGGGCCTGTACTTGCTGGAGTTTAAAAGGTTAACATATCAAAGTGGCCTGTACACGCTGGAGATTAAAATCTGAACATATGTAAGTGGATTTTACTCGCTGGAGCTTAAAAGGTTAAAATCTCAAAGGGTCCTTTAATCGCTGGAGTTTAAAAGGTTATCATCTGAAAGGGGCTTGTACTCGCTGGAGTTTAAAGGGTTAACATAAGAAAGGGTGTACTCGCTGGAGTTTAAAAGGTTAACATATGAAAGTGGCCTGTTCCCGCTGGAGTTTAAAAGGTTAACATCTCAAAGTGGCCTGTACTCGCTGGAGTTTAAAAGGTTAACATATGAAAGCGGCCTGTACTCGCTGGAGTTTATAAGGTTAACATCTCAAAGGGGCCTGTATTCGCTGGAGTTTAAAGGGTTAACATAAGAAAGTTCTGTACTCGCTGGAGTTTAAAAGGTTAACATACGAAAGGGGCCTGTACTCACTGGAATTTAAAATGTTATCATCTTAAAGGGGCCTGTACTCACTGGAGTTTAATAGGTTAACGTACGAAAGGGGCCTGTACTAGCTGCAGTTTAAATGGTTAACGTCTCAAAAGGGCTTGTACTCACTGGAGTTAAAAGTGTTAACATAAGAAAGGTCTGAACTCGCTCGAATTTAAAAGGTTAACATATGAAAGGGGCCTGAACTCGCTGGAGTTTAAAAGGTTAACATCTCAAAGGGGTTGTACTCGCTGGAGTTTAATAGGTTAACATCTCAAAGGGTCCTGTACGCGCTGGAGTTTAAAAGGTTAATATTTCAAAGGGGCCTGTACTCGCTGGAGTTTAAAAGGTTAACATCGCAAAGGGGCCAGTTCTTGCTGGAGTTTAAAAGGTCAACATCTCAAAGGGGCTTGTACTCGCTAATAGTTTAAAGGGTTAACATATGAAAGGTCCGTACTCGCTGGAATTTAAAAGGTTATCATCTCATAGGGGCTTGTACTCGCTGGAGTTTAAAAGGTTAACATATGAAAGCGGCCTGTACTCGCTGGAGTTTATAAGGTTAACATCTCAAAGGGGCCTGTATTCGCTGGAGTTTAAAGGGTTAACATAAGAAAGTTCTGTACTCGCTGGAGTTTAAAAGGTTAACATCGCAAAGGGGCCAGTTCTTGCTGGAGTTTAAAAGGTCAACATCTCAAAGGGGCTTGTACTCGCTAGGAGTTTAAAGGGTTAACATATGAAAGGTCCGTACTCGCTGGAATTTAAAAGCTTATCATCTCAAAGGGGCTTGTACTCGCTGGAGTTTAAAGGGTTAACATAAGAAAGGTTATTCTCGCTGGAGTTTAAAAGGTTAACATATGAAAAGGGCCTGTACTCGCTGGATATTAAAATGTGAACATATGACAGTGGCTTGTACTCGCTCGAGCTTAAAAGGTTAAAATCTCAAAGGAGCCTGTACTCGCTGGAGTTTGAACGGTTAACCTATGAAAGGGGCCTGTACTCGCTGGAGTTTAAAAGGTTTTGATTTCAAAGGGGCCTGTACTTGCTGGAGTTTAAAAGGTTAACATCACAAAGGGGCCTATACTCGCTGGAGTTTAAAAGGTTAACATCTCAAAGTGGCCTGTACTCGCTGGAGTTTAAAAGGTTAACATATGAAAGTGGCCTGTACTCGCTGGAGTTTATAAGGTTAACATCTCAAAGGGGCCTGTATTCGCTGGAGTTTAAAGGGTTAACATAAGAAAGTTCTGTACTCGCTGGAGTTTAAAAGGCTAACATACGAAAGGTGCCTGTACTCACTGGAGTTTAATAGGTTAACGTACGAAAGGGGCCTGTACTAGCTGCAGTTTAAATGGTTAATGTCTCAAAAGGGCTTGTACTCACTGGAGTTAAAAGTGTTAACATAAGAAAGGTCTGTACTAGCTCGAATTTAAAAGGTTAACATATGAAAGGGGCCTGAACTCGCTGGAGTTTAAAAGGTTAACATCTCAAAGGGGCTGTACTCGCTGGAGTTTAAAAGGTTAACGTACGAAAGGGGCCTGTACTCACTGGAGTTTAATAGGTTAACGTACGAAAGGGGCCTGTACTAGCTGCAGTTTAAATGGTTAACGTCTCAAAAGGGCTTGTACTCACTGGAGTTAAAAGTGTTAACATAAGAAAGGTCTGTACTAGCTCGAATTTAAAAGGTTAACATATGAAAGGGGCCTGAACTCGCTGGAGTTTAAAAGGTTAACATCTCAAAGGGGCTGTACTCGCTGGAGTTTAAAGGGTTAACTTCTCAAAGGGTCCTGTACGCGCTGGAGTTTAAAAGTTTAATATTTCAAAGGGGCCTGTACTCGCTGGTGTTTAAAAGGTTAACATCTCAAAGGGGCCAGTTCTTGCTGGAGTTTAAAAGGTCAACATCTCAAAGGGGCTTCTACTCGCTAGGAGTTTAAAGGGTTAACATATGAAAGGTCCGTACTCACTGGAATTTAAAAGGTTATCATCTCATAGGGGCTTGTACTCGCTGGAGTTTAACGGGTTAACATAAGAAAGGATATTCTCGCTGGAGTTTAAAAGGTTAACATATGAAAGGGGCCTCTATTCGCTGGAGTTTAAAAGGTTAACACCTTACAGGGACCTCTACTCGCTGGAGCTTAAAAGGTTAACACCTTACAGGGACCTCTACTCGCTGGAGTTTCAAAGGTTAACATAAGAAAGGGGCCTGTACTCGCTGGAGTTTAAAAGGTTAACGTATGAAAGTGGCCTGTACCCGCTGGAGATTAAAATGTGAACATATGAAAGTGGCTTGTACTCGCTGGAGCTTAAAAGGTTAACATATGAAAGGGACCTGCACTAGCTGGAGTTTAATAGGTGTACACCTCACAGGGGCCTTTACTCGCTGGAGTTTAAAAGGTTAACATCTCAAAGGGGCCTCTACTCGCTGGAGTTTAAAAGGTTAACACCTTACAGGGACCTCTACTCGCTGGAGCTTAAAAGGTTAACATATGAAAGGGACCTGCACTAGCTGGAGTTTAATAGGTGTACACCTCACAGGGGCCTTTACTCGCTGGAGTTTAAAAGGTTAACATCTCAAAGGGGCCTCTACTCGCTGGAGTTTAAAAGGTTAACACCTTACAGGGACCTCTACTCGCTGGAGCTTAAAAGGTTAACACCTTACAGGGACCTCTACTCGCTGGAGTTTCAAAGGTTAACATAAGAAAGGGGCCAGTACTCGCTGGAGTTTAAAAGGTTAACGTCTCAAACCGGCTTGTACTCACTGGAGTTTAAAGTGTTAACATAAGAAAGGGTGTACCTGCTGGAGTTTAAAAAGTTAACATATGAACGGGACCTGTACTAGCTAGAGTTTAAAAGGTTAACATCTCAAAGGGTCCGGTACTCGCTGGAGTTTAAAAGGTTAATATTTCAAAGGGGCCTGTTCTTGCTGGAGTTTAAAAGGTTAACATCCCAAAGGGGCTTGTACTCGCTAGGAGTTTAAAGGGTTAATGTAAGAAAGGTCTGTACTCGCTGGAATTTAAAAGGTTTAAATTTAAATTTAAAAGATGAAGAGGTCAATACTCCCCAATGCCATTAGGCTGTACAATTCAACCACCAGGACTTAAGAACTTTTTAAAAGCTATTATTAATGCTTTTTGAGATAGTGATTTAGATGCATATCATACTTTTTTACTGAGTTAAGTATTGTATGTTATTAGTTTTGCTGCAACAGGTGTATGGGACATTGGAAAAAAAGCTGAATTTCCCCATGGGGATGAATAAAGTATCTATCTATCTATCTATTTATCTATCTGTCTATCTATCTATCTATCTATCTATCTATCTATCTATCTATCTATCTATCTATCTATCTATCATCTCAAAGGGGCTTGTACTCGCTGGAGTTTAAAGGGTTAACATAAGAAAGGGTGTACTCGCTGGAGTTTAAAAGGTTAACATATGAAAGTGGCCTGTACCCGCTGGAGATTAAAATGTGAACATATGAAAGTGGCTTGTACTCGCTGGAGCTTAAAAGGTTAACATATGAAAGGGACCTGTACTAGCTAGAGTTTAAAAGGTTAACATCTCAAAGGGTCCGGTACTCGCTGGAGTTTAAAAGGTTAATATTTCAAAGGGGCCTGTTCTTGCTGGAGTTTAAAAGGTTAACATCCCAAAGGGGCTTGTACTCGCTAGGAGTTTAAAGGGTTAACGTAAGAATGGTCTGTACTCGCTGGAATTTAAAAGGTTTAAATTTAAATTTAAAAGATGAAGAGGTCAATACTCCCCAATGCCATTAGGCTGAACAATTCAACCGCCAGGACTTAAGAACTTTTTAAAAGCTATTATTAATGCTTTTTGAGATAGTGATTTAGATGCATATCATACTTTTTTACTGAGTTAAGTATTGTATGTTATTAGTTTTGCTGCAACAGGTGTATGGGACATTGGAAAAAAAGTTGAATTTCCCCATGGGGATGAATAAAGTATCTATCTATCTATCTATTTATCTATCTGTCTATCTATCTATCTATCTATCTATCTATCTATCTATCTATCTATCTATCTATCTATCATCTCAAAGGGGCTTGTACTCGCTGGAGTTTAAAGGGTTAACATAAGAAAGGGTGTACTCGCTGGAGTTTAAAAGGTTAACATATGAAAGTGGCCTGTACCCGCTGGAGATTAAAATGTGAACATATGAAAGTGGCTTGTACTCGCTGGAGCTTAAAAGGTTAACATATGAAAGGGACCTGCACTAGCTGGAGTTTAATAGGTGTACACCTCACAGGGGCCTTTACTCGCTGGAGTTTAAAAGGTTAACATCTCAAAGGGGCCTCTATTCGCTGGAGTTTAAAAGGTTAACACCTTACAGGGACCTCTACTCGCTGGAGCTTAAAAGGTTAACACCTTACAGGGACCTCTACTCGCTGGAGTTTCAAAGGTTAACATAAGAAAGGGGCCTGTACTCGCTGGAGTTTAAAAGGTTAACGTATGAAAGTGGCCTGTACCCGCTGGAGATTAAAATGTGAACATATGAAAGTGGCTTGTACTCGCTGGAGCTTAAAAGGTTAACATATGAAAGGGACCTGCACTAGCTGGAGTTTAATAGGTGTACACCTCACAGGGGCCTTTACTCGCTGGAGTTTAAAAGGTTAACATCTCAAAGGGGCCTCTACTCGCTGGAGTTTAAAAGGTTAACACCTTACAGGGACCTCTACTCGCTGGAGCTTAAAAGGTTAACATATGAAAGGGACCTGCACTAGCTGGAGTTTAATAGGTGTACACCTCACAGGGGCCTTTACTCGCTGGAGTTTAAAAGGTTAACATCTCAAAGGGGCCTCTACTCGCTGGAGTTTAAAAGGTTAACACCTTACAGGGACCTCTACTCGCTGGAGCTTAAAAGGTTAACACCTTACAGGGACCTCTACTCGCTGGAGTTTCAAAGGTTAACATAAGAAAGGGGCCAGTACTCGCTGGAGTTTAAAAGGTTAACGTCTCAAACCGGCTTGTACTCACTGGAGTTTAAAGTGTTAACATAAGAAAGGGTGTACCTGCTGGAGTTTAAAAAGTTAACATATGAACGGGACCTGTACTAGCTAGAGTTTAAAAGGTTAACATCTCAAAGGGTCCGGTACTCGCTGGAGTTTAAAAGGTTAATATTTCAAAGGGGCCTGTTCTTGCTGGAGTTTAAAAGGTTAACATCCCAAAGGGGCTTGTACTCGCTAGGAGTTTAAAGGGTTAATGTAAGAAAGGTCTGTACTCGCTGGAATTTAAAAGGTTTAAATTTAAATTTAAAAGATGAAGAGGTCAATACTCCCCAATGCCATTAGGCTGTACAATTCAACCACCAGGACTTAAGAACTTTTTAAAAGCTATTATTAATGCTTTTTGAGATAGTGATTTAGATGCATAACATACTTTTTTACTGAGTTAAGTATTGTATGTTATTAGTTTTGCTGCAACAGGTGTATGGGACATTGGAAAAAAAGCTGAATTTCCCCATGGGGATGAATAAAGTATCTATCTATCTATCTATCTATCTATCTATCTATCTATCTATCTATCTATCTATCTATCTATCATCTCAAAGGGGCTTGTACTCGCTGGAGTTTAAAGGGTTAACATATGAAAGGGTGTACTTGCTGGAGTTTAAAAGGTTAACATATGAAAGTGGCCTGTACCCGCTGGAGATTAAAATGTGAACATATGAAAGTGGCTTGTACTCGCTGGAGCTTAAAAGGTTAACATATGAAAGGGACCTGTACTAGCTAGAGTTTAAAAGGTTAACATCTCAAAGGGTCCGGTACTCGCTGGAGTTTAAAAGGTTAATATTTCAAAGGGGCCTGTTCTTGCTGGAGTTTAAAAGGTTAACATCCCAAAGGGGCTTGTACTCGCTAGGAGTTTAAAGGGTTAACGTAAGAATGGTCTGTACTCGCTGGAATTTAAAAGGTTTAAATTTAAATTTAAAAGATGAAGAGGTCAATACTCCCCAATGCCATTAGGCTGAACAATTCAACCGCCAGGAATTAAGAACTTTTTAAAAGCTATTATTAATGCTTTTTGAGATAGTGATTTAGATGCATATCATACTTTTTTACTGAGTTAAGTATTGTATGTTATTAGTTTTGCTGCAACAGGTGTATGGGACATTGGAAAAAAAGCTGAATTTCCCCATGGGGATGAATAAAGTATCTATCTATCTATCTATTTATCTATCTGTCTATCTATCTATCTATCTATCTATCATCTCAAAGGGGCTTGTACTCGCTGGAGTTTAAAGGGTTAACATAAGAAAGGGTGTACTCGCTGGAGTTTAAAAGGTTAAAATATGAAAGTGGCCTGTACCCGCTGGAGATTAAAATGTGAACATATGAAAGAGGCTTGTACTCGCTGGAGCTTAAAAGGTTAACATCTCAAAGGGGCTTGTACTCGGCGGAGTTTAAAATGTTAACACCTCAAAGGTGCCTGTACCCGCTGGAGATTAAACGGTTAACATTTGAAAGGGGCCTGTACTTGCTGGAGTTTAAAAGGTTAACTTCTCAAAGTGGCCTGTACTCGCTGGAGTTTAAAAGGTTAACATCTCAAAGGTGCCTGTACTCGCTGGAGTTTAAAAGGTTAACATATAAAAGGGCCCTGTACGCGCTGGAGTTTAAAAGGTTAACATCTCAAAGGGGCTTGTACTCGCCGGAGTTTAAAAGGGTAACACCTCAAAGGGGCCTGTACTCGCTGGAGATTAAACGGTTAACATCTTAAAGAGGCCTGCACTCGCTGGAGTTTGAAAGGTTAACGTATGAAAGGGGCCTGTACTCGCTGGAGTTTAAAAAGTTAACATATGAAAGGGACCTGTACTAGCTGGAGTTTAATAGGTGTACACCTTACAGAGACCTCTACTCGCTGGAGCTTAAAAGTTTAACACCTTACAGGTACCTCTACTCGCTGGAGTTTCAAAGGTTAACATATCAAAGGGGCCTGTACTCGCTGGTGTGTAAAAGGTTAAGATATGAAAGGGGCCTGTACTCGCTGTAGTTTAAAAGGTTAACATCTCAAAGGGGCTGTACTAGCTAGAGTTTAAAAGGTTAACATCTCAAAGGGTCCTGTACTCGCTGGAATTTAAAAGGTTAACAACTCGAAGGAGCCTCTACTCGCTGGAGTTTAAAAGGTTAATATTTCAAAGGGGCCAGTTCTTGCTGGAGTTTAAAAGGTCAACATCTCAAAGGGGCTTGTACTCGCTAGGAGTTTAAAAGGTTAACGTCTCAAAGGGGCTTGTACTCACTGGAGTTTAAATCGTTAACATAAGAAAGGTCTGTACTCGCTCGAATTTAAAAGATTAACATATGAAAGGGGCCAGTACTCGCTGGAGTTTAAAAGGTAAACATCTCAAAAGGGCCTGTACTCGCTTGAGATTAAATGTTTAACATCACAAAGAGACTTGTGCTCACTGGAGTTTAAAAGGTTAACATCTCAAAGGGGCCTCTACTCGCTGGAGTTTAAAAGGTTAACATCTCAAAGTGGCTTGTACTCACTGGAGATTAAAAAGTTAACACCTTACAGAGACCTCTACACGCTGGAGTTTCAAAGGTTAACATAAGAAAGGGTCCTGTACTCGCTGGAGTTTAAAAGGTTAACATCTCAAAGGGGCCTCTACTCGCTGGAGTTTAAAAGGTTAACACCTTACAGGGACCTCTACTCGCTGGAGCTTAAAAGGTTAACACCTGACAGGGACCTCTACAAGCTGGAGTTTCAAAGGTTAACATAAGAAAGGGGCCTGTACTCGCTCGAATTTAAAAGGTAATCATATGAAAGGGGACTGTACTCGCTGGAGTTTAAAAGGTTAACATCTCAAAGGGGCTGTACTCGCTGGAGTTTAAAAGGTTTACACCTCAAAGGGTCCTGTATTCACTGGAGTTTAAAGGGCTAACATTTCAAAGGGTCCAGTTCTTGCTGGAGTTTAAAAGGTCAACATCTCAAAGGGGCTGGTACTCGCTAGGACTTTAAAGGGTTAACATAAGAAAGGTCCGTACTCGCTGGAATTTAAAAGGTTATCATCTCAACGGGGCTTGTACTCGCTGGAGTTTGATTGGTTAACATAAGAAAGGGTGTTCTCGCTGGAGTTTAAAAGGTTAAAATATGAAAAGGGCCTGTACTCGCTGGAGATTAAAATGTGAACATATGAAAGTGGCTTGTACTCACTGGAGCTTAAAAGGTTAAAATCTCAAAGGGGCCTGTACACGCTGGAATTTAAAAGGTTAACTTATGAAAGGGGCCTGTACTCGCTGGAGTTTAAAAGGTTAACATATGAAAGGGGCTGTACTCGCTGGAGTTTAAAAGGTTAACATATGAAAGGGGCTGTACTCGCTGGAGTTTAAAAGGTTTACATATGAAAGGGGCCTGTACTCGCTGGAGTTTAAAAGGTTAACATATGAAAGGGTCCTGTACTCGCTGGAGTTTAAAAGGTTAACATATGAAAGGGGCCTGTATTCGCTGGAGTTTAAAAGGTTAACATCTCAAAGGGGCCTCTACTCGCTGGAGTTGAAAAGGTTAACATCTCAAAGTAGCCTGTACTCGCTGGAGTTTAAAAGGTTAACATATGAAAGGAGCCTGTACTCCTTGGAGTTTAAAAGGTTAACATCTCAAAAAGGCCTGTACTCGCTGGAGTTTAAAAGGTTAACATATGAAAGGGGCCTGATTCGCTGGAGTTTAAAAGGTTAACATCTCAAAGGGGCCTGTACTCGCTGGTGATTAAAAGGATAACATATGAAAGGGGCCTGTACTCGCAGGAGTTTAAAAGGTTAACATCTCAAAGGGTCCTGTACTCGCTGGAGTTTAAAAGGTTAACATCTCAAAGGGGCCTCTACTCCCTGGAGTTTAAAAGGTTAACATAAGAAAGGGGCCTGTACTCGCTGGAGTTTAAAAGTTTAACGTCTCAAAGGGGCTTGTACTCACTGGAGTTTAAAGGGATAACATAAGAAAGGTCTGTACTCGTTCGAATTTAAAAGGTTAACATCTCAAAGGGGCCTGTACTCGATGGAGTTTAAAAGGTTAACACCTCAAAGAGGCCTGTACTCGCTGGAGATTAAACGGTTAACATCTCAAAGTGACTTGTGCTCACTGGAGTTTAAAAGATTTTCACCACAAAGGGGCCTCAACTCGCTGGAGTTTTAAAGGTTAACATCTCGAAGGAGCCTCTACTCGCTGGTGTTTAAAAGGATAACATATGAAAGGGGCCTGTACTCGCTGTAGTTTAAACGGTTAACATCTCAACGGGGCCTGTACTCGTTGGAGTTGAAAAGGTTTTGATCTCAAAGGGGCCTGTACTGCTTGGAGTTTAAAGGGTGAACATATGAAAGGCCTGTTCTTGCTGTACTTTAAAATGTTAACATCTCAAAGGGGCCTGTACTCGCTGGAGTTTGAAAGGTTAACACCTTACAGGGACCTCTACTCGCTGGAGTTTCAAAGGTTAACATAAGAAAGGGGCCTGTACTCGCTGGAGTTTAAAAGGTAAACGTCTCAAAGGGGCTTGTACTCACTCGTGTTTAAAGCGTTAACATAAGAAAGGTCTGTACTCGCTCGAATTTAAAAGGTTAACATATGGAAGGGGTCTGAACTCGCTGGAGTTTAAAAGGTTAACATCTCAAAGTTTCCTGTACTCGCTGGAGTTTAAAAGGTTAACATCTCAAAGGGGCCTCTACTCGCTGGAGTTTAAAAGGTTAACACCTTACAGGGACCTCTACTCGCTGGAGGTTAAAAGGTTAACACCTTACAGAGACCTCTATATGCTGGAGTTTCAAAGGTTAACATAAGAAAGTGTCCTGTACTCGCTGGAGTTTAAAAGGTTAACATCTCAAAGGGTCCTCTACTCGCTGGAGTTTAAAAGGTTAACATCTCAAAGTGGCTTGTACGCACTGGAGCTTAAAAGGTTAACACCTTACAGAGACCTCTACACGCTGGAGTTTCAAAGGTTAACATAAGAATGGGTCCTGTACTCGCTGGAGTTTAAAAGGTTAACATCTCAAAGGTGCCTCTACTCGCTGGAGTTTAAAAGGTTAACACCTTACAGGGACCTCTACTCGCTGGAGCTTAAAAGGTTAACACCTTACAGGGACCTCTACAAGCTGGAGTTTCAAAGGTTAACATAAGAAAGGGGCCTGTACTCGCTGGACTTTAAAACGTTAACGTCTCAAAGTGGCTTGTACTCACTGGAGTTTAGAGGGTTAACAGAAGAATGGTCTGTACTCGCTCGAATTTAAAAGGTAATCATATGAAAGGGGACTGTACTCGCTGGAGTTTAAAAGGTTAACATCTCAAAGGGGCTGTTCTCGCTGCAGTTTAAAAGGTTAACACCTCAAAGGGTCTTGTACTCGCTGGAGTTTAAAGGGCTAATATTTCAAAGGGTCCAGTTCTTGCTGGAGTTTAAAAGGTCAACATCTCAAAGGGGCTGGTACTCGCTAGGACTTTAAAGGGTTAACATAAGAAAGGTCCGTACTCGCTGGAATTTAAAAGGTTATCATCTCAACGGGGCTTGTACTCCCTGGAGTTTGATGGGTTAACATAAGAATGGGTGTTCTCGCTGGAGTTTAAAAGGTTAAAATATGAAAAGGGCCTGTACTCGCTGGAGATTAAAATGTGAACATATGAAAGTGGCTTGTACTCGCCGGAGCTTAAAAGGTTAAAATCTCAAAGGGGCCTGTACTCGCTGGAGTTTAAAAGGTTAACATTTGAAAGGGGCCTGTACTTCCTGGAGTTTAAAAGGTTAACATCACAAAGGGGCCTATACTCGCTGGAGTTTAAAAGGTTAACATCTCAAAGTGGCCTGTACTCTCTGGAGTTTAAAAGGTTAACATATGAAAGGGGCCTGTACTCGCTGGAGTTTAAAAGGTTAACATTTGAAAGGGGCTGTACTCGCTGGAGTTTAAAAGGTTAACATATGAAAGGGGCTGTACTCGCTGGAGTTTAAAAGGTTAACATATGAAAGGGGCCTGTACTCGCTGGAGTTTAAAAGGTTAACATCTCAAAAAGGCCTGTACTCACTGGAGTTTAAAAGGTTAACATATGAAAGGGGCCTGTACTCGCTGGAGTTTAAAAGGTTAACATATGAAAGGGGCCTGTATTCGCTGGAGTTTAAAAGGTTAACATCTCAAAGGGGCCTCTACTCGCTGGAGTTTAAAAGGTTTACACCTCAAAGGGTCCTGTACTCACTGGAGTTTAAAGGGCTAACATTTCAAAGGGTCCAGTTCTTGCTGGAGTTTAAAAGGTCAACATCTCAAAGGGGCTGGTACTCGCTAGGACTTTAAAGGGTTAACATAAGAAAGGTCCGTACTCGCTGGAATTTAAAAGGTTATCATCTCAACGGGGCTTGTACTCGCTGGAGTTTGATTGGTTAACATAAGAAAGGGTGTTCTCGCTGGAGTTTAAAAGGTTAAAATATGAAAAGGGCCTGTACTCGCTGGAGATTAAAATGTGAACATATGAAAGTGGCTTGTACTCGCTGGAGCTTAAAAGGTTAAAATCTCAAAGGGGCCTGTACTCGCTGGAATTTAAAAGGTTAACATTTGAAAGGGGCCTGTACTTGCTGGAGTTTAAAAGGTTAACATCACAAAGGGGCCTCTACTCGCTGGAGTTTAAAAGGTTAACATCTCAAAGTGGCCTGTACTCTCTGGAGTTTAAAAGGTTAACTTATGAAAGGGGCCTGTACTCGCTTGAGTTTAAAAGGTTAACATATGAAAGGGGCTGTACTCGCTGGAGTTTAAAAGGTTAACATATGAAAGGGGCTGTACTCGCTGGAGTTTAAAAGGTTTACATATGAAAGGGGCCTGTACTCGCTGGAGTTTAAAAGGTTAACATATGAAAGGGTCCTGTACTCGCTGGAGTTTAAAAGGTTAACATATGAAAGGGGCCTGTATTCGCTGGAGTTTAAAAGGTTAACATCTCAAAGTGGCTTGTACGCACTGGAGCTTAAAAGGTTAACACCTTACAGAGACCTCTACACGCTGGAGTTTCAAAGGTTAACATAAGAATGGGTCCTGTACTCGCTGGAGTTTAAAAGGTTAACATCTCAAAGGTGCCTCTACTCGCTGGAGTTTAAAAGGTTAACACCTTACAGGGACCTCTACTCGCTGGAGCTTAAAAGGTTAACACCTTACAGGGACCTCTACAAGCTGGAGTTTCAAAGGTTAACATAAGAAAGGGGCCTGTACTCGCTGGACTTTAAAACGTTAACGTCTCAAAGTGGCTTGTACTCACTGGAGTTTAGAGGGTTAACAGAAGAATGGTCTGTACTCGCTCGAATTTAAAAGGTAATCATATGAAAGGGGACTGTACTCGCTGGAGTTTAAAAGGTTAACATCTCAAAGGGGCTGTTCTCGCTGCAGTTTAAAAGGTTAACACCTCAAAGGGTCTTGTACTCGCTGGAGTTTAAAGGGCTAATATTTCAAAGGGTCCAGTTCTTGCTGGAGTTTAAAAGGTCAACATCTCAAAGGGGCTGGTACTCGCTAGGACTTTAAAGGGTTAACATAAGAAAGGTCCGTACTCGCTGGAATTTAAAAGGTTATCATCTCAACGGGGCTTGTACTCCCTGGAGTTTGATGGGTTAACATAAGAATGGGTGTTCTCGCTGGAGTTTAAAAGGTTAAAATATGAAAAGGGCCTGTACTCGCTGGAGATTAAAATGTGAACATATGAAAGTGGCTTGTACTCGCCGGAGCTTAAAAGGTTAAAATCTCAAAGGGGCCTGTACTCGCTGGAGTTTAAAAGGTTAACATTTGAAAGGGGCCTGTACTTCCTGGAGTTTAAAAGGTTAACATCACAAAGGGGCCTATACTCGCTGGAGTTTAAAAGGTTAACATCTCAAAGTGGCCTGTACTCTCTGGAGTTTAAAAGGTTAACATATGAAAGGGGCCTGTACTCGCTGGAGTTTAAAAGGTTAACATTTGAAAGGGGCTGTACTCGCTGGAGTTTAAAAGGTTAACATATGAAAGGGGCTGTACTCGCTGGAGTTTAAAAGGTTAACATATGAAAGGGGCCTGTACTCGCTGGAGTTTAAAAGGTTAACATCTCAAAAAGGCCTGTACTCACTGGAGTTTAAAAGGTTAACATATGAAAGGGGCCTGTACTCGCTGGAGTTTAAAAGGTTAACATATGAAAGGGGCTGTACTCGCTGGAGTTTAAAAGGTTAACATATGAAAGGGGCCTGTACTCGCTGGAGTTTAAAAGGTTAACATCTCAAAAAGGCCTGTACTCACTGGAGTTTAAAAGGTTAACATATGAAAGGGGCCTGTACTCGCTGGAGTTTAAAAGGTTAACATATGAAAGGGGCCTGTATTCGCTGGAGTTTAAAAGGTTAACATCTCAAAGGGGCCTCTACTCGCTGGAGTTTAAAAGGTTTACACCTCAAAGGGTCCTGTACTCACTGGAGTTTAAAGGGCTAACATTTCAAAGGGTCCAGTTCTTGCTGGAGTTTAAAAGGTCAACATCTCAAAGGGGCTGGTACTCGCTAGGACTTTAAAGGGTTAACATAAGAAAGGTCCGTACTCGCTGGAATTTAAAAGGTTATCATCTCAACGGGGCTTGTACTCGCTGGAGTTTGATTGGTTAACATAAGAAAGGGTGTTCTCGCTGGAGTTTAAAAGGTTAAAATATGAAAAGGGCCTGTACTCGCTGGAGATTAAAATGTGAACATATGAAAGTGGCTTGTACTCGCTGGAGCTTAAAAGGTTAAAATCTCAAAGGGGCCTGTACTCGCTGGAATTTAAAAGGTTAACATTTGAAAGGGGCCTGTACTTGCTGGAGTTTAAAAGGTTAACATCACAAAGGGGCCTCTACTCGCTGGAGTTTAAAAGGTTAACATCTCAAAGTGGCCTGTACTCTCTGGAGTTTAAAAGGTTAACTTATGAAAGGGGCCTGTACTCGCTTGAGTTTAAAAGGTTAACATATGAAAGGGGCTGTACTCGCTGGAGTTTAAAAGGTTAACATATGAAAGGGGCTGTACTCGCTGGAGTTTAAAAGGTTTACATATGAAAGGGGCCTGTACTCGCTGGAGTTTAAAAGGTTAACATATGAAAGGGTCCTGTACTCGCTGGAGTTTAAAAGGTTAACATATGAAAGGGGCCTGTATTCGCTGGAGTTTAAAAGGTTAACATCTCAAAGGGGCCTCTACTCGCTGGAGTTGAAAAGGTTAACATCTCAAAGTAGCCTGTACTCGCTGGAGTTTAAAAGGTTAACATATGAAAGGAGCCTGTACTCCTTGGAGTTTAAAAGGTTAACATCTCAAAAAGGCCTGTACTCGCTGGAGTTTAAAAGGTTAACATATGAAAGGGGCCTGATTCGCTGGAGTTTAAAAGGTTAACATCTCAAAGGGGCCTCTACTCGCTGGAGTTGAAAAGGTTAACATCTCGAAGGAGCCTGTACTCGCTGGTGATTAAAAGGATAACATATGAAAGGGGCCTGTACTCGCAGGAGTTTAAAAGGTTAACATCTCAAAGGGTCCTGTACTCGCTGGAGTTTAAAAGGTTAACATCTCAAAGGGGCCTCTACTCCCTGGAGTTTAAAAGGTTAACATAAGAAAGGGGCCTGTACTCGCTGGAGTTTAAAAGTTTAACGTCTCAAAGGGGCTTGTACTCACTGGAGTTTAAAGGGATAACATAAGAAAGGTCTGTACTCGTTCGAATTTAAAAGGTTAACATCTCAAAGGGGCCTGTACTCGATGGAGTTTAAAAGGTTAACACCTCAAAGAGGCCTGTACTCGCTGGAGATTAAACGGTTAACATCTCAAAGTGACTTGTGCTCACTGGAGTTTAAAAGATTTTCACCACAAAGGGGCCTCAACTCGCTGGAGTTTAAAAGGTTAACATCTCGAAGGAGCCTCTACTCGCTGGTGATTAAAAGGATAACATATGAATGGGGCCTGTACTCGCTGTAGTTTAAACGGTTAACATCTCAACGGGGCCCGTACTCGTTGGAGTTGAAAAGGTTTTGATCTCAAAGGGGCCTGTACTGCTTGGAGTTTAAAGGGTGAACATATGAAAGGCCTGTTCTCGCTGTACTTTAAAATGTTAACATCTCAAAGGGGCCTGTACTCGCTGGAGTTTGAAAGGTTAACACCTTACAGGGACCTCTACTCGCTGGAGTTTCAAAGGTTAACATAAGAAAGGGGCCTGTACTCGCTGGAGTTTAAAAGGTAAACGTCTCAAAGGGGCTTGTACTCACTCGTGTTTAAAGCGTTAACATAAGAAAGGTCTGTACTCGCTCAAATTTAAAAGGTTAACATATGGAAGGGGTCTGAACTCGCTGGAGTTTAAAAGGTTAACATCTCAAAGGGGCCTCTACTCGCTGGAGTTTAAAAGGTTAACACCTTACAGGGACCTCTACTCGCTGGAGGTTAAAAGGTTAACACCTTACAGAGACCTCTATATGCTGGAGTTTCAAAGGTTAACATAAGAAAGTGTCCTGTACTCGCTGGAGTTTAAAAGGTTAACATCTCAAAGGGTCCTCTACTCGCTGGAGTTTAAAAGGTTAACATCTCAAAGTGGCTTGTACGCACTGGAGCTTAAAAGGTTAACACCTTACAGAGACCTCTACACGCTGGAGTTTCAAAGGTTAACATAAGAATGGGTCCTGTACTCGCTGGAGTTTAAAAGGTTAACATCTCAAAGGTGCCTCTACTCGCTGGAGTTTAAAAGGTTAACACCTTACAGGGACCTCTACTCGCTGGAGCTTAAAAGGTTAACACCTTACAGGGACCTCTACAAGCTGGAGTTTCAAAGGTTAACATAAGAAAGGGGCCTGTACTCGCTGGACTTTAAAACGTTAACGTCTCAAAGTGGCTTGTACTCACTGGAGTTTAGAGGGTTAACAGAAGAATGGTCTGTACTCGCTCGAATTTAAAAGGTAATCATATGAAAGGGGACTGTACTCGCTGGAGTTTAAAAGGTTAACATCTCAAAGGGGCTGTTCTCGCTGGAGTTTAAAAGGTTAACATCTCAAAGGGGCTGTTCTCGCTGCAGTTTAAAAGGTTAACACCTCAAAGGGTCTTGTACTCGCTGGAGTTTAAAGGGCTAATATTTCAAAGGGTCCAGTTCTTGCTGGAGTTTAAAAGGTCAACATCTCAAAGGGGCTGGTACTCGCTAGGACTTTAAAGGGTTAACATAAGAAAGGTCCGTACTCGCTGGAATTTAAAAGGTTATCATCTCAACGGGGCTTGTACTCCCTGGAGTTTGATGGGTTAACATAAGAATGGGTGTTCTCGCTGGAGTTTAAAAGGTTAAAATATGAAAAGGGCCTGTACTCGCTGGAGATTAAAATGTGAACATATGAAAGTGGCTTGTACTCGCCGGAGCTTAAAAGGTTAAAATCTCAAAGGGGCCTGTACTCGCTGGAGTTTAAAAGGTTAACATTTGAAAGGGGCCTGTACTTCCTGGAGTTTAAAAGGTTAACATCACAAAGGGGCCTATACTCGCTGGAGTTTAAAAGGTTAACATCTCAAAGTGGCCTGTACTCTCTGGAGTTTAAAAGGTTAACATATGAAAGGGGCCTGTACTCGCTGGAGTTTAAAAGGTTAACATTTGAAAGGGGCTGTACTCGCTGGAGTTTAAAAGGTTAACATATGAAAGGGGCTGTACTCGCTGGAGTTTAAAAGGTTAACATATGAAAGGGGCCTGTACTCGCTGGAGTTTAAAAGGTTAACATCTCAAAAAGGCCTGTACTCACTGGAGTTTAAAAGGTTAACATATGAAAGGGGCCTGTACTCGCTGGAGTTTAAAAGGTTAACATATGAAAGGGGCCTGTATTCGCTGGAGTTTAAAAGGTTAACATCTCAAAGGGGCCTCTACTCGCTGGAGTTGAAAAGGTTAACATCTCAAAGTAGCCTGTACTCGCTGGAGTTTAAAAGGTTAACATATGAAAGGAGCCAGTACTCCCTGGAGTTTAAAAGGTTAACTTCTCAAAAAGGCCTGTACTCGCTGGAGTTTAAAAGGTTAACATATGAAAGGGGCCAGTACTCGCTGGAGTTTAAAAGGTTAACATATGAAAGGGGCCTGTATTCGCTGGAGTTTAAAAGGTTAACATCTCAAAGGGGCCTCTACTCGCTGGAGTTGAAAAGGTTAACATCTCGAAGGAGCCTCTACTCGCTGGTGATTAAAAGGATAACATATGAAAGGGGCCTGTACTCGCTGGAGTTTAAAAGGTTAACATCTCAAAGGGTCCTGTACTCGCTGGAGTTTAAAAGGTTAACATCTCAAAGGGGCCTTTACTCCCTGGAGTTTAAAAGGTTAACATAAGAAAGGGGCCTGTACTCGCTGGAGTTTAAAAGTTTAACGTCTCAAAGGGGCTTGTACTCACTGGAGTTTAAAGGGATAACATAAGAAAGGTCTGTACTCATTCGAATTTAAAAGGTTAACATCTCAAAGGGGCCTGTACTCGATGGAGTTTAAAAGGTTAACACCTCAAAGAGGCCTGTACTCGCTGGAGATTTAACGGTTAACATCTCAATGAGACTTGTGCTCGCTGGAGTTTAAAAGATTTTCACCACAAAGGGGCCTCAACTCGCTGGAGTTTAAAAGGTTAACATCTCGAAGGAGCCTCTACTCGCTGGTGAATAAAAGGATAACATATGAAAGGGGCCTGTACTCGCTGTAGTTTAAACGGTTAACATCTCAACGGGGCCTGTACTCGCTGGAGTTGAAAAGGTTTTGATCTCAAAGGGGCCTGTACTGCTTGGAGTTTAAAGGGTGAACATATGAAAGGCCTGTTCTCGCTGGACTTTAAAATGTTAACATCTCAAAGGGGCCTGTACTCGCTGGAGTTTGAAAGGTTAACACCTTACAGGGACCTCTACTCGCTGGAGTTTCAAAGGTTAACATAAGAAAGGGGCCTGTACTCGCTGGAGTTTAAAAGGTAAACATCTCAAAGGGGCTTGTACTCACTCGTGTTTAAAGCGTTAACATAAGAAAGGTCTGTACTCGCTCGAATTTAAAAAATTAACATATGTAAGGGGACTGTACTCGCTGGAGTTTAAAAGGTTAACATCTCAAAGGGTCCTGTACTTGTTGGAGTTTAAAAGGTTAACATCTCAAAGGGGCCTCTACTCGCTGGAGTTTAAAAGGTTAACACCTTACAGGGACCTCTACTCGCTGGAGTTTCAAAGGTTAACATAAGAAAAGGGCCTGTACTCGCTGGAGTTTAAAAGGTTAACATCTCAAAGGGGCCTCTACTCGCTGTAGTTTAAAAGGTTAACATCTCAAAGAGACTTGTGCTCGCTGGAGTTTAAAAGATTTTCACCACAAAGGGGCCTCAACTCGCTGGAGTTTAAAAGATTAACATCTCGAAGGAGCCTCTACTCGCTGGTGATTAAAAGGATAACATATGAAAGGGGCCTGTACTCGCTGTAGTTTAAACGGTTAACATCTCAACGGGGCCTGTACTCGTTGGAGTTGAAAAGGTTTTGATCTCAAAGGGGCCAGTACTGCTTGGAGTTTAAAGGGTGAACATATGAAAGGACTGTTCTCGCTGGACTTTAAAATGTTAACATCTCAAAGGGGCCTGTACTCGCTGGAGTTTAAAAGGTTAACATCTCAAAGGGGCCTCTACTCCCTGGAGTTTAAAAGGTTAACATAAGAAAGGGGCCTGTACTCGCTGGAGTTTAAAAGTTTAACGTCTCAAAGGGGCTTGTACTCACTGGAGTTTAAAGGGATAACATAAGAAAGGTCTGTACTCGTTCGAATTTAAAAGGTTAACATCTCAAAGGGGCCTGTACTCGATGGAGTTGAAAAGGTTTTGATCTCAAAGTGGCCTGTACTGCTTGGAGTTTAAAGGGTGAACATAATGAAGGCCTGTTCTCGCTGGACTTTAAAATGTTAACATCTCAAAGGGGCCTGTACTCGCTGGAGTTTGAAAGGTTAACACCTTACAGGGACCTCTACTCGCTGGAGTTTCAAAGGTTAACATAAGAAAGGGGCCTGTACTCGCTGGAGTTTTAAAGGTAAACGTCTCAAAGGGGCTTGTACTCACTCGTGTTTAAAGCGTTAACACAAGAAAGGTCTGAACTCGCTCGAATTTAAAAGGTTAACATATGGAAGGGGACTGTACTCGCTGGAGTTTAAAAGGTTAACATCTCAAAGGGGCCTCTACTCGCTGGAGTTTAAAAGGTTAACACCTCAAAGAGGCCTGTACTCGCTGGAGATTAAACGGTTAACATCTCAAAGAGACTTGTGCTCGCTGGAGTTTAAAAGATTTTCACCACAAAGGGGCCTCAACTCGCTGGAGTTTAAAAGGTTAACATCTCGAAGGAGCCTCTACTCGCTGGTGATTAAAAGGATAATATATGAAAGGGGCCTGTACTCGCTCTAGTTTAAATGGTTAACATCTCAACGGGGCCTGTACTCGTTGGAGTTGAAAAGGTTTTGATCTCAAAGGGGCCTGTACTGCTTGGAGTTTAAAGGGTGAACATAATGAAGGCCTGTTCTCGCTGGACTTTAAAATGTTAACATCTCAAAGGGGCCTGTACTCGCTGGAGTTTGAAAGGTTAACACCTTACAGGGACCTCTACTCGCTGGAGTTTCAAAGGTTAACATAAGAAAGGGGCCTGTACTCGCTGGAGTTTAAAAGGTAAACGTCTCAAAGGGGCTTGTACTCACTCGTGTTTAAAGCGTTAACATAAGAAAGGTCGGTACTCGCTCGAATTTAAAAGGTTAACATATGGAAGGGGACTGTATTCGCTGGAGTTTAAAAGGTTAACATCTCAAAGGGTCCTGTACTCGCTGGAGTTTAAAAGGTTAACATCTCAAAGGGGCCTCTACTCGCTGGAGTTTAAAAGGTTAACACCTTACAGGGACCTCTACTCGCTGGAGCTTAAAAGGTTAACACCTTACAGGGACCTCTACACGCTGGAGTTTCAAAGGTTACCATAAGAAAGGGGCCTGTACTCGCTGGACTTTAAAAGGTTAACGTCTCAAAGTGGCTTGTACTCACTGGAGTTTAGAGGGTTAACAGAAGAAAGGTCTGTACTCGCTCGAATTTAAAAGGTAATCATATGAAAGGGGACTGTACTCACTGGAGTTTAAAAGGTTAACATCTCAAAGGGGCTGTACTCGCTGGAGTTTAAAAGCATAACACCTCAAAGGGTCCTGTACTCGCTGGAGTTTAAAGGGCTAATATTTCAAAGGGGCCAGTTCTTGCTGGAGTTTAAAAGGTCAACATCTCAAAGGGGCTTGTACTCGCTAGGACTTTAAAGGGTTAACATAAGAAAGGTCCGTACTCGCTGGAATTTAAAAGGTTATCATCTCAAAGGGGCTTGTACTCGCTGGAGCTTAAAAGGTTAAAATCTCAAAGGGGCCTGCACTCGCAGGAGTTTAAAAGGTTAACATTTGAAAGTGGCCTGTACTCGCTGGAGTTTAAAAGGTTAACATATAAAAGGGGCCTGTACTCGCTGGAGTTTAAAAGGTTAACATCTCAAAGGGGCTTGTACTCGCCGGAGTTTAAAAGATTAACATAAGAAAGGGGCCTGTACTCGCTGGAGATCAAACGGTTAACATCTCAAAGAGACTTGTGTTTGCTGGAGTTTAAAAGGTTTTCACCACAAAGGGGCCTCTACTCGCTGGAGTTTAAAAGGTTAACATCTCGAAGGCGCCTCTAATCGCTGGTGATTAAAAGGATAACATATGAAAGGGGCCTGTACTCGCTGTAGTTTAAAAGGTTAACATCTCAACGGGGCCTGTACTCGCTGGAGTTTAAATGGTGTTCACCTCACAGGGGACTTTACTCGCTGGAGTTTAAAAGGTTAACACCTTACAGGGACCTTTACTCGCTGGAGTTTAAAAGGTTAACAACTTACAGGGACCTCTACTCGCTGGAGTTTAAAAGGTTAACACCTTACAGGGACCTCTACTCGCTGGAGTTTCAAAGGTTAACATAAGAAAGGGGCCTGTACTCGCTGGAGTTTAAAAGGTTAACATCTCAAAGGGGCTTGTACTCACTGGAGTTTAAAGGGTTAACATAAGAAAGGTCTGTACTTGCTGGAATTGAAAACGTTATCATGTCAAATTGGCCTGTACTCGCTGGAGTTTAAAAGGATAAGATATGAAAGGGGCCTGTACTCGCTGGAGTTTAAAAGGTTAACATCTCAAAGGGGCTGTACTCTCTAGAGTTTAAAAGGTTAACATCTCAAAGGGGCTTGTACTCGCTAGGAGTTTAAAGGGTTAACTTAAGAAAGGTTCGTACTCGCCGGAGTTTAAAAGGTTAACACCTCAAAGGGGCCTGTACTCGCTGGAGATTAAACGGTTAACATCTCAGAGAGACTTGTGTTCACTGGAGTTTCAAAGGTTTTCACCACAAAGGGGCCTCTACTCGCTGGAGTTTAAAAGATTAACATCTCGAAGGAGCCTCTAATCGCTGGTGATTAAAAGGATAACATATGAAAGGGGCCTGTACTCGCTGGAGTTTAAAAGGTTTTGATTTCAAAGGGGCCTGTACTCGCTGGAGTTTAAAATGGTAACATCTCAAATGGGCCTGCACTCGCTGGAGTTTGAAAGGTTAACATATGAAAGGGGCCTGTACTCGCTGGAGTTTAAAAGGTTAACATATGAAAGGGTCCTGTACTCTCTGGTGTGTAAAAGGTTAACATATCAAAGGGGCTGGTACTCGCTGGAGTTTAAAGGGTTAACATAAGAAAGGTCTGTACTTGCTGGAATTGAAAAGGTTATCATCTCAAATTGGCCTGTACTCGCTGGAGTTTAAAAGGTTTAGATATGAAAGGGGCCTGTACTCGCTGGAGTTTAAAAGGTTAACATCTCAAAGGGGCTGTACTCGCTAGAGTTTAAAAGGTTAACATCTCAAAGGGTCCTGTACTCGCTGGAGTTTAAAAGGTTAATATTTCAATGGGGCCTGTTCTTGCTGGAGTTTAAAAGGTTATCATCTTAAAGGGGCCTGTACTGCCTGGAGTTTAAAGGGTTAACATATGAAAGACCTATACTCGCTGGAGTTTAACAGGTTAACATCTCAAAGGGGCCTGTACTCGCTGGAGTTTAAAAGTTTAACATCTCAAAGGGGTCTGTACTCGCTAGAGTTTAAAAGATTAACATCTCAAAGGGGCCTGTACTCGCTGGAGTTTCAAAGGTTAACATATGATAGGGGCCTGTGCTCGTTGGGGTTTAAAAGGTTCTCATCTCAATGTGGATTGTACTCGCTGGAGTTTAAAGGGTTAACATAAGAAAGTTCTGTACTCGCTGGAGTTTAATAGGTTATCATCTCAAAGGGGCCTGTACTCGCTGGAATTTAAAAGGTTAACATATGAAAGGGGCCTTTACTCGCTGGAGTTTAAAAGGTTAACATATGAACGGTGCCTGTACTTGCTGGAGTTTAAAAGGTTAACATATGAAAGGGGCCTATACTCGCTGGAGTTTAATAGCTTAACATCTCAAAGGGGCCCGGACTCGCTGGAAATTCAAAGGTTAACATCTCAAAAGGGCCTCTACTCGCTGGAGATTAAATGGTTAACAACACAAAGGGGCCTGTACTCGCTGGAGTTTAAAAGTTTAACATCTCAAAGGCGCCTCTACTCGCTGGAGATTAAAAGTTTAACATATTAAAGGGGCCTGTACTTGCTGTAGTTTAAAAGGTTAACAGATGTAAGGGGTCTGTACCTGTTGGAGTTTAAAAGGTTAACATCTCAAAGGGGCCTGTACTCGCTGGAGTTTAAAAGGTTAACATCTCTAAGGGGCCTGTTCTCGCTGGAGTTTAAAAGGTTAACATATGAAAGGGGCCTGTACTCGCTACTGTCTAAAAGTTTAACATCTCAAAGGGGTCTGTACTCGTTGGAGTTTAAAAGGTTAACATATGAAAGGGGCCTGTACTTGCTGGAGTTTAAAATGTTAACATATGAAATGGGCCTGTACTCGTTGGAGTTTAAAAGGTTAACATATGAAAGTGGCCTGTACTCGCTGGAGTTTAAAAGGTTAACACATGAAAGGGGCCTCTACTCGCTGGAGTTTAAAAGGTTAGCATCTCAAATGGGCCTGTACTGGTTGGAGTTTAAAAGACTGAAAGGGGGTCACTTTGAAATGTAATGAATATTGAAAGGCCTAGATGAAGTGCATGTGAAGTTGATGTTTCCTATAGTGGTGAGCCACAGAATAGAGGGGTACCCTTTAGGACAGAACTTAGGAAGAACTTTTTTAGCCAGGGAGTGAATTCATTGCTGCAGTTGGCTGTGTCATTGGGTATATTTGAAGCGCATTTTGATAGGTTTTGGATTAGTGATGGTGTCAAGGATTACAGCGAGAAGTCAGGAGGTTGGGGTTGAGAGGGGCTATAAGTCGGTCATGATGGAATGGCTTAATTCTGCTCCAACATCTTGTCTTATCTTCTTCCAGCTATTAGCTCCCAACTTCTTACTTTATCCCCATCACCTGGTTTCATCAATCATCTACCAGATTGTTTCTCTTCTCTCTTTTTAGTTTGGCTTCTTCCCCCTTCCTTTCCAGTCCTGATGGAGTGTCTCAGCCTGAAATGTCAATGTTTATTTCTCTCTATAGATGATGCTTAACCTGCTGAATTCCTCTATCACTTTGTGTGTGTTCCTCAAGATTTCTGCTATCTACAGAACCTCTTGTGTTTTTTCCTCCAAATAGTATGTGACAGGGAAAGCACAGAAGATGGGTGAACTGCAGCTTATTTCATTTATTGCACAAGGGACTTCAGGCAAAGTGAGAAATAGAACTGTCTGAACTACACAAGAACTTATTCTCTAACTCTTCTATTGTGGGGAGAAAGGATGCAGTTTAATTGAAAGAGATAGTTTCAGATCAGACCAGGACATTGGTGGATATGACAGGGAGCACAATCAGACAGGGGGCTCTGGGATTTTGATTGACTGATGGTTTAGCAACTCAGTGTTGTAATAAGTTTGTTAATGGGATCCTGAAAATGAGTAGAGGAATGGAGATGGAAGGGCAAGAAATAACACTGCCAACAGATGAGATCATGGATCAGGCTGCTTGCTCCAAGCCTTTACAAGGAGGATCCCCCTTCAGTTTTGCAGGAAGAAGGTTCACGTATGTTGTTCATGTGCATTTCCTGCATGTTCTGTTTGGAATTTGACAGGAATGGCCTAACCGTATGTTGATACCAGAGCACACATCAGGTCCCCTGAATGTTTAGGCATGATATACACACTGAGAAACGGAAATTAATTTGACATCAATTTCATCACAAAATATTATGCTGTGTGAAAGAATTTCAGACCATTATCTGGTGATTTATCTTTTTCTTGTTTGTGGGACTTAATGTGCATTACAATAGTGACAACACTTCAAAAATATTTCATTTCAGAATGCACTTTGGGAAGTCCTGAGCCCGTGATAACAGCTGTATAAATGCAACTTCTTCACTTTGTTATACCATTCTTCTGATTTTAAAATGCATTCCGATTTGTGATAACACCTCACACAGCCAAAACCTGCTGACATTTAAAAAATGCTGTTAATTGCTGTCATTCTTCACCAATTGTCTTGACATTTCATTTTTCTTCTGATTGTTAAACCTTTCCAGCTTTCCTAATCCGGTTCCCTTTGTAAATGTTTTATATGTTGGCAGTGTTTTTCCTGCTTGATGCCATTCCTGATTTGTTTTATTTTCAGACTGAGTATGGTTGTCTCTGCAGTTAAAGTAATAGTGTTATTCCTGTCACTTAGTTAACCATCCCGTATGGAAGGGGTTCACATACTGTACAAACAGGGGTTCGATAAAGTTCAGTTGAATATCCTGCATGCTGGTGTCCGGGTGTGCTCTGCACCATCCCTCGTTAATGTACACAGCATGGTGTCAGAAATGGTTGATCATCGATGAATTGCTGCAACAGACCAAATGAAATCCCCACCAAGAAGGAATTTACCATAAGGCTGTTCTTGTTCACACATGAAAAATATCCAGAGATTTATCAAACACACTGTCTATGCTAGTTGCTAATTGTATGCACCATGAGCTGAAAACTGACCATGGTTGCTAGGCAACATGTTCAAGCTTCACACCTAGCTAGCAATTACTTCCAGGCTTCTTGTGAATGGCAACATTCCATCAGAGCTGGAGACTGAGAACAAGCCTACCCGTTCTTCCGTCCCTTGTCCAGCCTCACTTACCAGACAATGTGAGAAATACTGACACAACACAGTGTGAGAAAACAAAGAACATGCATGATCGCAGACACAGAGCAAAATCTTTGCCAGTGCTCAGGAATGTTGAGCTGTTTGGGTTTGATACCAATTCATCAAAGCAACAATAGTCCAGCGGCATACACTTCAATCATTTGTGATCAGAATCTTCAAACACTCCAACACTTAGACCACAAGACCATAACACAGAGGAGCAGAATTAGGCAATTCAGCCCATCAAGGCTGATCATGGATCCCACTCAACCTCATACGCCTACCTTCTCACCATTATCCTTTGATGCCTGGACTGATCAGAAAACAATCAACTTCCACCTGAAATACAGTAGACACAGAGACTTGGCCTCCACTGCAGTCTGTGGCAGAGCATTCCACAGATTCACTACTCTGTAGCTAAAATAATTCTTCCTTACCTCTGTTCTAATGGTCATCCCTCAATTTTGAGGCTGTACCCTCTAGTTCTGGATATCCTCACCAGAGGAAACATCCTCTCCACATCCACCTTATCTAGTCCTTTCAACATTCAGTAGATCTCAGTGAGACCCCCCCCCCCGACATTCTTCTAAATTCCAGTGAGTACAGGCCCAAAGCTGCCAAACGCTCCACATATGTTAACCCCTTCAATACTGTAATTATCCTTATGAACCTCCTCTGGACTCTGTCCAAAGTCAACACATCCTTTCTGAGATATGGGGCCCAAAATGGTTGATAATACTCCGTGCAGTCTGATTAGTGTCTTGTAAAGCCTCAGCATTATCTCCTTTCTTTTATATTCTATTCCCTTTGAAATAAATACCAACACTGCATTTGTCTTCTTTACCACAGACTCAGCCTGTAAATTCACCTTTGGTGAGCCTTGCACGAGGATTCTTAAGTCTCTCTGCATCTCCGATGTTTGAATTTTCTCCCCATTTAGGTAATAGTTGCACTATTTTTCCTTTAACCAAAATGCATAATCATACATTTCCCAACACTGTATTCCATCTGCCACTTTTTTGCCCATTCTTCCAATTTGTCTAAGTCTTGCTGCAATCACATTGCTTCCTCAGCACTACCTACCTCTCCACCTATCTTCATATTATCTACAGCTTTGCTACAAAGCCATCAGTTCCATTATCTAAATCATTAACAAACAATGGGAAAAGTAGCGGTCCCAATACTGACCCCCGAGGAACACAACTAGTCACCGGCAGCCAATCAGAAAAGGTCTCTTTTATTCCCACTCGATGCCTCCTCCTTGTCAACTATTCGTCTACCCATGCCAGTATCTTTCCTGTAACACCATCAAACTTTACCTTGTTAAGCAGCCTCATATGTGGCACCTTATCAAATGCCTTCAGAAAATCCAATTAAATGACACCCACTGCCTCTCCTTTGTCCACCCTGCTTGTTACTTTCTTGAAGAGCTGTAACAGATTTGTCAGGCAAGATTTCCCTTCACAGAAACTGACTTTGACTTATTTTATCATCAGTCTCCAAGAACCTCAAAACCTCATCGTTAATAATAGACTCCAACAATTTCCCAACCACTGAGATTAGGCTAACTGGCCTATAATTTCCTTTTTTTTGCCTTCCTCCTTTCTTAAAGAGTCCTCTGAGATCATGCCAGAATCAAGTGATTCTTGACCAATGCATTTGTTATCTCTTCAGCAACTTCTGTCAGGAGTCTGGGATGTCGTCCATCTGGTCCAAGTAACTTATCCACCTTAAGACCTTTCAGTTTGCCTAGTACTTTTTC